>NC_133015.1:8613333-9244166 GCF_048564905.1 Vicugna pacos
GATCACAAGGCTAGTGGGATTAGAAGTTTAAAAATATACTTAATGAAGGAAGAAATGTAGTAGACATAGAGGCACTTAATACCGATTGAAGCTTACCAAAATGAAATGCTCTAAGCATCACTGAGGAAAGGGTGGGTATAAGAGTTACCTTCAGCTGCCTGAGCAATTTATTCAGGATTCACATATGGTACACTTTGGAACATTAAGAGGCCTACCCGTGGTGAAAATCCTCTGGGCTCACAGAGAATGATGTCAACTTAATGAAACACATTTTCCTAATGAAGAATGAGGACTATCACGTTGACTTGAACCACTGTGTAGGTGAGTAGCTGTTACAGGCTTAAGCAATCAGCATTACACTTATTAGTGACAATTAGTATGCACAGCTTACTCAGCATATTCAATTAGCACCTTAATGTATTCAGATTATATTAAGTGAGAGGATGATCTTTTAGTATAATTAGGAAGAGAAGTGGGAAAAAAAAATCACCCAAGACTCTCACTAGAAGGACCCTGTTAATTGCTGAAGTAAAATTTAAATAATTCTCATGAACTTCTAGATATTTTGTTGATTTTCCCAACAAAGGCTAGGACTCTCCAATAGAACTGTTTGTAATGATGGAAATATTCTGATGTCCAAGATGGTAGCCACTAGTCACATGTATCTAATGGGCACTTTAAATAAGACTAGTTTTGAAGTGCTAAATTTTTAATTTAATTTAAGTTAATTAACTTAATTAGCCACAAGTAAACAGCATAGATCAAGTTGTTTAAATCTTTGGAGCTGCCAAATTAAATCACTTCTCATGTGAGAAGGAAGATAATTCTTTTGGGATAAGGTTTTATACTTACACAATACTTTAAAATTCGTAAAATTTTCAAAATGACCCCGTGATTTAAGTATTATTTTTAGTTTGCATTTGATGCAATAAAAGCTCTTATTGATAGATATAAATAAATAAATAAGATAGATAACTTGCACAAAGTCACCCAAATAGTAAGCATATTTCTATTTTTGGTTTTATAATTGATTTTCAGTTTCATTGCATTGTGATCAGAGAATGTTGCCTGTATTATTTCAACTTTTTGGAATTAGTTATGATTTTCACTGTAGCCTAATGGTCTTTTTTTTAATGAGGTTTCTATGTAAAAATAAGTTGCTATTTTTATTTCGGGGAACAGAATTTGATCTATTTTAGTTAGTCCTACTTTATTATGTCATTTAAATCTTCTATATTACTCTTATATGTTTTATTTTTCCTTCTTAATCTGTTAAGGACTAAAAGAGGTGAAATAAATTCTATTACTTTTGTAATTTTCTTTATAATTCCTATAGTTTTTGCTTTGTGAATATTGATGCTATATATTTTGGTGCTTTGCCAATCTTGACATTTTTTTGATCTTCACTGTGAATATCTACTTTCAATATTATATAGTGACTTTTTGTCCCATTTCGTGTTTTATGACATGAATTCAACCTGTCCTGATAGTAAGGCTACAGCTCATTTTTTTCCTTCCTTCTTTCCCTCCTTCCTTCTCTCTTTCCATTCTTCCTTCTTTTTTCTTCCTTCTTTTCTTCCTTTTTCTCTTCCCTTTATACATTTGCCTTATATACCTTTGTTCATCCTTTTATTTTCTTTCCTTTCTTAAAGATATGAATCTAGCCCATTTATATTTATTGATGTGACAGCTATGTTTGAATCTAGTTCTTTGAAATTAATTATACTTTATGTTCTTGCTGTTTTAAAAAATCATTATGGTTCACTTTACTTTTACTGTATAACTTTTGCGATATTACAAAGGTTTGCATTTGTAGTCCAGTGGCTAATTTTAGAACTATTATGTTATGTAATTTTCTTAATTATTTAAGACTCTAGACATTATCTTTTACTTTCTTGCTGTGAACAAGTGAATAAAACTAGGTATTTCTTTCCTTTTATCCTTTCCTCTACCACCCTATTTTAGTTAATTTCTCATTTTAGTACTCTTCTTTGCAATAATAAATATGCCTTTGCTATTTCAGTTGAGGGCTTTAATGACATCTTTTGAATTCTAGTTGTTATAGATAAATTTCATGGTAATATTTAAAGCTTTCAAACCTTCAACAGGAGTAAAACAATTTTTTTCCTTAAGAAAAATTATCACCACAGATAAAATTGATAAAACTGGAGCTGTGGTTGAATGGCAGTAGAAAAAGGGGGAATTATGAAAGACCCAGAAACCCACCCATTCTTCTCACCCTTCAATGCTGCCCTTGAGTCACCTCTGAGAAACTGTGAGGCTCAGCAAGATATAGTTACACAGTCGTTGCTCAGACTTTTAAAAATACTAATATGTTGAGAAAACAGATTAATAAATTACAAGTACTCACTGCTAATGGTAGCATCTGAATCTTTATAAGTGGCATGTTTTATGTTCTTAAATTGCTTTCTAATTTTTATTTTAATATCTTGAGGTACTTGAAAATTATAAAGAAAGAATTTATATAAGGTAAAATTAATGTAATCAATCAAACCATCAGACAATTTTTGAGGAGTTAAAAAATATATATTATACCTATATATGCATATGCCTTTATAAGATTTTTGGTTCAGAAAGCTTTTGGAGATTAAAACAAGCAAACAGAAACTCCTCTAGAGGTCCTAATTATCTAGTCCAGAATTCTAATCTTGAAACTATATTAATTAGAAACATTTTTTCCCTCCTCCTCATCCATCCATGGAATTATACATTTATTCACATCACTTTTCATACTATTTAATTCATATTCTGTTAGAATATCTTTAATATTTGGCTAGTATTTTATTGTAGATTGAAGTTCTTCCCAATAGTTAATGTTCAGTTAAACCACAGTAGTCCCATGGAGCTCAAATACTTAAAATCTAGGTTGATCTAGTCAAAATGTTGAAATCAGTACCTAATATTTATTGAGAGCTTGCCAAGTGCTAGTCCCTGGGCTAAGTTTTGTGCTCATTAAATCCTCCTAGCAACCTTATATTATATAATCCCATTTTATTCATGAAGAATTTAAGGCATAAAGAAATTAAGTAACTTGAGCAAGGTTAAGTTGGAAGGGCTAATCTTATGAAATACACTAAATAGCTTGTAAGACTTTAGTTCATTTGTCCTGTTCTTTAAATGTAACCCTTCTGTATACACATATGCCATTTCTTTGTTTCCCATTTAGAACATATTGAGATGTGCTTTTTAATTTAATGTCCCAACACATTGATTGCAAAACAGTGAATATGAAGAAGACCAGGGGAAAGACTTGGTTATAGGAAATTCTGAGGGTTGGGGTATATTTGAGTAGTTAACAGTTGAGAAGTCAGTTCCGTTAGATTGAAGGGAAACTTATTTCTTATGTAAAGATGAAAGCACACCTGGCTAGCCTGATAGTGTATTTAAAATTTGGTCAGTCTATTCCAATTTGAAGCTGTTTGCCTAGGTTTTCGCAGTTTAGCTTCAGTCATCCCTGAAAGTATAACAGCCAAAGTCTGCGTTTTCAGGAGAGCCACATTGTCATAAGTCAGGAAGGACATGGAACTTTCATTCATGCACTCCAACCTCCTGTTGGCTTTCAGAATATTTTACAACTTTGCTAATTACAGTCATCTCCATGGCACTCAGCCTCTGGCAATTAAACTCAAACTGAGGTAATTTGATAGAACCCTGATGTTCAAAATGCATTTCACTTTTCGAGTCTTTTCCTTGACTAGAATTTATAATACGCTCCAGGATCATGCTAGAGTCACACCAATGCTAGAAATATTGGTGAAGAATTCTGGATGGAAAGTGCTTTGCCAGTGACTCCATTTTCATGTTTAAAATTTTTTTTCTAAATATTCTCGAAATAAAGCCCCAAACACAGAAATTAGTCTCTTGAAATCTGTTTCTGAGAGTCAGCAAAAGTAGTTATTCTCTATACTTCTCCATCCTTAGCTTATCTACTTGATTCTCCAAGTGACAACTTAGGAATGTAGAAGATTCTAATTTAAATGACAGAATATATTGTTTTTACTCCAAATGTGCACCACACTCCACTGACATAAATATCATTTGCAATTCATATGTAGCAGTTTGGGGACAACTTTGGCCAGATAGCTTTTCACTGAGACCAAAAAAAAAGAATGTTTTGAAATAGTTTAACTTCATGATAGGGTCACGCTGAAGAACACACTTCACTCAGAATATACTAAAACATGTAATGACATCTCCTCAATGTCATAAAAATGTTTGAATCAATATTTTATTGATCTTTCAAAATTTTCCTGTTTTAGCTTTCAAGGTGAATGTACCTTTCCATTGTTTGATAAAATGACACCAACCTTTTTATATTTCTTCAATGCTAAACCCATATGTGTTTTGAGCTTCTAAAATTTTGTATAGGAGTGAGAATGTTCATCATTCATCTATTTTTTCATATAATGGCTATCATTTGCAAATCTCAAACTCCCCGAACTATCCCTTCCCACCCCCTTTCTCCCAGTAACCGTAAGTGTTTACTATGTCTGTGACTCTATTTCTGTTTTGTAGATGAGTTCATTAGTGTCCTCTTTTTTCTTTTCTTCTTCTTTTTTTTTTTTTTTAGATTCCACATATGAGTGATATCATACTGTGTTTTTCTTTCTTTTTCTGGCTTACTTCACTTAGAATGATGATCTCTAGGTCCATCAATGTTGCTACAAATGGCATTATTTTATTCTTTTTTATCGCTGGCTGGAAAAGCAGGATCAGAGGAAGTGAGAGAGGAAGATTGGAGGGCTGCTGACGGTCCCTCTGAGTTCACTCTGGTCCAACTGGGAATCCTGAGAACAAAGGACAGAGAGAAGGTCTGGGAAGGAGCATGGTAACCCCCAGGACTTACCAGGTAAACTCTCACTATTTTCTATAGACCATTTGGTATGTGTTCAGTCAGTCATATAGAATATTTTGCAAAGGTGACATCTAATTGGATACCCTTCTCTCTAAAAAAATTGTGTGTGTGTGTGTCTTTGTTTGGGGTGAAGGAATGAAATTAAACAAAAAGAAATATTATGGAGTCCCTATGTATATACTTTATCTTTTTTTTTTTTTGACCCAGATAATGACTATCTGGGATATGTCTATTTAAATTTTATATCCATGTTTCTAAGAACTTATTCATTTTCTAACTGGAAGTTTGTTCCTTTGATCAATATCTCCTCAGCTACCCCAACCCCAGCCCCTGGTAACCACCATTCTACTCTCTACTTTTATGACTTTGGCTTTTGCAGATTCCACATATAGGTGATATAATACAGTATTTGTCCTTCTCTGTCTGACATATTTTGCTTAGCATAATTCTGTCAAGATCCATCCATATTGCTGCAAGTGGCAGGATTTCCTTCTTTTTCATGGCTGCATAGTGTTCCACTGTTTATATTTACCACATCTTCTTTGTCCATTTATTCACTGACACTTAGGTTGTTTCCATATCTTGATTATTGTGATTATTCCTGCAATAAACATGGGAGTGCAGGTATCTTTTCGATATCCTGTTTTTATTTCCTTTGGCTATATACCGAGAGATGGGATAGCTGGGTCATATGGCAGTTCTAATTTAAATTTTTCAAAGAACCTCCATACTGTTTTCCATAGTGGCTTTACTAATTTACATTCCTACCAATGGTGTGCAATTGTTCCCTTTTCTCCATACCCTCTCCAACACGTCTTATCTCTTATCTTTTTGATGATAGCTACTCTGAAACTAAGTGAAACTAAACAGCTTTTGCACAGCAAAAGAAACAATCAACTCAATGAAAAAATAACTTATAGGATGGGAGAAAATGTTTGCAAATCATATGTCTGATAAGAGGTTAATATTCAAAATATATAAAGAATTCATATAACTCATTAACAACACTCCCCCTCCAAACAATGCAATCAAAAAATGGGCAGAAAAACTGAATAGACATTTTTTCCTAAGAAGACATACAAATGGTCAGCAGGTATGTGAAAATACGCTCAATAATCTAGTCACCAGGGAAACGAACATTAAAACCATGAGACATTGCCTCACCCCTGTTAGAATGGCTAGAATCATTTTTCACTAATGCTCTCAGAGATGAAAGAGATCTAAATAAATAGTTTTAAGGAGTATGGGTCTGTTATCATTTATTATATAATCAGCATTGTTTACTAAATAAAAGATATCAAAATTCAAAAAGATAAAATTAACCTAAGATGCTCACAAATCCTAAATATCAACACAACTTTACGTGTTCTCATCCACGACTTGTTCACATTTATGTATATATTTTTACTTAGTATAGTCACATTTTCTATTTATATAGTTCTATTATTATTTAATGTTATATCACAAAACTAGCATATTCTCTATGGTGTTATATAGGTTTTAAAATTATTATTTTTAATAACTACATAAGAGTTCACTGGCTTTTCAAAAACATTCTCTAATTGTTCATCATTTAGATTGTTGCCAGTTTTTTGGTGAGTCTAAAAAAATGTATGAAATAGAAACCTTCATACTTATAGCTCTATTATGCTGCTTCTAATGTAATTTCTTAAGAAACGCTCCCAGCAGTGGGATCACTGAGTGACCAGATATGAACATTTTTATTCCTCCTGATAGGCATTGCCAAATGGCTCTCCAAAAGCCTTGTACCGATTTGTATTGCCATTAGTGATGAATGAGTTTGACCTTAACCACACTGGTATTAATATCCCATTATCTTTATCTACCTCCCTTGTTTTCTTCTGTAATCATGTGATAGATTTTAGACAATATTTGTCTTTGAAAAGCTCATGGCTATCAGTGACTTTTGAAGAAAACAAACAACTCAAAAGAAATAAAGCATGGGCATTTTATCTTTCAAAACATCAATCTGCCTTTACTGAACAGATCTACATAATTCCCTTGATGCCGGGTCCTTTCCCTCTGGAAGGAAGTTCATAGCTACAACTTAGCTCCCTCCCTCCCATCCCCAAATGTAGAGCTGTGCACTTATCTTTTATTATTATTATTTGCAATTGTTCATTTAATACATAGTTTATTTGACAAAGGTAGGCAGAATGTGCTTAACTCTTCCTTTATTGAGATTCTACTAAGAGCATTAATCTCCTATTTAAAATTCAGGAAATGCTGGCCTGTATAGTGAAAAGTTGACCTTGTATGAGACTCCAGGAAGCAATATAACTGACTCATAAATACTCCAAATAAAAATTAAATTATTGATTCTTGGAAACAAAGACAAAGGTTCAAATAACTGACTAGTCTAAAATTTCCAAGGGTCTGGAGGTCCTAATGGAGGAATACATTTCACTCAAGAACTGCCTCTTCTCTCTGGGAAATTTGACTTCATTGTCTTAACTTGTCACTTAAGGAGGGAATTGTGAGAGAGAAGGGGGAGGGGCTATCTCTTTAAGCAACCATATCAACCCAAATAAAACTGGAAGCCATTGGTGTTACAGATGTCATGGCTGGATAATCCTAACTTCTTACTCGTGGTGGTCATTTATGAATCTGTAGCAAATTACCCCCAAAACTCAGTAGCAAAAACCAACCCAAATTCTTTGGGTCAGTAATTTGGAGAAAGCTCAGGGAGACCAGCTTGTCTCTGTTCCATGGTATCTGAAGTCTCAGTTGGAAGACTTGAAGGCTGGTATCTGGTATCATCCAAATACTCACTCACTCACTTGTTAGTTTCATGGTGGATGTGGGTTTTTGGCTGGCTCAGTTTGCAAGAGCTAATGTCCAAGAAGAGAAGCCATGTGGGTGCATCTCCTCTTGTTGACCTAGCCTTGAAGTCATATGACGTCACTTCTACTATACTGTATTGATCAGAGCAGGCATGAGCCCCACTTAGACTCATGAGGATAGGAGACATAAATGACAGCTTTTGGTGGAGAAGTGCTAAAGTCACTTTGGAAGACAAACAAAAGAGATGGGGAAGATATTGTTGTGGCCACTTAGGAAAACACAATCTGCCACATATGTGATATGAAAAATAGATTTGACATACACAAATTTTTTCTGAGCCTTTTAAGAATTCAGTTTAGGAAATGTTTTGTATCTAGCAATGACAAAGCAATTCCTATTGGACCAACCCTCCTCCGGATAACAGAAAAGTTAAATAGTTAAAAGTATAAAAAATGACTATTTGAAGGAGGACTATTAGTTGACTCTTTTTGCCTGAGTGCAGACTCCTGCCAGAATCATGCAGGCTGGCTGACACTCTGATAGAAATATGCAATCTTACTGGCTTGAAAAACCAGAGGCGAGGGTTTGGATTCACCACAACAGGGAGGAAAAAAAAGAGGATTTCAATCCCAGAAATATAACATCAGTTGAACTAACGACCTCACCAGTTTCTCATGTGAAAGTCAGAGAATTAACTAGGAAAGAATGGGATTCTGAAAATTAAAACGAGGAGATCTGGTTGGAATCAGAGGAAACAAAATACTGAACCTCCTCAATTACTCTGAGTCTCTCTTGACACAGGGAAATAGCTAGAAAGGCTGGGCCAAATGCATTGCTTTGGGTGCAGTTAGTGGAAATTCTGGACTTTATCTGTTAGTTCATGGAGTTGGAAGTGACACTGACAACTTATTTGGTTTGTTGACCAAAACTTGAAGTCAGTGGTGGTTTATTTTCATGAGGCCGGGATCCAGTGCTTGCATGATATGATGTGGAAGAAGGAATTAAAAGGCCCAGAATTCAACCCCTTCACCAGGATCTTGATGCATACACTGAGGGGACCACCTGCATCCTTGACAAAGTCTGGGGTTGCTCTCCTTTGTAGCCAGGTATGACTGAGGGTAACACCACTGTTTATATGAGTTTCCTGATTTTAATAAAGATAGTAGGATACCAGAGAATCAGAGGCCAAGTGGCCAAATGACAAAGACAAAGTAGGCACATTGCTATAAAGGCCAGCAGGGATGTGACAGCAATCAGAACACTCTGGTCCACAGGGACCACTGACTGTAGCTAATGGATCACAGTGTCTTTAAGAATAAAATAGATGGGAAGTCTGCAAGAACACTGCTTGAATTATAACAGAAAGCCCTCTGGGATCAATGATTAAGTGCTTGAGGAGGGTCACGGACTTTCACTAGGTTTCCAGTCCCAAGCCTGATCATAGTCCCGGAGCCCCTTAGCTCTACTGAAGGAGAAGGGAAGGTCAGGCTTCTTTGAAGGGAAGGTCAAGTTCTCCTGAGGAAGAGCCCTGCAGCATTTCCATGAGTATATACCATGAATCTATCTTCAAGTCTGCATACATTTACAGAGTGACTGTGCACTAGGGAAAAATACCCAGACCTTTGGGAATTACTCAGTACGGGTTCTCAATTGTTGCTAATTCCTGATGACCCAAAATACCGCTGTGGCTGCGGTCAGGTCATACACATGGAGTCACCCTGGATGCGACTCACAGAGTACCCAGTTAATTCACAGGCCCATTTTGTTGTTGTTTCACTAGGTTCTGAACGTATAATTGGATTGGAAATATTTCACACCTGGAAGACTCCCCACACTGGCCTTTGATGGGTGGGGTAGGAGCCATCATGTAGGAGGAGCTCATGGAAACTTCTGAATTTTTCTGCTCCCCACCAAGTTAGTAAACCAGGAGCAATGCCACCTCTGGGGGGGATTTTCAGATATTAATGACACCATCAAAGCCTTAAAAAATGGTAAGTGGTGATATCCATCATTCTTCTTTAATTCATCAGTTCGGCCTCTGCAGAGGTTCAATGGATTTTGGAGAATGGCTGTGGATCATTGTAAACATTCTCAGGTGGGGATCTGCGGTGTTGCTGTGATATATTATCTTTACTGAGGGATATTAGCTCAGCTCCTGGCATTTGATGTGCATTTATGACCTGGTCAATAGTCTCTCTCCATATTGTCAGAACCACCATAATCCGTTTGCTTTTACCTGGCACAGCTGACTTTATACCATTACCATGTTGCCTGCCTGTGTCTACCCTCCTGCTCTCTGCTCTCAGGTGTATTTAAAATAGGACGAAATTGAATCCATTAGGATAAATTCCAAATGGCTCAGAGATTTTTTTTATGGGTAGCAACAATCTTTTTTATTATAAAATCAATATAAATATTTCAAACACATCTAAAACAAAAGGGAGGAGGACCCTTAATTCAACCAACCTAAAAAAATACTGTAGCATTATTCTATTATTGAAACTCTTGTATGATATCTTATTTAGCCACGTGTATAGTCACACAGTGTTTGTCATTTTCAAGTATGAAAATTATGAAGAATTAAAATAACAGAGAATATCACCTATTCAAAAAGAATCAGAAATAAGAGACTAAAATATTAATACATGTTTTGAATTCACAGAGATCAAATTTAGTAATTTATTTATAAAGGAAAAAAGGGCAAAATTTGAAAAAAAAAAAGAGAGAGAATCGTTTGGTTAAATTGGTAAGCAAGTAAAATGTTAAGTACTGTTTTGTTCAACTAGACTCTCTGGAGGTCATGACTGCACTGATGCTTGACAAAATATTACAGTGACCCCCTAAGTCAAGGACATCATGCTGATTGGATATAATATGCAATAAGCAGTGGAGTATTTTTCTATGCTTTAGTAAGACCTATGTGAACCAGAAGGTGGGAGATAATCCCCACAAAATTTTAGGAGGCTGCCATCTTAGTGAAGTTTGAGAAACCCAATGGTCAGGAGCCCATTGGGATTTCTCTTCCAAGGTGGGGACAAGTTGCTGTACCTTGCACCACTTATAAGGAAAAAAAAATAAAGGGTATTGGTGGGTCTTTTTCTTTTTAAGTTCAAGTTTGAGATTTACAGAAAACATGAGCAGATAGTACAGAGAATTCCCATCTGCTCCCTGCCCCTCCAGCCCCACATCTAGTTTCCTGGTTATTAATGACTTGCATTAGTGTGGTATGCTTGCTAAGTTAATGAACCAATATTGATACATTATTATTAACAACATCCATAATTTATTCAGATTTCCTTAGTTTTAACCTAGTGTCCTTTTTCTGTTCCAGGGTCCCACTCGATATAACACATTAAATTTCACTGCTGTCTCCCCTTAGGCTTCTCTTGCTTGTGACAGTTTCTCACGTTTCCTTTGTTTTCAGTGACTTTGACAATTTTGCAAGTGCTGTTTAGATATTTTGCATCATGTCCTTTAATTAGGATTTGTCTGATGATTTTCTCGTCATTAGACTGGGGTTATGGGCTTGGGAGAGGGAAACCACAAAGGTAAAATGCAGTTCTCAACCCATCACACCAAAGGTAAACACCATCCACACGACTTACTGTGTTGCTGTTAACACTGACCACCTGGCGCAGCTAGCGTTGTCAGATTTCTCTCCTGTAAAGTTGCTCCTTATCCCCCTCTTTGCTTTCCCGCCTGTGCGCCTTCAAAAGAAGTCACTCTGCACAGCCACGCGTAAGGGGTGGAGAGCTATATTCTCCCTCCCTGAGGATAAAGTATCTGCATAAATTATTTTGAATCCTTCACAGGAGTATTTGTTTATCTTCCCCTCTTCATTTTTTTAATAGCCAGTTTATAATGTGTCAATTTCTGGTGAACAACGTCATGCTTCAGTCAGACATATACATACATATATTTGTTTTCATTTTCTTTTTCATTATAGGTTACTCCCCATTCATTCTTAAATTGATTAAATAATTTCACTATAGACGTAGATATTTATTCTATACTTTGGGTTACAATCCACATCTATTTTATTTATTTTGATGCTCAGATTTTTCCATCTTTGGTGATTGCAAGTTCTTTCATTTGGATCCTGTGTTCTTTTGACATATTTCCTTTATTGTGCTTTGTTTGTTTGAGAACAGTACTTCCTTCCATTTCTGGTATTACAAGATGCTCCAGGCTTATTTTGTGTTTAATTTTGCTTAAATAAGTATGTTTGCCAATGTGTCTGCCAAATACCTCTTAATATTTCCATTCAAACATATAGTAAACACTTAATATGTGCTAAGTACTTTGTTCCATGCTGGGTGTAATGTTATCTATTTTTGTCCATAAGTAGGTAGTGATTATCCTCTTGATTATCACTTAGCACTTTTAAGCTCCTCTGCTTTTTTTTTTTAATTGAAGTAAAGTCAGTTTTCAATGTTGTGTCAATTTCTGGTGTACAGCATAGTGTTTCAATCATACATATACATACAAATATTCCTTTTCATATTCTTTTTCAGAAGCCCCTTTGCTTTTTACAAAGCTTCTCCCCTCCATACATTAGCTCATTTTTTAACCTCACACAGTTTGTCTGTGATATTGCGTGCTAGGAATTAATTATGACATCTATTTCATGGATGAAGAATCTTATCTAGACTTTTAACAGATTCTTTTTAAAGGAGAAAAAAAACTCTAGTTTATCATAATGAGTGTAGCATCTTCTGCATATATGCAATCATTTCTTGGGATTCTCTCTTAAACAACTTTACAGAGTTTTCCTGCTTATGGCAACATGGTGACCACAATGGATTTATGTTTCATTCTCTTACAGATTTATTCTTCACTCCTCTTCCCATTTCAAGCCATGAAAAATAATAAAAAATTTCAGTTTTGGCTATTTCAGCTGACTTCGGAATGTAATGGTGTAAATTGAAGAAAACTCTCTGGAATATATTACAATTGCTCCATATCCCTTTTTAAGCATAAAATTTTTCAGGAAGTGAAATGAATTTCCCATATCAAAATATGTAAAATATTTGATAGAAAATAAGAATGTCAATAAAATTGTGAGTTACGGTGTCAAGTGTGTTTTGACAAACACAATTGTATAGCGACTTCAAAGATTTTAGGGCAGTCTTTGCCTTGTGAAACACGAATGCATCACTTTATGGTGGACTAATGCTGTTGTAATGATTTCCTTTCAAATGTCTCACTTTGGAAGGAGCTTGATTTAATTTTCTGTCTTTTTGATATAAAGCCTATAACTTTATGCATAACTCATATATTTTTTGTAGGACTATGTTTGATGAACTTTGAAATTACAGGTCATGATCTTCTTTTTTAAAATTTTTTTATTGAAGTATAGTCGATTTACAGTTTAGTTTTAGGTATGCAGCAAAGTGATTCAGTTATACATATATATACATATATGTTTTCTTCTCAGATTCTGTTCCATTATTTGTTGTTATAAGAAATTGACTGTAGTTCCCTGTGCTGTGCCGTAGGTCCTTGTTTATCTCTTTTATATACAGTAAAGTGATCTTTTTAATAAGAAGGAGAGCCTCCCTTTTCTCTATACTGCACTCTAGTGTTTGCTTATTGGCACACAGGGAGAGCACTGAGGGATGAGTTTTAGTACAGTGATCTGTACTGTGAAGAGCTTCAGAGAAGCTTCAGGGAATATTCTGGGAACAGCTGAACGCTATAGACCGCAGCTGAGCTGTCCCTCCAAGCTATAGATAGCAGGTGACCACATTTAGACACTTTAATTGAACTGCTTTTGACTTTCTCCAGGTTTTATGAGAAAAGGGTCTTACAATTCTCAGAAGTAAAAAGTATGCTGTCACCATGTTGTCAGAATGTTGAAATTGAGTTTTATCTCAAGTGGAAATACTTTGAACTACATTTAAGATTGGTTTGTTTGTCACTTCAAATAGAATCTTCTGGAATCCCCCATTTTTGGAGAGTCTGTTCATTTTTCCTGTTATTGACCTGATTTAAGGTGCATGGCGCTTATAGAAAAATCTACCACTCTATTATCTCTGCTCATCTTTGGAGCATGGATATGTGCTAGGTGCTTCTTCATAGCTGCACAGTTTCTGGAATAAAGCTGCAAACTTGTGCTAGAAACAATTTTCTGCGGAAGAGTTTGTGACATGTTTGTATTGTTTGTAGGAACTGACAGACCTGGTCAAATCATAAATGTCATAGGTAACGAGCAGAGCAGGATTTGAGTCCAAGCTTATCAACACAGTGAACTGGGAGATTTCTTGACAGATGATAGGCTCATTTATGGTTTGTCCAGGAAATAATCTGACATTTTTCCAGGGATCTTAAGTATATTTAAAAATATTTACTTAATATATAGCAAGAGCATTCAATGTCGTAGTTCAGGAGGTTAATCAGTTTGTGGAGGTAGCATCTAATCTACTTAAGAGATTTAATTCATCAGAATTCATTGATCTCCAACTACATGCCTTCCATGAGACAGAGGATATGAAAAATCTGTTTTCAAGGGGCCCAGAGTCTTTTCATAAAAAAGTACTTAAGTAACAATTTAAGGGAGACCATTAATACAATAATAAATATAATAAATCTATGAGGAGAGTGAGTATTTCCTACTGGGAATCAAAATGGCTTCATAGAGGAGAGAAAGTGTTACTTACGACGTCCCCACTTTACGTAGTCCTCATAGCAAAGGTCTGATGCTCGCGTGATCTTCATTTTACATGAAAGGGAATGACCCTCAGAGAAGTTAAGTACTTGCCTAATATCATAAAATCATGACAGATATTTAAAAGGGGATGGAGGCTGAATAATGAGTACATTCAGGTGTATAGTATCTTTCTTTCTATCATGTGTTTTTAAACTTACCCATAATGCTCTGTTGTTAGGAGTGATTCCAAAACCTCTTTCTCTTTTCAATTAGCCATTATCAAGGCCCCAAAGTAGAAATGGAAAACCTATAAAATTGTTATTATGATATACATCCCTTTTGCATATAAAAAAATGGGGGCTTAAAATGTGTTAAGTGACTTGCTTAGTATTAAACAGACAACAAATGCTGGATCAAGAATTTGTTTGTAGGTCTTTTTTAACCTTTTCATTATGGACGATTTTTTATTAAGACTATTCATAACTTTTTGGCTCTGCTTTTTAAAAAAAACTGTGTTATAAACACTTTACATGTGATCTACCTTCTTAAAGAATTCTTAAGTGCACAACACAGTATTGTTAAACACGGGCACAATGTTGTAGCACAGATCTTTGGAACTTTTTCATCTTGCTTAACTGAAATTTTATGCCCCAGGATTATCAGTTCCCCAGCGCCCCCTCTCTGCAGTCCCTGGCCACCACTGTTCCACTCTGATTCTATGAATTTGACAATCTCAGGTTTCTTCTATAAATGGGGTCATGCAGTATTTGCCATTCTGTGATTGGCTTATTTTACCCAGGATAATGTCCTTAAGGGTCATGCAAATTGTTACAGACAGAAGGATTTCCTTCTCTTTTTTAAGGGTGAATAATACTCCATTGTATGCATATACTATGTTTTCTTTTTCCACTCATCCATGGACATGTAGGTTGTTTCTGCATTTTGGCTACTGTGAATAATGCTTCAATCAACATGGCAGTGTGAGTATCTCTCTGAGATCCTGATTTCAATTATTTTGGATAAATAGCCAGAAATGGAATTACTGGATCCTATGGTGGTTCTATTTTTAATTTTTTGAGGAACCTCCATATTGTTTTCCTTAGCAGCTGCATCATTTTATACTCCCATCAACGGTGTATTATGGATTATTTTAAACACACTGTAGAGAGAAAGTTACAATGCCTCTGTGTGTACCCATTATTCAGCCTCCACACTCATTAGCTCTCAGCCACACTTGCATTTATTTACACCTTCTTTATTTCTGTCCCAAGAATTGTTTTGAAGCAAATTCTAGATGTACTATTTCATCTATAAATATTTGAGAATGTGTCTCTGAAAGAAAAGAACTCTTGTTAAAGAACATAGTCATGGTGCCGTGTTCATACATTAAAAATCCTAGTAGTGCCTTAATATCACCAAATATCTAATGCATGTTTTATTTGTTTAAAGATACTACATTGCTGGTTTGTTTGACTTGGGATCCCAACAGGGTACACACACTGCATTCTGCTGGTAAATTTCAGGAATTTTAAAAAATTTTATAGGCTACGTTAACTTTTATTTTTAAATTTGTATTCAAAATTGATTTGTTGAAGGAATTGAATAATTTGTCTTGTGAACCTTCCTGCTTTCTGGATATCGTTGATTGCAGTCTCACTTTTTTAAAAAGAAAGCCGGTTCCTCCATTTCCTGTGTGCTTCCTGTACTGGTGGTTAGATCAAGAGGCTTGATCCATTTTTAGGTTATATTTTTGGCCAGACTACTTCATAAATGGTGTTCTAAACTTCCATTAAGAGAGGCACGATGTCCAGGTGTCTACTGCTATGATATTGGTTGCCACTGAGGATCATTTCCCAAAAACAGAATTTACTTAGGGTTTTGCAGAATGGTAGTATGCCAGTTATTTAATTACATCTTTATATGCTAGCTGGAAAACTTCCGCAGAGAGAATTTTTTTCTCATCGACTTTTGAGTACCCTGAGGTACAGTTTTTACTAGACAAACAAGTTCTCTGTATGATTCTTTCCCTTTATTTGCCTGTTTTTGGAATAAGGAGTTGGTTTCCTAGCATCCTCCAAAGGTGATCTTTCTTTTAAATGATCATTGTGAATTCCTGGATTTTTAACATATTTGATTGATCTCAGTCCACTGATGGTTATTATTCTTATCACTGTGATGACTCATCTTTATGCAGTGGGAGCCACTTCAAGATGTTTCATGAGTTCTTTTGACACTATTCCAATAATTTTTGATAATGTCCTTGCTTTCTGGAATGACAAAATATTCAGATTCATCTGGTAAATTTCCTACCTCTGACTTTAATATCTATCTCCTTTACATGTTCTCCTTCATCACATAGAAGTAAAAATTTTATCTAATTATAGCTTAATCTCCCATTGTATGTGCATGTACACACATATACTCTTAGATAAATGGTAATTTTATATATATATATATATATATATATATATATATATAGTTTCTGCAGTTTGCAATGTGCTGTTTTCATGTAACAGTGTATCCTGGAGGTCACATATGAGAAAGCACTCATTTTTTTTTACCCACTACATAGTGTTCCACTGTAAGTATCTCAGAGTTAATTCAATTCATCCCATATTGATGGACATTTAGGCTGTTCATGGCTTTTTACCATTTTAAATAATGAAATAAATATCCGTGTGTATACATCTTTTTATATTTATCTTTTAGATAGATTCCTAGAGAAGGGGAAAGCATAAATACGTAAGTAATCTTATTAAATAATGCCAAATTGCCCTCCATCCATTTGTTAACATTTTGCATTCTTTTTAGTAACCCATATGTGCCTTTTTTCCTCTTAGTCTTACCAACTAAATATGTTGTCACATTCTTGCTTTTTTTGTCAATTTGATAAATAAAATATAGTATATCTGTGTAATATTAATTTGTATTTCTCTTATCCTGAGCTATTCTCTTAATTATGAGACATATATTAAAGAGCCCTAAAAATAGGAGGACCATTTGTATTGACTTTTCTGGGAACTATTCACATCTCTAGCCTGTTTTAAAAGTAGCACTTGTTGATATTTTAATTTGTCATATATTTTCAACCTTTTTGTAGTCAAATTTATTATTTTCCTTCTTGCTTCAAGATCTTGAGTGGGAATAGCATTTTCCTCACTTCTAGATCACAGGGAAATTCACAAATGTTTATACTTGTGTAATTTCATTTTTTTACATTTTGATTTCTAATTCCTTTAGAATTTTCACTGGTTTTTGCTGGCAGAAATGAATTCAGTTTTGATTATTTTCATATTATTACCCAGTTATCCCAGCCCCAGTCATTAATGTGCACATATTTCTCACTTGGCTTGTGACTCCATCTCCACTGAAAACTACAAACAATTGCATATATTTCTGGATTCTCTATTTTTTTTCTTTTTACTGATCTGCCTGGCTACTCATATGCCAAGACCACACTGTTTTAATTACAGAGGCCTTAAGATATGCTTATATATCTGATCGGGCTAGCAATCCCCCAATGTTCCTCCTTTTCAAGTGAACACAGTTCTTTGAATGCCAAATTCAATTCAGTGTCTTTTCACTAGATTCTACTTCCTTTGATAGGGTGTCACAAAACCAAAAAAAAGTTTATACTCTTTTAAATAAGAAAATAGGAAATTAACACTGGGAAAGAATTGGATGGCCAAGTAGGGTCAAGAATAATTTTGTTTTTGGTTTTTGTTTTAATTAAAAGAGTAAGAAGAACTAAGCATCTTAGGCCCACTTAGCCCTTTTTTGTCTTCTGTAGATCCCCTTAGAGAAGTGAGGGATCATCCTGGTTTAGCAATCAGAATTTCCATCATGTAGATCCTCTGCTAGAATACAGAGAGATGCTTTGTGCTTGAAAACACTTGAAAAATTAAGATTTACTAGTGATAACACCCTTCCAACCCCTGGCAGTAAAGCCTTGGATATTTCTGTGTAAGATCCAAGGTGTGCTGACGTGGTTGCAGGGCTGGAATGTTCTGGAGTGTGTGTGTGTGTGTGTGTGTGTGTGTGTGTGTGTGTACACATTCTTCACTACTCACTAGAATACAGTGAGGTTCAACGTTCAGTTGTCAATCTCAAAAATTCAAAGATATTTTTCAACATGGTAATCTGAGGGAAGAAAACAATAATTATAATGTGTGGAGATCCTAAAGCCCGACAGTTTTAGCTGCAAAGAATGTTGCTAAGGAACTCTCTGAGCAAAATATTGGGTTTTCAGGTAGGGCATTGTTGTTATGGGTGAGCCCGTTTTTAAAAGCTTGTTTGTACTTCAGTACAATATCTGTCTGATATCATTATTTCTGTGATGAGTGGGAGGAAGGCTCCTTGCAGATTAAAAAAAAATACCAATGACTAGAACACTTGATGAGGGAAAAAAAGCACATTTCCTATTATTTTGGAAGGGAATGGTGAAACCCAGAAGTGGTGTCATAACTTTGGCATTTTACCAAAGCTTTTATGATACTAAAAACTGATTGCCGATACTGAAAACTGATCCCCTCATCATACACCAGGTGCTGCGTAGGTCACTATGAGTATATGTCAAAGTAAGCCAGGGAGACAGAGACAGCAAGACTACAACGGGGTGATGCTTTGGACGTGCAGTCTAGACAGACACTAACAGTGCTTCGTGATACAGGGAGGACGCCAGGTAGATTCGAGCCTCCAACTTGAAACTTCTGAAGCATTTACTATGGACATTTCTTGCATGGAAAAAGCAGCACTAACTTGAATCATCTGGCACTGTTCTAGTATGACTTCTAATTTTTTTAAATTGTGGGGTTATTTCCTTTTTTCCTCAAAACAATGATAATCTCTCTTTTTTAAAGCCAATTATTGTAACATCAGCGAGTGAATTTTGATTTCTCTTTTCAATAAGGAATTCCTCCACCCCTACCCAATTTGCTCCCTTCCTTCTGTCTCCTGTCTCAGTTAACAGAGTCACCATTCATGATGTGGTCTAAACTGACCTCTCAAATCCAACTTACAGTGAACACTCCTTCACCTCCTATATTCAAAGGTCTTGAACTCTTGATAATTCTCTGTGAAATATTTGTTGAATATGTCCTCTGCTTTTCAGCTCCAATGACCACAATTCTGGTTTGGACTCTCATCTTTCTTCTGTATGATTGTAATCCATTGAACTGGTCACCCTAATTTTGTTTCTGCCAGAAATACTCCAAAAAGTTGAGTGGGACTCAAATCATTCCACAGCCTGAACCCTTTTGCACAATTTCCAGTGATGTCTTTCCTGGCCAATCTCCAGCTACTTAACTCTACCTCGTGACAGCCTCCTCCCACCTCACAATTCTAATCTTAGCGCTATGTTCTACTTATCCAGAATGACTTTGCTGTTAACTAAACATACTCTGTATCTCCAGGTCATCATGACTTTTGAATACTCTCTTCCATGCCTAAAATGCCACTTTCTTATAATTCTACTTCTTAAATTTCTCCTCTTAGTTGAGGTCACACTGAAAGATTTTCCTGATGGCTCTTGACATTCCTCCCTACCTGTCCTTCACCCCCACAAATAAGTTAGACTATAACTCTTATGTACTTTGCACATACATATACCATAATTATTATACCAGATTATGATTCATGATTTATGGATTTAACTCTTTGGGAAGATTGAAGTCTTTGAGGAAGAACTGTGGTACCCACACATATACATATTTAAAGATATAGATACGTTATTGTTTTTCCTTGTACTTTGCACTTAGCTCAGTGTTTAGTACATAGTAAGGGCTCAATAAAAATGATAAAATAAGCATTAACCTAGTTGACTCCAGGGGAATATTTTGATCAAAATGTGCACATCATTTATAGTCCCAATGGGAAACAGAGGGGCACTTGGATGAAATTCTGTTGCATATTTAGAGAAGGGGCTATTTACAAAGTACGGATAAGCAAACCAGTGAGGGATGTTTGGACTCCAGGTACTAACAAAAGAAGGGAACACCACTCCTAAGCCTGAAGGGACACGGGGAGGAAATAGGGTTGTTAACAGAGCCTGGTGAAAGCTGGAGCTGTGGAGAGACCTCCAGTGTAGCGGCAGAGACATCTGATCCCTGGCAGAACCGTGGCCCCCAAGCAGGTGGTATGAGGGAGACGTTCCTAACATGTCTTCTCTCATGCTCAGATTTCCTGGTGGTGCCTCCTGTTGGCTGGGTCCAGCCAGAAGCCAGGAGAGCTCAGGTGATGGTCCGTGTGGGTCAGTCTCTCAGGACACAAAACTGAACTAGGAAGGGCAGAGAACAGAGTGGGCAGTACAAGCAGAGAAGAAACAGAATAAGAAACTTGCTTAAACCTTAATATTAAGTGATGGGCGCCAACCAGTCCTGGAGTATGATGCTTGTGACACAGCCCTCCAGTTACTAAGTTGCCTGGGAATACACACTTTAACTGAAATCTCCAGCCATCTTCCTTATCCACGTCCTATAACAGGAGCAACAAAAATGGCAACAGCCACACTAAAAATGACCACTTGGCTGCATGCCCCAAATTCCCACTTAACTGTGTACCAGCTGTGCTAAACACTTCACACATTTTCGTCATTTATTCCTCATAACAGTCCCCATTTTACAAATGCAAAATTGTCACAGAAGTCATTTGCCAAAGGTGCATGTAGTTAGTAGTGGAGCTGAGGTTTGAAACCAGGCTAACCTGACTCCAAGACCTCTTAATTCCTAAACTGTCTGGGTGCAGGGAGACTCCATATTCTGTTCGATATGAAGCCATAGCAACCCCCAATAGAATCGTGCGAGGTGAACGTCCCCCTGGAGGCAACCGGAGGGAATTTGTAGTGAACGGTGTCTGTGCAAAGGAGACCCATGGAGGAGGCTGCTATTTTTGACTTAAGTGCAAAGACAGGTTATTTTGCTTTAACTGAGGACAAGAAAGATAAAAAAAAAAGCTAATCAAATCTGCTGAGTGTCAGTTACCTGGGAGGGTTTTAATTGGAAATTCTCAGGGCAAGTGCCTGATGAAACCGTAGTGCTATAATTGAATACAGAGACATGTTGGTAATTAAATGATAATGTAGAATAAATCCTTCTCTTAATAGGTTTAATTCTTTTTTTATATTTTGTGAATTAATGGCGTAACCCCCCTCCCCCCGATATATTAGTGCATTGCAGAGATAGGATGCTTAGCCTGCTTACCCACTAAAAACCTCATTTGGTGCCGTAGAATGGTTGTCTTTCCTTTCCTTGTTTCTTCCTCATGAGCTAGAGATATTTAGGTGTGCTTTGTCTTGTCCATTAGGGCAATCTAAGCAAAAGCAGACGAATTTGCTCCTCTTACTTCTTCAGCTCGTGTGGTTCAAATACATGTTTCATTTTCACAGGGGAAACTGAGCCTGGCAGAGTCAGGACTGGTCCATCCATGTCTCTCTTTCATCCGGGTCCCTTTGGAGGAGAGGAGGGGTTGAGGATGGAGAGTCATCTGTACAGGACTCAGGGTGGCTCTATGACAACCGAAACACCAAAACGAGAGCCATCTCTGCCTCGTTTCTGGTCCTGAGCAGCCTGGCTACACAAGGTTCCAGGTTAAATTTTTTTGATAATAAGCTTCTGAGTCCTTGGCACTGCCAATTCTTAAAGGAGCTGGAAAAAGCTGTTAAACTTACTGCTTAGTTATTTTTCTGGGAAGTAAAAGGCATCGATCATCGCTTAGGAAGTCCGCCAGCCAGCCAGACAGATGTTTTGCCAGTTTTTGAATTTTGCAGGGGGGGACATGTTTAGATTTATGCTCTTTCTTTGCAGTCTAGTCTACGCTTTCCTATTTAGAGTCATACCATTTTGTTATTAGACAGCATGTTCGTTTGCATGTTTTATTAAAAAAAACTGATAGAGTGATAATCCTTAGCTGTACTGTGCCTAGGTTGGTAAAGATGTTAGAATTATTAATTTAAAAAGCATAATTAAAAATAAACAACTTAAAGAAAAAATACTTTTGAGTAAAGGATTTCATTTTGGGTTTTATTCTCAGTATAATGCTCCATTAATTATTTTAGTGTGAAAAGTTCTGGCAAACTTTATTACAGTTGACACATTTTCAAGGAGAAGATGAATGATTCATACATTCTGGGATTGCAAAAGCACCATTTCTTGAAGTAAAGCATTTCAATGTTTAAATCATTGTTATTTAAACTAAAATTTAGACGAATTACTAAATTTTCAAAATGGGCTCCTGCATCCAACAGACTGTTTCAAACGCACTGTTATTTCAGCCAGGCTGGTGACCACATTTGGAAGCAGTGGAGGCGATAGTTTCCACTAGGACAGACAGAGCGATTAGAGAAGCCAACCACACTGTGTGGTACATCCTGCAGGGAAGATGCTGCAACACACAGAGAATTTCACTACCAAGATACACTATCCCATGACGACGGCTGCAATCCCCTGAAGCTGCTTTGAAAGTGAAAATACGTCACTTTTTCCTTAAAGTGAAAATAAATCAAACCACAAATAAGATAGCTAACAGCAACCATGAAGGGAATACAAATTTTGTGGGTTTTTTTTTCCAAAATAGGAAAATGGGAGTAGTTTTGTTGAAATTTTTATGGATTATTCTGAAACTAGTAGATAAAGACTTCTGATAGATGTCGACACGTCTGTATATGCTTCTAGGATAAAAGAGTTCATTCTTCCTTCCAATTCTAATTTCTCTTCCTCCTCTGGTCTGCTTGGCACCTTAAAACTGGTCTCAAGGTTGAAATTTTATTCTAGTTGGGTACTTTCCATTTTGTGGTATCCATTTCTCACCTTTACTTCTGTTTAAAAATATATTAAGTAATGAGACTGTATTATTGGGGCATTTTAAGACATTTTAGAAAAAAACAATTGATTTGTCCCTGACCTCATCTACGTATTCAAGTTTTCTGAAAAGTGTGAGTTAAAGATTCCGAAGGAGGTAGACATTGTTCCTTGGTTTGTTGAGTTAGGGACAATTAATGTCTAAAGACTGTGCTAAATTAATGAGACTCTTTCCCCTTACGTCTGCCCTCCTGGGAAGGGAGGCAGTATATGGGTAGCAGTTCACAACCTTGATACTTAAATTAACTTTTTAAAGAAGGAAAATCAGAAAAGATCTAACGCATTTAAAGCTGCAGGGGGTGTGGAGGGAGGAAGAATGTAATTTCCCCAGTTGCAGTTTGACCATTTCTAATCATATGAAAATTGCCAGAGGGCTGTTAGTGGGCACCAGTGGTTAGAAAACTCTGAATTTCCCATGGCTCACAAGACTGAACTTGCTTCAAGAAAGCGTCTGGACCCGGCATGCTTAAGCCGGCTTCCTGGTGATTTTAATAACAAGAATACATTGTCTGATGTTTTGAAAAGAAAATGGCATCTGAGTTGGGAAGGATACGCTGTAGCGAGGAAGGACAAAGCACTTAGCCCACGTCTGGTTGTCTCACGTCTACTGAGGTACCAATTCCCTGCACCATTATTTACCACGCGTAGAAAAGGCTCCATCCAAGCAGTATTGGTCACACCTGGAGGTTATTCGGACTGTATGAGCCGATGAGGTCAGGGACCAAAGAAATAACGCCATGAGCAAGGCAGGGCTTTGTGGTAGAATGACTGAGCTGGTCAATCAAAATGAATATTTCATGTGATAAAGGCCTGGGCAGGTCTTGTGCATGTTGTATATTCCAAGATATCTGAAAAATCAAGTGATTTCAACTCCTGGAAGACCTTTTTGACAATGGTGATTTTAGGCATGCTTTCAAATGATTTTGTTTTCCGAAGGGATTCTTATTTGACATCAGCAATTTGTCAGAAAACTTTTTAACATTCTACCATTTGAATTTTATTATGCACCCCCTTGATTTACCCTTCCCTTAGATCTGAGCTTTACCCGCACTCCCCACTTTGAAGAAGTAAATTGACAAGCAATACCAAACTCCTTGGCTGTTACCTGTTATTATGAATAATCCTCAACACTAAACAGTTATTTTTTATAACATATCTTTTACATAATAATAATGTACTGGTTAGGGTTATTTTTTGAAACAGAAATTTTGAATGTGAAATGAATATAAAATGATAGACCCTAAGAACAACAGCTTTAGAAGAGATTTTTAAAAAACAATAAAATAGTTTCAATCAGAACGTCAATTTATTAACATCCAGTAAAGAAATCAGCTGTCGAAGCAGTCAGGTGCTTGCTTCAGGGACCCTGGAACTACATGGGTTCAGTTCACCAGTGGGCCGACAGGAAAGTTTACTGATTTTGGGCCTGTGTGCCCTCACACTGGTTCTTTGGCCTTTCCTTCCTTTTTTCTGTATCACAAGGGAGCTGATTCCTGCAATCTGTGCTCTTCAGATTAGAGGCCAGAAGGGAAGAAAGAAGTGGGGTATGTTTTCTCATCCATCTGTGCCTTAGATGGCTTCTTCGGTGATGGCTAAGTCCCCTGCTTAGTTCTTGTTTCCGTCAAGTGCCTGGGTCCCACAGGCTCCGGCAACACTCCCCCTTCCCTCTGTCCCTCTAGCCCAGTGCTGTTCGTACAGTGAATCCCTGTGTTTGCCTCCCCAACTCCTGCCTGACTTTTTAGCGGTCCTGACACCTGTATAACTAATTTTCTCCATTAAACACTTTGTAGACTGTTTTCTGTTTTCCTGGTTGAACTTTGAATGATATAGCAGGCAGGCAATGAGATAAAGGGAAATTGGTTGTATGATTCAAATGTTTAATGCTATTTGGGTTTCTCTAGTAAAAATATAAAACTTGGGAAATACTGAAGTACATTCAGATTCATTCTGCTTAACTCAGAGGTAACCAGAAAACATTAAGTTACTTAAAAATCTTTCTGAAATGTCCCTTTGTCTTGTGCATTAGTAAGACTAAAGTTTGTTTACTCTTTTTGATGCTTTAGATTCTTGTAGTATTTCTCAGGGTATCTAGGATCTTGATGTAAAATCAAATTTATAGATGGGTGAACTGAATATGTTTTCTCTTTAGGATATAACTTTGAGGCAGTCTTAAAAAATCATCCTCTTATTAGGCTGTGTGTGTATGTGTGTGTTTGTATGCGTGTGCGCATGCACGTGCCTGGCTATTATCTTAAGAATATACATTCAAAGGATAGTACATGGCTAGTCTTTTGATATTTACAAATATTGGATCAAATACACTGCATGTTTTAACTTAAATAGAGCAGCAATACTAGGTCAGTAAGGTTTCTCAGGAACAAAATTTATTTTTGGATTGCCCCAAACTAGGTCATTGAGCAACACAGGCTTTAGAAAATTCATTCAGTCATTCACAGTTCTTTAAATTTTTAACGATCACCTGCTATGAGCTAGGCATGGGAGCCACACTGGTGAACAAAACAAATGGTGTTCATGCAGTAAACTTAAAATCTGGTGGGAAAGGCAGACGTCCATGGGCAATCACAATAATATAGAGGGAGTTGTGGGAATACAGAGGAAGGAGGCTGACTGGGTTCAGAAGGTTGGGAAGATAAGAAAGAAGAAGAAAGATAATGAAGACCAAAATTGGCCCAGGAGATCAGATGAGAGCCACCTATCCACTCATTCATCCAATCATTTTTACAAACATTTGTAAGGGTCTCAGGAAGGTGATAAAAATGAATACGCCTCACTCACCAGTAGGACTAAGAGTTTCAGGAAAAACACAAAAAGATGATCTGATGAAGCAGGTACATCCAAAGTTGGACAATGAGTTGGGGTTTAGCCACATCAATAAATTCCTGACTAATGGGAATTAATTAGTTCTTCTCTGTGCTCTCAAAAGAGTTCATGCCTCTGTTGTAGCATTTAGTATTGTTTGGCCCAAGGAATTTTATTGAAAATATGCTATATACATACAATGGAATATTATACAAATGAAATATATGCAAAACACAGAATGATCTGGAGGACATTATATTAAGTGAAATAAACCAGTCACAGAAGGACAAGTACTCCATGATTGCACTTCTATGAGGTCTCTAAAAGAGTCAAATTCATAGAATCAGAGTAGAATGGTGGTGGCCAAGGGCTGCAGAGAGGGGGAAATGGGGAGTTGATAATCAATGAGCAGGAAGTTTCAATTAAGCATGATGAAAAAGTTCTGGAGATCTGCTGTGCAATGCTGGGTCTTTCGTGAACAATATGGTGCACCTACAAATTTGTCAAAAGAGTAGATCTTGTGTTGTATGTTATCACAGTTAAAACCATTCACTGATGAAAAAATTGAGGATCAAAGGGATTAAAGGAACCCAGAGTCACTGAGTTGGTAAGTGGCAGAGAATTAACAGGATGACAGTGTGGTGAAGAGTCAGCCTCTGATCTCAGGCATCTTCCCTAACCTTCTAGGGTTGTTATGAGGATTAAAAAGGAAAATATTTAAATGACTTAACACAGTGCTTGGCAAAGACTACTTAATTAATATTAGCTTTTATTAGCGACTAGACCTACGAATCACCATCCAGTCTCTAAAGGCTCTGTCCATTGTTCCCACAGGCAACACCGAGAAAGGGAAGGTGGGTGTGATCACTCCCATTTAGAGGAAAAAAAAAAATCCAGAGATATTAGTGATTTTCCCTGAATAATACATCAGGGATTGAGCCATGATGGAGCCAAGGCTCCGATGTCTATTTCCATTGTCCACTGCCTTTCAATCACACTGCTCCTTGTTGTACTGTAAGTAGTTACAAAATCTCTCCTTTACTAGACAGGTTCTTTATAGTACCGTCTCTCTTACCAGGCAATCTACTCTTTGAAACCAGAAGCCAGGTTTTTTTTTTTTTTTCATCTGGCATGTTCTCATAATGCCAGGCACAGAGACATGGGCATAGTAGGTGTTCCACAAATACCGTTCGAATTAAACTGAGACGCAGAGTCAGGCATAATAGATAATGCAAAGGAAGGTGCTCCAATGTGGTTCTGAAGCAAACACGCACTTTTCAATTTGCGACGACACCGTAAAGACTACTAAGAAGCTGCAGTTCCTGTCTTTGGCTAATATTCCAGGTTCTGGGCAAACTAGGTTCCCCTTAGAAGGTGCTGGGGCCCCCTGTGAACTTGAAGGAGTTGTTCCTTTAAGATTCTTCAGATTTTTTTTTTTTTTAAATCAGCTTTCTTCTCATGTGGCCCAGGGTGCTCTGAGTTCGGAAATCTGGGAGACGGGCGTCTGAAACAAAGATTCTCTTCTCCTGTTCCGGGCCCTGCGCGAGGGTCTCATGCTGAGAGCGCGTTACAGCGCGGGCCCTGCTCCTCCGCGGGACTGGGATGCGGCTGTTGGCAAGACCCGGCCCCCAGCCTTCCTTCTTCTCCTGCTCTAAGTGCCGAATGTGCTTGGGCACAGCGAATGCTCCCTGGCTCCTCCGGCCCTGAAGAGAGATTACTAACCGAATGTAGGACAAACCAGGAAGTGATTTACCTAAAAACAGATTTTTCTCTAGCCAGTAGTGCAAAAATCCTGCACCTCAAGCACTGTGATCATTACACAGCACCTTTTCATTCTGATGTAAATAGCATTCAGTTATGGAGGAGGTCACGTGTTATGCATGCTTTGACAGAGCCATTTGTGAAAAGCCAGCCCTTATCCTGAAGTTTAGAATGATGTCTGTAAGAGGACTTACACAATATTTCACTGAAATACTTATATTTCAATCATATGCCGTTCAATTATAGTGATACCTAGTAAAAGATGCTCCGGATTTCCTCAGAGAGAAAAATGTGTGGGTGGGATGTGTATATGGATCTGTGCCCGTGCACGCACGCACGCACACACACACACACACACACACACACCCCTCGAGATGTCTTCATTTCAAGGGTTAATGTGGCCTTAAAAAGGACAAGGAGCATGTTCATGGTACGTCTTAGAATATACCAAATTTTAACTCCGGACAAGCAAACCATTTCTAACTGGTGATACAGATCTTCTAAGTGAATTTTACTGGATTATAATAAGATAGAACACTATGAAAAATTTCACCCTTAAAAACAGAATCCAAAGAAGATGAGTCTAATTATTGGCACAATGTATTACAATAGATGAAGAGACTATTTCCCTTGTATGGACATGGAAGTGTTTGCTATGTGTTAGGGAAATCAGAGGAGTCTATTTCTTTGGAGATGTCTAATTCCATTTGATAAGTGTTACCAGAATGGACCGGTGGAAACAACATTTGCATATTGACAAACCTTGCTAATGCCTGCTTCACTTACTTGCCATGCATAATCACATGTATGAATGAATGACTTCTCTGAATAGATCTATTTCTGAGAACATAATTCTAGGACGCATTTGTGGTAATTACTGTATTCTTTGAGAGCATCTTACATAGTGTATCCTTTGGCTTGTTTAGTTTCAAGACTTTTTTCTTTTGTGCTTTCACATAGAAAATTACTAAAATATGGCTTTTGTCCAAATGCAAAATGGGCCTCCAGCTGATTAAAAATGGCTAAGTCTGACAGTGCAGGCTGCAGTCTGTAAGATGGCAGGCTCATTCGTGTGGCTCATTTTGTCTTCTTTCTTTCTTTATTCTTGTTCAGCTGATACTGATGACTTCTGGATCACGCATGGTGAGGCAGTTCATAGAATTCACAGAAAAATGAATCCTGAAATATTTGAGAACGAGAAACCGAGTGGGGACTTCCTTCTAAAATCCCTCAAGTCCTTTCATTTCAGGTCATAGTTCTTGATGCATCTTGACCTTGGATTGCTCATGCTCCCGGGTTACAGTGTTGGTGACGTAACAATGAAGAATAATACGAGAAAAGCCAAGTTCTCTCTTCCCCTCACTTCAGGAGATGGAGAACCCTAATAAAGAATAAGGAAGAATAAAAGACAAGATTGTATAAACAGTACCCAAATGTTTAGGAGTATCTTGTCTCAGGCGCTTTTATGAGAATGCTCCTGTCCTCTTCTGTGTTTGATATCTTCTGGCTTCTGGGCTTCTGGCTTATTCAAACAGACAGGCTGGCTGTGAATCTTAGACACCTCCAGGCCTTCTCATGCACTCCCCAAGCCCCTTCCCCCATCTGCTTGATTTATCGCTTCCTGCTGGACTCACTTTTGCCACCTGGCTCCAGTCTCCGGCATCACTTGTCACTTGTCTTTACCTGCTCACCCCAAGCACATTTTGTTAGTGTGATGTAGTGGAAAGACCATAAGCTTTGGGATTTAAAATCCCAGCTACCGATTACTGGCTGTGTGATCTGGGATATGTAATCTCTTTGGGTCTCATCTTCGTTTTCATTACGTGTGGAAAGAGAATATGAATACTTTCCTATTGGGATAGAATTGAAGAATTAATGAGTTAACAGGATACAAAGTGCTCACTGCAGTGGCTGGTACCTAGCACATGCTCAATGCCTGTATATTTCCTTTCTCCTGACTTCCGCTTCCAGAGACACGTCTACTTCATCCTGTACTGGCCAATCCCTCTTACTTTCCAGGCACTGAAGGCCCACTTTTGGCCAGTTTGACTCTGTCCCTTTCCTTGCCATCTCCCTGGTGAATATGGGCTTGTGGGTCATGACAGGACAAGGATCACTAGTGATGCAGCCCCCTATCCACATCCTTCACATTGTCCTCTCCTCCCTCTGTTCTTTCCTACACCTGTTACTGGGGAACTATCTGTTAACAGTTATTAGTACCCATCTATCCTATCTACTGTTATTATTCTTGGCAGAATGGTAAAGAAAAGAAGGAAAGAATGAATAAAGATATAATCTGAGGGGCGAAGGCATAGCTCAGTGGTAGAGTGCACGCTTAGCATGCACGAGGCCTTCCTTTAAAAAAATTGAATAAGTAAACCTAATTACCTCCCCTTTCGCCTCGCAAAAAACAACAAAAATATATAATCTGAGGTTGCTTGGGACTCACTGAAATAATTGAAATCTTCAAAAGTGACATCAACCTAAGTTTAACACCACCACCACTTTAGCTTTAGACCTATTTTTTTTTTCCCTCCCGTTTATAGAATCCCTGTTCATGATGCTTTTCTGTCTTGTTTCACCAGGAAATCAGTGGTTTTCAATTCCTGCTGGCAGGAAAACTATAAACAACAACAACAGAACAGTTTCTCTGCATATCCAAGGTGTATGAGTTACAGGTTTTGACCCCCATTGTACACCAACAATCCCCACAAGACTCTAATCATATTCGAAAGGGGGGATTTGTCACCTGAAGTTTACTGATGCATGAAGTTAATCTCAACTTTCTGTTCACGTAGGGGCTTATTTGCACACAGCGTGCTACATTAATTTTTCAGCACAGTTTTTATGTATTCTTATTAAAGTATACTTTTCTTTCGACATTTTGAAAGCCCTGATATTGCACTAACCAATGCATGCATTCGTTGGTTTGATTCATGCCCGCTTCTCTGCTTACTGTTTGTATTTGTCCTCAGTGAGAGCAGAGAAGAAAGTCCTGTTTATCCTTTGCTGTTCATTCAATATTAATCTAGGCTTTTACGTGGTTCCCGAGGTGTCTTATTCTTTATGCCTATATGCCACAGAGCTAGGGGACCTGATAAATTCAGTAGTTGTAGTGAAAATAACTTAGTATTTTACTACTGAGAGTAGAGTTAAGGTAAGCGAATGGTTTTCCTTTAGGATACAGATTTTGGGGGCTCATTATTTTCAGAAAGACTCAGATTTGTTGAGATTTTCAAAAAATGTTCTGAGATTATACTTTACCACTGGAGTTACATGAAGTTATATGATTCATGGTTAGGCTATTTATTTACTTAGAAAGCAAAAGAATTACATCATGGGGTCAAAAAGTTCCTGAAAAAATTTTTTTAAACTAGAAAAAAAGAAACCCAATATGTATTGAGCCTTTACTCCATACTAGTCACATTGTCTGTTCTTTTATTTAAATTTCCTAAGTGGTAGTCCTATCCCACAGAAGCCTCAGTTAAGGGAGCTCAGGTTGAATGAGTGGGTTAATGTATGGTCTCATTTTACCAAGGGGCTCCTGGAGATTTTGCCTAAACTTAGAGTAATGTTTCTAAGGCAGGGGATTCTGGAACTGAAGAAGATCTGGGAAGAAACATTGTGGGGGAAGGGCTTTCAGGGTCTCTTACACCATAGGGGGCCGCCTGTTGTACCCTGGAGCAGGCCAAAATGGTGGAAAAGGGACAACGAGACCATAGATAATGGACACACTGGGATTAGGTGAGTCCTGGTTCTGCTACCTTCTAGTGCCTGTGTGCCCTGGGGTGAATTACGTAACCTCGCAGAGCCTCAGTTTCACTCATCTGTAAATTGGGGATAACAATGGGAATTGACCTGCCTGTCTCTCAGAGTTGTTTGAAGATGAATGAAGTTATGTGAGAGAGCCTTTTGTATGCTATAGAGCATAATACATGTTTGTTGTTATAACATGTTTTCTGGCACAGACAAGCAAGGGCAGGGAGGGGGGAAGGGACGCAAATGACTGGAAAGAAGTAGGGTTGGCAGGGATCCTATCCACAGAGAATGGAACTTTCTAGACCTTGATCCTACCAGATAAGTATCTAATGGTATTTTCCATAACAGTCCCCTCACCAGATCACTGTGTGTCTAGGACACCACCCTCCTCCTTCTTCTCTGATTTACTCTGTTCTGTATATAACAAAGCACACATTTAGTGTTTAGTTCATATGCACTAAGCTGGATGGAAACGGGGGCAAATAGTACCAAACACCAAGGACAAGGAAAGTATATTTAATACATCACACATTGAAATTTCCTGCAAAGCACTGATAGCTGACTTCTCATCAGAAACGTGAGCCAGTAGACAATGAGGAAAACGTGGTCCAAGGAAAAGAGGAAGTCAAGGAACTGTCATCCAGAATTATACAAACAAAATCATTTCAATTACAAAGGTAAAATAAAGGCATATTTAGAAAAACAAAAGCTAAAAAAGTACAAAATGTATAGGCCTTTAGAAAAGCAATTTTCAAATCTAGAGAATATTCCTCAAGAAGAAAAATGATGCCAGAAAGTTCTGAAAAGCAAAAAGGAATGGTGAGCAAAGACAATGTTGCTTTGTTAGAGAAATCCAAATAAATACCAACACAGAACAAAAAAGGACTTTTCCGTTAGAGTGAAAGGAGTATCAAAAAATTAAAAAAGAATTAAAATTCTGAATAACAGCAACACATATGTTGGAATGATGGTGATGGAGTAAAAGTGATCGGAGGGTCCAACATTGTTCTGAAGAAAGCAAGTGTTGTTAATTAACCTTAAATCATGTCATTGAAATAGCTATGTTACAATTTCTAGGGAAGTCACTAAAACATAAGGAAAGAATGTATAATTTCAAACAAGTACACAGGTGGGCAGGATGGAGAAATGAAGCAAAGAAATTCCATCAGTTTAAAATAAGGAAGAAATGGAATTAAAACAAATAGAAAATATGGGACATAAAGTACAAGATACGATTTTTGACATGAATCCAAATATGTCAGTAATTCCATTAAATGAAAATAGATTAAATTTTCTCTTTCTGACATATAAAGATTGTCAGAATTTTTAAACACAATCCAGTTACATGTCAAGTACAAGACCCATGCCTAAAACATAAGAACATAGAACATTTGAAAGGAGAGGGATAGAAAAAAATTGAAAATAAAATTGGTTTAGCTATAGTCCATAAAAATGGGCTTCAAAAAAGATTAAGATTGTCAATTCACAGGGAAGATATAAGAATATGTTTGTAAATTAACGTTTAGCCCTATAAAGCAGAAAGTTACAGAACAGTGAGAAAGGAATAAGTCCACCACCAGATTTTAACCCAGCCCTGTCAAAATTTGATAAATTGTGCAAACAATTATCAGCAAGGATACTGAGGTTTACAAAACTGACAAAATTGTTCTCAGAGACATATACCAGCATACCTCATTTAATTGCACTTTGCAGATAATACAATTTTTACAAATTGAAGGTTTGTGGCAACCCTGTATCAGGCAAGTCTATCAGTGCAATTTTTTTCAACAACATTTTTTAAATTGCTTTTATTATCTTTATTTTTATTTATTTATATTTTTTCCAGTTTTATTATGTAGAATTATTACAGTTCAGCAACAGCATTATTTTTTAATTAAGGTGTGTACATTGGTTTTTTAGACACGGTGCTATTCCACACTGAGTAGACAATAGCATAGTGCAAACATAATCGGATGCACTTGGACTATGTTTCTACCCATTGTCCACTGGCTCACATTTTTGATGATGAGAAGTCAGCTGTCAGTGCTTTGTAGGAAATTTCTCTTTTCTCTGTGACTGCATTAAATATACTTTCCTTGCCCTTGGTGTTTGGTACTACTAAAGTCTAGGTGTAGAAGAATTTTTCTGTATCCTGTTTGTAATCCTACATCTTCCAGATTCATATGATTGGTTTCTTTGATCATTTCTGGAATATTTACAGCTATGATTTCTTTTCATATTATGACCTCTCCTCTATTCTTTTTCTCCCTTCCATCTTGAAATCTAGTTAGACATAAACTCAGCCTTCTCTGTCTCTTGTCTTTAATCTTTCCGTTAGATTTTATATATATTTTTTGTGTCTCCGTACTATATTCTGAGAACTTCCTTCAGCAATATTTTCTAGTTCAGAAATTCTACCTTTGGCTTCTAAGCTGCTGTTTAATGGATCCATTGGACTTTTAATTTCAATTATTGTATTTTTTTATTTTTAAATGCTCTATGTGGTTCTTTTTTCAAACTGCTTGATCACTTAATAATTGATTCCTTATCAAACTTCCAATTGCCCTTTTATTTCTGTCAACATATCAAATATGCTTTATTTAGAGTCTGTATCTGATATGGCCAGTAACTACAGTCTTTCCAGGTCTGAGTATGCAGTTTGCAATTCCTCCAGACTCTTGTTTGCAAGTTCCTTTGGCGTGTTTGCTGAGTTCAGACTGTGAGCATGTATTGCTTTGAACTTCATAACGTGGGAATCCTTTGAGATTTGTAATTAAAGGCAATTCTTCCTTGAGAGATGAAGTTTCTTGTTTCTTCCATTGAAAGAGTACAAGAATCTAGGATCACTCCTGATCAATTTTTAGACTGGAGTTTTTTTGGGGCCACACATACATTGTAATTATAGTATTGTACTTACAGATTATCAGAGCAGAATCATTTTTCTTTTTCTTGCCATTAGGTTCATGCAATCAAGACCAAGACAGTCTCTGCAGGGTGGGGCTTTCTGATTCCCTCACTGAATGTCACCCTTCAGCAATCTTCACTTTACGTGGGGTCTCACATCTGCCCCCAAGCTGTTACTTCACCTGCTGTCCTCAACTTGCTGTTAAAATTCAGGCTCTAGGCTAGCAAGAATTTTCCGGTGTCCCCAGGGCACATGCTGTTTCCAATGCTAGTTTACGCCCATAAAATTGCTTTCTCAAACTAAACCCTGATTGCTTTCTCAACTGCTAGCTCAACTGTAATTTAAAAATTTAAAAAAAAATACATTATCCACCATTGTGGTGTTCTGTACTGTTGTTACACTGTACATCTAGGACCTATGGGTGCGAACGGAATTCCCACAAGAATGTCTGTACAAGGTTTGAATGAAGACTTACAAATCCTCAGAAGACGTGAATACTGTTTTGAATTGCAAAGTGTCATAATAATGAGGACAGAAGCACACATCTTATCACCTTTTGTCCTCCTTTTACCCATGCATGTTACCCTTTGATACGTGTAGAGGTCGTCTTGGCTACTGGGTGAAAACCAAATGCATTTTTGCAATTTCCACATAGTATATATGTGTGTGAGTACATGTACGCATGATGACATTAAAACTGGTTAACCTCCCTAAATAAATATCATATAAAATTGTGTGTGCATGTGAGTGTATAATTGCTTGAGGTTCTTTGCTATTTTGTGGATATACTTATTTTTAGTCGTGAGATTTTTGTCAAGCTTGCCTGAAGGTGTCTTCTTGCCTCTGAGTATTTGCACTTGCTGTTCCTTTGCTTGAAGTGTTTCCCCTGCTAATATTCACATAATTTACTCCCTTACCTACATCTTGTTTAAATGCCACCAATCTAAGTGAAGCCTTCCTTGGTCATTGTTTCTAAAATTCCAGTGATTTCTCCAACTCTTCTGCTTTCATTTTCTCCTTTGCCTCTATCAGCATCTAACATACTGTATAGTTTACACCTTTATCTTGTTAATGTTCTGTCTTCCCCACCAGAATGTAAGCTTCATGAAGCCTGAGATTTGCCTGGAACAGTGCCAAACAAACAATAGGTGCTCAATAAACATTTATTGTATGAATTAAATGAATGACTATGACCACATTTCTTTTCTCTGAAGCCACAGAGCCTAGTACTGCATGTAAGATGACACTGTAATGCTTCAGCTCAAAATAGACATCCTTGACTGTAAAGCTCTGCACCAACAATCTTAAACTCAAATGCAGGGGAGAGGGTATAGCTCCGTGGTAGAGCGCGTGCTTAGCATGCATAAGGTCCTGGGTTCAATCCCCAGCTCTTCCATTAAAATAAGTAAATAAGCCTAACTACATCCCCCCAAACAAAACCAGAAAACAAGTAAGTGCAACTCAAGTGCATTCTCACACCCACAGGATTCAGTTTGAACCTCTTGTAATTATAACCTCTGTTTTATTCTGATGTTCAGTGTGCTCTTTATTCAGCCTGTATTGCACATACATTCCTTTTTTTTTCCCCAAAAGTTGCCGGACTACTTGGGGACGTACTGATCCTTCATTTCAATCTCAAAGGAAAGTAGAATTGAATGATATAAGTGCTGTTAGTATCAAGCGTTGTCAGCAGACTGACTCACTTTGGCAATTGGCTGCATGGTGTCATTTCAGAGATGAAGTCACAATGATAGAACATCACACAAGCGGTAAATGATTAGACAGAGATCAGCGGCTGCTTCATCAGTTGTGCGGAACTTCAGGCGTGAGTAACTCTGTTACTCTGTCACAGGAAATTCTGCATCCTTCCTTTCACAGTAGTTCAAATAAGCTTAACCGAAAAGGAATTCATTGCTCTTATAACTTGGATCTGAGAAAATAGCTTGGATTTGATTAGATCAGGCTCCAGCGATGTTAATGGGGCTTTGCCCTGTTCAGTGCTGCTTGTTTCTGCTTGACTTTATTCTGCAAGGAGGTTGGTGGTGCGCAGTAAGCAAGATGACCGCCGGAAGCTTCAGACTCTAATCATCTTAGTAATTCACAAAGAGACCTTCCTCCCAAAGTTTGTAGAAATCCACAAAAAGATGACTTATTGTTCCAGTTTTGCATAATTTTGCTCCTATGGCCAGAGGAAGTCAAGAAGCAGTGGTAGAAAGCTTCATTAAGATGTCATGAAATGGGGATGAGTTGTTCTCTCGAGGGCATGATGGTGAATAAAAACAAAATGCTCACAACACCTGATTTTAATATCTCAAAAACCGACCTAAGCTCTACTTCATAGTGTTGGTGATCAATGATATAGTGTAGATTTCTCAGCATTTGATTGACACCCAATAAATGACAGCAATTATTATTATCTGAGCTGTGTTAACTGTGCAACCTTCCTTCATCATTGAATTGTGACCCTTATTTCTATAATCTCGTGATACTATTATGTTATCCAAGATTACTGTCCAGTGTTATTGAAGAAAGAGTAGAAACAAGTGATACTTTTCAGCTTCAAAATATTGAACGTTATAATTGTCTATGATTTTGATTCTAAAAATGTTTTTACACACATTATTATTTAAAATCTAACCGGAAACTCTGGGAGCTCAGCATGATTAATGTTATCACTTTACAAAGAAAGAAATTAAGATTTAGAGAAATTAAATGTCTAACTTCACACAGGTGATATCAGTACCCAAGATGAGTTCTTTTGACTCTAAATCTTGTATTCTTTCTGGGATACCATGTGATTATGGATTTACTCGTAGAAGATACTAATGTCTTTCACAGAACCAGGGTTCTAATGGAACATTTTGAAATTGAACACTATTTTGTCTAAAAATTAGACAACTTATAGGAAACATTTCCTAGAGCATGTGGAGCCATGCCATCATAAAGAGTTTTGACTTCGACAATGAGGGTGTTTTAAGCTAAGGCTATGAAAATGGCCATGCCAGTAAGTAGGTAGGAAGGTTAAGAAGGTAAAATTCACCCTTCGCTCACTTTTACTGACCTGCGGGAGAGATGACAAGTGCTAATCAAACCTTCCAAAGTTTAGGTGTCTTACAAAAGTCACATTTTACAACTATTATTCTTTGTGAGCGTGTGAGTTTCATGCCACTGAATGAGTTTATAAAGAGGTCAGAAAATCACATTTTCATGACTTAGTGTGGATACATTTGTGTTGTTTAGAGAGAATGGCAGTATCAGTAGTCTCCAAACTGGGGCTCTTAACGGAATACATGACTGGACCCTTCCCCAGAATCAGGGGTCGCTGATCCCTAAATTGTGAGTTAATTTTAAGGATTCTTTTAATTCCGAGTCTGTGGTTCTCTCTCTCTCTCTTCACTATTAATCCATCTTTGAGGATCATTAATATTATGAATAAAGCATACACTCAATGATTTTCAAACTATTATGTTTTTTGACCTAGTGAGTAAATACAGAGAGAATCCAGATCTGATTTTTCCCATCAAAATCACAATGCATATTCTGACAGCCAGATATTTAGGAGAAAATGCTTTAGTATTTCAGCTACTGTTCACTGTATAATAGCCTCCCCTTACTTCAAGACTTAGTGCTTTATTTAATTTTGATATGCCTTGGGGGCTCAAGACACTATCAAGCACTCATCCTTTGCTCCAGGCTTTTTTAAATTACCTGCCCGTAAATCTCAATGTGCAGCCACCTTCTGTTCCCATGGCAACCTGCTTGATGTTGATATATGTTTGAGCATATCCAGGTCACTTGAAAACTAAACGATGTGCCTAAAAATGCAATAAACAAAGCAAATGCAAAATGGATGTTTGAACATTATTATTTATTTATTGTTAGATTTATAGAATATGAAAGTAAAAAAATCAATTGATAGCAGGCTTTAAGATGTCTGCCCAAGTCTGGGCTCAGGTTTACAAGCCTAGAATGAGACAGTAGATTTTTGATCTCCAAGATGACTAGCAGTTGGGTCGGCTGCTGCTGGAATAAGAAAAGCTCTAGCTGTCCAGGACATACTGAGTCGGTCAGACTCTTTGTGATGAGTTATGCTCAATAAACCAAAAGCAGAGGCATAAAGAACAGGCTGGGCTCTGCTAGTTGAAGCTTTGGAGACCACAGGAGGTGAAGCCTCTACTTCTGCGTGGGAAATTGATAATGGAGTGTTTCATGATGAATGTCTTATGAGGGCATTTGGGTTTAGGTGAGCCGGGAGCACACACATGTAGAGATGCAGTCACTGCAGACACTGAGAGGAAAGGCACATTCAGAACTCACCTTCACACACGTGGCTCCTTTAATCCCTCCAGAGCTGTTTATTTTTAATCAAGGGAGAATTTATGTAGAGTGAAATGCACATATGATAAATGCAGTTCAGAGGTTTTTGACAAATGCATCTACCCATGAACACATTACCTCGAACAAGATGTAGAACATGTCCATCGTTCCAGAAAATTCAGTCATGCTCCTTTCCAGGAAATGACCTCCTTCCAAAGGTATAGATTAGTTTTGCCTCTTCTCGACCTTCATATAAATGAACTCATACAGTGTTTATCTTTAAAACGTGGCTCTTTTATCTCAGCAAAAAGTTTTGAGGTTCATCTATATTGTTCTATATATGGGCAGTTTGTCCCATTAAATATTTAGTATTTCATTATATGGATATACTAAAATTTGATTATTTCCTGAAGGATATTTGGGTTGTTTCAAGTTTGAGGTTAACATTAATTAAGTTGCCAGGGAGCGTTTGTATGCTGGTACTTGTGTAGAAGTGTGCTATCATTTCTCCATCACCCAAGTGCAGTTGCCAAGTCAGAGCAATTTTATAGCTTAAACATACACTTATATGTTTAACTTTATTAAGACACAGCCAAATAGTTTTCCAAAATGTATCATTTTACATTCTCAATGGCAATATTTGAGAGTTTTGAATGCTTCACATTCTCACCGATACCAAGTGTGTCATTCTTTTTAAATTTAGCCGCAATAGCAGGTGTCTAGTGAAGTCTTTGTGATTTCCGTCAGCATTTTGCTGATGACCAACGATACTGAGCACTTTTTTGTGTGTACATATTGGTCATTTGCATGCTTTCTTTTGTGAGTTGTCTGTTCAAATCTTTAAAACATTTTTTTAATTGAAGTATAGTTGATTTACAATTTTTGTTCCTTTTCTCCATTTTTATTGGATTTTCTGCTCTTTTTTAATAGAATTGTAGAAATTCTTTATATATTCTGCATACAGAACACTTCTTCAGATATATGTGTTGTGAATATTTTCTGCTAGTCTGTGTCTTATCTATTCATTTTATTGACAGTGTTTTTTGATGAATGGATGCTTAAGTTTTGAGAAAGTTCAGTTTATGGATTTTTAAGTTTTGTTGTTAGCAACTTCTGTGCCCTATTTAAGAAATCTTTTCTTGCCCCAAGCTTGTGAAGATATTCTCCTCTATTGTCTTCTAGAAGACCAGTCTTCATTAGAATTTCTGTTTACTCTGTCCAATATCATAACCTTTAGCTAGACTGGTTATTAAGCATTTGAAATATGGATAGTGTGGCTGAGAAATCAAATTTAAATTTCATTTCATCTTAATCAAGTGAAATTTAATTTTGTATGGCCACATGCGGTTAATGGCTATTGTATTTTCCAATATGGTTTAAAGCTTTATAGTGTTAAATTTTACATTTATATCTATAGTTCATCTCAAATTATTATGCTGTTAATTTCATTATTTGAGATAATGGTAGAAAATCATTTTTCTCGTCTTTTTTTTTATCCAATTGTTCCACTATCATCAAATTGCATTATTGAAGACAACTGACTTTTTATGTATTCATCTATTTCTAAACCTTCTATTCTGTTCCCTTGATTTGTCTGTTTTTATATTCAAATACAACTTTGACTTGATTACTGTAGATATATCTATGTCTTAGAATCTAGTAGTATAAGTCCATCAAATTATTTTTTAAGGTGTTTTAGCTTTTCTAGTCCTTTACATTTTTATATAAATCTTAGAATCAATTTTTCAATTTCTAAAAAAAAAATCCCTGTGGAACTAGTATGTCACCTGAAACTAATATGTCAATTATACCTCAATAGAGAATTCTAAGAAATCCTTTTTCATAGATTTCATTTTCAATTGCCCAATTCACCAGTTTGTAATCAATGAGATATTAAGTAAAATTCTCAAGGCCACAGGGAAAGCTGGAATTTTAACTTAGATTTTTCTGGTTCCTCAACTTGCACTTTTTGAGCATATTTTTTACTTGCCAACTTATACAGAAATAATTCATTGAAAGTGATCAATTTTTTTCCAGAAGAATAATCTCAAGAGAGGTGATATATATGTGTGTCTGTATATGTATATGTATGTGTGTGTGTATATACATATGTATGTGTGTGTGTATATATATAAATGTATATAAATGGCAGTTATCATTCTTTTAAGATATCTATAATTTTGTCCCATATCTATCTGCCAATCCATATGGCAGCATAAGTTCATATTGTATTACACTATTGCACAGAGGCAATTTGGGCTATAATTCATGCTTTTTAAAAAAGTCTCTTTTCCCTATACCTACATGCAATCACACATAATTACCTTCCTATTCACAACCTTCTCACCTGAACTGACGCAGAGAGAATCTAACCTGCTTCCTTCCCATTCACCTCTACAGAACACACACACACACACACACACACACACACACACACACACACACACATTTCATCAACATGTAAAAACTTTTCTTCTCAAAAGACACTGTTAAGAAACTAAAAAGACAAACCACAGAATGGGAAAAAATTTCCAAAACATATGTTAAACAAAGATTTTTATTTAGAATATACAAAGAACACTTAACTGCTTACTAATGAGTACAAAATCCCAATGAACAGAAGGATTTGATAAACAAAAAGAAAAATATTTGAGTCATTTTCCTATAGACTATATGTATATGTAATACACATGATAAATATGGTGTACCTCATATACACATATATTCCATAGTATATATGTACAAATTCTATGATATACATATAACATGTATACGTACATGCATATATAATAAACACTTAAAATGCTCAACTTCTTTAGTCATTAGGGAGATGCAGGTTAGAACCATAAAGAGATACCAACACGTATTGATGAAAATATCTAAAATTAAAAAGACTGACAATTGTCCAAGTGTCAAGGAGGATGTGGAACAACTTGAACTGTCATACACTGCTGGTGGGAATGCAACATGATATAATTACTTTGGAAAACAGGTTGGCAGTTTCTTAAAAAGTTAAGAATACACTTAGTCGTTCCACCCCTATGCATTTATCCAAGAGAAATTTACATAACCATTCAAAGATTTGTATCGGACTATTCGTAGCAGCCTTATTTGTAATAGACATAAAGTGGACACAAACCTAATGTCTTTCAATATGTGAAGGGATAAACATAATTGTGGCATATTTATCCCTAAAGTGACTTCATGACCTACAATTAAAAAAAACACAAACTTATATGACTTGGTCAAAAGGTGATACTTTAAGTTTGGGATGTTTCTTCTGCACCTGGCCGGGTATGTTCCCACAGCCTAGCAAACTCCTGCACTATATTTGAGATGCTGCTTCGGCATCTCCCTTTGGCATTGTCCCCACTCCCTGATCCCATAACAAAGTTTATTACTGCCAGCTTTGGATGACTATTATAGAGTCCATTTATTAAACTGAGTGACTGATAATTTTGTAACAAAGACTAAATCTTGTTTCTCTTTGCACGTATTTCTCCAGCTGCAAGGATAAGTAGATACATGTATGAACACTTATAGAAAAGATGCCCCAGATGTTCTACAGGTGGGTATGTAGCCATGTGTAATTGAGCTGCCCCTTCTGGGCTGCTTAAATGGACTAAGTTTGGCTCAAGTTTTGCAGGAAAGTCATGTATTAACAAAAATCTTCTGAGTCTTTTCTACCTTCTTCATTCCTACCAACTTGTCCCTAGTTCAGACTTTAATAGTATCTCTTCTGAAGAGCAGCAATAGTCATGTAACCAGTTTCCCCATTTCTGTCTTCTGCTCCCTAATCCATCCTACACACTCATGCTAATGGTCTTTCTGAAGAACCTGTCTCTTCATGTCACTCCACTTCCAGTGATCTTCAAGGTAAAGTTCAAATTTATCAGAAAGCACTTGAGCATCTGACTGGTCTTTGTAGTTGAGTGCCTGATGCTGAGGTCTTTGAATAAATGAGTGAATATATTCTGCTTTTGGCTACTCCCTTAGATTGGATTCAAAAGAGGGTGACCCCTTGAGCCCTTGGTCCAGGAACACTGGGTGAACTTGCTGAGGATGTCTTCCTGTAAGGAGGCCAATGTTGCATGACTCAGCTTCTGATCACCTTTGCTTCAGATCCTTCTAGCTCCTGCAGTATTTCAGGGAAGTGACCTACATTTAGACTTTATAATTCAAGAAGCAAGCTCAAATGTGTAATAGGAGGGAAACTTGTCTCATTATAGGGAAATATTACTTTTCAGAAGCCTGAGATAATAAAAAAGAAAAATTGAAGAAGCAAGAATTGCTGACAATGATGGCTCAGAAAGAGGCTATTTTTTCACTTTAGAGAAAGTTTCTTGGAGGAAAAAAGCATTCAGTGACTCTGGAATTTTCTATTCTCACAGAGCTCTTTATCTGAAAATAACACTTTTGAATCTTTTTGACCATCATAGGAATATTCCCTTGTGACTATTAATCTTCTAATCACCACCATGGAAACCAAACCCCAGGTTGAGAGAGGAAAGGGTTCCCATCAAATATCCAGTAGCTGAATACATTTAAAATTTTAATCTCAAGTTCATTCTTGCATTCATTCAGGCTTTCCTCCTCTGAGAAACAATTTTTAAACCCTTGCTCTTTGCCAAGTCTCAGGCTGGGCTCTGGGGATTTAGATATAATCGAATGTCAATCTCAGCCACAGAGTTTGTTTCTTCCAATTTAAAAAAAATAGTGGCAAAGAAAAAACCCCACAAAATTCATCTTTCCAACAATTTCCAAGAATACAATACTGTCAACCCTATGCACGTTATTTTGCAACCATCTTCCTCACTGTCCTGCATGACTGAGATGTTACACACGCTGAACAACAACTCCCCAACTGCCCCTCCTCCAGCCCCGGTACACCTTCTATTTTCTGTTTCTATGAGTTTTATTACTTTAGATACCTCATATAAGTGAAACCATGCTGTATTTGTATTGTTGTAAATGTTTACTTAGCATAATGTCCTTCAGTTTTGTCCATGCTATCGCACATGACAGGATTTCCTCCTTTTTTAAGGTTGAGTAATATTTCATTACATGTGTATGCTATATTTTCTTTATTCATCCATTGATGGATATTTAAGTTCCTCTACCTTTTGCTTATTGTGCATAATGCTGCAATAACCATAGGTGTGCAAGCATCTCTTTGAGAACCTCTTTTTAATTTTTTTTTACTATAAACCCCAAAGTGAAATTGACAGATCATGTAGTAATTCTATTTTTAATTCTTTTTAGGAAACTCCACACTATTTTCCATAGTGGTTGCACCATTTTACATTCCCAACAACAGTGAACAGGGAAGGATTCCAGTTTCTCTATTTACTTGCCAACACTTATCTTTTGTGTGTGTGTGTGTGTGTGTGTGTGTGTGTGTGTGTGTGTGTGTAGAGTAGTCATCCTTACAGGAATGAGGTGGTATCTCATTGTGGTTTTGATTTCTCTGATAATTAGTGATGTTGAGGATATTTTATTATGCTTCATGGCTATTTGTATATCTTCTTTGGAGAAATATCTTTGCATATGAAACATATTTCAGTATTTCATATACTCAATTAATTTTTACCACTACTCTATGAGGTAGGTGTTGTTATTATTTCTGGGCTCTTTTTAGGTAAAGGAATTGAGACACAGAGAAGTTAATTAACATTTTAACTTTAAAACAACTATATGACAATAGTTACATAGGGCAAGTACTTGTTACTATAACTAGCAGTAGTTAAAGAAACCAAGCCAAAGAGTTTTTAGGTGACTTGCCCAAGGCCACAAAGCGTGAATCCTCCCTCCATGATATTATGATCAGTAATGGATAGAATCTCATACTTTCTTGCACTTTTACCTTTCCATATAATGTATAGATTCTTCTGAAGATCTTTTTAGGCCCAGATGTCTCTGTAGAAAGGAGAAGGATCACTGAGCATTAGCAGAGTAAGCATTCACACTGCAGGTCTCTTGCTTTATGGAAGGATATCAATGCATATTCTTCTGATTTATGGAAAGAGATATCCATGCATATTCTATTTTTCTTTTCCATTATAGTTTATTACAGGGTATTGAATATAGTTCCCTCTGCTATACAGTACGCCCTTGCTGTTTATCTATTTTCTATATGGTAGTTTGTATCTGCTAGTCCCAAACTCTTAATTTATCCTTCCCCCATCCCCTTCCCTCTTTGGTAACCATGTTTGTTTTCTACGCCTATGAGTCTGCTTCTGTTTCATAAATAAGATCATTTGTGTCATACTTTAGATTCCACATATAAGTGATATCATATGGTATTTGTCTTTCTCTTTCTGATTTCACTTAATATGATAATCTCTAGGTCCATCCATGTTGCTAAAAATGGCATTATTTCATTCTGGGCATTTAAATTGCTTCCAGGTCTTGGCTATTGTAAATAGTTCAATGCATATTCTTTGTGAAGCAGAAGAGAATTTGAATGTCTGACATATGCTTAGTCTTTCTGTTGGCTTCAAGATCAGCTGGGCCATAGCACCAGGCCTGTGGACACCCTTGCTGTGGCTATCTTCTCTACAGGAAGGGATCCAAGAGTACACCCATGGCTACTCCATCTTCTGGTCCCAACTTCTACTTTCAACCATCTCTCTTTTTTCTTTAACTCAATCACATTATCTTGAGACAGGTGTCCCTAATGAACATTAATTCTTCAGTTAAGAGTGACTCATGGGTCATGGACATCATAGATGGTTCTTAAGGTGCAAGTCCTTCTCAATGAATGTCGAGAAACTGAACTCACATTTTAATTTCTTTCTTGTGGGCATCTGTGCCTGTATGTAAAAATATTTATTAGTCCTTAGTCTGAGTCAGACCCAAGCCAGACACTCCTGTGATGGAGAGAATTATAAAGGTGGATCTCTTAAAGAGTTAACAGTCTATGGGAAAAATTACACTACAGTTTGATCTTGTCTCAGCACACATGTATATATTTATATTTGTGAATAGAAAAAGAAGTGGAAGAATTTACAATAAGGTATTACTGGTTATCTTTGGACTGTAGGGATATAGCTATTTAATCTTCTTACTGTGATATCTGTATCTTTAAATTTCTGCTATGCATATATATATACACTTGCTGCATAGTAAAAATAGTAAAAGTTTATTTTTAATAAAAATAATCTGTTGGAGATAAACATGCTAGAAAAATCCAAAACATATGAATCATAAATGTCTCTTTGAGCAGAGAAGAGAGGATAAGGATCCTTATCAGGGAGTCAGGTGATGGTTTACAGAGGAAATGACCTGGGATTGGTCTGGAAGAATGAGGAGCTTATTTGTCAGAGAAATAGTGGAGAAAGACATATCGGCACAAGGAATGGAGTAAACATGTAATAGGATGTGTATGAGATGAGGTGGGATGTAGGGTAGCAAGGGAACACCCGGGGAGATTAGATGGGCACCATGTTTTGGATCAGGAAGCGCAGTCCCTTTGGATTCAGAAGTGTTGGTTTCAAACCCTGGTTTTGCCACCTGCTTGGTGTGTGAATTTCAGGCACAAACTTGAGCCCTTTCAACCTGGTTTCCTTATTAGTTCAAAGTATATTGTGAAAGTACCTGCTCTACTGTGGTAAAGGGTTTTTGTGAGGCTCGAAGGGAGTGTATTATATTATAAAGATCATATAGATAGATATTATATATACACAGGAAGGTTGTTGTCATTGTCAACAATAGCCATTCGAAAATGCCCTGCTCTGCTGATAAATTGTTGCTTTCTTGGTATTTTAATTAAATTTTTATGGTTATTTGACTTTTCTTTAATTTCTTCTCTCCACCAATGTTAGTCAGCTCGAAAACACAATACCAAGCATATAGGGAAATATGTATATTTCTGATTTTTTTATTAGCCTTTAAATTGGATTTTAACATCCACTGCAATTGATAAGATTTTTTCTAGGGAGAGATTGCAGTGATCAATGAAATTGGTGAGGACTCTGGGTGGTGGTGGTGTGCCGGGATAGATTGATGCAGGATGGGTAGAGTCTCGGAGCCTAGAGAGAGGTGACAGGGCTTGGGACACAGTGCTAAAGGATTGGAAGCTGATTGTGAAAGGGTTAAGACAGATGGTGGAGGACATGGAGGGCTGGTAAAGGCAGTGTGTCCAGAGCTGACCAGAATTCTGTAAGTCTGATATCATGGGATATGTCTAATCTGAAGCTGAAGCCTCTGGTGGACACAAGGCAGGAGCTGAGACTCGGATTAAAGAGGATCCTGGAGTGGTATTAATGGGCAAACTCAAGCAATATTCTGAAGGAAATGCTCCAGGGTCCTGATCTTTGACTTAATATGGAAGGCCTCAGTTCAATCACAGAAGCAAGACCTAGGGAAATGTGAATGTAAGGTTGGAACAGGTGAGCAGCCTCATGACCCACATGCAATCTTATCGCCCTTTTAGTTCTTTATATTCCCAGTGATGGGAGTAAGCTGGTCCTGCAGGAGTGCTAAGTGGCCTTGGCTTGGGGATTGGTGGGTTTCAAAACCCTGGAGGCAGGGGTTATGATATGGACGCTACTCAGTAGTTTAGGGGCTGAGAGAAAATGAGCGTGGAGGTTTAGTTGCTGAAGGGCAGGTTTTCACATGGAGAGTGTTGGTTTGCTACTTCGAGAGCTCCCTGGGTGATATCGACACTGGATTCTTATACGGAGCGCAAGGAGAGATTGAACAAAGCGGCAGGTCACTCAAGATGAGTAGGAGACAGTTTTAATAAACAAGAAACTTACATTCAAGGCATGTCTTGGATGGCAACCAGACAAACAGATCTCTGCTCCCGCCCACCAGAATCTTAAGAGTTTACACGGAGGCCTTGATGAGGTTCAGTCACTATCCAGTCCAGATGGTCTCAACAACACATTGCTCTGTTAAGGCTACATCCTTCATTTGGCTCCTAGGGTGGCAACAGTGGGAAGATCATACATTCCAAGTAGAGGGGAAGGGGTAAGGAACCTTCCATTGCTCAGATCCAGTCTGAGATTCAACCAATGATCACACCCACCTGATGACCTCCTCCAACAAAGAGATAAGAGGGAAGAGTTAGGTTGTATATGAACCGAGTGGTCAACATTCACTGGTGCCTAAGTCATGTTTGAGCTCTGACTCTCACCTGCTCCCTGATCACTTCATACCTGATTATTCTGGCTGCTGTTTCTACACATTATGATGAGACTGGGGGACCACAAACTGCATCTTGCATCTCTTTATATCCATCACTCAGAATAGAGTTTTGTTCTTCATTGTTCAAAACATGCTGCTTTTGGTTTTGTTTCATCTGGGTCTCTCTTTCCATGCAGTGCCAGCACAAGGGCCACTCACAGGTAAATAAGATGTTTTCCTTTTGGAGATAGCAGAAGTTGCTTAATTAGACTCTTTGCATGGCTCCTTTAATCTCCTTGATCCGTAATACTTGGTATAAAATTATATAAACCTTTTCAAAGAAGAATCTCTATTCACTGCCCTAATTTTCTGACCTCCCATTTACTTTTTATTCTTTTGCATCTGGTTTCCATCCCAGCCACTCCACTGATACTGTTTTGTAAGGTCACTAGCGACCAAGTAATTACCAAACTAAAGTGGTATTTTTGACGTTCATTTACTTGGCATTTCTGTTTCAGTTGACACTGTCAATCATTGCAAACTACTCTCTTGGCTTGTAAGATCCCACCTGGTCCTTATAATGTAGCTTAGTCCTTGCAGACTTCTCGTCCTCCTCCACAATCCTGCTAAAATGTTGTGGAAACTTTCCACCTTGCATATTCTTTCTGACTAATCTATTTCAATTTCTTCCTAGACTTTGTTGATCCCAAAATTTACATCTTATAGCCCAAATATGTCTGATGAAATTTAAACTTGCCTAGCCAGTTGCTGCCAGGAGGAGATATATATGTATCTTCCTACCTGTCCAAAGGCACTTAATCTTCAGTATTCTTGAGCTGAGCTTGTATCTGTGGCTGCCTCCTGCATTCTCTATGTCACCAGGAGGCAATAACCTAGGTGATCTGGGTTATGGGAGGCGATAACCTAGTCACCCAAGGTAGAAACCTTGTTTTTATCTTCTCTCTTTCTTGTCTTTCACATTCATTCATGTAATCCTGTCCATTTTTTTTCTTCTAAGTATTCCTCGAATTTGTTCCTTATGATCTATTCCAGCTGCCACTACCTCATCTCTTACTACTCTTAACACTTACCAATCACTCATCATCTCTTACCTGGTTTGACTGGTAGTTTCCTAGCTGGTCTTTAAACCAATCTATTCTCCACACCGCCGTTGAGATTACCTACATATAACATGTAACGCTTCAGCTTAATGTCCCTTAAAGATGATCATTACCGATAGGGTAATGTCCAACTTTCCTAGCATAATACACACACCTTTTCATGATCTAAATTTTCTCTCTTCATGATCTGATTTAGTTTTCATAATTTGCTCCAGCTGCAAATAGTGCCAATCTCCATGCTATGATTTACTCTTGAGTGATATGAATTTGCCTGAGGTCTTCCAATAATTTTTTTTTCTTTCAAAGCTTATATTTATATTGCATGGAGGGGAGAGGTGACAAATCCTTAATTTGGAAAAGAATTGGAGAGTAAAGGCTCTTGAAACTAAATGGTTTATTATTTTGGTCTTGACAAATAATATGAGTGGTGGTGTGATCTAGAATCACACTTCTTAAATGTTAATGTGTGTATAAAATACCTGGAGTTCTTATTAAAATTCAGACTCTGATTCCGTAGGTCTGGGGTAAAACTTGCAGTCTGCATGTCTAACAACACTCAGGTTCTGGCCCATGGACCACACTTTGAAGAGTGAGGTTCTAGAGCCCTGATGTCCAATATGGCAGCCCCTGGCCATGTATGATTATTTAAACAAAAAGTAAATAAAATTAAAAATAAATTCTTCAGTTACTACTAGCCAAAATGCAAGTGTTCGACAGCCACATGTGAGTAGTGTCTACCATCCTGGACATTTCCATCAATGTGGAAAATTCTATTGGCTGCTGTAGAGAAAAAAATGCTGCATCATATGGTAGAAAATCTGTTTCCAATTCTCAGTTTGACAACTTACTAGATTTATCGACACTGGTCTTCATATCTATTAACCTCAACATCCTCATATGAAAAATGGGAGTAATAATGATAACCTCCAAAGAGAGGTTTGGGAAACTTAAAATAGTTAGCAAAAGTGACTGGCCTGCTATAGATGCTAGATAAATCATATGACCTAGTGGTTAAAAGCATGTTCCAACTTTGGAGCCAGGCAACCTAAATTAGCATGCTGATACGTTGATACTACCACTTATTGGCTCTGTGACCTTAGTCTAGTGGCTTAATGTCTCTGTGTATCAATTTCCTCATCCATAATATGAAGATTATAATAGTTATGATCTGTAGAATTTTTAAAAGGATTGAATATCTAAACATACGTACATCTCCTAGATGGTAGTATGTACACAATGAATATCAACAGGAAAAAGCAATAATTGATTTAGCATACAATGAATGCTCTTGACATGTAGACAATTTAGAATAGGATCCATAACACAGAGTATTCATAAGTGAATTTCAGAGATAATATGTATTCTGAATTTAAGTGTTTATGTGTTATGTGCTTTTTTTTTTTTTTGATTGCTGAAATCCATTCATTCCTTGATCTGAGACCAAGAGCAAAAGGAAGGGTTATTTACAAGGGCTTTCATACCCCAGGGAGTCCTTTATCCAATGGTGACTCACTCTCAGTGACTCACTCTCCCTGATGATCTTTCTGATAGCTGGGTGTATACTTGGAGTTTGGGTTCTCAGGACTATAAGACATTTATCTTCCCAGAAATTAGACATTCCATTTCAGCTCTCTGAGCCTCACTTTCTTCATCTGTAAACGGGTGATGCTGGACTGAATGAGCATTGAACAGCACTGCAAATCTAACATACGTTATGTTCCTGAGACAAATGGAGTGCTGTTGCTAAAAGGGTCACCATATCAAGGACATTGGACAGATTTAACATGAAAGCTTGACCAATATTGCTTTATCAAATCCTTTTACCATTAAACAGAAAACCCAGAGCAAGGAGCCCTTGAAACAGCAAGTCTCTGGGCAGGGAAACACTGCTTGCTGCATAGCAACCTCCTAGGCTGGAGAGTGCAAATAGAACACCGCAGGACAGCTGAGCAGTTTCAAGAGGAGCCAGAACGAGGCAGCTCAGTTTTTTTTCCTCCTGCGGAAGGATGCTTAAGGATACAATAAAGCATTGCCTAGACAATGCGGCAGAGTTTGGGGCGTGGGCAAAAATCTCTGCCAGCCACCCTGTGAGTATACAATAAACTGCAATGTGACATCCTATTTGGAATAAATGAATTTGGGTCTAAGATTTATGGTAAACAGAGACAGCTCTGCCTTAAACATTTACGTGTGTGTGATTTTTAATTATTTTATCACAAAGTATTTGCATATAGCAACAACCTTTGTTTTTGAGCTCAAAGACCTATAAAGTGTGTTTTTTTAAAGATAAGCTTGAATAGAAAATTGCTTGAGATCCAAGTCTTCAGTCATTTTGTTGAAAAATGAAATATTTCAATTTATTCTCTTTTCTTTGTATCTGTATATGCCCAAATCATCTTTCTCCATCTCATAATATGCTTCCTTAAGAGACTGTTTTTTTCCTGCTAACTTTTGCTAAATGTTTGAAAGTAAAATTCATCATATTGTAAAGATGCCGAGAATCTAATTATTTTCTAATCCAGATGAAATCTGTAAACCACATATCATCTCGCAGTCTCATGGGGACAGGATATTCATATATAAAATATGAAGAAAAGGAAGGAAATTTTCTGCTCTTAGAATCTTTCTGGTTATCTGGTTTATTTAGGATCACGCTCACGTTCACATCATGATTTTCTTCTCAGCTAGTACTAGTATTATTGACCCAAATATTTCTAAGTGACGGATTGTTCTGTCTCAGACATGAAATGTAAACTGCTTTCCTGTTGACTGAGTCAAGAGTCACGCAAAGTCTTTTCTGCAACTCTGATTAAGACCAAAATTGTCATTCATCTCTGACTTGTATGCAGTGTGTTTGCCTTTCATTTGACCTCTATCTTGTTAAATTCAGGATCTCATTTTTTTCTCAATATCGCTAATAATATCCTTAGCTCACCAGTAAATATCAACCATAAGCCGACCACAAGGGCCAGAATAAACAGTGGATGTGTACAGAGTTATCTGATGCCTTAAGAGAAGCACATATTTCTCCAGAGTTTCTAGGGTAAAAATGAGACATGGTAAAGTCAGTCTTTAACAACATAAAGAGTGCATAGAAGTAAGAGGGTCTCAAATTAAAAAAAAAAAAAGGTACCAGTTATTTTGGTTAATTTTCTTCCTTTGCCTCAACCTGGAGAATGGGTCGGTGGAAGGAGGGAGTTGCCTCCAAAAACTTTAGCATCCCAAGTAATTTTCCTTTCCCCATGTCTAGGGACTCATAACCACGCCCCCACGCCCCCATCCAGTGGTGGTCTATGTAGCGTTTTGTAGTAGACATTAGCAGAAGGGGACAGGCAGTGATGTAGATGTGCCTCTGTCACCTCAGCATTGCACAGCTCATAGCAAACACAGCTGGAGGGACGAAGATCAAGACAGGGCAACTGAAGGATTGCACACCGAGCAATTGGGGAAAGGGGGAATAAAAATTGTTCGCAGTAAGTGCAACAGCTCTGATCCAATTAAAATGCACCCAGCATGGGTCAGCTTGGGACAGAGATCAGCGTGGGACTGGAAAGCAGATCAAAACAATGACTCAGAGCAAGAGCGATGAGGAGGAATCAGGCCACAAATAGGCTCAGATTTCGTAATGGGTGGTTACTAGTTACAACGGATGGACAGAGAGTAAGTGACAGTTCAATCCAGAATGCAGACTCATTCTTCTCAAGCAATATTTTCCTCTCTTTTTTTTTTTAAATAAAATCTCAAATAGAAAGTTCTGTAGGTTCTTGAGTGAAAAAAATACTATCAAACTCTCCATTCTGTTATTTTCATTGCTTCCTCCCAAGGAGGAGAAATACTAATGAGAGTTATATTCCAGGAGATTGTTTAAATTCTACTTAGGAGGTAGAATCACTGAAGTGAAGCCCAAATGGTTTCAGAAAACTGGCTCTCCAGAGAATTCCCTTCTCTTGGATTTCAGAGAAAGGTTCCAATCCCCAAATTGCTGTTTTGTATAATTCAGCATAGATTTTTTAAAATGACACGTGATCGTGTTAGACTTGAGATAACAATGTTATTATGGAGGTGTTATGACCAGGGAAGCCCAGAGTATATGAATTCTTCCTAGACATAGCAATCCCACCCCATAACATCTCTGAGAGAAATATTTGGCCAAGAAAGTCAGTATAACAATATATTGTTAGGTGGAACCTGAAATTCAAATGGTTAGCTGGGTGCCTGGGACCACCGGGGTGAGCCTGGCATCTGGGTTCATGGATGCTGGGGCTGCAGGGACCACATGGCATGGAGGACCACAGGCCAGGAGCCTTGGTCCTTGGGAGCCTGCCTGGAGCTGGTTGGTGCCAGGATGGGTTTGGAATCTGGATTTGTGGGAGCCCCCCCTGAGCTTGGGGTCACAGGAATGGCCCCCTGTGGGAGCCAGCCAGGGCGGGTGTGGGGCTGGTGCTGGGTCCCTGGTGAAGGCTGGTACTCACTTCACTGTCCTTGCCTCCACAGGGAGGATTTCTCTGGGCTACCTGATGCTGGGGAGGAGGGACAGACAGTAATGGGCACCTGTCTTTCCTCCCCTCTTCAGCGTGTCTTTTCTTATTTCAATGTTTCACCCTGGTGCTGTCATCCTTCAGCTGAAATCCCCAGCTCTTATAAAGTTATTTTTGTGAGTGGATAGCTATTCAAATTGATGTCTCTGAGAGGAGATGTGCACTAGAAATTCCTATCCTATCATCTTGCTGATGTCACCCCCCCACCCCCCACTGCTTTATTTCAGTCATTCTGATTTGAATGTAGTAATTTTTTACTGTGCTTTTAATTTTTGCATCTCCCTAATGGCTAATGGTGAACAGATATTTATACACTTATTTGCCATCATCTTGCCTTTTTGATGAAATGTCTGTTCATGTCTTTTGCTTATTTTTCTAATTGAAAATCTTTTTGATGTTGAGTTTTGAGAGTTTCTCATGTATTCCAGATACAAGTGTTTTGGTCAGATATGTGGATTGCAAATGTTTTCTCCCAGTCTGTAGCTTATCTTTTCATCCTTTTAACATGTCAACCAAAAGGACCACAGACTGTAAAGAGGCAAAAGACAGTTTATTTGATCTTAGAACTGCCAATTCAAAGATCAAAGATTCTGGAGGAACCCAGAACAGTGATTCACTGGAGGAAAATGGGTAAGGGTTTTATATAGAAAAAAAGGGGAAGTTAATGCATTTGTTTATCAAGAGTTTGGATTGGAAGGTAAAATTATTTTATACATACGATTGGTTTATGAAATGCATCTCATTTGTTACTAGGGAAAAGTATGTTTTCTTTAGTGCAGGAAAAGGTTATGTATTGTTCTTTCTTTTAGCAATTCAGCAACTATTCAGTAACAGTTTTAATTGAAAATGCTCAGAAGAGTCCAGCATGGGCAGCAAACATGGAGGTCCTCAGGTCATGACTCAGTCATTCCTGACATAGTTCTTTTCACACATTAATTTGCTAAAAAGTGTTATCCTTCTTCCACTGGATTTCCTTGCACTTGTGCCCAAATTCAATTGAGCACAATCATGTGGGTCTATTTCCGGATTTCCTGCTCTGCTCTGTTGACCTACACGTCTCCACACTGTCTTTTGGCTACTGTAGTTATGTGAGAAAGTCATCTGGTAGAAAGATGTCTCCAAATTTCTTCTTCTTTTTCAAAATTGTCTCAGTAATTCTAATTCTTTTGCCTTTCCATACGAATGTTATAGTAAGATTTTCTGTACATACAAAGATCTTGGGATTTTGTAGAATTTGCATTAAACTCATATATCAGTTTGGGGAGAAGTTGCATCTTTACTATCTTGAATCTTCCAGTCCATGAACTCAATAAGTCCATTTAAGATCTTTGATTTCTCATGTCAGTATATTGTAATTTTCAGCATGCAGAACTGGTACATGTTTTTCTTTTCTTTTTTTTTTTTTTTTGTCTTTACTTAACTATTTCATTTTGGGGGAGTGACTGTATATGGCACTGTATTTTAAGTTTTGGTCTCCACACATTTGTTGCAATCATAGAAATATGACTGATATGTGTGTGTGCTCATCTCGTATTCTGGGACCTTGATGAACTCACTTAGTTTTAGAAGTCCCCCCCCTGCTTTTTTTTTTTAAATAGATTCATTAGTATTTTTTACATAGACAATCATGTCATCTGCAAATAGAGACGAATGTATTTCTTCTTGTCCAGTCTGTGTGCCTTTTCTTTGGGAAAGAGTAGTTTTGCTCCATGAGGCATAACAATTTCTTCAAGGCCCTTCTCTTAACAGTTCCTCCTGGTAGACATGTTTATCTAGACATTATTCGTGTTGCCTAGGTGAATGGGAAGAAATCGATCTTTTTTTTTTTTCACTGCTTTAAGAGAAAAAGCAATTTCTATGAACAGCTTGAATTGAAGGACACATGTTGCTTATCATTATCAATTATTAATGAGATGTTTTAATTTATTTTTTTCCTTACCAAGTCTATGGGATCCAGTGTGTCCTTTACACGTAACAGAACATCTCAGTTCGGATTAGCAGTATAATTTATCACAGAATGATATGTGCTAGCTGGTGGATACTCCATGGGGCAGCACAGACTTAAGCAAACTTTTACTTGTCTACTTATTACTAATCTACTTTTGCTAATCTATTATTACTTGGATAAACGTTACTACTCTGTTTATCCCACTGTGTCATATTAACTTGTTTCAGTGATTTTGAGCTTCTAGAAAGGTGGTCTGATTTTACTGATGTTTCAAGCTCAAGGGCATGGCAGAGCCTCTAACAGAAGTTAAGCCCTCAAAGAATTGCTACATAGGTGAAGCAGAGAATGCTGATTTTGAGCCTGACGTTATGTTCAGAAGTAAAGATGTGGATGTGTGTGTGGGGAAAAGAGGGAAGGTTTATACTTCAGCTCTGACTTAGGGAACCACATTTCCCCTGCAACCTCTACTGAAGCAGATGTGGCTAAGAAAAATGAGGGCTATTTTTTCATCGTCATGTTAAAAGAAGTACTCACAGGGAAGGAATTGGTATGGCAAGGTTGTGTAGAGGCACTGATGAGAGGTTCATTAAAAACACTTAGTGTTTTCACTATGCTGAAAAAAAAATGCATCATGGCTGAAATGCATTTCTCTATTAAAAGTGGAGTTTATCATTCCTCATTTCTGAAATGTTTCCCGTTAACATCAGACAACTGATTTCCTTTCTCTTTTCCCTATTGTGTTAATCACGTTTTAAACTGTTGTTATCTTATGATATTTTGACATCTTTAAAATTTTGCTACCTGGGGAGAGACTGCCCTTCCCACAGCCAGTCAATTCTTAGAGACAACAAATGGCATGTCCAGGAGCAAGTCTTTCATATGCAAATCAACCAATCTTGAGTTTATACTCCCAATAACCCCCTTTTTAATTTACACAGTAAGTCATTATTTCCTCTGTCCTAAAGCATCCCAGGCAGCTGGAGACTCCTATAGCTCAAAACCTTCCAATATGATTCAAACTAGCCAATCCTAAATTATTTTCCCTGACCCGCCTTGCCTTTCCCGGGGAAACCCCAATAAACATTCTGGTCTAGGCTCCACCTCCAGTCCTGCTTCTGCTCCCTGACTAAACCTGGTGCTTCCCACGTGGCCCTGCATGGCATGGCATGGCATGGCATGCCCCCTTCTCTCAGGAAATGTAAGTAATAAATTCTTCTTTCAATAGCAGTGACCTTTCTGTGTTGTCACTCAGTCACCTAGATAAATTAAAATCCCAAAAGTAAAAGTGAGACACCTGTCTGCTTCCCTGTGTCAGTTATTTTATGCTTCAGTTGTGCTGGACACATATCCTTGCCAGAAGGTAAATTTAGAACCCAGGCTAAAAGGTTTAAGGATTAGGTCAAAGGATTTTAAATTGTACTTGCACAATGAAGGAAGTCCTTCGGGGAAATAAGGAACTGAGGGTTGTGGGTTATCAGGAAAAAGACACTAAACACTAAACATTCTTATAAAGAACATTATCAAGACATTAAAACACCAGAATGTGGATTACGTGTCTAGAACACATTGGGTGTTTTTTCCTATGCTGTCTCATTTAAGCATCCTCAGTATACAGGTGAGATGCAAAAACGACCTTGCTCAAGGTCACGTACTAGGTACAGGCTGCATTTGAACCAGGTCCTACTTAGTCCACCACCCCTGTTCTCACCACTGCAGGACATTCTTCTCTTCTAATGGATCTAAAGTCACGAATGAAAGAATGAACCTGAACAGACTTGGAGGCCTGCAGTATTAGTAATGTTTTCTTATTCTGGATGCCTGATGCAAGGCATATTTTTAGATATAGTGTTCAAGGGTCAAGAATATGGGGAAAACTTGCAGACTTTATTTAGCAATGAAAAGTGTGTGAGGTATAGTGATTTTGTGTCACGTGGAAGATAACAGACACTGAGAGCTGAGAGGTGTTTCTCATATCAGGAAAGGGAGCAATTCAGGCCACAGAGGTCCGACCAGAATCCTGGCAATTGTTGAAAGAAGTCTGTACTGAAGAGAGGGAATTAAATAGCTACCAAATCAAGCTGAAAAGAAAACAGAGTGGCAGGTTTCAGCCTTTTTTTAGGGCAACTTATGACTCCATGATCTAATGTATTAATTTTTCTGAAGCCTACTCTGTTAATGCTATAACTCAGTATGTATTTATAAATTTTTCATGGAAGCAGAGATTCGGATGCTTTAGAATTTGGAAATATAATTTGGGAGTTTCTTAGGCAATGAGCAAAAATAAGAGGAATACAGTGTAACAGTAGAACACTTACCTTTCATAGTGGCTGGAGGATAACGAATCAGGTAAAGATTTTTCTTCCATAATAAAATACTGTATGTCAACACATTTCTCACATAGATAAATGAGTAGATAAGAAAAGAAGGGTGAATATGCATAGTAACTACATAAAAAGTAAAACCAACGAGTACCTCCAAGAGGTTTGACTTATTATAGAAAAAAGGGTGTGAAATTGGACCAAAAGGAGGTATCATTGGAAATTTGGGATTAGATGGAAAGGAAACATTTAATTTGATTCTCATATATGATTACTAAAATTATTTTTACATTAAGATACTTATTTATAGTTTAATGGATTCTGATTATACACACTGAAAACTCCCTAACTCTTCAGATCACTTTAAATTACAAAATTTCAAGGCAACAAGGTTTAAGCTGAAGCATAATTGGACTCCTAATACTTGGGAAGACAGATTCAAAATTTTAAACTAAATAGAAATGTGGAAAAGGTGAAGCAACATAATGTGGATTTAGCAGAAAGGTTCTGCACGTGTTCCCCAGCTACAACGCTGCTAAGAAAACCCTGCTTGTAGATTACTGGAAGATGACAGATAACATAGGAGAAAGGGTATTCCTATACGGGATGAAGCAATGAAAATTGGAAAAGTGACTCATTGCCTCTAAATGGGATTTATTTCAGTTCCCTTTTATTTTTATATCTTTTAGTTCAGTGCAAGAAAATATAATCTGACTTCTGGATGTTTAATTCTTTGGAACAGTCTAGAGAAGATTTTATTCTCTAGTGTCTTGCAGATAGGTAAAGCAACCAGAGGTTTTAACCTACAGAGCTACTAGGTAGAAAGGGAGAGACATGCTGAAGGTATTAAGAATGGAGTTACTTGATAGTGAGCTTCAGGGAGTCCCTTAAAATTAAATTAGTGCTTCCCAAAGCTCCAAAGGCAAGACAGTGACAACATAATTATAGTTTAGCAATAAGAATGGGTTCTAAATTTGGTGTTTGCCAGAAGATACCTTTCTCCTTTGGGCTCAATCTGATTGAAAAATATCCGGATTGAGGTACTTTGTGAAAGAATCCACCTTCAATTTTTTTTCTTTTGTTCTAGAGTAGAGAACTTCTTGATTCTGAGGGAAAAGAAAATCTGAAATATGTGAACTAATTCATCCCCACCCACCCCCCTGCCAAATGCAGGACACACATGTAAACATACGAAAGGTAATAGATTTTCTTTCACTTATCAATTTCTTGCTTTTCTGTGATTTCTTCCTTGTCTTGTTTCTCACCTCAGTGAGGACATTCAGTAAGAGAAATGCAAAATTAAAAAGCAAAAAGTTCTCATTTACAGTACAGTAGCGATCTTAGTCTTAAAAAAAAAAAAGTTTAGCTGGAGAGGAGGGAGAAAGCGGAAGTGTGAGCACGGGCTTTCTAGTTGCAAATGTGTACCGGTTTGCTCACCCATCATCTCCCCCGCCAGGAAGAATGTATTTTCGGTATGACTGTGCTGAGCCAAGCACTCACCTTGCGCAGAAGCTTTGGTGCGGACATGGGAGCACTTGGGAGCAATGGCTAATTCTCTAGGGAGCTGGGGATGGTATTTGCCTTTTTAGAGGCGTTTCCCTCTGTGGACGTAAGATGCGGTCCCTTGGAACCCTCGCTCCTGCTGCTCTGCTCCTGCGTTGCTGGCTGCTTGGCCACTCTCTGCCGGACGGTAAGCAGAGAGCTGCGCAAGGGCGCCACTTCTGTACTCAGAGCGGCGATGGCCGCGGGAGCGCCCTCGTGTCCCCTGCCGCGAAGTCGCCGAGCGCGCTCCCCGGGGGCACCGGCTGCCACGCCCCCCGCGGATGAACGCGGCACTCGCGCGGCGTGGGCCTGTGGACGGCCTTCCCCACCCCTGCCGCTCACAGGGGAAGTCAGCCTCGGCGCGTCTGTGTCTGGAAACCAACACCGCAGCCCCGCTTCGAACAAGGTGGAGCGGTGGATGGCAACCCCTGGGGAGACGGCGGCGAGGGAGGCGAGGTGTGGGGCCCGCCGATCTCCGGCGGCAGCTCTAACCCGTGTGGAGAAGCCAGCTCAGCACTGTCTGCCCTGCGCGCTCTCAGGCGCCGAGGTCGAGCTTCGCACTTTAGGGACCAGTAAACAGACACGCCTGAGCTGAGAGCTTGGGTGGAAGCGGGAGACAAGAGGAGAGGCTCCATCCACGTGGAGAGGCTGCTCCATCTTTGTCTGTTTGCCTTTCCTCCTGTTACCCGACCCTTAACATGTCCTTAGTGCCCATTAGATGTTTGTTGAATGGATAAGTAAATATTGTGGGATGAAACGGTTGTTTCTGCTTTAGTCACTTTCATAATGAAGTTATTGTCCACAATGGGACTGTAAGCATTTGGTCTAGTTCTTGTCATCCGCAGTCCTGTTATTTCTATGACCAAATCGTCTAACCGTTTTACTAATCATTCAGCCCGGATGGTCAGACAGAAACCTAGCTGATAAAAATAACTGTAGGTCAAGTAACGCGGTGGATGTTTTGTATTTCTGACGACGTAATATTCAGTCTCAGAAAAGGTAATCTGTGGACATGGGGCGATTAGCCAACACCCCCACCCTCCTCCACTGGGAATCTTCTGGAGTCCGTGACTGAACTATCCGTGGTCTGATGGCTCAGACAGAGCCATTATTCCTTTGTGTGAGAGGAGACTTCCGAGATGAAAGCAGAGGAGGAAGGGAAAAACTGTCTTTGAACAAAATAACGGGGAGGTCTTATTCTCGGAGGGAAGAGGAAAACCCTGCAAATGGGGAAAAAGCACTCTCCTCTTTAGAGATCAGACTCCCTTTTCTTAGGTGATTTTAGAGGAACGTGATGGCAGCCGTTACTGGTAAAGAGCTTCTGCTGGCTTCTGCTTACAAGTGCACAGCCCACGGTTTTCCCTCAGAATCAGCAGAAGCCTGGGCAAGAGAAAACTTCCATTAACATTTTGCTGACGTTTGAATTGGCAGAGTTTGCAATAAGCAAGATGAGGTGAAGACATCATTAGACTTGCTTGCTATGTGGGAGAGGTAGAATTTTCCTGGATGTGGAGGGGGTTCTGGGGAAAGGCGAGCTTTCCAAGGGAAGAGGGTGTCACAGGGTTTCTGGGAAAAGGGATTAAGACTACTGGGGAGATAAGTTTAGGGAACAAGGGAATTCTTGTGTGTGTATGTGTGTGTGTGTGTGTGTGTGTGTGTCAGTGGTGGGGGGGTGTTTCTAGGGGTCTGGATGGAGAAACTGTATTTTCAAGGAAATACAATAATTATATTAGGTTAGGACTCCTGGTCCTTGGTTGTACTCCTTTAGGATATTCAGACATCTGTTGGATCTCAAGGGCAGGGGCCCCTTGTCCCTTTGGCCTTGTGGGTTACCAGGCAGAGGATGCTGACTGGCAAATAACCCCAGAGATCTGGTAAACCCGTTCTTTTTCCTTCTCCTCCCAAGACAGACTATAATGTGCATTGATCCTTCCTTTAAGATAAAAAGGGGGTTCTTTGCACATTCTAGTACATAGAAACCCATGTTTTATGGGCCAGTGTGATCCTACAAATCAGAATTTTTATAGCTTGTTGTTTTAAAGCAGCTGAAACTCGAAGAGAGCATTAGCCTTTCTTTTTCCATCTAAGTTACACCCTTAAATGACATTCCTAAAAGAGAATTTAAAACATCCTACAATATAATGTAAGAAGGTAAAATTAGAAAAATTAAAAAAACTATATCTGCAAGCTGTTAGAATTTCATTAAGCAAACGTCTGTTTACTTTAGACTTGCCTTCATTTCATGTATATTGGGTATGTGGCCTTATTTTCCCAGGCCGTTTTAGCATGCATTTGGTGTCCATTTAAGCCAGTATGTTTCTTTGCTTGTATTTGGTGCTTTTTTTTTTTTAAGTGGAAAGTCACATCTGTTTTACGAATTATATAATTATGTGTGGCATTGCTTGGATAATACAAATTCAATTGATGGGCCCTCATCGATTTGTTATCCTGCCTGTAGAGTGAAAACATGAGGTCAGTCTGTTATTTGAATCTAGTTCCTTCTTACCATTAATCCTCTTTTGTAAGCAATTGATGTTTTCATAGCAACAATATTAAGGTAACTTGCAAGTCAGGGTCGTTCCTCAAAAACTGTATTCATTGTCATCTTTTTAGTTTTTTCATAATCTTGTTTTGTGAATTATGGTTCTTACCCTAAAGTACTAGTTGCTCTTAGGGTTGCACTCACCTTCACAATTTACAGGGAAAATCAGTTGTTAAACTTCTGGAATTTCATTTAATGCAGCTCATGTGGCCAAGTTGGCTCATGAGGGGATGAGCCTGGTACCATTAAGCAGGCTTTTTAATTGTATGAAAAAGACTCCAAAATTTGCAAATCTAATCCTCAATTCCAATCATCTTGAATTTAATTTAGTCAATAATTAAGTAGAAGACTGGGAACAAAATATGTTTCATATATTATTAACTGGGTTGTGTCTCAAAATTAATCTGACAGGAGAAAGGACAGAATTCCACAAAAGTGTGGAATGTCACCTGCCTACTGTGGCCTCACTGTGTCATCCTTTAGTGAAGCAATAACAGAGTCCCATGTGAGACAGATGAAGATACAGCTGCCTTCGCTATTACATGGGACCCAAACACCAGCCTTTTGAACTGTGAACTATGATTTAATTGTTTGAGTGCTGAATGGGAGTGTTTGAGGGGCAGGAAATCTTAGTCATACACACATTCTTCACATAAATTATATGGTATAGGGACAAAAACATGTGTAAGCTGGTAAAAGTACTCTACCAATAAACCACATTTAAATAGTTTTTCGTGATACTGGTGAAATTCTCGTATTTGGAAGGTTGGAAAGTCAGAAGTGGGGGCCAATATAGAACAAAGGATAAAAAAAATTAAAATTATGTTCAGGAAAATGATTTGTAAATCCTAAAGTGATGAACAAATTGCCACTGCCATGATTACTTTGTCTATTTTCTTCCACGATAATCTGCGTACATTCACAGCTCACCGAATCACCTTAACTCAGAGGCAATATTCTCTAGGTGATTTTCATTGCAATCGAATTTTCCAAAAGAGCAAGATGGGGTAGTTACTTTGCATTTTAATAAAATGAAAAGGTTCAAGTCCCTAATGTATTGCATGCAAGATAAGTGAAATTTCTTCGGAAAGTTCATAACTATGATCAAAATGCCATTTGAATAACTAGATAGTTACAACACTACAGGAACTTCTCATTCCTTTGAAAAGGTTCAATTAGGAATCTGACTTTACAAATGATATGTTCCTTTTCTGCTTAAACATTATAAATGTCAGGTGCTACCAAAATTAAAAACCTAGTTTTGTAGAAAAGTATTAACTAATTTTCTTAAAATATATTTTGTTATTATGGAAAATTTCAAGATAACAGAAAAGTTTATAGAAGTCCCACACTTATATCATCAAGCTCCAATGATTCTTGACATTCAAGAGGTCAGAATTTCAATAGTAAAAGACTATAAATCTCAGATAATTTTTTATTGTTATGAGTCAGATACACTTGTAGATTTTATATTATATAATTTATATATAAATGACCATATATAGATAAGGATATAAAATAAATAACCAGAAATGGTGACATTAAAGCCTGGTCCCTATACATGCGGTCGACATCTTGGGATAGCCATCAGTTCCTCTTGAACTCCTATTATGGAGAGCTAGTTTCTGGCATCTTTTTTGATCCTGCCCTAAAGAAAACCTTTCCCTCAACTTCAAAAAATTTGTGTCTACTGAGTCCCTCTGAAAGAATAACTTTCAGAATTCTCCCTCCCTATACATTTACCAAGAGAACCTCTTTACACTCTGTAATATAGCTTAGTTCTGCCAACTGAAAATTGTCACTTGCTGTCTCCCTCTACAGGGATGAAGTCATGAGCCACTGCAGTCGCTGACCTTCAACACACCCTGAAAGGAGTTCAGGGCGGAGGTCGGGAATGAGGCACCCTATGCTCTGGGAAAAACTGGCGAAACAGGATGGACCTGAACTAATCAAGTGAACCCTTAAAAGAGGTAAAGAGATTCAAGGTGAGGGAGATTCTCAAGCTTGACCTTGAAGGAGCAAACTGCCATGTTGTGGAGAGGGCCATGTGGTGGGGAATAGTAAGTAGCCTCCAGGAGTTGAGAGCTTCCCGAGTTGATAGCCAGCAAGGTAGCAGGAACCTTGGTCCTACAACCACAAGGAATCACATGCTGGCCAAAACTTGAATGAGTTTGGAAAAGGATCCTGAGCTCTAGGTGAGCCCACAGCTCCACTCACCACCTGGTTTGCAGCCTGGCAAGACCCTGAGCAGAGAACCTACTTACGACCATTTCCAGCCTTCTCAGACTGTGAAGTAAGAAGCAGATTATTAAAAAATACTGAATGTGTGTTAATTTGTCACACAGCAACAGAAAGTGAATATATCTACTACACGAATTTTACTGTGAATTTTAAATCAACAGTATTTGAAGCCAATTAAAACTGAATGTAAAATTTTGATGTTATGGCCATAGGTTTGGCCAACTTTAATCAAGATTGAAAAGTTTAACAAGAGATTATTCCATATCTGATGAACTCGTCAGCTTAAAATTAAATCTGAAATCTGAAACCAGCTACATTTGAGTTATTTTTGGAAATTTCTGAATCACTTAAAATGTGATTTTAGAGAATTTATTTAAGTGACTTTCTTTAAAAGCTTTTATTCCAAAATGTGTAAATGAAACTCCACAGACCATATGTTTTATGTTTGCTAAATACTGGAGCAGATTTCTGAGTATCTAGCTTGCTAGATATTGGGATTTCAGAACATTTTATGCATCAGAAAAAAAATTCCTTTGCAATACCTTTTATTCACTAAGCCTGTGTAAATCAGAATCAGTGGAAACCTAAAAAGAATAAGATGTATGTCTCTTCTTGATGGGTGAATACCACAGATCTATTTCAACCTAGACAATGGGTATTTTCAGAGCGGCATTGAAATCAGTAAAACTAATTAATGTTTGACCATGTGAGAAGATGAACTCTTACTCTTCTGTTGACTTTTTGACTTCAAAGCTTTTTGTTTTGCCATGTGCTGCCTGTTTTTCATTCTTATTTATATTTCATGATATTGAAATTGTCATATTTTTCAAACTAATTGCAGTGCTTCATTTTACGTCTTTTCCAGGAGATCATAACAGTAGATGAATATATACTAGATTTAAATCTTTTTGGATGACTCAGCAGAGAAGTGAATTTGAAATGTAATGGTAGCCCTTCTAATCTGAACTATGGCACTATAATTTAGAAACTTTTCTTCTTCAAAAACACTAACTTGGTAAGAGATTGTTGGTTATTCACCTTCATCATGCCACATGCTTTTTTCCCTCCTTTTGCAAATGTCCTTCTGTTAAAAGGCCCATACATTCAGCAGCCTTCAAAGTGATTTTATCCATTTTTTAACTTCAAAGTAAACGTTTGAAATAACAAGCGAAGAAGAAAAGTGCTAACATAGAGAGGACAGGATTGTGAATGATTGAGCTTGACAATATGACGGTTGATTAGCTCTGATGTTTTTATGCATTTGGAAAAAAATGCAGTGGCTCAGATTGCTTTTATGATCTGCTGTTTTAAGTCAACAATGGCAATGTGTCTTTGAAGGAATATTTTCTCCCACTCACTTCCATTGTCTTAGACTCCTGAGGAACGCATGTAAGACTGATTTGTGACTTTATAAGCTGCAAGGGTCTTATTGCAAAGGAAATTGATTAAGCCTCCCCCCCACCTTAAGCTGCTTTCTCTCCAAAAGCTCTCAGAAATGGAATATTTATTGAAGCTGCCAGTGGGTTCTATTAGTCGGACTGTGCCTCGTGGTTTACTAATGAGGCTAGGCTGTGTTTGCTGTCACTAATGATGATTTGAAAGAATGCTTTAATTATCCCTTTGCATTGATCGTGGTTGCTTTTCTCATGGCTTTAGCAGTAACTGTGTTGTACGAGATCTTTCTTTTTGGAGTTTTTCTGTGCTACTTGACATTTTGTTGATGATGGCCATTCTGTGTTGGCAGAAAAATAAATTAGCATTCCTGTTTGTGATTTGGGGGAAGATGATTTATAGGGTTTTACATTTAGTTCAACTCCTCCTTCCCTCAACATATTGTGAGTAAACACCCAGGAGACTGCAGAGGTTGCTAAGATTCTCTTTTGCAAGGAAAAGCATCATCCTGGATCATGTCTGTGTGCATCTAATAATGGCAATGTTCCTCCTTTGATTTGGCGTTTAGGCTGTTTCTTTTTGTAAATATCTTGTATCAGACAGCCTGATGTGTAACCAGATTAACCCCTTCTTAGAGCTGTTAGATGTTATTTCAGTCCCTATACTTGAAGGTGCTTCTTCCTTTGTTTGCTTGTTGTTTCTAACTCAGATGTATTTGGCAGAAAGCTAAAGTCTTTTGAGCACCCCCAGAGTCTGAGTCACCTCAGGCTTTGGCCATATTCTAGTGGAATGACTTCGGTAGAGCAGATGTTTCAATGGTCTTCACTCAATTATGTTTCACCAGGGATCGTATCTTCTTGCATGGTGTAGTAAAAAGCATACGGGCTTTGGAATAGATAGACCAGAGTCAAAAAGCATCCTTTACCAGCCCTGCTTGTGTGACCTTGAGGAGATTAAGCTTGCTGAGCTGTAGGTTCCTGTCTATAAAATATACATATTACCTACCCTTCAGGCTTCTTATGACGATTAAAGATTACTATAAGTAAAATATGTGTAATGTGACATATAGATATCATATACATATAATATATACACATATAATATATGTAAATATTATTCATGATGCATAGTCAGCCCTCAAATGTACATTGTCTTCAAGAGTATGTTCTTCTTTTTCCTATGCTTTCAAAAAAAAAAACAGTAACAAAAATCATCGTATACAACTTTATAGAAATTATCTAATGCACAAGTAAATGGTAGGTGCTCACCTACTCTAGTTCTTGATAGAATAAATGTAAACAAATTGTAATGTTGCAGTTTCTATGAGTAGTCAGAGCCTTATTACCACTGTGGATTGATTTATGGCATCATACTTTTCTTTAGGATGAATAGAATGCTGAAGATGTATGCAACTGAAACATTTCATTCTTTTTAATCTCCCAGAAGAGACAGAATGATTTGCCCTTTACTGTTTACTTTAATATTTTAAACTATTCCACCGAAAGTTCTATTGATGGTCATTTATAAAGAGCCATGAGCAATGGGGATGAGACATCTGGAGAGTGAATGTCAGTCCCAGATGATTAAAAAGTGAATTCCCAAACAAGTTACAAGTTAAGTTTTTATTACACAGCATTACTTCTAGTCTTGTAGAATACTTCAAATTTCCTAAGTGTTTATTATTTAATAATAAGTATCCATGCATTATACTATATGGTGTGTCCTTTAAAAATAAATAAGAGTCCAGGAATGATTCAAAGGCATATTGTCACAAACACATGTATGCAAGAGGGGAAAGAGATTTGGAGAGGATGAAGGATGAATGGAGGAAAGACACATAGACTTCTCTTCTGAAGCAGTGAACTCAAGATGGAGAGCGTGGGTAAAGCGTGAGGAGAGGGGACACTGTGAAGTCTATTAGATCAGGGGGTGGAATTGATGTGCAGGCTCTTGTCAGCCAGGCACAAGGGTAGGGATGCCAGCCCCCCTTTCCTGCCACAGTCAGCGAGTCATTTCAATAGTGTCTGCATTTGACAGAAGGCATTTTGAAAACATGGGGACTATGCAGGATGAACATTGGAATATAAAGGAGAATTTGTACCCTCTGACCAGGAATCTAGAAAGTGTCTTGAGGATAGCAACACAGGGAAACTTTGGGAAGCAGACGATTTCAAGGTCTAGTCAGCCAAGAGTTGCTGGTTCCTGTCCTCATGGTGATTTCTGGGTCCTGTATAGTGATTAATAAGCAAATTAAAGTACTTATACCTTTGGAGGACATATTAATTCAATGGATCTTGGTCCAAACTTCTTAAAATTTAGAAATATTAAGGTTCTTTTAAGTTTCTTTTCAAAAGAGGTGGATAAAGTAGTAATAAATCAGAAAAGGAAATCTCTACCATGCCAAACGCAGGAATAACATATTTATTTGGACAAAGGTAGGCATGGAATTCCTCATCACATTCACATTCAAGGTCGATCTGAAGTTAAAGTGGAGCTATTCAGGTAGTGTCCTCTCTGTGGAATGCTTTCTGTTAGCAGAAACTTTGAACATCGTTTTTCATGCCTTAACGCTACTTGAAGGGAGGCACTGTGTATAACCCATCCACCTCCACCTGCTGCCTCATCTGTCAGGCCACTCACGGTGCCCTGCAACGATGCTAGGTGCTCAGTCACATAACGTGAAGAAGAGCCCAGTGGGGAGAGAGTGCAGAATCAGAGCAGTTATTTAAACACACCCATTCTAAATCAACAGCTTCATTTTTGGAATTAAAAGAGCAGTTTCTTTTAAAACAAAAATGGTTTTATTTCTTTTCTTTGGTGGGGGAGGGAGGTAATTAGGTTTATTTACACACACACACACATACACACACACACACACACACACACACATATATATATATATATATATTTTTTTTTAATGGAGGCACTGGGGATTGAACCCGGACCTCATGCCGGCTAAGCACACACTCTACCACTGAGCTACACCCTCCCCCAAAAGAGCAGTTTCTATTTTATAAAGTAAAGGAGGACAAAAGAAGAGAAACCCACTTGTTTGGGTCCCTGTGGTCAGAACAACACGTGTAGTACATCCTCCTGTTCTCCAGCCTCAGGCCTCGGTATTTATGACTTTGGAGAGAAGGAGCCAGGAGGACCTGTTAGAGTTTTCATACCTGTTAACACAGGAAGAGGTGTTGACGTGGGTCTCTTTATTTTATTTTGAAATTTTATTTATGATTTATTTTAGGTAGCCTATTTTTTACTGAAGTTAACTGACTCCCAATATTACATTAGTTTCAGGTGTACGACATAGTGATTTGCTATTCTCATACATTACAAAAGTATCACCACGATAAGTTTAGTTGACTGTCACCATATGAAGCTATTACCAAATTATTGACTACATTACCTGTGCTGTACAGTTCATCCTTGTGACTTATTTATTTTATAGCTGGAAGTTTGTGCCTTCTTTTTAGATCCTCTTGTCACCTGATGATTTCTGGATCTTCCAAGCTATTTGCATCATGGAGGAAATGAAAGAGACGTGTTGGGTGTCACCCTTGTCTCCAGAAGTTGGTAAAATTCCAACTGCCTGGCTCTGCCCTGTTGATTTAGCACAGAGGCTTTGTAGTCTTTTTCTTCCGCTCTGTTAATGCCAGAGATGAGAGCTGAATTAAAGATTTGCTCAGCTTCTCACCTAGAACTTGTGCTACAACTGGTAAATAGCCCCAGATTTGACAGTACATCCATCGTTGTTGTTAGTAATTCTCAGAGCTTCCAGTTTTATTTATTTGCTTCCACAATTTATTTGCTTTCCAAAAATTTGTCTGACAAATCTTGTTTTTTTTCTTCAAGTTTTCTCAATGGGAACTTTTGTAGTTTAATGTATACCCTCCAAAATCTACTCATCAGATTCTCTTGACCCTCTTTGTATTTGTCCTATATGATCTTTAGCCTGACAGATGCATTTGATGCATAAAAGAATATTCCAAAAGTGAATATTCATTGGTTCCATTTTCACTTACCTCAGGTTAATGCTTGTTTATATTTTAAAACATCACCCAATTCCAATTAATATTAGACATCAGGAGGATATGCAAATAGCATAAGCACTGATTCATCTTTGAAGTATGAAAACAAAGCTACTTAAAATTCATTATATCCTGCTAAAAATAATTTTGAATAAATTAAGAATTTTCAAAAGCTGTTCCACCCTAACATTTCCCCCCAGAATTTCAAAATGAATATATCTTTCGTTAGCAAAAAAGGGATTCTCTTGGCCCCACCAGGGAGCTGATGCAGTAAGCCGAAGGGGCTACAGAGCCACTTAATGCCTGTATCAGTCACTGATGGGATAGCTCAACCCAAAGACATTTACATTCATCTTCCTTGTTATCAGAACTCCGGTTTTATTCGGACGTTGAGGAAATATGGATTTTAGGGAGTGAAGTTTATTTGCTGAGCCAAATATGTTTTCCATTGTCTTTCCTAGAGTTCCATGTTGTGAAACTCTGACCAATCACAGGTTAGGGGAAGTTTCTTAGGGAAGTTGTCTTTACTCTTATAAAGATACTCAGGACAGTAGGTGTCCCTTTTTCTCCTTGCGTTTTGACTTTGTGGTGTCGGGACGCAATGCTTGGAGATACTGTGGTCATTCTCATACAGTGAGTAGTGAAGCCTGCAGTTGTCAAACAGAGCGATCTTGATATTAAAATGCTGATTTAACTGATGCTCTATTTTGGGACTTATTATGTGAGATAATAAATTTATCTTATTATATACAAAAGCAGTAAGCCAGCTTTACTCAGTTATAATCTACATACAATAAACTATACATTAAGGTCTACAGTTTGACAAGTTTTGGCAACTGTACTTACCTATGAAATGACACAATTAATATAATAGACATTTCTACTCTCCGCAAAGTTTTCTGATGTACCTGTTTTTGAATGAAGACAATTTAAATTATTTTATTAAAATAATAATAATTCTCTATCTTGCTTGATTACACTGACTACAGTATCTACTACAGTGATGGACAGAGTGGTGAAAGCTGGCATCTCCTCCTTGTTCTCATCTATGCATTTAGTCTTCTACCATTAAGTATGATGTGAGATACAATTTTTTGTAGATAGTTTTATTTGAGGAAGTTTTCTTCTATTCCTACTTTGTTGAGAGATTTTGTTAGGGATCAATGTTAGATTTCATCAAATATTTTTTTATATCTATTGAGATAGTCGTATGTTTTTTCTTTCTTTAATTTGTTAATACAGTGTATTATGGTGATTGATTTTTGACTTTTTAACAAATGTTGCATTTCTAAAGTAAAGCTAACTTGTTCATGGTAACTTTTTCTTTTTTATATAATGATGGATTCAATTTGACAATGTTTTGTTAAGGAATTACCATCTAAGCTCATGAGGGATTTTGGTTTATAGTTTTGTTTTGTTTTAAGGTCTTTATCTGGTTTTGATATAAAAGTAATGGTATTATGAATTGAGTTAGTAACTGTTCCTTCCTCTTCAGTCTTCTGGGAAAAAGTCATTTTATTGTTTTTCTGTTTCCTATTTTATTTCTTTCTGCTACTATTTTTATTATTTCCTTCCTTCTACTTACTTTAATTTTTATTTGTCTCTTTTTTCCTAGTTTCTTGTGATGAAAGCTGAAATAATTGATTTGAGATCTTTTGGAATCTTAGTTTTATTTCCTTTTAAGTATTGCTTTAGTTGCATCCCACTAATTTTGAATTGCTATAATTTTATTTTTATTTAGCTCAAATTTTTTTCCAAGTGTAGATTTGAAAATGTGCAATTTTATTTCAAATATTTGGAGCTCTTCCAGGTAAGTTACTGTTATTGATTTAAAATTAAATTCTAATGTGGTCAGATACATGCTTGATATGATTCAGTTCCCTTTAAGTGTGTTCAAACGTGTTTGTGTCACAGTATATGATGTATGCAGATGAACGCTCTGTGTGCACTTAAATACATCATCTATTGTTGGATGAGTGTCCTACGACTGTCATTTAGGACAAAGTTGGTCAAGTCGTCTCTATATGGATATCCTGTCTACTTGTTGTATTAATTATTAAGAAAGGAATGTTAAAATTTCAGACTATTATTCAACTTTGTCATTTAAAATGAAATCAGTCTCATTATAGGCTATTATAAAGTACTGAATATGGTTCCCTGTGCTATTCAGTAGGACTTTGTTGTTTAATAAGCTTCATTCCTAATGCATACAAGGAAGTTGGAGGTTTAGGAAACTTTGTTCTCTCATCAAATCCGGGCTTTTGAGACTCTTTAAAACTAGACATTCCCTTCTCTTACAGCCTGGAGAATAAAGTCTCACCTCTTTAACCTGGAATTCAACATCTTTCACAATTTGACTTCCAACCTGTCTTTCTGTTTTCAAAGTCTCTGTCTCCCAAAGGACTTGATGCTTTATTCCTGCTTATACCACTTACCTGAGCTTAAATGCCCTTCTCCCCTCACTCTCCTCATCTGCTCACAATTCCCTCCTCGGAGAAGCTATTTCTGGTTTTTTTCTCTTCGCCTTTCTCGCCTGTTTCGCTTTGTACTCGATCAGTTTCGCCATCTCTTCCATCATTTTATTTTTCTTTCTCAGCCCTGCTGTGGGTGTTGGCAGTTTTCTGGGTTTCATTCTTTGCCGTCTCCTCTTGTCTTGTGGGCTTTCTTCGGCTGGTTGTGCCTGCCCCTTGCTCTCAACCCCTGCCTCGTGCTGATGCTCCCACAGCTGCAGCTCCACCCCTAATAACTCTTTTGAGGCAGATGTTTCTTTAATGGAGCCCTCTAACCTCTCCCGCAGGCATCGCAGACTGCTGGCCTTCAACGCTGAGCTCAAAGAAATGGGAGATGGAAAGCTGTCGTTCTCATAGTCTTAACACTTTAAGCCAATTCTGTTGTTTCAAGATGAAGAAATCTTCAAGAATAATGAAGAATTTAGAATGTAGGGAATTCAGATTTATGAGCATTAAATGTTAATTTACCCTAGGGGAAAGTCAACAGATGCATGGAGGTATAAAATTCATCCCATTTGCCCAAGCATTGGAAGGAGTAACACTGTCACTCTTTCATGTTCTGTTTCATTTTTATTCCCTAAAAACATGTTTTGTCTTGATTATAAATGTAATAAATGCTTATTACCAAATAATTGGCCTATTTAAAGAAACTATATAGAGAAAAATTAAAGTGGCTCCTAAGTTCACCATCCAGTAATAATGAGGTAAATTTTTAAATTATATTTCATTATAATCTTTTTTCTATGAATATATATTTAATGTATCTATTTGATCTACCTGTTTATTTATTTACCTCTTTATATTTAGATAAAATTACCATAATACTAAGTACAGTTCTGTGTTTGCTGTTTTCACTTAATATTATATAGGGAATATTTTTATGTCATTAAAATTTCTAGCAGTTATCACTTTTAGTGACTGTAATGTGTCCCATTATCTGAATAGAATATAGTTTATCTCATTACTCTCCCTTAATTGGTACTCTAGATATTTCAATTTTTATTTTTATGTTTTAAAGACTGCAAGTCCAGAGGAGAGGGCAAATAACCCAACTCTGAAAACTGACAAGACTTCGAGAGATGCTGAGAAAGGAAAACGACATGATGGAGAAAATTGCTCTTTGATGAGCACCTTTTATCTACATCTTTTATCTCCTGTCTGGTTATTTTCTTCAAATAAAGTCCTAGAAATTGCTGTGACTAAAGTTGGGATTCGTTTTCTTTGCCTCAACTAACTAGCTAAGATCCAGTCTTTCTTGTTCGGCCTGATCTGGGATTAATCAGGAACGTAGCATCAATGGCTTAAATCCAGCAGACCTTTTTACTATAGCTTTTCTTTCTCAAAAAAAAAATCGATAACTTGTCTTTGTAAACTACTTCTAAAAAACTTGTCTTTGTATCTTGGAGACTTTTCCAGAAGCATATACATTTTCAAGTGTCCTTTCTTCGGATTCCTCCAACAAGATCGCAGTAACTCCTCCCATCTCCTGCCTTGGAGGGATGTTCAGGGTTCTAACAGATGAGGCCAGAGGACAAAGCCAATGTTTAAGGGAGGGACAGCGCAAGTATTCTCCTTGGTTCTCTAAAGAGAATCAAATCTTTGAGTACACAACCACTTATTGAATGTTTTAGGCATTACACAATGTTTTAGATACCTGTGCATTTTAGACAGAAGATGTAAATGTAGTTCATTAGGCTCAGGTTTTTTTCCTCCATCATAAGTGATACTCAAACACATCTTGAAGCCAGCTAAGTTTGCTTCTTTTAAGAGAAGTAATTGGTCATTGTAATGGCCTGCCCATCTGTGTCCTCCCCAAATGTATATGTTGATGTGTTAACTCCCAGTGTGGTTGTATTGGAGATGGGGCCTCTAGGGAAGTCATTCAGTTTAAATGAGATCAGAAGGGTGAGACTTCAGTCCCATAGGATTAGTGTTCTTATAAAAAGAGACACTTAGGAGCATTCTCTTTCTCTTTCTCTCTCTCTCTCTCTCTCCTCCTCCTCCTCTCTCCACCTGCACAGAGTAAAGGCCATGTGAGGACAAAGCGGAAAGCTGGCTGTCTACAAGCCAGGAAGAGCTCTCGCACCAGAAACCAGTCATGCTGCCACCCTGATCTCACTCTTCCTGCCTCCAGAGCTGTGAGAAAGTAAGTTTCTGATTAAGCCACCCACTCTGTTGTATTTTGTTATGGCAGCCTAAGGAGATTAATAGTTATTAACCTAGTGTCAGACAGAACCTCAGAGACAACATAAAGTTTCACTGTTGAACACCAAATGGAGAACATGCATAAAAATATAAAAAAAAAGGCTTGGCCTCTCATGTGTGGAAATACGACCCAGTTAAATAAATGGAAAAGAGCAATAGGACGTATGTTTTAACTGAGTTTTTTTTCAAACTTTAGTGATTAAAATGAATTGTGGAGCTTTTTGAAAAAGCAAATTCTTGAAACTCAAGCCCAGCTGAGATGGGGTCTCTGTGCTTTGTTTTTTATTTTAAGAAAGTGTCCCACGTAATTCTGAAGATTAATTTGGTTTTGGAACCATTAATCTAAGTATTACATTGTTTACTTTTTACTGCTTCTTCAAGAAAGATACTGTTTATTTTATACCCATCATAAAATGAATATATCAACATAGCACAGTGGCCAACTCACTCACTACTGAGCCAACCGTCTTCTCTTATAATTAAGAAGGAATTTAATGAAAACTTGTGCTCATACTGTATTTTTATCCCTTCATTCGTTTTAAATTCTCTTTTTAGGAAACTTGTCTCGAAGGATGACTCATCTTTTATCCAGCTTCAAAAGAAAACATTTTAGTCTTGGTATTTCATTTCCAAGGTAAGGTTTGATTGCTTTAGAGAATCAAAAACAATAGGTTCATTTTTCCTTACAGGAATATTTCAAATAACAGAACTTGAATTCATTTTCAGTCTCTTCTGTGTTAGCCTTTGTTCTATCTTAAAAGAAAAATTTCTTTTCTCTCTTTTATTCCTTTTCCCTCTCCTCACCGCCTCCAACCATTTTCATAGCTCTCTAATTTTTATGTGATTTTATTTTTTTTAGTTTGGAATTTGATCAAAGCTATTAAAAAGGAGCAGATGCTTCCTGGAAAATACTGTTGTACCTTTGTTTTAGAGATTGTTCTGTATTAACATCACGGATCTCTGTATTTCTCTGACTCTACCATTGTATGTCTTAGTTTGATTCAAAATCAACTAATATTGACTCTTTTAACACTTAAAAAAATTACTGTGCTGCTAATATTATTATCTGTTGTTCTGAATCACGTAAAATTGCTATGTTTGAAGGTTAAAGAAATCAATTCAGTATTGGCAATTTAATATGATCCAGCCTAATATCCTTGGTGACTGAATAAACTGAATCTCAGGTAGATTAAATGACTTTACTCAAGGTTACTGAAATGTAAAAGACAAAATTAGTTTCAATGTGCTATTTCCCCTCAATCATAGTTGGTTCTCTTTTAAAGAAAAGTATTTTCCAACATCTGCAAACTTTTTTCTTTTTTTTCCCCCAAATCAAAAACAATTAGTTCTTAAGTTGTGTTCTTTAATGTATACCTCACATGCCTACAATTCTGCTTCACAGAGGGTACAAGCTGCATTTGTATTATTTTAACATCAAGCAATTCTATGTTGCTCTGTATATGTGCATGGTTATGTGTGAACATACTTTCTAAGTGAGAAATAACCATTGTCATTTATAGAACTTAATATTACAATATGAAAAATTTCTGGATTGGACTATTTTTTGCATTACATTGAAAAAAACCTAATATATAAAACATAAAAGAGATCATGTTATTTTATGTGATACCTGTTATGTCTAGCAGATATCGCAAATAATCAGACCAAATGGAAAGTGGTCATAGCACAGGATCCAAGCCCTGGAAACTTGTTCTAATAAGATTGCAAATGATGGAAAACATTCTTACAGCCTTGGAAGGGAGTCTATACCAGAGTGAAGTTCCTGAACTCATAACTGGTGAGGTGGATTTGCCATTTTAATAGCCCAGTTCTTCTAATCTCTCTGTATTCATATCCCTTCCTGTGTAACTTTGCCAGGAACAGGGTGGCCTGCCCCTCCTCTTGATTGCTTCTCCTTGTAGCTTGTCTTGGCCAATAGAATGAAGTAGATGTGAGGGTGTGCAGCTCCAAGCACAGAAGTCCTGAAGCCTTGCACATTTCTGCTGGTGCACTAGAGAAGTGGTTCTCAACTGGGGGAGCAATTTTGCCCCCAAGGGAATTTGGCAATTTCTGGAGACATTATTAGCTGTTATGACTTAGGGGATTCTATTGGCATCTAGTGAGCCGAGGCCAGGGATACTGAACATCTGGTAATGGACATGACAACTCCTCACAAGAAAGAATTATTCAATCTAAAATAGAAATAGTGTTGAATTTGAGAAACTTTGTTCTTTTTATTCCCCATCCTCTTACCACTAGTCTACTTTATTTATTTATTTAGGAGGGCAATTAGGTTTATTTTTATTTATTTATTTACTTATTATTTTTTAACAGAAGTACTGGGGATTGAACCCAGGACCTCACGCATGCTAAGCCTGTGCTCTACCACTGAGCTATACCCTCCCCTGGAGAAACTTTGTCCTTTATGGGCTCTGTCAGACTGTAAGGAGGACATGGCTGGCCTGGCTCTCAGGGCTTAGGAGAAGGATGAGAGACACATGAAGTAGAATTCACCTGCAGGAATACAAGCAAGTCCAGTCAAGATCAACCAACACCCAGCCTTGTGACTTATGAGATTTAATAAATAATTGTTATGTCAAATAACTAAGCCTTGAGATGGTTTGTTATGCAGCAATGGCCAACTGATACAACCTTGCACTAAAGAAAAGCTGAATATTGGATGGCAGGCTCACAAGGCAATATACCATGTTCAACGATTACTAACCCCAAGATTAAAAAACTAACCTATTACAGTTCCTGTCCCTTACCAAAAGCATACATTTTAATTTTTCTGTGAAAATAAAGCAGTTTTAAGATTTGTCTAGTAGATCTATTTCACAAGTTAAAAGATAAAGAATAATAGTATGTTCGCATAAATGAGACCTTCTGTTCTAATTAAGTACTTGCTTTTCGTATAACATATAAAATTCAATTAAATCCATATTTATTAAGTGCCTTCAGTGCCAGGCATCATCATGAGCCCTGTAATTATAAAGAGGAAAGAAACATGCCCCCTGCCTACAATAAGCTCTCCACAGAGCTGATAAATTAAAAATACTGTGTTTATGTATTTTTAACTAGTGTGTATCTTATTGGTTAGGAGAGTCTAACTTAAAATAAATGCTTCTATTTTGGGAGACAGGGTTATAGCTGAAAGCATTCGTCTCTGCTTTTTCTGAGTATTTGCCCTCTCTTCTACTCTCTATTGTTATATTGGGGGCTATTTTTACTTCCCCAACCTTACACATAAATAGAAAATAAGACTAAAAAATACATGTCCAACTGCAAATCAGAAAGGCGCACATATGTACTCATGGAGGTATATTTGGGTAGTCAAAGATTAGTAAACAAGGTCGGTGGAAGAGGACTACACCAGGAAAGAAAGAGTAGAGGGTCCTGATTCCTCAAAGGAGTGGAGAGGGTTGGATTTTTCTATTACAGGTTTTGGGGAGCAAAGTCGAATTGGCTCATTACTAGCTATTCTCCAATATGTATTCCCTGCTCCTCAGTGACCCATTGTCAGTGGACAGACCAGAGTTCCACACTTCTAGGTGCTGTACGTTTTACTGAATAAAAATTGGAGGTCTTGGAAACCTTGAGAGGAGGTGGGAGTGTAAAAAACACTTCACTTCCTGACCAACACAGGAATAATCAGAACTCATTTGGACTTTTCCCATGACCAGATACAGCTGGGGACACTGTGTGTATATGTGTATAAACATTTATGTACACATATATTTCATGCTAATTCGACACTTAAACATTTCTCATCTTTTTGTTTTCAAAATATTACTTGTCAATGGTGTGTATAACCAAGTTTGTGATTTTGCCTACTGATGTCTGAAAATAGATAATCTTAGAAATGTTGTTTTTCTCATATTTATAGTTATCCAACACATTTCTATAACAGCAAGGCAGAATTTCCTGTAACATGCTTTCTATACTTCCCATAACAGAAGCACTGAAAAAGGCTTCAAAGTACAGGGACTGTGCATTTTTCTTGTGGCAACATTAAAAGCTAGTGTGGTGCATACACTGCAGGGTCACTGTCAGTGACCCCCACCTCCTGGTATTTGTGCCCGTAGGAAATACTCTGCAGGAGCAGTTGGACCCTCCACCTGAAATCTGATTCAGAAGTCAAGAATGATGATGCCATACATACACCAGAGTGTACGAAAAGGGGCATTACTACATAATGAGGACTCATCTCAGGCTGGTCTGAAAATGGCCTCACAGAGCAGGGAAAGGATTCCGTCTGGGGGTTGTTACCGTGTTTAGAGGGGAACTGTGGTCAGGGTTCTCAAGTGCAGATAACGCTCGCGGGTGTGAACTTCCCATGGGCTCCAAAGGAAGGACTTTGCTATCAGCGTGCACAGTTATGGACAGAAGGAGAAGAAAGAGGGGGAGGCATACAAGCTGTCTGTGATAAAATATAAAAAATGGAGTCAGGCTATTTATTATCATGCTCCTGTATAATCCTGTCCCCTTGGGTGTGGGTGGGACAGGTGACTTATTTTGAACCAACAAAACATAGAAACTGGTGGGGTGTCACTCTTGTGATTACATTATATTATATGGCAAAGGTAAGGCTATTACTCCCGTGACGATAGCGCATTACCTGTGTACATTATGACTCCGGGCAGACTCACTCTCCTCCCCAGCTGACCTTGAAGAAGCACGCTGTTATGTTGTGAACCACCTATAGAGAGGGTCACGTGGCAGGGAACTGAAGGCAACCTTTAGGAGCCACGGGCTTCGGGCCTCCAGCTCCAAGGAACCGAATTCTGCCAACACCCACAACCATATGAGCTTGGAAGAGAGAACCCTAAGCCTCAGATGAGATTCCAGCCCAGCCGACACCTTGATTGCAGCCTGTGAGACCCTGAAACAAAAGCCTCAGTGTCCAGACTCCTGATCCATGGAAGCTCTGAGATACTTAATGCGTGTTGTTGTTACGATGCCAAGTTTATGGTAATGTATTCCTTGGCGAGAGAGAACTAATATACCAAGGGTGACAACTGTTTCCTAGTGCACTCCCCATGTCTTTTGATATGAGTAAAAGATATCTGATTTGAAAACAAAAAGATACTTCATAAGAATATATTTTTACTTTGTTTGAGTAGATGGCACATAGAATTAAAGCCAAAGGTGGACGGTTTTAAACATAGGGGAGGGTTTCAGAGGAGAATGGAAAGAAAATAACTGTAAGGTTCAGAGAAATTACAAAGCTATTGAAATAAGCATGACACCAGGGGTGACCTGAAGCAGGGTTCAGCCATGGAGACAAGAGCAACATCATGAGAGGGTAATCAATCAGAAATTTTGGTAATTGGATGCTGGTAGTGAAGGAGATAAAGGAATCAGAGGTAACATAGAGGTTTTTGAGACAGGGTGAAGCAGACAATGGAGAAATTGTTGGCAGAAATTAGCAAATCAGAAAGAGGGCTACATCTGGGGAAAATGCCACTTTTAAAAAACATGTTGAATTTAAATTGACCACAAATAAAGTTGGGGGCTCAAGACTAAAATTCACTATTCACAGATTCACCAGAAATGCCCTGAGTACCTTTAAGAGTCTAGCACTGTACTAAACTCTGGGCATAGAAATGATGAGTAATCTCGCTAGTAAGGGGGTTCTTAATTTCTCAGCCTTTAAGATGCTGGCTCTCTCTTTCAGGCAAACGTGCACATGGGTACATTCTACACTCATACAGGATATGAGTTCTGTGACAGAGGTGGGATCATCATGTTGTGAAGCAAAAAATTTAGTGAGAACTCCCTCTCATCCTTCAAGACTCAGTTCAGGTGGAACTGTCACCTTGGTGGAGCATCCCTGACAGCACCTTCCCTGGTCCCCGGTTGCCCCAGAAAAACTCTAGTACAGCACCTGCCCTCTTCTATTGTAACAATTTGTCAATGTATCTAGTTACTGTTTTTTTTCCTTACTAGATTATGAGTTTCCTGAGAGCCAAACAGTCTCATTTCTCTCTCACGTTTGTGTTCCTGGTGCCTAACGCCACACTTGTCACATAGTGTGCACTCAAGGAATGCTTGTTGAGTGTGTCATTAACAAGGGAGACGGACTCTGTCCACGGAAAAAGTTGGAGCCTGAGAACCGTACATATCTTCATCTTCAAGGTGCATCATAAAGCAAGTCTGTCAGTTCTCACTGTACACAATGCAGTCGACCCATTCAGTTTTTGCTTTTTTATAAAAAGTGACTTTAGATGTGTGGAATATCGAATTGGCATTAATATCTAAGGATGCTCATTACCACCTTTGGAGATGTCTTTCCTCGGACACATATAAAGCTGCATAATCTAGAGGCCTTCAAGATTCAGATATCTGGTCTACCACCTTGCAGCCTGGTGGCATTGTCTGTGCCATATCAAGTACACAAAGTTTCAGCGTCTTGAATTGATATGCAGTATGTGGGGCTTGTGGAAATTGGGCAACATAATAGGAAGAATGTCAGAATAAAACCTGAGGGAAACATCTCATGTCCCTCATAGTAGTGAACATCCCTTACCAGGGAAAATAATTACCTTTAGAAGTTAGAAGGTCACTTAAGTCTCCCTTTTCATTTATTCTTTACAATGGAAACTGTAACTTCGGGAGTGCAATATTGTTTTCTCTTCTCTAAATTCCAAAAGACAGATTTTGCAAATCTTTAAATAATGTTTCATTGAGTTACCTTGCCACCAAAAAAAAAAAATGTGTTTCTGTATTTGGATTTAACATTACAGGTTTAAAAAAACAACAACAACAAGATGACTTGAATGTAACATAGCAATATGAGCATATACTAATTCCTGTCTCCATCCACAAATTTCCTGTTTAAAATGGCCGGAAAGTCATCCAGAAATCATAACATGTTTTTCTGCAATTAACATAGAAGGGAATTGAAATACTCCGAAGTCTGATAAGAGGTTAACAATCCTTATTACTGATACCAGGGTGGAGCAAAACTCCGTCAACCTCACTTGCTATCTCTACAAAGGATAATTCTGTCACTGTGTCACGTTTCAGTGCACTGATATGCTCCTGGGGTTTGTGATAATCACCCTAAATGATGACTGAAACAGTGATGCTTATCCCATTCTCTTTCCAGTGATTTTTTTTTCTATAAGGAGCCAGATAGTAATTATTTTAGGATTTGTAGACCTTATGGTCTCTGTTGCAACAATTTCTCTGTTATTGCAGCTAGAAAGGTGCCACAGACAATATATAAATGCAGAAGCATGGCTCTATTCCAATCAAATTTTATTTACCAAAACAGACGGTGTGCCAGATTTGGCTTGCAGGCTGTAGTTTGCAGACCTCTGATCTGGATCATCCAGTGGGAGTTGGTGATGAGACACAGCTTGAGTATCGCATTCCAGGACACCCTTAATACTTCACCTCTGACCATACAGTGTGCTAGATTGAATTGTTTTGTGGAGGAATTTGTGTAAAGCCCCATACAAAAAGCTTGTAGAGCCCAGGACAATTTTTATAGCCTCTAATGTTGTCCCTATGCCAAAACCTCAAGTAAATAGAGCCTTTCTTTTAAATAGAGAAAGTGTGGAATTGGAGGGGGATGGTAGATGGCAAATTAACTTACAAGGACTACAACATAAAAGACACGATCCATTATCCTAGTGTCAAAGGAATCACCTTTCTCTGAAATGAAACACTTGTAAGCAAAACAAGAACACTTTAGATTCATGACAACATGATATAAATAAATATCAAATGTACGAATAGTAGCAGATCGTCAGAACAGGGCAAAGTTTGCTTGTGAATGAATAGTATATGCAGATTAAGAAACATTAAATTCCAATTCATGATGTAAAAGACTAACTGTAGATACATCTTTAAATCACAGACAAAAAGTATAAATAAATAGACAAAAATGATGAGAATAAGTATGGAGAAAATGAGGCAAAGGCAATAATTTTTTTTTAAGGAGACGATAGAACTGGTGAACAGAATCTGTGACAAAAATTATGGTAGAAATTGTTCTGAACTGAAAATGACATAGTTCACAAAATTCATAAAGTGATGATTATCTGCCCACATTCAGGACATATTAAAAATACTTATATATGTCCAAGTAAATTAAAAATGACTACAACTTATTTTGACTTTAGATCTTTTCCCATAACGTTAGCTTCCGAAGGACAATAAAATAAAATTTACTACTGACAATATCTTTGTGCAGCCAAATTAATTTTTGTGGGTAAAATGTATAGCAAGATGTTTTCGATGTTTATAGAAATAAAAGTAGATTTTCTATCAAGTTAACTTTCCTATATAGATGCCCTTCAGTTATTAAATCAAAATTTAGAATCTAAGAATGCTGAGTTGTAGATAAAAGAGACTGATGAGAAATGCTCAAGTCAAAAAGCCAATACAATTACTTAAATAACATGGAATTTGGTTCCAAAGTTAAATGCATAAAAGTTATGTGAAAAAATATGCTATTGGCAAGAGTTTCAAAAAACAGATTTATAACCCCTGAATTACATTACAGGAAATTAGGAAAACTGCAGGAGAGTAAGATATGGTGGATAGATGGGTAAAAGGAAATAAAGATTCTCCTTAAATAATTATAAACTCTAGAAATCTGCTTTTTTATTTCAAAAATTATATAATTTTAAGAATTTTTAGATAAATATAGCTTTAAAAGTGTTTGAAAATACAAATAACCACTAAGACAATTAAAAATTGAATACATGCCATGTAAATTATTACAGAAGTTATTGTCAAAATATATTTAGTTTGTATGGCTATTCCAAAAAATCAAATGAGAAAATGAAAAAAATTCTTTAAACAAGATATACACCACGTGAAGATGATAAAGTCCAAAAGCCCAAGCTAAAACGAGTCCTTTATACCTTATTGTTTCCAGATTATATGCGAGAAGCAGCACAAAAAGGGAATTCAGCTAATTATGTATTTTCAGACTTAGTACTAAAATCAAATGTAAACTTTCCTCTCTGTTCACATCCTTTGGTCCTGTTCTTCATTATCTTTGTCCATCTCTACTTCACACTTCATGTCTGCTTCATTTAGCTGTCTTTTTTACATCAGTCTTGGCTCCTGGAAATATTGATTATGATGAGAGAAATACTGCCTCAATATTGTGTGGCCTAACTCCTGGAGACCTCTAACCCATGTGTTGGTCCCAGTAATAGTATTCCTACCCCTTGGAAGTAAATCAAAGTATTATAAAAAGGATTTAACTAAATAGAAAATTGTCTTAATTAACTTTTGCAACAGCCTGACCAGGTAGATATAACACCTATTTAAAGTGTGATCAATCTGAGATAGTGAGAGCCTAAAGTAACTTGTCCCAGGTCGTATAGCCTTCCACAGAAGTGGACAAAATTTGAAATTGTATTTGATTCCAGAGCTCATGCTTTTTCTGTCACGCAATGATGTATCTTATGCTCAAAGACATTCATCACCACAATAAAAATGGAATAGAAACGTAAGTATGACTCCTCATGGAAATATTGTGTAATAATAAAAATAGTATTTATGAATTCTTTTAAATAATATTTTATTATGTCTATATAAATAGAAAATTGATATATGATTTAATTCTAACTATGGGAACAAAATAAAACTATTGGGATTAAAAAAACTTTTGGTATTTTCTATAGAATCAGTAGATTTTATGTTTAAAAATTACCTCTCAGAATCTACCTCACCTGGTGTTTGGTAGCACTTTGGTGAGTCTTAGGGAACTTGAGATAAGATTTTGGCACATGGAGGCTAGCATTGCAAAAGAGTTGAGTAATGCCCAGACTGATGGAGAAACACTATCAAAGAAAGTTGTCTTTTTTTTGGGGGGGGGGGGCTTTAAAAAAACACAGAAATTTATTCTCTCAGTCCTGGCGGCCAGAAGTCTGAGATCACGGTGTTGACAGGGTCGTGTTCCCTCTGAAGGCTCCAGGGCAGCACCTTTCCTTGCCTCTTCCAGCTTCTGGTGTCTTTTTTTTTTAATGAGAAGATACCTTACTCCAAAATTTTCTGGCTTCTGATTATTAAGATTTTCTTCAAGAATATTATTATCTAAAAACAAATCTTATTTGTAAATAACTTCCTAACATATTGTTTCTTATGTTTAGATGTCGGAAAAATAAAATATCTTCAAAGCAAGCCAGTATCCATTATTTCTCGTGAAGACAATTTAATGAGAAATACAGAACAAGCTATCTCTATTAGAAATAAGCTGACAGATCACTATCACCGAATAGACTTTCAACATTTTAGTGCAGTTAATTCCACAGAATGTGGCTTTAGTCAGCCCTTACCGAGATATTGTGTGGGTGCTGGGTCTTACTGGACGTATTCCATTTATCACGTGCAAGCAAGAGGTCCTGGGTTCAATCTCCAGTACCGTTTATCATGGGGGAGGTATTGGCATTCTGAAGGTGACACGCAAGTTCCTGGGATACTCAAACTCAAGTAAACTGATATAGTTGCAATGAAAAACATAGGCCAATATAGGCTTTTATTTCTCTTTCCCATAAAGACCAAATTCCTCTCCTGCCTAATTAGATGAGTCACTGTGATTTTACAATCAGCTTAGCGTCTTCTGCCTACAGAGAGAAGAGCCTGAAGCATCTGAACATTCTCACCAGCAATTTCTGTTTCAAGCCTGGAGTTCTAATTTGATGAAAGATGTGCCAAGAGGAAGAATCCTGCATCAAGTTTTATATTGCAGAGAGAATCTTTTTTAAAAGACAAAATGAAATAAAACCTACTAGAACCCTCAGGTGCTGCTTTCCACTGTGTGTGGGTGTACATCAGAGCTTGCCTTGCTGAACTAGCCATCTAAGGCTAAGCCAATTTCTCTAACATATAGAAAGCTTGTTTTTCCTGTTGACTTGGATGTGGTACAGTTGTGTCCACAGCTGCTACATAAATGATTTGCAAAATCAATGAAAGCATTACAGGACCAAATTAGCATGTACTTCTCCTGGAAACTCTTGAGATGTGCTACCTTTCCAATAAAATCACCTTTCCCCAGTAAACACAACCACAGCTCTCGTTCCACACACTCCAGAGGCCCATGATCCTGACTAGCCGGTGACACACACGAAAACTGTACAACCCTTGTTAATGAAAACCACCAACCTGTAGCCTTTTAGTAAGTCCTCCTAATAGTTAATTTATCAGGGATTGCATTTCTGCTCAGCAAATATCAAATGTTTAAATTAACATCCTTTTTAAAAAATTGAGTTATATTCAGTTTACAATGTTGTGTCAATTTCTGGTGTAGAGCACAATTTTTCAGTCATACACGAATATACATGTATTCATTTTCATGTTCTTTTTCATTGTGAGCTACTACAAGATCTTGAATATATTTCCCTGTGCTATACAGTAAATTAACATCCTTGATTGTTAATAATAGAAGATTGACTCAGGGTCTATTTCCAATTTTGAAAAATACTCAAATAAAAACAGTCCCTAAGGAAAAGAGGGGAGACAATATAAATAATAGACAACCATTCACAGTGAACATATAAACCTGGATAATGAAGTTTCTATGAATACACCAGTCACAAGATGGAAAAAACATAGAAGAAATGGCTCTCTCTTAACTCAATTCTTTTCATATTTTTCAGAGGTGTGGATCAATACCTTGAATAAAGAGTAAGACTGTATGTTGTATTAAAGTGACCTAAACCATGACCAACAGGTTTATTTCAGCCAGAAGTGGAGCTCAGGGTTGGACGTGCCAGCTAGCAGGATGACAAAGCCTGTCGCTGCAAGGAGAGGATAAAGATAAGCTCTTCCAGGACTCTCTGGGCTGAAAAATAATAGATTGCTGATCTTTCACCAAATCTGATATAAAAAGTTCATCTCTAACCAGTCCTTGCTTGTTTTATGTGAAAATTGCTAAAAAACGCAATAAAAGAGGTAACATTCAGGTCTGGGTCAGAGTTTGATATTCACATCTTTCTCATATATTATTTCAGTTGGATGTTATGTTTTCTGTCGTTTTCAGAACTGACATTGTAATAAAGAACAAATTTGACTCCATATTACATCTGCTCCTTTAGCTCTAGCCCTGTGCTCTGTTTCCTGTGCTTAGTCATGCTGGTTCTGCACTTTTTGTAAAAGAATGTTGTCTGTAGCCTAAAATAGACAGGAGAGCCCATTCTCAAGGCTTTGATCTTTAAGGGTCTAACACTTTTCCATTCACATAGAGATAAAAAATTGCAGAACAGAGAATGACATTTGTCTTGTTGGAGGTTTATAGGGACACCATGAACTGACCTACGTGGACAGCTGCAAAAACAGAGGATTCTGACACCAAGACGTTTGCAATAACCAACCACACCCCCTCCCCCTTTATAGTATAAAAGGAGCCTGAATTCTGACTTGGGGAAAATGGTTCTCCAGAACATTTGTCTGCCATCTCCTTGGTCTGCTGGCTTTCCGAATAAAGTCATTATCCTGTACAACAACATTTCCCAATTTATTGGCCTAATGTGTGGTGAGCAGAATGAGTTTGGACTTGCTAACAATGCTAGAGCACGGAAGCACTTTCCAAACTACTATGCTGCAAAGGCCAAGAGTTTCAGAAACATTCTGTGCAGAAACAAACTAAAAAGCCAAGATGAATTGACAGGGCTATGGGTCTCACTAGACAGGCACCCGATGAGTGCGAGGCATGAGGCTTGCAGGGAGGGGATATTCAGCTTACTAGCTGCTCTGAGTATTTTGGTTAAGCTGGATCTGTATTACAGAAGCTATTGTGTGTGGATGCCATAAATACAATGAATGAGGAAAGAGAGTATGATTACAGAGTTATTTTCTGCTGCAACACACATGCACACACACACGGATTCATGTGCACACGCACACACACACACATTCAAAAGCAGTGTTTACATGTCTTCTGAATTCAGTTCCCTCCTAAAATCCCCAAAGATGCCGACCTCATTATTTTTCACTTGGACTTTTGCAATAGTCTTTTAAATTATTTCCTAGTTTTTTGTCCCCCTTCCACAGTACGAAAAAAATTACTGTCACTAGACAGATTTAATCATGTCGCTTAAAATCTTCAAAACAGGATCTACATTCTTCACTACGGTATATTTAAATCAGATTAGGACATTTTGCTGCCTCTAGTGTGTTATTAATTTATCATTCCTTCAAACCAGTAGTCTCAATATTTGTTCATCTATTATTTATGCACAAGGCTGAGCACCCATGTGAAAAGGAGCAAAGGAAAGCATGCTGCCTCCCTCCAACTGTCACGCACAGTTCAGCTCTGGTCCCAAACTTGCTTAACTTGTTCTACCAAATGAAAGTCCTATTAACAGCCACACTGACCTTTCTCAGGAGGCAGTTAGGACGCTCCGACCTGATGTTGGAGCGATTCCAATCCCACATGTTTACCCAAGAAAATAAAAACATATGTGCCCAAGAAAAGAAATTCACAAAAATGTTTATAACTGTCTTATTTATTAATTACCCCAAACTTAAAAGAAAAGCGCTACTGTCTTTCAGCAGGAAAATGAATAAACAAATCGTCCTGCATTTACACGATGGATTACTACTCAGTAATAAAAAGGGACAAATAACTGTTGCACACAGCAACATGGATGAACTTCAAAAACGTTATAAGTGAAAGAAACAACACAAAAAAATTCCACACTACACACATTCTTTTATGTGAAACCCAAATACAGGCAGAGTTAATCTGTGATGAAAGAAAGAGTGTGTGGGAAAGAGAATTAAGTAGAAGGGACATATGGAACTTTCTGGAAGATGGAGATATTCTATGTCTTGTTTTGTTGTGGGAGATGATTTCACAGGCATATACAATTGACAAAATCTACCCAACTTGCATTTTATTTTATGTTAATTATCTGTCAGTAAATAATGTAGTTTTGAGCTGTCCACCATCGCTTAAACGTATTCCTCTGAAGCATCATCCCTTGTCCCAAGAAACCAATCAGTCTTCTTTGCGGACGCATTTGGAATTTTTTTCTGAGAAGAATCCCAGTAAATATGCTTTCCTCTCTATTGTTACCTTTCTAATAAATTACTAGCTCCTAGTGATGTTTTGCCTCTGTATATAAATAAATGCATTGAACAACTACTCAGCCGGTGTCGTTCTAATTCAGTCTCCATATCTGAGGATACTGACAAATTATCCCAGCCTACCTTTCTAGCTTCCTCTTTTGACACTGCTCATTGGAATGTCTATATTAATTTCAGCCACAAAGAACTGCTGATACTTTCTGGACATATCTTGCAATTTGTCTAGTGTTGCATAGTGATTATGGAGCATGGTTGCTTTAGTTTGAATCTTCCCTTTCACATTTACTATCTGTGTGAATTTTGCTAACCTACCAAACTGGTCTATGCCTCATCTTAATTTATGTAAGTTAGAATATATATCTAACTTATAGGATTTCATGAGTATTAAATGAGTATGTGTGTGTGTGTGTGTGTGTGTGTGTGTGTGTGAGTGCACAGCTTAGAACAGAGCCTGACATATAGTGCAATATAAGGGTTAGTTGTTAATATTTAAATATTTTTTTGTGTGTTTCCATACATTTGCACTTATTTTTTAATTTATTGTTTTGTTATTTATTATTTCCCTTCTCATTTACTTTATTGTAAAGAATTACCTCCTCAGCTTGGACTTCTTTAAAAAGGGAATTTACGTTTTTTTTTTTTTTGCAAAAGTTAAGTTTACATGGAACATGGAATCATATAAATGGAATCATATTCAAAGAAAGGGTTTTGAATTACCCATAATTAATTTTTTCCTTCTGCATAGCAATGTTAAGATTATTATGAAAGCCGACATTCTACTTTCTGGAGTTTTGTTCACATTAAACATCATACTAAGATCGTCTACTTATCTTGTTTCTTGTATTTTATTTTAGCACAATTGTTATGGCACAGGTGGGTGAATAAAATGCTGGGTAAATGTTTGCTTTGTCACTCTGGCAGCTAACTCTCCAATCTCTCAACCCTTCTCTTTCTACTTCTTCATAGAAGATGCCATCTTTCCGAGACAAGAGAGTCCATTGGATCCAAACTTTCTCAGCTCTTTGTACCCCCACCTGTTAGTATACCTCCTTTCCTGTCTACCCTCACCTCCATCCTTCCCCCTCATAGTGGAAGAGTTAATCCTTCTGTATTCCATATGCTGTTCTACTCACAAGTTTTTAAAGGACCTCAGTCTATAGATTTTCTCCTCTATCTATTTTCTCCCCTCCTTCTCTCTCATGTATTGTTAACTTCTTCCTCCCTACAAATTTGTTGTTTATTTTTAAAATATTTATTTTTTAGTATAACAACTAAACGTCTTAGTTGTAACAATTTCATATGAAATTTGTAGTAAATTTTTGGATTGCCTGTTTCTTTTTGTTCCTTTTTTCATATAATGATTTTACTGTCATATAATTCACCTATCATTTGTTTGAAGTGTACAATTCAATGTTTTTAAAGTATATATGCAGAACAGTGCAACCATTTCCACAATTTTAGAAAATTTTTGTCACAACCAAAAGAAACCCTGTTCCTGTTAAAAAAAATCACTCCCCATGCCTCCACAATATCTCACCCCCAGCCCTAGGCAATCATTAATCTTTCAGTCTCTTCAGTTTTGACTATTTTGGACATTCCATATAGTAAAGAGAACTATAGTATAAAAGTTCTTTAAACAGTTCTAATATGGCTTCTTTCATTTAGCATAATGCTTTCAAGTTTCACCCATCTTGTAGCACTGTCACTACTTTTTATTGCTGAATATTCCATTGTATATATTTTCCACATTTTATTTATTCCACTAAATAAATGGACATTTGAGTTGTTTCCACTTTGGGGCTATTATGACTAAGGCTGCTATGACATTCATGCACATACATTTTGGTGTGGACAGATGTTTGCATTTTTCTTGGATGTACAAGTGGGATGTCCAACAGGAGCTGGGTCATATGGTAATTTCTTTGGCTTAAATTTTGTACCTCTTAAATACATAGCCATCCTCCTAAATCCAACTACATTTTCACTTTTCTGCTCTCCCAAGAAGAGTTAGTAAATCATTGCATCTTATCTGCATTTATAATTTTTCTTGCATAAATATATTGTTTGTTAATGTTGTTCTAATTATTGGCTTATAAATCTATCTCCCCACTCATTGTGAGACAGTGTGGAAGGAAAGAAACTTTATTCATTTTCTTTCTTCAGCTAGTAGCTCATAGATAGCCAACTAATAAATCAGGCATGAATGAATAATTCGTGACTTTTTCCAGTTTAATAATTCAATTCAACAGCATTACGTGCTGTGGGCCAGGCATTGTACTGTGCCCTAAAGGTATACAGACGACTAAAAACTGCTCCTTGTTCATGAGCATAAAGACAGAGAAGAATGTACAGGAAGGTTCCCTGCAGACACCCTGCCCACATTAGCTCACAGGCCCCTGCCCCTTGCTCTCGGTTGCCTAGCCTCCCAAAGCCCGTGCTCTGCTGGAAAGGAGATGGGGAGAAGGCAGGGCACCAGACAGGAATGTTGAAGCAGGAGCTTGCCTGATGAGTGGAAACTGAAAGGTAGTAATTGTTGGAGCCCCCAGAGAAGACAGACCAGCAGGGCCCTAGGTTTTGGAATAAAAATGATTTCAAATGTGATTGGATTTGTATTTCTTCCAAAGGCAAAAGCAGCCAGTACTACATCAAAAAGCAACCTGCTAATGGAAAGTGTTTCTAGCTAGAGTGAAATATGGCGGAGAGGGCAGTGAGAACAGTGGAGGCTAGGTTAAATTCAGGGATGTTGATAAGCCATTTATTTATAGCATAACACATTTATTGAGCAAATATGAGGGCCCACACTGTGCTGGCCCTCGAGAAACAAAGGTGAATAAGGACATTTCCTGATCAATACAGCCATACATACATATTACACACATATGTTTATCATTGTCTCATTTGTAAGACCCCATCACAAATTTAATATTAGCTTTTGGGGGAAAAAGCACCATGTTAAATATGAAAGTCAATTGTAAGATACATTCCAATATTTGAAATGTAATAATATGAAAGAGATATGTTCTGAAATTGAGGAAACATTATACAATATGCTATATATCTCTCTATCTATAACATTTATGTTCTACAATATTCAAATGAATGACTGAATGACACTGAGTGCTAAGTGTTTTTCACACAGCAACCGTTGTACAGTAGGTGACACAGACTGAGCACAGACAATGTGCTGTTATTACATTTTCTGTGCAGCCTTACCAACAACTCTACCGGGTAGCTACTATATTACAGATGAGAAAACTGAGGCAAAGTTATTTCCCAAGGTCACTGAATTACTAGTGCACAGTCATGGAAGTGACTGGGTGAGCCAAGATTTTGATGGACACAGTAACTGTGTGTCTACTCTTTAACCATCAGACAAATACCACTTCCCAGATAAGATGGATTTTATTCTTATTTTACAAATGAAGAAACTGGAGTCCAGGAAGAGTGATATGATATTCATAACTAGTTTATAAGAAGTTTACAAGAAATTAAACCTGATTTATTTTACTATTTTCTTGAGATATAACTGACATGCAATACTGTATAAGTTTAAGGTGTACAGCATAATGATATGATTTACATACATCATGAAATAATGACCACAATACATTTGGAGAACATCCATGAATTCATTTAGATACATTAAAGAAATGAAACTTTTTTTTGCTTGTGATGAGAACTCAAGATTTACTCTCTGAACAACTTTCGTATATGATGTGCAACAGTGTTAATATTTAGCATGTTGTACGTTACATCCCTGGTACCTGTTTATAACTGTTTTTTGTTTTTGCTTTTGGAGGGGGAAGGGGTAATTAGGTTTGTTTGTTTATTTATTTATTTATTTATTTATTTATTTATTTATTTATTTATTTATTTTTAATGGAGTTCCTGGAGATTGAACCCAGGACCTCGTGCGTGCTAGGCACACACTCTACCACTTGAGCTACACCCTCCCCCCCTTATCTTATAACTGGAAATGTGTTTCCTTTGCTACCTTCATCCCTTCTTCCAATTCCTCCTCTTCCTACCCACTCACCTCTGGTAGCCACAAATCTGATTTCTTTATCTACTAGTTTGTTTATTTATTTTGTACTATAGTTGACTTGTAACATCATGTTAGTTCCTGGTATAGTTGACTTGTAACACCATGTTAGTTCCTGGTAGACAACACAGTGATTCAATAGTTCTACACATTTCAGAATGATCACCATGATAAGTCTAGTTACCATAAGTTAAACCTGATTTTAACCCAAACTCGTGGGTTCTAATCTGTAATTTTTTAAAATATTTTTTTTGCCACACAATCAAGCTTTTGTGAATGAGTAGATTAGTAAATGGACACACATAAAAATCATTTTTGCTATAAATAGGTCTCTTGGCAACATATATGCTTAAGTAAATATCTGTTGTGCATCTTCAAGGTTATGCTCTATTGGCCTGAGGATATATTTAGGGATGAGAATTTTGCATGACATCCCTCAGATCATACTTGAAGGAATTTGGGTGTAATCTCTGTCCTGAAACACATTTCTCTTTTGTGCTAAGCTATATGTCATTAGTATGGACTAGCATGTTAGGCTCATATAAAAGATTCTATAACATTTTAGCCCTTAGCATATAATGCATTTTAAAGTGGCTTCACATATTTATTATTTATTTCACAAAATTTATTTTAAAAATTTAAAATATATTTATTATTTTCACAAAAGAACACTTAATTTGTTGATTTGAATGTGTTGCAAGAACAGCTTGAGAATATTTACTAATAGCAATTATTTTGTGAGTCATGTGAGTCACCCTCACTCTTGAGCTTCAAAACACTCCCAAGCTATAAAAATGGAACCAGAGCAAATGCTCTTTTTCAAAAGTGACATGAAATCATTATTAAGAATACATTCTGACCTTGAAAATTTAAACTCCTTGCTTCCTTTATTCTCTTTTGCTCACTACTGGAATTACTTGTTTGTCTTGAGAGTGTTAGTTTCCAGCTTTCATGGACACTTTTCTTAAAGTCATGAAGAAAAATGTACATTTTGCAAACAATCAATAAAGGAAACACATCCCAGGAAACAGCATGTTGAAGGGAAATAAAAAAAAAATCCAAGATATTTTTAAGGGATTCATTTTTGTTGTTGTTGTTCAGGTAAAAGATTACATAGAGTTAATGCCTTCTATCTTTTTTTCCTCTGGAATGTATAGAAAGGTGTATTAGTTTCCCATTGTTTGCTATCACAAATTGCCACAAACTAAATGGTACAACACCTAATCATAACAACTTAAAACAACACAAATTTATTATCTCCCAGTTCTGGAGGTCTGGAGTCTGTAATGGGCTTCAGTCAGCTAAAGTCAACGTGTTGGCCGGGCTGTGTTTCTTCTGGAGCTTCTTGGGGAGCATCTATGCCCTTGCCTGCTCCAGCTTCTAGAGGCCACCTGCATTTCTTAGCTGGTACTCCTTCCTCCACCTTCAAAAACAGAAACATAGCATCTCTGAGTCTCTCTCTGACTCTACTCCTTCCCTCTTTTACTTTATGAAATCTCTGCTTATGATTACAGGGATTACATTGGACCCACCCAGATAATTAGGATAATCTCCCAGTCTCCAGCTGCTTAAGCACATTGCAAGTCCCTTTGCCATGTAAGGCAACACAGTCACAGAGGCCAGGATTTAGGGCATGGACATCACTGATGGGCCCATCACAGCAGAACAGGAGCACGTATCTGGAATTTCCATCTTCTTATCATATGAGGTTGGCCGTCAGATGAACAGAAAGAAGTGATTAAATACTTTGATTATTGAATATACCATTGCAAGATATGTCAGAATATTAACTTTTGGTTGAGATTCATTTTATAAGCCTTCTTCTCTTGGGACTGTAAACTTCAGAGTCAAATAACAGGAAGCTTTTCTTCACCCGTGAAGCCAAAGCTATCATTGGTCAAAATTCCTTCTTAACCAGATGTTTTTATAGCCCTTGAGTTGAGGATACCAGCTAATTGAGCAACTTCCTTTTTTGTCTCTTGATGTTCATATTTCAGGCATATTTATTAAGGTATTTATAAACAGCTTGTGTGCATGACACATCTCTAACTCAAATTTCAAATCTCTTTTAATTAAGGTCTGTGTACATATTTTAATATTAGAAATAGAACAAGAGGAAAGCCGGCAAAAAAGGAGAAAGTTACGTGACATCTATCAAACGTAGGAAAATCGAAGATCTCTAGGAACTTGGAGAAATTGAAAAATATTTCAGTCCCTAGGGTAATCATTTAATTCAAGAAGGATTTCAAGCATGTAAGAAAATTAAAGAAGTACTATAAAGCACATGATAAAAGGGAGTTTGTAAAAAGCTATTTTTATATCATAGCAAATTCCAATCATGAAGAGGATTAAAAGCCTTTTCCATGCTCAGTGGGAAGGGTGGCAATGACAATGAATGATGTTTCCATGGGTGTGGACCACACACTAGCTCTCCCTTTATCTGATGCTTTGTTTAGATTCTTCTGAATGACATCCTAGAAAATATTAAGCTTTGTCAGAACCATGTGGAAAATGTGTTGTCAATTTTATTTGTATTTTCTTAGTACCACTCAAAGATGAGGAATGAGTTCTTCTGTTCTTCCAAGGAAGTTGATGAATATCTTGCCCAAAAAGCACTCTATTAAAATGCATTCCTAAGGACCATGGATTAGCATATTACTTTTTCTTATTGTCATTCCTAAAATTATTTTACTATGACCTCAGAAAATGAGAAAACCAACATTTTCCTTATATGGTTCTGTAAAGGCAAATGACAAGATGTTCTCCTTTTAAAATATAAAAACGAAAACACAAAGTCAAAAGGAAGAAAAACAAGTAAAATATTTCTAGAGTAGGTCACCAGAATACATTTGATGGTAGGTAAAAACTATAAAAAAAAAAGTGTATGAAGAAAAGTGTATCAAGTACAGCCCTGGGATAATAAAAAAAATCAAATACATGAAAGAAAAATTAAAATACATGAAAAATCATAAAAGGATATGAGCAATTGTAGGAAATAAATGTCTTGAAGAATAATGAATGTTAATGTTCTTTAATTACATAGATGCCAGGAATGATATATTTTGTTACTAAATCAACAATAATATTTACTTATTTCAAAATTTTGTACTTCAAAGTGCAAATTAGGAGGTAAGGAAATGTGTTCAGTTGCAAAGATTAAATCAAAAAATATTTCCTTTGGACAATATAGTCTGAGAATAATGCAACAGAGCTTCCATGTTAATGCAACGTAAAAAGGCCAAAGTAATGGTGGGCTCCTTCCAGAGATGGCTACTGGGTGAGGGTGCTCTCGAGGGTAGAAAAGTGGAGAGAGGAAGAGACATGGAAACACAGATATCTGGGTGTTTAAAGCAGGAACCAATGGAGAAACTATGAAACCATTTTTACCAGGAATTGACTTGAGTTTATTTTCAAGAACATTTTCCAGCATTTGGGTGGTCCTTTCTTTGTCTCACTTTCAAAGAGTAGGCACTCTTATTTTGAACAGGCTGGTTAGGCATGCCTGGATACAAGGTCTGGAAGTAGTGATGTGCTGGTAAACCAGCTCTTGGGGAAAAAACAAAGTGCATAAAATCAAAATAAGTCTGATTAATAGAATTTGCCAACTTATGCAGTGTAAATTTTTCCACCACAGCTAATTCCTGCCTACCAATGAGATGTCATTAAATGTAGAGTTTGGAAGAGAGGCAAGAACTGGTTTTCACCAGCTTCAGCAATGCATTACCTGAAATTATAATGATCTTGTTTTCTAAGATACATCTGCATAATTGTTATTGGCATCATAGTGGGAACACATTCCCTCTTCCTTTGTGGACTTCCTGAAATCCTCAACTGAGGGCGAAGCAGTGGTAAGCATATTATGGGCAGTCATATAAGCGTAAAAGCCTATTTTCTGTTTAAAGGATTAAAATGAGAAAATCTTTGCCACCCTTCAGGATGAGTTCTGTGCCTCTAGCAAGTCAGCTCCAAGATAGAATTAGAAGTGCAAGGGATTTATTAGGGGGAAGCACCTCTAAACTGATGAGGAAGGGAGTAGAGCAGGTAGGGGAGCCTTTTGACAATACAGATCTGACCTCTGAGGAAGGAGAATCGGTTAGGAAGAACCTGACACTATAAGGTAGCCCTGAGAAAGTCTTAGCCAGACTACCCAAAAGGGAGCCTCAGAACGCAGGTTAATCATTAAAGAAATCCCCTTTGGGATGAAACGCCCCGTCTCTAGTTCCCACTCTGGGTTCAGTCATTGGCTGAGAGCAGCCCATGGATAGAGAGGCTTACCAGGGCAGGTGCTAATCGTAGGCGTCCTTTGGAGGGACATCTAATCGGCACTTCTGCATGGCTTCCCTACCTCCCTCCTCCTCCAGGATGCAAAACTCGTGAGCTCCACAGGGCAGGAATTGTCATCTTTTTAGCTCACTAATATATTGCCAGCACCTCAGATAATAAGTGACATACGTCATAATGCTCATTAAATTAATTACTTAATAGCCCAGATTGATATTCCCCTAGTCAGTCATTGAGACAGATGTTTACAAACACTTACTGAGTACTACCTTGCACTTGGTCATTGCATTACAGAGATAATTCATGTCTTCTCTCCTTGAGAAATTAGCCCGTAGTTTCTTAAGACATTAGTGACACTGCAATGTTGTATAAGGCCTGTAACAGATTCATGAAGGACATCTTACAGAATGACAAAGGAAGCGAAGCCAGGAAAAGCTTCACACTGAAAGTAACCTTATCTGATTTTTTAATTCTTCAAAAATTTCATGAGATTTATACAGATTTTTTTTTTCTGAAATGAAGGGAAAAGATTGAGGTTAAAACACTGTGCAAGTGACTATAAGCCCAGCCGATGGGCTTAGAGTTCTCATTGACCAGATCAAGAGAGAACCTGGAACTAGTAAAACATGTGCCTCATTCAGTCAGGGAGTCCTTTGGACCCTTAGAAGATTTCATTGCTCCTACAGCTCCCAGTCCAATTAAACCTACATTTGTTGAAGTTCCCTCTTAATCAGTTGGTCAAGGAAAAGGATTTATACATTTTTAATTCTCTAAGGCGGAAAAAAGTAAGGGAAAATGAACGAGAACCAGCTCTAAACATACATACATACGCGTGTGTTCTGTCTCTTCAGCTATAAAGAGGCATGTTTCAAGGAGTATTTGCTTGTTTTTTTCAGGGGGGAGGTAATTAGGTTCATTTATTTATTTATCTTTTTAACGGAGGCATTGGGGATTGCACTCAGGCCCTCATGAATGCTAAGCACGTGCTCTACCGCTGAGCTGTACATATCCCCTGAAGGAATTCATGTTTCAAGTAAAAGTTCTACTACAGTGTTAATGTGGTAAGGGACCTCTTCCTGATTTTCTTCAATGCTTTCTGTCCCCAGCCTCCACCCGTTCTGGGATGTCCAGGTGTTCAGTAATGACACTGGGATGCAGGAAGCCGAGCTTTCATCTGGATTCAGCCGTGCAGCACAGCAACTCAGGACCAGACTCGCCATAGGATTTAGTTTGTCCTGTTCCCTAGAGGAAGAGATGTGATTGCAATTGGGCTATTGGCATTTTCCTCTTCATTTCACAGCACCGTTCACTCGTTCGTTTGCTCAAGCAATATTTGGTGTATGATTCCTGGATTGGGAGAAGGTAGAACGCTAGAGGATCTTAAAAGAAATAATGTTTTTTTTTCCTAAGCTGGCGTTGAAATTTTTATGAGCACAAAGCAAGATATTCTGGAATTAAAGTGGTTACAGGTAAGGAAAATGACCAGGGTGAGGCCACGGGAGTGGGGGAGAGGTATATATTATTGAGTATGAGGCCATTGAAGAACTGGGAGGCTGGGGGGGGTGGATGGTTGCCACCGAGTACTGGATTGTCCCAGGATTATGGGAGAACTAGAGGTAGATGTGAAATCAATCTCAGGTGTAGGAGTCTGCTGTGAATGAGGAGTGCTCAGTGAGAGGTGTGTAGCTGAGTGCACCCCGGAGGGGAAAAGGATGGTATCTCCAGGTGATATATCTTTCAAAAATGATTGCTTTAGGTAATTGGGGAGTAAGGACAGTGATCAAGATTCAGGAAGACCCCCTCACACCTCTTGACCCTGAGGACTGAAAAAGTGAGCAGCCCCCACATGAGAGGGATGGGAAGCCAGCATAGCCTTGGTGCAGAGTCAGGTGTCAAGGTCAGACCAGGAGACAGTAACCCCCCTCCATAGTTAGTTAGAGGTCCAAAGGGAATGAAGATAAGGGAAATATTGAATTTTAACTTAGTCTTGTTTTTATTCACAGGCCACATTTCCTCTGCCCTCACTGAAACCTGACATTTGGAAATGGCGGGGTTTCATCGTCGATTGGGACTGTGGTTACAAGGGCAGAAGTCATCTTGCCTCCCTCATTATCTGTGGACACTGGGGTGAAAAATCAGAGTAGGTCAAATAGAAATAGGACAGCAGGCCTAATGGGAGCAATAATAAACTCATTTCTCCTTTCTCTAGAGGAGAGAAGGAATATGACAATAACACAGATTTGGTTAGAGCAGTTATATTTCATGAAACAATTGCTCCCTGCATTGGCAATATGAGGGAATTTTTGAAAACCCTTTGCAAAGTTGTTTCAGAGGTCAAAATGAGAGTTCTTTCTATTATTCGCTAGTACATGAAACATACCATTTCTATCTTTGGAGGCTGCTGCCCTCTCCAAGCACCCCGCAAGTTATGGCAGCCCTTGGGTGCCTAATCCCACTGTGATGACCTAGGCAGTTCTCCCCACTAAAGCAGTGTCCCTGTTGTCTCCATTCAGTTGGAGTCTTACCTATACAGTATCCTAGTTTTTGATTATGTACTTGCATTCTTCCTGGAGGACTTTTAGCCCAAATATTTAAATTCAGATGAAGAGACTTTCCAGCAATCAGGGTATTGGGGAAACAGGATAATATTCTTTCAATTAGAGCTGTAGACAATTTCTTACTACAATCTACTGCAATCTTACTAGTCTTTATGTTACCGAGTCCAAACTCATTATGCTTGCCGCACGACAGGCCAATAAATCAGGAGATGAGGTGCTGGGGCAAGCCATGACTTTGTTCAGAAAGTCAGCAGAGCCGTGAGAAATGTACACACGGGGAACACCATATGAAGATGAAGGCAGAGGTCTACAAGCCAACAAATGCCAGAGATGGTCAGCAAACTATCAAAAGCTAAGAGAAAGGCAAGGGACATAGTTTCCCTCACAGCTTTCAGAAGGAGCAAACCCTGATGACTATTGGATCATAGACTTCTAGCCTCCAGAACCTTGAGACAATAAATTTCTCTTGTTTAAGCCACCCTCTCTAAAGTGTTTTGCTACTGCAGCCTTAGCAAACTAATACACCCAATTGAGAAAGCTCTGTATTCATCGACTCACTCTTTATTGTAATAGCCACAGGGCTGTAAATGTCGCACTGACCTTTCTACAAGAATAGTTATGCACAAGAGCCTTAAGACAGGTTGGGACACATTTTGGATATTTATTACCTTACTCCCAGGAATCAAAGCTCAGTATAAAGGAAACAAACAAAGAAGATCAGCTTCAACATATATCTAGAAAATAAAGTTACCAGAATACAGTTTTTCTTCTTACGACATATGTTGACAGGATCTCTCACACTGAGAAAAACACACTGATATGACCTTCTGAGAACAACAGACACAAAAAAATGTAGAGAAAATAAAAGGTAACAACGGAAAATTTAGCAGTGCTCTAAAATGCCACAGTCACAATTCACCTGTGAAAAATATAGCCACGTGCAATGTACAGTAGATAAAGAGAATGATATTTATCATTTTTCTCATGTTATGAGCTGTACAACCAATAATGGAACAGCATGTGACTGAATGCCAAGGTCAGCCAGAAGTGGACAAAGAGAAACAGAATACATTTAAGGCCAAGTAAGATGGCTCTTACCATGCTCACTACCCAGCTTTCCAGAAAATCAAAGCAGCAGAATTCCCTTTGATCTGTTAGGTAGTTAGATAAGTGGGAAACTGGGCAGACAGGTGGAGGAGCGGGAGGGTGGTCTGGAAGGTAGTGCTATGCCCACCTCCAGCATAAAGGGGCTTTACTTCCTCTAAAAATGCCAGCAAGAAACCGGTTAGAATCCGACAGCTCCAACTGCGCAGTAGTGAAAAGGGCCTAACCGGACATGACCCAATGCTCACTATGATATAATTAGCACTGTGGTTTAGGCCCCACCACATGGGTTTTTCTGTGTGCATCATGGGTAAGGACATGTGCAAAAGGGGACAAGCATGACTAAGCACTCCCAGGGCAAGCGCTGTCAGTCAATCAGAAGCCCACCTCCAAGCGAGGGTGCGAGGGAAGAGCAAGCCAAGGCCGCTGCTTTTCCGTCCCTTGGATCAGCCCAGCTCCCGTTCTTGGAGGTGAACATACCCTTTGCTAATAAATCCTTTAAAATCTTTCACTACACAACGCTCCATCTCTCAGCTGAATTTTTATTTTTTGGGTAAGACAAGAACTGGGGTCTTTTCCCTTGCCATTTTAGAGTAACAGATCTGTAGGGTTTTTTGTTTTTGTGTTTGTGTTTTTCTCTCTCTTTTTTTTTTTCTTTTCTCTTTGCTGCTTTATAGATCAATCATTCTCATAAATAGATTGAAAAAACAATTTTCGGCATATGAGGAAGTTTGGATAGATTTTACAATCCAATATTAGGGAACCCTGAAGGACTGACTCTCCTTGCCAAGCCCATCCAATTACTTGCCAACTGCCGCCATTGTTGCTTTTCGTCTTCCGTGATTTAGTGCCTGAGGACTGTTCATCCCTCCTCCTCCTCACTTCACTTTCTGCAGTGAGCTAGTGAATGAACTGGAAAAGAGAGGTGAAATATGTTGCATTAATTTTAGGGCTTTCCATTACATTTATATTTTAAGTAAAATATCAGTATGTTTTTCTCTTTTGCCTTTCCACTCTTTGACATTTTCTTTAGGAAGTCTATGGCATCCCTTTCTCTAAAGGGATGAGAGTGGGAATAAATTGCTACAACGAGGTTGAAAAACATTCAAAACAGGATTTTGCAATATTTGACAATGGACTTGAAAGCGTCTTCATATATGGAGAAGAGCTTCTTTATTCCATTGGTGCAGAGCTGTGTACCTCAGCACACTGATGCATCAAGAATGAGTTACTCACCAATATTAATTTATTCAGAACTGCTGGGGATCAGACTACATGGGGGTTAAAGTAAGGCTTGAGGCCTGGAATGCAGATGAGCCGATCTTGCCAGCGTTCGACTTTCAAGTCCTCACCAAGACGAGAAAATGTGGACCGGGAGTTTATACAGGCTTTGTCCCAGCAGGATGAACAGCAACCAAAGGAATAAAACATCACCATGGAAACCAAAGGAATCAGAGGACAATACGAGGCTGCAAGATTTCCTTTCCATTTTCTCTATGAGGTCACAGAAGCCACAAACCTCCTCCAAGAGAGAAGGCAATGTGAAATCTGAGCGGTTGTATATTTCACCTAAAACACTACCTAAACTGTTACATCAAGCTTGCATTTAAAGATTGGACAGATTAACTGCCATCTTCCTCTTCTATTGTGCAAGGTTTGAGGGCTTTTGGGAAGGTAAGAGCAGTCTTAAAGAGTAAAGATGTATTCTCTTTGCACATCTACATGACAATGTGAGTGTGTTTGCTCTTCTGCTTAATTTTACTGACTTTTGCTCAGTTTTCTGACTGATACAGAGGATGAGGTGGGTCAGGATGTAGATACTGGGGACCACTGTGAAGGGGATATGAGCAGAAACAGTCCATGCCCCCAGTGATTTCCCCCACTGCTCAGTTCACTTCCTGTGAGAGCTAAGAATCTATGGGTGGTTCTACAGTTAAAATGGACTGTGGGTCTCTGCAGAAATCTTTTTCTCAGGTTTAATATAATTGTGGGCACTGCTTTTTTCAGCCTTGTTGGTTACTGGGTAGACTAAAGACAACTAGGTTGCTCAAAGAAACGATAAAGTAGGCAATATTGTGCTTCTCAAATGACAACCCAGGACCCTTTTAAAAACATTTTTCTAATTTGTTATAGATTCAGTGCTTTTAGAAAATACAATAAAACAAACCACTAAGGTTCAGAGAATTTCAGCTTATTCCTGAGGATCATAGAGCAGTGGTGGTGGCTGGAAAATGGCAGAGTTGGGGTATTAATTGAGATAATCTGCTTCTATTCTCATTCTACTTGCAGTTTTTCCTTTTCTTAATACTCAGAACTCTTGCACCAAAGACAGTTTTGTTACCAATACCTCTTTGAGTCTTAGGAAAAAAGATAAGTGTTGGAGGGATATCAGTTACGCATTTGAGGTCAGTGCCTTGCACTGGGTACTGGACAACCACTAATGTCCAGTGGTACAGCACCACCCACTCTGAGCCCTCATAGCTGGAAGAGATGATTGAGGAGTGAATTTTGCGTTCAGACCGTGAATCACGAAGCAAAAATCCTTCAAAGACAGTCAAATAAAACACCAGAGATCCTTGCTTTATAAATGGCAATGCTGCATTAAGAATGCTCTTGAGTGTGGGCATTGCCCCTCAAAGAGAATTGGAAGTGGAAAATGAGGGTTCTTAAGTAAGTTATTTCCAAGTTTCTGAAAGATAAAGACATTTGTGTTTTAATATAAAGATTGAAGATATAAAAAGACGTTTAGAAGAAAGCGTTAATGGAAATGAAAACAGGTGGTATGTAAATTCTTAATGATAATCTCTGTAATTTGATGTATAATTTTCTGGTGAATGGGAAAACAGAACAGTTAGTAGGGAACACACTGTGTTTGTTAGCTTAACTGCATTGGGCTCCATTAGCCATTAAAGAAAGTATTTGCTTCTGTTTTATCCTTGGTTTTAAGAAAGAATTTTTCTCTATACTTTGAATTAAGTGTTAATCGGATAACTATTTCACATTGGATAACTACAAATTGCTTATTTAGGTGTTTCTATGGTTCAGTAACTAAGCACAGATGAATGTGTAATTAGCTTTTAAACTCTACCTTAATAGGTAATACACAATTGCTGTTTTATGGAACTTCATTTAACACGTCCCCAAGCATTTTTAGAATGTTAAATAGAAAGTGTTACCTGATATCTACCTTAATGCAATGAATTTATCCCCCAATAGACACATAATCTATACAAAATTTAGAGGAACTATTTAGAATAGTAATATAAGTGCAAAATCTGCTACAGGGATTAGAGAACACAGAACATTTAGGAAATTGAAAGGACGTAGCCACATACCTGGGAAGTTCTTAAATATTTCAGTTTCATTTGAAGACAACGTAAAGCATCAAAATAGAAAATGTATATTGTTTTATAAATAAAGTAACAGCCACTTAGATAGATATTGGCCAACATGACTGGAGGTTAGGGTGATGAGCTGAAATTCAGTTAGACAATTTTTTTAGACAGTTTTTTTATAGTTCTAAAATTCTATCCAGAAATGATAAGAAAATCTCTGAAATTGTTAAAACAAAGAACGTTTTTTTCCTCCTGAAGGTTATTGCATTATGAAATATGAGATGCTAAGAAAACTTTCTGTAATATGTTATGATTGCAAGAAAGATCACAGGAACTGGGCAGATAGAAAAATAAAGTTGTTTTCTGAAATGTTATGAAAATAATGAGAATAATAAAACCTAAAAATTTCTACTGATTTCTCAATTGAATTTAGAGATAAAACAACTGCTTTTTAGTCCTATTATTAATAAGTATTTTATTGGATTCAGGTAGAATGTTTCATGATTCTTTCATACAGATGAACAACTTCTATAAACCTGTGGACTCTGATTTTGACATTTTTATACCAGGTAAGTGGATTCTGATAGCGTTAAAAAAATCTCTTCTTATCTATAATTAATAATTTTGGGAATTATGTAGAAAGTCATCAATAAAATATGACTTCAAAATACATTCTGTAGACACATAAATTAAATGACTTAAAGTAAGAAAATCTTTCTTTAATTTCCATTTGATTAGTTGGGCATATTCCAAGTTCACAGACCTGTGAGAAAAAACTTTCATTATATTATGTATATATAAAGATACACTTATTTCTCATTCCAAGAAACCTTTAGTCACCTTAATTTAGTTTTAGAATTTTATTGATGATTATTTACTTGATTACATATGACTTGTTTTCTTGTTATTAAAGTAAAGCATGCTCTTGGCATAAAATGAAAAATTATAGTCATATGTGTGCCTGCTCTCTGTTCTAGTCCTCACTCTGGGTAGATCCAAGATTTTGAGTGAGAGTGAATGAAGTTTGGGGATTTTAATAAAAAGAATTATTGGAGATGTGAAAGGCATAAAAGTTAATGAATATAAATAAAAAGAATTAAGTTGAAATGTTTAGGAGAGGTTCCAAGTGTTTCTAGACTTTGTAGAGAAACAAAACAAAGAGAGAAGACTAAACTATTCAATGGCACTTTGGCCCCCAAAAGTGATTTCCAACCATGGCTGAAGGGTACACGCCCCACTCCCATTCCCTAACGAGGGATTTCTCCCTCTGCAAATGACAAATCAATTATTTTTCACAAAAAGCAGCCAGTCATTACAGGAGGAGCCACAATAGTGGCTTATAATCAAGTCCTAGATTCTAACTGGCTGGCTATGAATAGTTGCCTGGGCACAGCAAGTTCAAGTTTTGCTTTTTGGAACTTTCTGGAATTTTTTTTTCTGAATAGTTTTGATCTGCTTTTGGTTGATTCTAAGGATAAGGAGGGCCATCTATATATACACAAAATCAGAGTCACTACTATTTTTCCTTTTTTGAGTCCTCATATCTCAATGTTATCTTTTCTATAATGTTTGAGTATTTATAAAGTTGGTTCTAGGAACCCTAGGCTTTGGGAGGTGAAGTAATCGTCTCCTAGTCACATTTGTTAATATCAGGGGAAGATACATGGCTTTCTACATGTATTGATTTTCTCACCCAGTTTTGGGCATATATTTTTGTATGGACTTTTCCCCTTCAAGTCCTAGATTCTAACTGGTTGTCATTTAGCACTTGCACTTAATTTTGTCAAAAGCTTTCCTCCTATCAATTCCTGAGCATCCACTGAAGAATTACCAGGGGTCCCTGAGGGCATTTGCTGTGCATCATCTCGGCTGGTGATCATTAACCAAACATTTGTGAATCGGTTTCAAAAACATTATTTCTTACAGCTCCTTTTTGGTCTATTAAGCTCACAGGTAGTCAAACAAAGCAATTCCAGCAGGAGCTGGTGTTTATCATGTGTTGTTCCACAGCATTTGATTTGAGCCTAAAGGGGGAGATGGACCACATCCTGATCATACTTCGTCTGGAAATGTAAACCAAAAGACAGTATTTCAGCAAGTGAAATGGGCTGAATTTTCACCAAAGAGTGAAGTGATGGAATCAGCATATGTTTTCTTGAACTGAGATAAAATCCACAAGTAAAATTCAAAATCTCCATTCAAATATTATTTCAGAAACTCTGTATTAATGAATCCTGTACAAAATTTGTATTTTTCTATGAATTTTAATAATAGATGCTAAACTTAGGGTGCTTACAATGTACTAAAAATTCTAAGCACTTCACACGTGTTATTTCAAGTAAGCCTACAACACATTTGTGAAGCATTACGGACTAAGTGGTTGTGTTCTTCCAAAGTGTATGTGTTGAAGCCTTAACCCCCAGTTTGGTGGTATTGGAGGTAGGCTCCTGGGAGGTAATTAGGTTTAGATGAGCCCATGAAAGTGTGGTCCTCACTGAGGGACGACTGCCCTTATAAGAACAGACCAGAGAGCTTGCTTCCAATCATTCTTTCTCTCTTTGCCAGGTAAGGACACAAACTGTTTGTAAGGCAGAAAGAGAGCCCTCACCTTGAACACGGCCACACCAGCACCCTGACCTTAGATCTCCCAGCCTCAAGACAATGAGAAATAAATGTTTCTTGTTTGAGCTACCCAGTACACCAAGCAGACTAAGACATGAGGTAAGTTCTATATGAATAGAGATGAAGTAGAGGAAACTTGGGGAGTTCAAATAACTCATATAAGGTCATTGTTTTAGTGAGCAGGGATACCCCAGGACCACTGATGCTAGCATCCGTATTCCTGACTAGCATGCTCTACTGCCTCCTCCAAGAAAGCTAAGCACGGATAGAAAACCAACCCTAGAAAACCATTCATTCTGTGGAAAACTGACAGCCCTTGTGTGAAGCTGTTAATACTTTCAACTCAGCCTAGCCCTGGAATTCAGGACACCCATCTTATTGGTGTTTTATTCAGCCCAGCATCACAAATGATCACAATAACTTCCAGGATGGTAAAAATTCAAAAGCTTAAAAACATTCAAAACTTTTATCCATATTACCAGTTTGATGAGAATGTATCTCTTTGTTAATGGTTATATTTCATTTCAAAGTAATACTTTTTTTTTGTAGCAACTAAAAGGATAATGACTTTATTCTTTCATTCACTCAGTATCAGTTAGGTGCGAGGCTGGAAGTAACAGAATATTTTGTCTTTAGGTTCTTATTGCTTTTCATTCATTTATTCTACAAGCACTTATTTAGTGCCTACTTTCTTCCAGGCACTCTTCATAACACTAGGGAAACATTGGTGAATAAAATAGATAAAAGTAAAAAAAAAATAGATAAAGGTATCTGTCCTCATAGAACTTACGTTCTGGTGGGGAGAGAGGGGCTGAAAATAAATACATAATCAAGTAAATCAGTACTTAAGGTAATTTCCAATAGCAAGAAATGTTACGGAGAAACTAAAACAGAGACTAATGCATGAGGAGGCTAATGTGGTCAGAGATGGTTTCTTAAAGGTGATAACATTTGAGTTGAAACTTGGATTATGAGTCAGAATTTCTGGGGAAAAGTATTTCAGGCAAAGAGAACAGTGAATGCAAAGTCCTTGAGATGGAATTGACTCTCATGTTCCAGGGAACGAAGCAAGATTTATTTTTTTTAGAGCCATTGCTCAATTTTCTTTAGGTTCAGATTGCTGTATTTCAGACCCTAGGCATAAACCAATTTGCATGGCTGGATTAAATAGCCTAGTGAACTCTGACCCATGTGCTCGGACATTAAGGATGTCAAGTACCATTTGAATTTTATTTATGTCTTCCTTCCTGTTGAAGGTCATTTGTATTTGAAATCTTTCCAGGGTTGATTTTAAAAAGGAAGCTTAGGTCGTTTAAGTGAGAGAGCAAGCAGACAGGAGATGCTGTAAATCAGAGCATTACTGATCATGATTGGATTTTGAACATCTTCCAAGAATACTCTTTGCATTCCTTTCCAACCTCTGGTGATCTGATTGATTTACGCTAGAAATTATGATGTCATGTTACAGCCTCCCATTGGTTTGCGGCTGGTACACTGCTAGTGTTCTACAGTGGCCATGATAACGAGCCTAGTGAAGATCATTAAGTTACTGCAACCATTAGCAGAGAGATTTGGGGCGGGAGACTTAATTTTCTTGTAAAAGAATTAAATTCCATTTGAGTCGCTAATCCAGTGAAAATTCACAAGACTCAGAACACCTTACCAGGGAATGCCTTGGTGGGCGTGCAGGGCATGGCCGTCAAGGCTGATCACATCAACACACGGAGCAGAGAAAGCATTTCCTATTAAGGGGTCTAAAGCAGGAAGGCCGTGTTGTAGAAGAAATACTTCTTTCCTTTACAGAACTTCTCTTCTATATCAGTGTCAGGTCTACTTGGTAGCCTAAAATAATATATTCAGAATCATATAAGCTGGTTTCTAAATTTTAATTTCAAAAACAATAAAGAAAATATACAGGGAAAGAGATGATCATACTGTCAAAATGAGAATGTTTTAGCAACAAAGGTGAGCCTTAAGTTGCTACCATCAGATGGCAAGGCTCTGAGAAAACCTGGGAAATTAATCTACATCAGTTGTAAAGGGAAAATTATTTGTTAAATAATTTTGAATATTTAATGATATATTAAGAAAATTTATTTAAGTATTTATTTTTAAAATGTACCAAGCCTTTTTAGGCATTGGGGTTTGGTTTTTTTTTTCCTATTTCAAAAGAAGATCTATAATCACCCTGATATTAGCCAATATCCTGGGAGCACTAATGATATACCCTACTTGGGGGACACAAGTATTGTTTCCTCAGAGGCTTTACAGAAAAGCTTAATGCTGCCTTTACTTTATGCAATTAAATTTTGTCATGTACGTAGTTTTTTTTTAAATAAAAATCTTTTAAATTGTGTTTCCTAGTGAATCTAGCTCTGTACAAACAGATACTTATTTTTTAAAAACCAGGTTGCAAGTTGCTGCTGCAGTATGTCACAGGCAGAAGCGGTGTGCCATCAGAAAAGCCTGCAGTCATAAATAAAAAAACAAATTACTTTATGGCATTTGGTGATTTGGAAACCCATAGAGTTAGATGTACGTGGAGACTCAGATGCCTCTCTCATGCTTATCTATGTGGGAGGACAGGGTATATCAGGTGGCAATTTGTGTTCTCCTATAAACATGGGGAGAATCCTACAGATTCTACTCGCCTTGCCATGTTGGCAGATACTCTCAAGGTGCCACCTGGAATACCTGGAATTCCAACATAACCTACTTTGTGGGTGTTTGTCTGCATTTCAGAAAGCCAGGACTGCTTGTCATTTTGCCTTGTTGCAGAACCAGGTTGGGCTGATTTTTACCAACATCAGCAACCATCATCATTTTTTAAAAGCATAATTTATATGGAACATCTATAAAAGCAATGATGCCTTCCTAGAGGTGCTGATGGTGTATCCTTACCATCTTGATTGGAAAGAAAACATTGACTACCTTGTGTGGTAAATTTGAGGGAAAAAATCATTCTTTTCCATAATTATCCAGAAGTCAGAAATACCCAGAATGAAAAAGAATCTATTTGCTGCTTTTTCAAAGAATGATTAATATTCTTCAAATGTCAACCCTGAGTGCATATAATCAGATAGACAAATACTCAGAGAATTACCTTGGAAATTATTTGATATTATCTGAAAGACGAGGAAAATTTTAAATTCTAATCATAAACAGAACAATTATTTGATAGTTATATGTAAATCTATTAAAGAAATATGTAAATATAAAATATTATTAAATCTTAGCAAGTCATTTTTATTCAGAACACTTTTGGAACTTTTGTACGTAATGAAGTGTGTTGAGAATATTTCAGCTTAGTTAATAGCATGTCTTTAAAAATGACATATTAAACTTTTCTTTAAGTCACAGGCTGGGAAATGTTTGCAAAATGAATTTAAATCATTAGAATTGTTTAAATTCATCTAAATTAAAAAAAATCTAAAAATGTACTAAACTATTATAAAGAAAACAAAATGAGGATTCAGAAAGTATCTGGTTGATGGTGACATTAAATCTGACTAAATAAGAATGATTTATTAGAAGTTTAATTTATTCTTAGAAAGCCTAAAAGGAAATATTTTAGATTTGTCAGGTAAAAATTGGTTCTAGACATGCCATGTTCATGATGCCTGCAATTCTGGGAACACGGGTATCACTGACAATGACATTTGATCTGGCAGAATTTAAGAAAATATAGAAATGAGTAATACAGCATTACATCAAATTTTGTTGTTTATTTAACCTTCCACACAAGGAGTCCTCATTACATATGACTGAAAGTATTGTTGGTCATAACTGTGATTCTAAGTATTATTTATCACTTTCCCAGGTTGAATTGCTAACATACCAGTTCATTCATTCACTCAATGAATAGAGTGCCCACTACTACATCAGACCCATGCTAGGCACTGGCCATTCAGAAATGAACAAACCAGGAAGGAACAATGTCCACTGCGAATGAAACTATCAAGTATAAAAATCATAAATATAAAGATAGGTGTGTTACATTGGCTACAATTCATTTCTTTTAATAAACATTGGTTGCATTCAGGGCTAAAAGTTTTCAGGAAATGACATTTGCCCTACAAAAGATAAAGTGTCAGGATATTATCACTTGTGGCATAGCTGACCTGGGATATGTTGGAACTCTTTACTTCTTCGGGAAAATATATTCCTAAACTGAAAATTTGACTCATGATTTCTCACTTGTTTTTTCACTGAAGTCAGAAAAACAGAAACAAAAACAGAACTATAAGTAGACAAACAGCTAGGTAAATTTGGTAAACAGAAAAACAAACACAATGTTCTTTATCCATGTTCCTCATTAGAGAATTGGAGAATATTAATTCTTCAGAAGCAGTTCAATTAGTTGATGACTAATAATTAGAAAGACTATTTAAGCATGACATGTGCCGAAACTGAAATCATTTTTGGCACAATTGGTTTGGCAACTAGATGGATGAACTAAATAACTCTGTCCAACAAGTTAAATCACTTAGTTTTATGGGGGTTCACTCTGAAGCTAATTGATCCTAAATCAAATCCTTGATTTCTAAGGATGCATTCAAATGTTCACATGTTATAGGAGCTAATTTAAAGTTATACTAAGATACAGGTAGGTATGTGATAGGTATTGTCCTCAACATTTTCTGATTTTTTAATTTATTGACATAAAACCTTTGGAGTTTCTATCAAGTAATCGTGTGACTGTTAGAGTAGATCTGTTGTTACCTGTATAATCAGGGCAACCAAGATGGCTGTTCTCTTGCTCTCTGTACATGTCCTGCTCAATCAGTTCCAGCTTCACCTATGCCCTACTCACCTGATTGACTTTCCTACATACTCACCCTCGCCCTAGCTAATGATTGGTCTGACTTTAGATCGGAACTCTCCACTACGCTTATCAAAGGGGACAATGAGGAGTATGCCTTTCTGCTAGTTTCCCTGGTAACTGATAAGCCAGCCTGACTTCAATTCCCCCTATAACTGGTAATCTCCTCCTGCCCCCAGGAGCAAAGACTGAGGCTGTGTTCTGCCCACCATCTGCCGCACACTGATGGAGTGTCGCTCCAGGGCCTTGCTTTCAGACATGTAAGCTTCCCTACCCATTAAGCCATCAATGCCTGTGTTGCTGACTGACTCTGGACTATTCCTTCAGTCCTGAAGCTGGGCAAGCACAGGGCTTGCAGAGGGCCACTCAACACTACCTCTGAGCAAAATCCTGCCCTCGATTTCTGTTGTCCCTGTGGGCCATGCTTTTGTTCTGAGATAATGATGATAATAACAGCAATGGCAAATATGTATTATTTTGTGATTTATTATTTTGTGACTGATAACAATCATACAATGATAATAGCAGTGATAGTTTCCATGTGTTGAATTACTCTATGCCAGGCACTGTGCTAAATGCTTTGTGTGCATTATATTATTTAACTATGCAGCAGCTTAAGATTTTTAATAGTGGAAACTGAAATGCAAAGAGAAAGTAAATTACAACTTATGCAGATTATAAAGGGGTCGGGAAATCTGGGATTTGGCTCAATTTTAACCAGCTCCAAAGACCAAACCTATAATCCCAGTTCAAAATAAAACCTCACCGCTTCTACCTACACTTGTGGAATCTAAGCTTATTCTAATTCTTTCTAAACCACAACCTAGATAATATCTGACAGTTCCATTCTTTCCAGCAATAGTTATTCTGATGAGTTTTCCCTAAAGCTCTTATAAAAGCTGGGTCAGTGGCTCTTCCTAAAGGCTAACCCCAAAGTAATAATCATACAATTTTGGTATTATTCAAGCTCTATTTTAATACTAGGACAGGGTGGCTCTGTCGCGCAATGGATAGCACATTGGACTTCTATTTTAATACTAGGACAAACATACACAAAGCTACGTGATTTGATTATTAAATTGGCTTGACAGAACCAGAAATTCATCTTATTTCTTTCAGTGTGTTAATCACCAAGTTCCATGCAATTTTTGAAGATTATAAAAATGCATACATTTAAGACTGAGATAAATAAATGACATAGGCAAGATGAAGCAGGAAAAGATGAAGAAGACAATTTTAAAAAACTGCTGTGATTAAAGACTAAAATTGTGACACAGCCGAGCGTACCATACCATCCTGAAATATGCCTGCAAATTTGCTTTAAAACTTTCTTAAAGGGCAAAGCAGGCTGGGGAAGATAGTTGTTTACCAGACTTAGAGTCTCCAAAAGATGAAAAACTAAGCCATATTCAGAAGAAGCACAGCTTTCCAGGTTCTGAAATTTCTCTTCTGGGATCTAATAAAGAACACATCGTTCTTCACAGTATCTAACACGAGGTGAAATACGCATCTCATGGACCCGCTTCTTCTGTTGTCATTTAATATTAAGCTAAAGCAAAGCCGCTTAAATTTGCGTTTTCCTGGTAGCTAATGAAGTGAGTCATATAAAAACTACGCCATAGATAGTGTTTCTACTGGAGTGGCTTCTGACAAGGTTGAGATTGCAGGGGTTTAAGGTTGTGGTTTCTGGCAAGAATCTGTAACACTGCTGTTCTATGTCGTGATTAAAAACAATTCCATTTGCTTTGATAAAGACTTAAGATTTTTTTTTAAATGAAAGGGCCATGATCCTGACCAAGATGCTCATCTGCATAGATGGGGCTATCTCACCTCTGAGTAGAACCAGGTTAAGAGGAATAAAGAAGCAGAAGGGATTATAGAATTGTGTTATGAGAACCATGACTGAGGACCTGGGTCACCATTAGCCGTATGAGAATTTCAGTGAGTTACTATACTTTGTGGACATTAGTTTCCTTCCTGGAAATTGGAATTAGTAGTAATTGTTTCACACGGTTGTCAAGAGAAGTGAGGGGATACGGCAGAGATGGAAACATGCACTATTGCCATATTCTTTTTCAGAAAATATTTTTCAGTGATGATTCTTCCTTGCCACTCACATTTTACCAGTTGTCCTATGGGACTATGGTCTATTGCATCTGTTAAATCAAAATTAGATGTATTTTGGGGCAAATGAATGATCACTTATGTACATACCCATGTCAATGCCGTACATGAGGCCATGCAAATTGGAAAGCAGAGGAATTATCCAGTGGACTTGATCAGTGGAAGCAGCTGTGCACGCGCGCGCGTGTGTGTCTGTGTGTGCTAGAGAAAGGAAAGAGAGAGAGAAAGAGAGAAGAAAAAAAATCTCAATGCCAGTCTCCTAATACTCTTAGGTTAAAAACCAGGGTGGAAGAAATGTCCACACAGGTTTGGGTGAGGCTGGGTGCAACGCTGCTGGTGGGTCGTTCCTTGGATGAGCCTGGGCACACTGCTTGCCTCTTGGAGAAACCCTACGATTGTCTGCCTGCACATGCAACACGGCCTTGCAGCAGTGAAAGTGACAGAGGGAGGTGCTTGGGGAGAGGGTTCTATTCTAGTTAAGTACTGCTGTTTAACAGGCAGGGACAGTTAAGGGCTATGCCCGGAGCTGGCCCAGTGTAACTCCCACGGGGATCTGTTGGTAAGGGTGTCACCAGACAGAGTAGCATACATGCAGTGAAAAAGCTGAGCATAGGACGATTTGACTTAAAGACTGGTTTCAGCCTTAAAGGGGAAGGTTAAAAGGCACTATTGATTTGGAAATCAGGAATTTGCTAATTGTGACACTCAGCCGCCCTGTTGATGAGTTTGTACTACGGGGTGATAGGCTAGAAAAAGTGTCACGTGTTGGCTGATGGCCACCTCTGTCCGAACACACTGTGATGGGAACAAATGTCCCCCTCCCTCCGTGCAGAATCATAGTAAATGTAAGCTAGTTTCTTCCCTAAATCTGGTGAAGGTGGGGACACACCCGTTAGAGCTGAATGAATAAATATATTGTTCCTCACTGCTGCAGCTTTTATATCACACTCAAAACCCTAACTTGCCATTTACCAGAGTAACTACTTGAGTTACACAAATGCAGGCACACACACACAGAAGGCTAGAGAAACCATTTTTAAAATGAAACTTCTATAGATGTACAAGATTTATCTTCATTCCCCAGGCGGGAGCTTGCAATTGTCTATTAATAGCTTCTCCTAGCACACAACACTCTGCAGATGTTCCCTTACTGCTGAATTCCTCCCCCATCCAAACTTGTTTTCAATTATCTATGTTTTCATTTTGGGAGTCTAGATCCAGAAGGAGCACTAACCACAGTGCTGTTATAGCATTTCTTCTCAGCATCGGCAAGTCTGTCATCATTTCTGCATAAAACTTGTCAAAATCCAGTGAGCATTTTCCTGCTGGAGTTTGTTAAAACTCAGTGTCTGTCATGAAATGAGGAGGCCAGGATGGCACAGCCATACATCTTCCACCTGTGAAATCCGACAATCAGGATAATGGAAATAGTAACAGTGAGTCTCATCAAAATGCAAGAAGGAGCAAGGCGATGGGTAGAAAGGAAAGAGTGATGTGCGTGTTTTTCTGGGAGAAAGCATTGATTAACAGCAGGCTCTCAATTCTCTAAGACAGTTCATTTTCTAAAGTGTTTGGGGAGCTCTATTTTGGGCGCCCAATGAAACAGCACTTTGAAAAGAGACTTTTATTTCTTGATACACAAAGAAATAAAGCATCTTGTGAGTACAGAGTGATCTTCTATTTCCTTTTTGTTTTGGCAGGATTGTTGCATGTGCTGAACTGATCTGCTGCCCTCCTTGAGCATAAACATATGTTAGAGAGAAAAGGAAGAGAAGTGATTCAATACTTCATCTGTCCAATGTACCTTCCTGAAATGTGCATCAGCTCAAATTTTTCAGAGAAAGTAATTCAATATATGTTTTGGGTTTCAAATGTTAGGCTGGGTTGAAACAAATAAATAAAGCAGTCTGTAATCTCCTGACCTGCTGAGCTTGAGTGTGACCCATGACTGTCTCAGTCTGCACCCACTTGCCGCCAAGAACTGGAATATGGGTCTTAGTCATCTTTCATGAGAGAATTCTTGGCAACACGGGAGAAGGATACTGGGCGATGAGTGGTCACTAGTGTATTTCAACAGGTGCTTCCGGGCATAAAGATAAATCGGCAAAATTGAAAATGTTATGTTTATGATAAATGTCATCCTTCCATGTTAGTATGACCTGGGTCAGGGCTTTTGGAGAAAGTCGAAGGCTCTGTGCTTTTGGCCGAGCTGTGTCTTCTAAGAGATGGGCCTCTGTGGACCTTCCAGATCAACTCATTATACTTTGCAAAACACGGGTGTTGGTCACTCGGCCCTGTCTAGCTGGTGCAATTCATCACATTTTCCATTTTGTGTTCCTCCCAGGCTGGAGCTCTTTGCTTCAAACAACAAAGAATTCTCAGTCCTGTGATGTTCTCTCAGAAAGAAAGTAAAACACTCAAGTCCTCATCAATACAGTAGGGTTTAGTTTTTACAGGTTGTTCATTTGATAAAGAATAAATTAAGCACACTTGGCCTTGGCGCTTGCTCTAAAGGGGGTAATTCAGGCTTGGAGTCAATAGATCAGAGCTTTAGTTTTAATTCGTTTAATTTCATTTTAATTAATTTAATTTTAATTTAATTTAATTTATTAAAATGTGTGACTTTGGGTAAGAAAAGAAAACGTGATCTGTACATACAATGGAATGTTATTCAGCTTTAAAAATGAAGGAAATACTTCCATTGGCAGCAACATGGACCGACCTGGAGGACTTTATGCTAATTGAAATAAGCCAATCATAGAGGGACAAATACTGCATGATTCCACTCATGCGAGTGAAGTCCTAAAATAGCCAAGCTCACGGAAGCAGGGTATAGAATAATGATTGTCAGGGGTTGAGGAGGGGAGAAAATGGAAAGTTCTTATTCAACGTATATAAAATATGAATTATGCAAGATGAGAAGTTTCTAGAGTTCTGCTGTACAAAATTGCACCTATAGTTAACAGTACTGTTTTGTACACTGGAAAAAACAGGTGGCACTGATGTTAAGTGTTCTTACTACAATAATAACAAAAAAAGACTGCATTTTATGTATCGTCTGCTCCATGTGGCTTTTCATGGCGTCTCATTTCATCCTCATGACAACCCTTTAAAGTATATTTTATTATCACCCCTGTTTTACAGGTGAAGAAGAGGAAGCTCACACAGGTTAAACCAACTGCCTAGGGTCAAGCCATGACTGAGTGACAGGGACAGATCTCAATCTGAGAGCATTTCACTCTAAAGTTTATGCTCATTTTGTCTCATACGTCACTTTCCCTGAATCATAGTTTCTACAGTATAAAAGCAAGACTGATCATGCCTAACCTGCACAACTGCTGAGGAAGTTAAAAATAATATGTATACAGTAGCTGGCACATGGGTTGGATAAATTAACTGATCACTGAAAAAAATAGTTATTGACTGCTGGTTTTGTATTATGCCTGGTTCTAGGTGCTAAGGGGCACTGTGGCAAACAGTGGTAAGGTGGCCTCTGATGTCTCAGAGCTTCCTGGTTTGGTACTAGCCTGTTTTATTACCAGTGATTTCAAACCAGTGCAGTTGGGGATGGGGTGGGGAGTGTATTAGTTTGCTCTCACTGCCAGAGCAAAGAACCACAAGCTGAATAGCTTAAACAATTGAAATTTATCATCTCACAGTTCTGGAAACTAGAAGTCCGAGATCGAAATGTCAGAAAGGTTGGTTCCTTTGGAGGGCTCAGATGCAGAATCTGTTCCATATCTCTTTGCTAACTTCTGGTGATTTTCTAGCAATCTTTGGTGTTTCTCGGCATGTAGAAGCAGCAGTTAATCTCTGCCTTCATCTTTACCTAACATTCTCCTCATGTGTGTGTCTGTGTCCAAATTTCCCATTTTCATAAGGAGGTTGGTCTTAGTGGATTGGGGGTTCATTCTACTCCAGTATGACTGTATCTTAACTAATTACACCTGAAAAGATGTTACTTCCAAATACATTCACATTCTTAAGATGTAACATATTGGGACTTAAGACTGCAATATACAATACTGTCCATGAACAAGTCTACTGGGATGTTCCCCAGGTATCTGAAATTCATATAAGACTGGACTTAAACTTTCACACCTATTCTTCTGGGTTTTTCTTTTCAGTTAGAGACATACGATCTGTTCTGTCACCTAAGCTGAAATCCAGAAACCATGTCTGCCTCCTCTTCCTCCATCAACTCCCCCAAGTCCAGGTGCTTTTAGTTTCTACACATCTCTCTGATGTGTCTTCTCCTGTCCATAACTATTGCCTCTGTCCCAGCTCTGACCTTCAGCATCTCTTGCCCGGGAGGAAATAGAGAGCAAAGACTGATGTAGCGCTCAGCATATAGCACTTGTTCCAGTGGTACCAAAATGGTAGGAGTCAAGACACTGAATAAAAATAAAATTTTTTAAATGATGAAGGGGTGGATACAGCTCAGTGGTAGAGCACATGCTTAGCATGCATGAGGTCCTGGGTTTAATCTCCAGCATCTCCTTTAATACATTTAAAAAAATTATTTTAAAAAATGATGAAAACTATCAGACAGGTGAATAAGGAGACCTTGGGTAACAGGCAAAATCTGAGTTCTGTGATTCTGATTTTGCATCTTTTCCCTGCTTTCTCTAGGGAGATGTTGACATTGGATAATATAAGACATAGAAACCTTTTTTTTGAAAAGAAATTAAACTTCAGGAAATTAAAAGCATATTGACTTACTGAGGGAATATGGGTACAGGTCATCCTGTAATCCTTATTATACAGGTTGAGGCAGAGGTCTGTGGTGCATTTCCCAGGACAGGTGTTTCTCTACAGCTTCGAATGATGACCTGTTGGGAAGTGATGTGAACAAGTTGTGCTTATAGACTCAATTAAATCACATGAATGATACAGCTAAGCATATCCAATCAAAGAGGAAAGAAAACGAATATCCTGAAATGTCAGGCACAAACATGAGATGAACCTGACCCAAGCCTCTTCGTCACCTCTGGCGGTAAGGATTCCTAGCCAAGCAGAGCAGCTGTTCCCACGCTGTTCACCCTGTTTGACTTCTCATCCATTTCAGATGGGAGATCTACAAACACAATGGTTTAGAGCACTGGAAAAAATTCTCTCTGTAATGCTTTAAACTTTTTTTTATCAAAAACTGGTATGATTTATTACCCTAGGCTTTCATTTCATTTGGAATTCTGGATAAATATTTTAATAAAGCAGGAAAAGATAATGATCCAGACACCTCTGTGACTTGAGTTCATGGTATTAACAGATAACTATGATGATCAGAAGACACAGTCCAGGCAAAATTATGAAGAAGAGGATGCTTGTCCCGGTGCCTTCTGCCGTGTGATTCTGGACCCTTTCCCCTGTTGCTCCTCTCAGATATTCATGGATGAGAGTGCTCTGGCTGTGACACTGTTTGATTTTCATCAGGTTTTATTCAGCTGACCTGCCTGCACGGTGAGTGTATCATGGCTGGTCTGGCATAGGGAGCTCATGTAAAGGGAGGCAGAGAGGAGATCCCTGGTGTTGAGAGTACAAGAAAGAGGGTGAGAAAAGCCAGATTCCAAACCTGCATTAAAATCACATGGGAAATTCTGAAGAGAAAAAAAAAAAGTCGTGTTTCCACATCCATAATTTTGATTCAGTAGGTTTCTGGAATCCTATGGTCAATTCTATATTTTTAAAAGCTTTGTAGATGATTCTGATGAGAGATCAGATTTAGGGACTCTGATCAGTTACTCAATTCTACAGGCATACAGAAAAAGGATAAATATAATTGATTACTGATTGTTTAAGACAGTATTATGTACTCACAGTTCTCCCTTCCTTCCTTGCCCTTGCTACAGGCTTCCTAAGGAAAGAGCATGCTGCCCTGCCATATTGATTTTGGGGCTTCAGGTGACTTGCTTCAACCAATGGCTTGCACTCATGGGTGATAGCAGGCCAGTTCTGAGAGGAAACCTTGTGATTCATTGCAAGTGTTCCTTTGAGCTCCTGTGCTCCTGTCCTCTGTCACAAGAGCATCAGCCACGTAGCCACCCTAGAATAAGAATGTCGGTGCAGAAGACCTAACCTACCCCCCCGTCTGGGGCCAATCCCAGCAGCAGCAGCAGCAGCAGCAGCAGCAGCAAAAGTGTCCTAAGTAACAAAGTTTATTTCCCACACACACAGTCTGATGTCAGTCAAATGTCTTTCAGGGCTGATTTTGAGTACTACCATTTCAATAAATGTCCTCCGTGGATGCTACCAAAGGGCAAGAACCCACAGTCAACTAGTAGACCCCTGAATGGGAATTACATGCTTGTGTCTATCAGTCCCTGAGCTTTTTCAGTTTTGTTGTCTATCATTATTGAAGAAACAACTTGACAAATTACTGCCTGTCGGCTATTTCACTCTGAGTTCATAAAGAGACAATTTATGGGGTTTAGGATTGCCTTAAAAAATATTGTTTTAGAAAAGAACAAACCTAATGCCTTTGCCCATGCACGAAAGCCAAGAGAATAGGCTCATTTTCTTCTGTTCTGCCCTACGGTGTGAGTTTCAGGAAGCTAGAGATGAGGGGGAAACCTCAGGGATTTTGATGATATTAAATGGCAACAGAAAATTTCTAAAATGAAAGGTTGCGTCTTGGGACATCAATGTATTCTAATATTACATTCATATTAATTAAACGATTTGGAAGGTAAAAAGAATCAATTGAGATGGAAACAGTTTTTATTATTTTCTTAAGCAACTATACAACCATGTTCACTACTTAGTAAGTCATGTATCGCTAACAGAGTAACTACTGCTTTGATGGAACACAAGTTCCTGCTGAATCACGATGGAAGTTCCAGATCAGCACAACCTCCATCAACTACCTCTAGTGCTTACATTTTCACGTGACTGAAGCCAAAAGCTATAATACAGAGTGTTACAATGTTTGCTGTACTGCATATATTTTGACAATCAGAATAGTCAATGTTCAGACCATGCCAGGTGGTAGATGCTGGGCAAAATATATTACTAAGAAATAAAGAATAAAGAACCTGTGAAAGAGGATTTTCTGTTCAATAAACAGGACTGAGCATTTCATTTATTTCCACTTTCCTTTGAGACTTCTCTAAAACAGCAGTGAAGAGCACAAAGGCTGAAACCCACAGAAACAAAAGACAATAGTTTTTCAAAAATAAATTAAAAAGAAAAAAAACAGACAAGGTGGGTAAGAAATTTCCTCAAAATTCTGGAAGGATGGACATTTTGTGATTTTTTTGATGAGGGACTGAGTGTTTCATTTATAGCTTTATGTAAGATAATTAAATTTCATGGACTGTTTTTTGAATTGTGTGAAAAGAGAGTATGTAAGTGTGTGTGTGTGTTTGTGTGTTTGTGTGCTGGTTACCTAAAGAAATGGAGTGGTAGTGAAAAGTTTAATTTTATTTCTTTTTTTTTGTTATACTCAGGATACCATAACTCAATAAATAATTGTTGCATAACAGTAATAAAACCCGTGGAAAATTAGGAGTTGCATCATTAGGCATGTTACTTCTTTTCACAATGAAATCTCATTGGATAATGTTTTTCTAAATTTCTCTCAGAAGCTAGATGTCTATACAAAGTCACGGCGATGTTAAAGTGTACATTACATATGATGTAACAAATGAGGCAATTAATTTGCCTTTGTTTCCACAGCATAAGCCATTTGATACTTTTGTACTTTTTATGGCAGATTAGTTTTGATCATGGTAGATTATTATACTCTTTCTGAGTCATTAAGAGCTATTACTGACATGCACCAAACTGTGTTTTGAAGCATTGACATTATGTTTAAAACGTATAATTTGTAGATGAAAGCAAACGCATGAAGCTTGTCAAATATTCTTTTATTCCATATTGGAAGGAGTATGAAAATTCTTCATTTCAATGTTGAATTATTATAAGGTAGAGAAATCAGTGCAAAATTGATATTTAAAAAAGAAAATGTGATCTCAATATTTGCAAGGAACCTGTGATAAAATTCACTAAGGACTGCTTTTCATTTCTGATTATTCTATCCTTGAAAACACAGGAAGAGCCTGCTTCCCAGATGCCTTTGCAGTTAGGCAGGGCCACATGACTAGTTCCAGCCAGTGAGATGTAAGTGAAATGCAGCTGAAGCTTTTAAGAACAAGTGTGCCACTTTCGTAATCTTTCTCGCCCTTCAGCAGCATCCATGGAGGACATACATTGAAATGGTGCTACTCAAAGTCGGCTCTGGAAAGACATGTGACTGACATCAGACGTCGTGTGTGTGAGAAATCAACTTTGCTGCTTTAGACTAAGACATGTATGTCTCATTAGGCAAAATCTATGTATAGATTTTAATTTCATTAAGTAGAAATATACTTTCAGAGGACAGAGATATTCACAGCTTAGAGGTACTCCAAGGTAAATGTTCCTTTACTTAAAAATTTAAGTCTAAATAAACACCACTTAATTTACATGATTTTAGCTGATTAATCGGGTCATAAAGTTGTATGATTAAAAAATTAAGAGGTTATGAGTGTGAATTTTACTCTTTGTTGTTCAATAATAGAGCTCTGTGTATGTGTTTGTGTGTGTGTGTGTGTGTGTGTGTGTGTGTAGAAAAGCAAACACTTACATGTAGTTAGATATTTGGAGCCATTAAATTAGGTCATATGTGTGAGAATAGCTTGTAAGCTGAAAAGTATCATGCAATATAAAGAATTCAGTAGCATGAACGTCATCATTATCATCACCATTAAAGTCTTGCTTCCCTTAGAGTCTCAGAGCTGGCCATGCACTTCAGAGGGGTCTACATATATTACTCCACTGGATGCATGTAATAAGCTAGCAATTTAGTCAATCAGCTAAAGTTGTTTGGGCTACATGGTGCTGAGCAACTTATTTAACTGATTTGCAAGTTAATTGACAGTTCATTACCTTGACTGAGATAGTAAGTTGTTTTGGTTTCGTGCAGACATAATCTTAAAAGTTGCAAATTATTGTCTAAGAAGCTGAGCTCAAGTCACAAGTGCCAAGCTGGGCACTCTGGTGCAGAAGTCTGTCTCACCAGAGGGATATTCAGAGGTACCATGCAGACTGGTACTTGGCAGTGGCTCTGCTTAGCGCTTGGGTCACGTGTGCGTGTGCGTGTGTGTGCACAGCACATGTGTCCTCCCCATGCCTTTTCATATAGCATATTTTAAACATCCTGGTCTTACCAGACCTATTTGTCTCATCAGTTTCATTTAAATAATTAGGTTAAAATTAAATCCTTCCGTGCAGCTTATCTTTTATTTGTTTTAGAGAAACAGTATTTTTTCTCTCCCCTGTAATTTAAATCCCATCTATTCCTTTTCCGGTAGGTGCTTGCTCCACCAAGTACCACCTCTCTCTTCTGAAGCATCAGCTGCTTTCTCTCAACCAGCTCCTTTATAGCTTCATGAAGTTCTCTGATGCCCCGAATATCTTCCATCCACTATATATATATAATTCTGTAGATTGACATAGGGGCTTGGATCAGCTGAATTATAACCTGCTGGTCTCAGATGGCCTCACTCATGTATCTGCATTTAGCCAGTAGTTGGTGTCCTCATTCACATGTCTGGTAGGTGACTGTTTGTGGCTGGGGGCTGGCTTACCATTGAATGGATACCCAAATTCTCTTCCATATGGTTTCTCACCCTCTATACAAAGCTTGCTTGCATGTTAGTCATAAATATTCATATTATTCCCACATGCAAAACATATTCATCTCTCTCTAGGGGCCTTAAAACCACATCCAATCATGGCACTAGGCTCAAAACCCCACAATCTTGATCTTGTAATTTCCTGTACATCTTGGATATGGTTTCCATTGTTGCAGGAACCTATGATCTAAAAAGGCTAGTTATTTGCCACTTTTAGACCCAACACACAGTAATGACAGGAAAACAGTATAACAGAAATAAAGTCTTCCATTTGAAAAGGGAAGGAATGGGAAGCTCATAGCAGTGCCTGGTCCCTAACAGTTCTGGGGAAACTGACTGGAGGCGAGAGGAACTTTATTTGTTGCTTCCTCCGTATTTCTTTTCAACTCTTCTTACAAACTAACCAGTTACTTATCTTACCTCTGTATTCTCCTATCTTATTGATCAACCAAAATATACTTTCTTCATTCTGCCTGGGCTTCTCCTTAACTACACCCAAAATTTCATTAAGTAAGTTTTCTATTTTCTAAGTTTTCACAGACAATAGTTTTTCCAATTGTTCACAACTTCCTAACACAAGTCCTCGTTTTCCAACGTACCATAGCAATTTCCTCATCACTTTTTCAGCCTCCACTGTTTTATCGCTTTTCCAGATTTCATTAATACTTTTTCTTGTAGCCAAGTCCCAGAGACAATGATACATGTTTCAGTAAAAGATGTTTGGTAAAGAAGAAACCCATTTCTAGGTTAAAAAAAAGTTCTATATCAATTATCTTTTGCTAAATAATAAATTAGCTCAAAATGGAATGGCTTAAAACATCAATCGTTTATTAGCTAATTATTCCACTGGTTAGCAATTGAGTCTGGGCTCAGCTGGGTGGTTATCCTTCTGGTCTTATCTAGACTCACTCATGAATCTGTGTGCAGCTGGTGGCCAGCGCCCTAACTGATTACCCAGAAGCTGACTAGGGCTCCAGGCCATGTGTCTGTCATCATTCAGCTGGTTAGTCAAAGTGATTGCTGGCATCCCCAAGGCAGCATGAAACATCAAGCCCAGAAGAGTTTTTCAAACTTTGTCTCCTGTCACATTTGCCATTGCTCCGTGGACCAAAGAAATTCACATGGCCAAGCTGGTATTTAATGAGTGGAGAGGAGCTTCAGAGTCACACAGCAAAGGAGTGTGCGTTCGTCCATGGATGGGAAGACTGGGACCCTTTTGTAACGCATTACACACTTTCACCTCAGTTCATTCCCATAGGTGGCTCTTTGTAGTTGGTTCTTGGTCTTAGCTGTTACTGGTCACCCTGATGAGCCCTCCTGCTTCCTGCAGAAAGAGAGTTTCCCCTAAACCTGTACCCTGTCAGGCTGTCCTGTGTTCTTTTTGAGGATAGAATTTCACTCTAATATCCAAGATACCAACTGTGGAATTGCCACATAGGCACAAAACTTTCAGTTCTTCATATATTTTGTTTCATGCTAGACTATCACGTCCACAGTGCTTCCTGTGACCTTGATGGAGGGCTGGCAGGGGCAGGTAAACAGCCAGGGGGAAGCAGGCAGCCACTGAGCACGGCCCACGGTTGAAATCATAATACCCTTGAGGGTATAATAAATATAAAGTAAATCTGAGATGGATAGAACTGCAGAAAATGACATGGAATATTTGTCTATGTGTTGAAATGAAATTCAGAGATGCTTTATTTGGCTTTATTTAAATCAGTACCCCACGTAAAATGTTAGTAGGAGCAAGGGGGCAGGGACATATAGACATATATATAAAATATATATAAATATATACACACACACACACATATGTATGTATATCTTTGGGACCCCTGCATGAGGTGAGACAGAGCAGAGAATGTGTCTTATGTGATTCTCTGGCCACTCCTTAGCATCTTAATGGACAAGAAAATGCTCCTCTTGGCTTTCATAAGGTAGCATTTACGTAGCTTTCTTGGAGGCTCAGGTAGGCATATCGAAGAAATTGTTCCGGCCTACATCCCTGATGATGACCTTTTATTGAGTCAGGAAGAATGTATCAAGTCTACTTTATTGTAGGTTAAAGGTTGTACTTGCTCCACCATCACGGAATCACTCACACAGAATCATTTTAGTCAGACCAATTGCCTGCCAGCTAGAATGACTGAGACTGACCAATCTGAGCAGAAATTATGGTCTATAATATTTTTTCTGCTTCATGTGCAGAAACAGCCTCCAGCTGGATCTAGTTGAGCCAGACTAAATTACATTTGATTCATCGACTTTGCTGCAATTGGTCTGTATGACAGTGTGGCAGGGACCCAGAACTGCAATCCTTTTGTTCACATGGCATTAGAATGGTGTGTTGTAAGTTAGACAGGCGAAATCTTTCTGTATCATTTGCTCAAATAAAAATGATAAGACTTTCAAATCTTACAGGAATACTGTTTTGCATCCACACACACACACACACACACACACACACACACACACACATTCACACACACCCGCAAACACACATCAAGGAATTTTAACTTTGTACACATGTTGAATCACAGCATCATCTTTAGAGAATGATGTATCTAAAGTTTATTTTGCTCATCATATATAATAGCAATATATTAAATAGTGTGATTACTATGTGTCATATTTAAGCTACATGCCTTCAAATCATTAGTTCTTTAAATCCCACTGAAAACCTCTCAAAGTAGACACTATGATCACCATTTTCATTAACAGCTGATGGCACTGGAATTGGGAAGATTAAGGAACCCGCCTAATGTCAAACAGCTACTAGGTTGTAGCTAGGATTTGAGGACAAGCAGTTGGAACCCACAATCAGTGCTCTTACCTGTCCCACCTCAGTGGCTCCTCCCTCCCTCCCTGCCTTCTTTTCTTCCTTCCAAATTTAATTGGCGTTTCTTTAGTACCTATTCTTTATATGAACTTAAATACAAGGAAGCATGTATCTCAGGCTCTTAGGTATTTTATGATAAGTGAGGGAAATGATTATGTAAGTAAGATTTACATCAAAAAATTTACATCAAGACATGGTGAATGCTCCAATAGAGTAGAACCACATTCTAATACAGAGCTTAAATATAATGCATGCAATATTCCAGGATTGGGACGATAAATCTTCTTGAGGTCATCTTTAACATCAGCTCTGTTCACCTCTCTAATCCTAGACTGAGAGCACTACTTTGAACCTGTCAGGTGTGCAAAAAGTACTTGATTGAGCCCCTGAAAGCAGTCTTACAAAGGAGATGACATTTGACTTGACCCTGGCTTTTTATAATGAATTCTCAAAAGTGTCATGTATTTAACTTAATTATAAACACTTATCTAGGATGGTGCTTTACCATCTGCTAAGTATTCTTTTAGGCACTTCGCAAATATGAACGTCAATAATCCTCATAACAATTATCAGCCCCGTTTTCCAGATGAGAATGAAGATCTGCAGAGAGCTTGAGTGATTTGCTGCAGCTCGAATGTGGCAGAGTGAGGACTCAATCACCCCTCGCTGCTTCTTAAGGGAGACGGGTGTTCCAGGCCACATTTGACAGCCTCTTGACATTCAAAACACACATTTCTCTTCTCTTTTTAAATGTTCTTTGCTTTTGCCTTGACATAAATGAAGAAGAATTTTCATCTCAATTTCACTAGAAAGGGCAAATTGGAATTCATGTCATTTGGGATATAATCCATATAAACAAGAAAATAGGTATGACTTGGCTTTTGACAAACTGTCAAGCGGTGTGCATATGTGCACACAGACCTGTTTGGTGTGCTCAGGAGTGTGCAATTCGTGTATTCCTCCTTGGTTCTCACCTATCTTTGTAATTTTTTTAGCTTGTCCATTTAAATTTCCATCTACAGCTTCATACTCATGAGAACAAAGTCAGGCATTAGGCACAGCAAATGTACGTGGTCCTCACCTCACAGTTTATCATCCTAGCATTGAATGAAGTGCCACCTGGCTTTATGACCTAGTGGTTCTCAGCAAAACATTTGCATTCAGGGACAGCTTTGTTTGAATGCAGGATTTTCTCATTCTAAATATATAACTTTGAGTGAACTATTAAACCTCTAGATATCAGTGTCTTTATCTGCATAACAAGAGACAATAATATTTGCTCTACAGGTTTTCATGAGTCACTTTATATAAAGCGTTGGGCACTACACCTGGCTAAGTCAATGATGGTTATTTTATTAAAATGGTTCTAACCATGGAGACTTATTATCTTACTTCTGGACTCCCATTTCTGCATATCAGTCTTAGCAAACCATCCTTGGCTTTGCTCCTAAGATTCCTACTTCCTTCTGTCTTGTCTTTCTGAGAGAACTTTCTAGAACTGGCTTCTCAGGTCTCAGCCACATCAGCCCTCATGACAAAAATGCTACAGCATTCACCAGCCTTGCTGAGGCTCACAAGAAGCCGTAAAAATTCCTCAGCTCAAATGTCATAGCTTGCTGTGTTCTGATCCCCTCACCTACGTCAAAATATATTTTATCCCCCTTTCTGACATACTCCCTTTTCTCCAGAGGGGCAAATTCACTGTTCTTGACCCTTAAATATGCATAGTACTTCCTTTTTCATTTTGGGATGGCCCATCTTGTCCTTTGCAATAATTTCTCTCAATTTTTGATTTAAAATCAATCTCCTGTATCGGGTTTTCTCCAACATTTCTAGTTCATTTTCAATGACTTTGTAATCCTTGGGATTTTATTAGAATGTTGGATAATACGGGGATGGTTATTTATTGCTGGTCTTACCCAAATCTAGGAGCCGCTTAAACTCTTTATGTGTAGCTGTTGGTTCTGCAGCTGGTCCTGAGAATGAAGCCAACAAAGCAGAGAAGTGAGAAAGAGAGGCATGGAGCAGGGGAAGCAGGGACAACAGAACCCACCGGGACAAGCCAGAACCCGCACAGGTCTCTCACCACCTACAAGCTCCAACACCGATGACAACGGTGACCTGAAGAAAAGCTGGCACTCTTCATCACAGAGCTACACATGCACCTGGCCAGGATTTAGAGAAGCATAAGCATAAAGAGGTCCAGTGGGAGCTAGAGAAGCTGTGAGCCTGGCTGGGCCCCCTCACCAACAAGGGGCACCGCGTCAGTGACGATGAGCGTGAGGGGCAACAGAGCCTCGGGCCGGATGGACCTGCTACTTTTTCTGCTTTTGCAACCTTGTGCATAATGTCTTTGTGGTGCTGGGCCCAGGGGAGGCCACGCAAAATATGCCCCAGTGGCATATTGGTTATTTTGAATTAAAGTTGCTTAAGAAAGAGCCAATGCAAGAGGGGCACACTGACCTTTTCTGTCTCCCGGAAAGCAGGACATACATCTCCATGTGAAAGGTGCAGCCCTTGTGTCTGGAGGTAGAAAGACAGTATGCCCCGGGGTTAGGGAATTCAGGCTCGGAAGCCTGAACAGACAACCTTTGTTACTTCTTTAATATACTACCCCAGCCCAGACTTTGTGTAGATTCTTCACTAATTGAGTACTCAAAACCTAAGTTTCTTTGTCCTGTCAATTCCTCACAAAGTTATTGTTTCTTTATCTAAAAAGTATAAAAGCTGCCTGCTTTGGCCACTTCTTAGCTTCCATTTCTATGATACCCCTGTGTGCCTGAATTAAGATTAGTTTCTTTTTCTCCTGTTTATCTGTCTTCAGTCAATTGTATTATAGGGCCGGCCACAGGAACTCAAGAAGGGTAAAGGGGGGAAATTTCCCCCTTCTCAACAGTGGCCCACACTAACCAGGAGCCAAGTTGGTGGGAATCCAAGGGTGCTTTTGCAAGTTAAATTGGTGCAGTGTAAATACACTGCTCCCCACCCTCTGCAACTTGGCATTTATATACACTTCTTTTAACTGCTCTTAATATGACTTCCAACTTAAGACAACAGCAAAATAGTGCTTCTGCATAACATGACATAGCCATCCATTGTACAACTGAAAACACTCTTCTACGTAAGAGTTTCCAGCAGAAACATATTCCCCCTTCTTCGTTAGTCTGTAACTTAAAACCTTACATTTAAGGTAAATTAATATAAATACTTCTTCATTATTTTGTTAGATGATGGAAATAAAAGAGGAGAAGAAAAAATGGTCAATATATACAGAAATATATTCTGAATTCCAGGCAGCCTCTTCCTTTCTACCCGTTGTGGAATTGCAGCCCACTTTCTCCTGGATGGTCGGTTTATCACCATTGCAATTATAGTTGCATCTTCTTTTTGATTCAAATCATCTATTTTTGATCCCATCTATTTTGACTGACAGCAACATGAGGAACCCAGTGTGTGCAAGTGGCTGTCTCAGATTTCAGTGTAATAAGATGCTTACTGTATCACCCAGTGGAAACTGATTTTTTTTTTTTTGAAACTAAGAAACAAAGTCCAAAGTTTCAGGGATAGGAAGCAAAAATTTTTGCTGGATTACTTGGAGTTACGATGAAAGGGGCCACCCAGCTGGTGTTGTGACTGAGATCTCAAAAGCCCATCCAACTATTCTATCAGGTCAGTTGCTAATAGATGATGCAGAACGTGGTGAGACCAGTGAATGCCATGAACATGAGTCAGTTATCACACTTCATTTGGAGGAAGATGAGTCCCTTGTTCAGAAGCAATGCCGAGACAAAGGCCAAGACGTGTGAAAGGAATTTCTTGGGTCCACAGATGGAGGTTTGGCTGGAAGCATTGCAGGTGGAGTTGGCAAATCAGTGTCCACAATGTGTCAATTCCAGTGGAAACAAAGCTCTGTCCCTTCCATGATGAAAATGGTTATATGTAATTGACTTTCCACCTAGTGGCTGGCGGATCGCCTGGGGAATGATGTCAAATCACGGTCTCTGCCATTGGCGGATTCGACGCACAGCGGTGGCTACAGCCTAAGTGAGAGGAAGGTCATTGTTCTGCAGTGGATGGAAAACCTTTATTCCTGCCACAATGACCATTTTGTTCATGAGCCCTTTGGCTGGGGTAAGAGGCTGATGTCTACTGAATAGGTCATCTTGTCTAACTGACTATTAAGATCCTCATCTGCTGAGAATGCTTTTTGGTCACATTTGATGCATATATCTTCACATCTTGTCCATTCAGAGAAATTCATCACATATTTCTTTCTTGGACCTCCTTTTCACCAATTGTGTTTTTTCTAAGTCCTTGGTCATCCAGCCAAATCACTGGTTACTGCCTTTGAATCAGGCTAGATTCAAACTCCTGGTCATCTTTTCTTTCAAGCAAAATGAATAATCAAGTGTGTTGCTCAAATTTCTGACCACTGGGTGCATTTTCCTTTTCCACTGTTTTTCAGGGACGTCCCAGAGCGAGGCTGTAGTATTGTAGTCATCTACCTTCAGGTATGTCACGCAGAACCACCTGTAAATCAAGCCCCATTTTTCTTCCTTAATCAATTCTCCCTCAGATCATAGGTACAGGTTGGGAAGGAGGAGGCAATATAGTAGAGAAATGGGCTGTGGGCATTGGTGCTTGTGCAAGTTACTTGTGTCTTAGAAACTGATTGAGCTCAATCTCATATGTTACTGTGATCTCTCGAGATTATGGATTAGTGAGTCAGACAACACCCTGGTGGGTATTTCAGGTCATATTGTAGTTTGGTGACTGATGATTAGGTGTTGGGTTCCTACTAAGGGTGCTTATCAAGCCAGAGATGTTTTTCAAAGGGAGAATGATTGTTTGCAAAAGAAGGCATAGATTTGCTTTGAAATCCTAAAGATCTGCTCTGTGAATCACTTGTAAAGACTGCCAAAATTCCATATAGTCTTCCTATCTGACAAAGACACTTCCGTCGCTGTTGTATCTTGTAGATTACATAGCTCAAATGACAGAACAACTTGCCTGACACCTTGTACGTGCAGCAGGGTTTCTCTTGTTCTGGACCTTCATGAAAACTGAAAGCTTTTTGAGTTACTAGGTAAATGGGTCAGAGTAGCAAGTCCCAATGAGGTATATCTTGCATCCAATATTTTAAGACTTACTATCGGTGCTTTTTATTTAATGGTGGGAGGAGTCAGACACAGTAATTTGTCCTTCATTTTAGAAGGCATATCTTGACTTGCCCCGGACAAATGGATCCCAGAAATTTCATTAGGTGGCCAGCTTCTAAATTTTCATGGAATTTGTTTCCTACCCACTGGCTTAGATGTTTCTAAACAATGCCTAAAGTCATTGTTATTATTTTCACATCTTTCCCAAAAAGCTAAATATTACAAATAAAATGGACCATCATGACATCCTACTGGAGAAGCAATCAAGGTCACAGAATTGATACAGCCCTGAGGTAGGATAGCGATAATGTATTGTTGGCTCAGACAGCTGAAGACAAACTGCTTCTGGTGGTCTTTACTAACAGGTACGGAGCAAAGAGCATTTGCCAGATCAATACCCCCATACCATATGCCAGGGAATATGTTGATTTGCTCTAGTAACAAAATCACATTTGAAAGAGCAACTGCAGTTGGAGTCACCATCTGGTTAAGTTTATGGAAACCCACTGTCATTCTCCAAAATCCATCTGTCTTCCTTAGAGGACAAATAGACAAATTAAAGGAGATGTGGTAGAAATCACTACCCCTGCATCTTTCAAGTCTTTACTGGTGGCTCTATTCTCTACAGTCTGCCAAGAAATGCAATATCGATTTTGGTTTACTATCTAGGCAGCTCTAGTGGTTTCCACTTGGCCTTACCTAAACTGATAGCCTTTACTCCATAGGTTAGGAAACCAAAGTGCAAATTCTGCCAGTTTCTAAATGTGTCTATAAATATAATCATGCATTCTAGAATCCAGGTAAGTTTGTAGGCTTCCTGGCTCACTGTGAGGCAGATCCAAGCCAAAGCTCCGCTGATCACAGACCCCTATCCACCTTTGCTATGACTGGGCACCACAGTGAAATTTTTGGTCTCCAGGAATTAGTTTAAGTTTACAGTCAATGTCTAGCAATCTTTCAAAAGCCTGATTATTTCCTCTTCTACAGTACACAATTACTCTGATAAAAGGCTGCGCACTCCTTTGGGGGAAGCCTAAAAGATTTACATTATAAATTTTCATCATGGAATAGGGCTCCTCCTCAAAGGCACTGGTCTTCCCTTCATTTAAGAAGCTCTGGATGTGTGAGCTGGTTCACATCTGGGAATTTGTTGAGGGGCAGGATTCCCCAATTAGAATACCTTGTCAGGCATCTGTTCACTAGACCAAGAGGTCTTCTATGTACCACAGACTAAATAAGACTTTAATATACTGTCCAACTATTTCAGTTCTAGGGACACTGTGATCAACTGGCCAACTAGACTATCTTGACTCATGCTTTGACTCAGCTGCCATTAAACTGTGCAACAATGGGATTTGGTTCAACAGTTTATATACAGCTGTTGCCTCTGTGTCTGATTCTGGCCTGAAGATAGCAGGGAAGGCAGAAAAACAACAAACGATAGACATAAAGTGGGGTACCAAAGACAGACTGGAATTCATAAGGACAAGCAGGAACATCCATCTCTCTCTCACCTCCTCCAACCAAGCCTCCAACTTCAATGATACCAGTAACTGTCCAAAGAAGCTGGTGCCCAGGATTTGGAGAGTTTAAGATGAGCTGGCAAGAGTTTGAGGACCTATAATCCTAGCTGCTGCCCCACTTGTAGCAAATGCTAGCTATGGATTTATTGACACTAAAGGAGATCCAGCAGGGCTAGAGGAGGTACAGGCTTAGCTGCTGTCAAACAACAATAAAATGAGTCAGTAGATCAAGGACAAATGTATATGAGATGTGCAACATCATGTTTTGCTGTGCAGGGACCTGAGTGTAAGGAAAATATGACTGGCCTCACTTCTGCCTTTCAGTGTCATGTAGAATGTCCCTTGTGGTTCATGCTAATGAGGAAATACGCCAGTGTCAAAGCAAAAATTGCACCAGACAATGATGAATAGGCAAGGAAGACTTTATTCAGGGCTATTGCAATAGGAGAGAGATGTCAGAACTCAGTCTGAGCTCAACTCCAGTGAAACAAATGGCAGATGTTTTTAAGGGCTAAGATTGGGATGGGGAGGTGGGGTGTGGTCATGGGTAAGTCATCTGTGTTTGCTAATTGGCCATACCTAAAGGAAAAGTAAACTTTCTCTTAACCTCGTGGCAGAAGGTAGTTTTACAACTTGAAACAAGGTGCTCACTGGAGTGAGCCCACACTTCCACAGGGCTGTTATCTGCCTTGATGAGTACTTTTCAAAAGGACAGCTCCCAAGTCCTTGACATAGACAGTCTTAGGTTGTGGAACTGACAGGAGGCCTTTAAAAAGATTTGTATCTCAAAGAGGCAGAGAAAGAATTTACAAAGACAAGTTTTCCAAAATAAATGTCCTAAGAAAAGGGAGGTCAGGGCCCTAGAGTTGGGAAAAAGTCTGTCTAAAGTTTAGTCAAGCTGAGGAGAACATTAAAGTCATGTTGGTCTCAGGGAAGGGAATTCTACGAAACATAGCAGTTTTAGCTTAGCTAAGTTGGTACGGTAAAAATTCAGCACAGTTCTGTCTTCTGAACTCGTCTTGTTTTAATGCCTGATTTAGTACTTACTTGTTCTGTTAAGAAAAACTATCCAAAAGTGGGAGATAAGATAAAAGAATGATTGGAGCATTGTAATAAGCCTCTATGGGGATTATCTATTTCTAGCTGTTTTAACTAAAAAAAAAAAAAAAATGGCCATAAACCTACATGAATGGATGTATGCCTGTGTTACAGTAAACTTTATTTCCAAAAATAGATAATGGGTTGGAATTTGCCTGTTGGCTATGGTTTATAACCCCCACGCTAGCGGAAGGTAGATTTGTTTGATTTACTATTTACCATGAATTAGCGCCTAGATTCTGTCAAGTGAAACATTACTTTATGGATTTGTATGTTGTAAATGACTTTTGTCCAAAACAGACACAATAGGTTTCTAACCAGTAGAGAAGGTAATCCCCAAATGTTACAGTTTAATTGCACCATAAGACATTAATTACCCTTATATTTTACACCCTAATCTTATTTTAGGATTCTGTTGTAATTCCATCTCTTTTATATGCTTGTGAACCAGCTTTGCCTACAAATCTTCTACTTCCTTTATTATTGCCTTAAATAAGTATTTGATACATGGTAACTGTGTATTTGCAGTAGACTTGCATATTTTAAAAGTTTGACAATTATGCTTTGATAGTTCTCTAATTATTTTCATCACTGGGCATTCTAATCCTTTCTCAGAAGGGCAGAGCCTGCCCTGCTAAGCTCAAAGGAAAAGAAGAAATAGTTGAGCTGAACCTGTCCCATAATTTCCCCCAAAAGAGTAATGAGTCCTCCTCCCTTGGGGAAGAGAGAGCTAGGGTGTGAGCATGGCCAGGAATGTCCTCTAGCTCTGTAGCTTTCCGTGTGTGGTCCCCAGACAAGCAGCGTCAACATCCTCTGGCACTTATTAACATTTTCAACTCATGGGTCCTCCCAGATCTACTGCATCAGAAACCCTGGGGGTGGGGTCCAGCAATCTGCAATTTAAAGAAAATTTCAGGTGATTTTAATGAAAGATAAGTTTGAGAACCTCTGTTCAGAAGATGCCCAGTGGGAAATTCAAGTACCTCCTTCTCAAATAGGCATTTTCTACAAAGCTCAGCCTCTCCCTGTTGGGGAAAGCTTATCTTCAGCACATCCACTGCTGCTAAAGAGAGACATTTAGGTTTGTCTTATTTTATAAGTGTGACTTGCTTATTCTTAATGATTTACTATTTAAATTGACAAGTTAAATGTCATTTTACTACAGGATTTATTTTGGAAAAGAAAGATAAAAATTAATTTAGAAAAGTGGTGTATGTGGACCAGGTACTTTTCTCCTTGCCCTCTGCTGCTATGACTTAGAGGTTTTCATAACGACAAAGATTTAAAGTGCATTTCTACATCATCTCTGACTCCTCTTCTTTCATAATTCATTTCCATTCAGGATGATGACCTGAAGGGAGAAAAGTCCAGCAAGAGAATCATAATGCAGTGTCAGAATGTGACACAGAGATTGTTCTCAGCAGAGAATTTCATTCAGTTACTTCAAAAGCTATGGCGGGCTTTCTGGAAATGGTTGCTTCCGAATAACCCACAGAGTGTCTCGACTTAAGCTGAAGAGGGAACAAGTAAGACAAGAAATAATAACGGAGACAACTTGACAGGGCATTTTGGATACAGATTGCTAGAGGGGTGAAGCCTTTTCTGCAACCATACGTAATCCAAATAGAGGCTAACAGATTGTCGTGGGAAGTGCTCATTTTGACGACACATTTTTCATCCTGCAGGACCAGGTTTGGATGCTGATCCAGGCTACTGGGAAAACCACTTTCAGTCACGTTGACCCATTCTGACACACGAAGGTCAGGAGAGCTGAATTTGTGGCACGGCTCGTTCCTGTAGCGCAACTGGACATCCCAGCGGTGCCAACCTTGTCACAAAAGTGCACCATCATTCCAAGCTTAGAGCTCAGATTTGCACTGGCACAGGGCAAGTTTTCTCATGAGATCGTTTCTTTCCATCATCAGGGTTTCTATTTTCATAAAGCATCAAGAGCATATGCTCTCTGCAAGCAGGAGGCCCTGTGGAATAAATATACCAAGAACACAAACCTCTTTTTCAGAATTCATCATCTCCCTCCAACAATCGGCTTCGGTCACTTGGGGAGTTATCTCTAAGGTAATTCTGGATTCATTGTGGCTTCCGGAACATCTCTGAGAATTCTATAAGTCTTTGTCATTCAGCAGGACGTATCAGACCAAGGACAGCCCTTGACTGGGCTTTTGGCCAATTGTCATAATGGCTGTCACTTAGGAGAGTCTGACCTGGAATTCACTGGTCCCAGGAGGCTGTTCTGGCCTCTGCTCTCTGTCTCCAGAATCAGAGTTTACAAACACCAATTTTGTTCATACATAAGAGGAAGATCATTCTCTATATGTTTCAATCTAAATAAAACAAGCAAAGGGTTATAGCTTATTTATTAATTTGCAAGAAAGGATGATTTACTCATACCACAAGTTTAAGACATTTATGTTGGGTCAGCTGATATCCTTCAAAGTCCAGCAACCTCCACTCTTGGGCTCTCAGCTGTGATCCCTCAACGGATAAAGTACATTCTTTACTGGGAGTGTTTCCCCTAAGAAACCAATAGCCCTAGGTAGGGCCTAATCTCGCAATAGCACAGGCTGGCTTGTTTCAGCCCAACTTATCAGAGTCAAACCCCACAGCCCTTCATGGATCTTAAACCTCTTACCTCACCTGCAGCCAATCAGAGACTTGTGCACAAGCCAATCAGACAGCTTGTGACCCAACTTATAAAACACTCCACAACCAGCCCTCGGTCCTCACACAGGCACACCTTGTCTGTGTGGCCCACTGTTGTCTATGACAGTGTATTCCAATAGACTCTTTCTCTATTCCCATACTTTATCTCTGGTAAATTCTTTTACCAACCCGTGTGTCAACCATGCCAACAACGGGCTGCCCCATTCTGCCCACGGCAACCTATGCTCATTGTCTGATGAGCACCAGATTAGCATTACTATTAAATGTTATTATTAACACAAATGGTTATAATTCTAAAAATAGCAGTCGGTGTGTTTTACTGAATGCTTGACATATTCCAGGGACTGTTCTTACAAACTCAGTGGAGGGTATTTTGAAACTTATTAATGTACGCATCCCTTTTGTCTTTCTGATTCAGAGTAGAGATTATAATGTGCTCTCTGGAAAAAAATACTACAAGAGAGATTCTAACATTCAAAAAGACAATCTGCCGCAAGATGATAATAGTCTTAAGAGCTTTGAACATCTTGAAAAAAGACTATCTTTCTTTATCTTACACTTTAGCAACTCAGTAGCCAAAATTAGCCTAGACCTAAAGATTTACCTAAAAGAAGAGGAAAGGCATAATGTGATAGAGGGAAGAGATCAAAAGGTTATACACTTGCACTAGATTAGTGAAGGCCACACTGTTAGAGCAGGCAGACAGCTAGATGTGAGCAGGGAAAGGGGGACATAGACCAAATGGCAGGAATTGGGCAGAAAGGAGGGGCACAAGCCAGATGCGGGAAAACATACATCATGTAAGCACCAGGGGTCCCTGGGCAGAGAGAGAAAAGCAGGAATCTTTGAGCTGATAAGGGGCCACACCTTTTGGCCTGGAGACCAACAATGAAAAGTGAGAAAAGGCAGGAATCTCATATCCGAGTGTAACTTTTGCTCATCATGCCCTTATTTCAATAAAATTAGCCTTGCAGATCGGAAGTACCCGTAATGCACTGACTCCATGACACTTCTGATCCAGACTAAATAAGGACAAAAATCCCTCCTCCTTTGGGGAAGATGGAGTTGGGATGATAATCAGGAATACGACACCAAACCCTTCCCCCACCCAGTGAATATTCTGCCCATTCATTTTTACACCCTATGTAACTAACTTGCCAAAGAAACACAGGGCAACCGCTCACCTGCACCTGCCACTCTCCCCTTGAGAGTGTACTATTCATCCTTTAATAAATCCTCACTTTACTTTTTTTAACCTCTACGTCTTGTCTTTGAATTCTTTCTGGGATGGGACAAGGACCTGGAATACCAGATGGATCCACCGGAAATAATACCAGGGCAAAAAGAAGCTCTGGCTGCTTCAATTTAAAAAAAACAAAAACAAAAACAAAAACAAACAAAAAACCTATGGAAATAGTTACATCTTGGGTTTCCCTTTGATCAGCTAAGAAGCAATCACATCAGTCCTGGGTCACACTGCAGGGACGTCGAGGTTAGCCTTCCTGATCCACCCCTGGCTCACATGACGGGTGTCAACAGGACCCAGAAGTAGCTGAATATCTGGTAGGGGAGGAGGGGGTTGTTGTAAAGTGATTCTCAAACATGACTGCAGAGTGGATCGCCAGAGTCAAGCCAAATAGAAGGTACAATCAGAGACAAATGAGCTTTGAATCTGGTTCTCTCGGACTCTCAGCCTCTGTTTCAGTGGAGGGACATTCTTAAGAGAAATTACCTTTATTTTGGGATAACCTGAGTAGTCACTTCTGGTACTGAACGAAAGTCTGTGTGCCCGATGGACAGTGAAGCCAAACAGATGGAAACATCAGAGTTCGGAACAAAGAAAGGTTTATTGCAGGGCCAGGCAAGGAGGACGGGGTGGCTCACACTCTGAAAACCTGAATTCTCTGATGGTTTTGGGGGGGAAAGTATTTATACCCCAAATTGGGGTGAGAGCTGTATGATGTGTGAATTTCTTCTAATTGGCTGGTAGTGAGGTAACAGGGTGGTGTTCCAGGAATCTTGTGCTCAGCCTGAAGTTGCCATCCTCCACCTGGGTAGGGGCCTTTGTTCCTGCAGAAGAACTCAAAGGTATTATGTGCATTCCCTAAGGAGAAACCAGGACTCTGCCCTAGGCTGCACTGTTGTTTTTTGACTGCTCCTCCATTGTTTCTGTAGCCCCTCCCTTCCCTGATTAGCTATTGTTTGAATCTGCCCTTTGGAACTCAGGGAAGGTCATGGAGGCTGAATGAAGCCTATTTCTTACAAATAAGAACTAGGGTGGGGGGTGGGGGGAAGGATTTGTACCAGGGAGGACCCCACAGCGTCCTGCTTTACTTTATTTCTCCACTGCACACCTTACTGCCATTAAGAATGGAAAAATGCTCTCTGATCAACTTTTCCTCCCCTTCAGAGGACTGAAAATTCCTCCCTTTCTCCTATTTTCCTAAGTCATACCATTTTTCTTATTGCATACCTGTTTTTATAACATCCCTTCACTTCAGTATAATTTCAACAGTGTTATAACCACATTGGCATACATTTGCCATTTACTCTATTTAAGGTCTGCTGCTAGCGGATGGCATCCAGGAAGACATCTTTTTCTCCCTCATCTGTAAAGTGATTCAGAATTATGCAGTAGGATAAGTAACTTCTGGGAAGGTTTCCATGCTCAACAAAAATGCTCTAATATCATTCAGGGCATGTGGTTCCTTGCTGGCCACAACCGCAGTGGGCAGGTAGCCCTGCTCTGTCTTGGTCATCTAGTTTGCTTCCTGATTTTGGTCTGTCTCATCCTTTGTCTTAAATTCTAGGCTTCCTGTTCCTTAAGAGGTCTGAATCTCTGTGTCCTCTGGTTGTATATGACATAAGTATTTGGTAATACGATGTTCTTGAAACATCCTTTATCATCATTTGCATTATTTCTCTTACAAATCCTAGTGAGGATAAATGTGGGATTTTATTTCCTTTTTTTCCATTGTGAAGAAGGAGAGCTTGGAGGTTAAATGATACTAGCTTGGAGAACTGAAGATATATCGACAGCAGAAATACCCAAGACCTTTAAAATCATCTATCTGCCTTACTTGACACTTTCCTTAAAATTTTATCACTTGAACCATAATGAATTAAACATGAGTTTTGCATTTAAGCCATTTACATATCTCCTTGCTCTGAGGAAAATGCAGTCACCCAGATTTCTCTTTTCTTGCTCCAGTATATTTCAGGGACTAGTAGACACAACTGAGATGATGAATGAGATTCTGTGGCTGATGGGAGTGGATTAGTAACCCACTGACCCAGTGTCCCTCAGACTGGACTTACTCATGCCCCAGTATAATGGTTCAATTTACTACAGAATGAAAGCAGGAATCTTAAGTAATTGGTTCAATATTCATTCATTTTGTTTTGTTTACATTTTTGCCCTATTACTGAGATTTTCTGCTATGACCTTTTTTAACCCTGAGGCCTTGGACTTTTATTTTGGACTTTGGACTACTTTCATTAATCTTTTTTTTTTAATCCTTACTTTTGATTCGTTATGGGACTAAATTATTATTGCTCTACACTCATCATTATGAGACCTAATTTGCCTATTTAAAACAAGAGGATAAATCATAGCTGCCCATCTAACATCTTTGCTTTCAGAGTCCAATAAGATATACAAATTATTTTCATAAAATAATCAACTTGTTAAAATTAGTATTCCTGCTACTACTTCTGCCAGCAGCACCACCCTACCACCACTCTTACTACACCCACCACTGGTAGAATGTCTTTACATTCCACATGAGGACATATAGAATGCTTAGCAGGTGCTCTGGACTTGCAGTTGAATTATATCAAATTGTAGTCTGACGTTGACTGTTTAACCTCATGCTGCTTCTTTTGAACCAGTTTCTTATTCCCTCATATTCTTTGCTCTTATTAAGAATGCATGTTTAGAAATTCTGAAAGAAATAACCTTTCTTCATTTTATTTCCCATGATTTTGCTCCCCGCACTGGGTTTCGTTGTTTTTTGACAGCTGAGAGAATTGTGGGTGGATCTAAGGATCACTCATGGGCATGAACTGGATTCAGTGAATCTGAGCAGGGTCACCATAAATTTTCATCTTATTTAGATTGTTCAATAATTATTGATTCCCTATCATAAATAAGACATTAGTTGGGCCAGTGGTGCAAGGGCCTGTTGTAGAAAGACAGCATCACTGAGGATATTAAAGTTACAGTTTTGGAAGTCTATCCGTGTGCCTTCTAAATATTTACTTTGGATTATATTGTATTGATGAATAAACTCGTTCTGATAATCCATCCATTTATATACTCATATTGATTTATTAACTGACTGAATGTAACAAATCAACTGGTTGATTGGGACACTATTAAGAAATAGTACATTGAAACCAGGGTCAGAGCCAATGTAAGGTGAGCCTCTCCTGTGGGTTATAGGAAGAGAGCCTTATTTGCCAGGGACGTCGTGCCCAGGGACTGCTGCAGTGATGAGTAGGAGTGAGCTTTAAAAGAGCTGCTTTGAAACAAAAGCAATAAGGTTTGCAATTAACACAAGAGCATTTTAAAGATATGACTGTCAAATAATTTATAATCAAGCCCATTTTTAGATTAATATTTTACAGTATCTTTATACATTTACATGATGCTCTGGTGATAAAAATAACCACAGGAAGGAGTATAATTCCTGAGCTAACAAATTGTCCTATTCTTAAAGTTCTTTCTAGATTAAATATTTAGGCAAATTTAAAAAATCTCTTTGTAGTACAAATTATTTATACTCTACCTTTATGTTATCATACCAGGGTAAATTTCATCCTTTGATCCTCAGGAGAAAAGAGCATGCAAGAAATACTTCTAGTTTCTTTCTGTCTTTCACTCATTTCTACCTAAGGAAAGATAAATGACTTTCATGGATAGATTATCTCTCATGGTTACACTTTCAGGAATGTATCAAAAGCGGTTTTGGCTTTCCATCCAGCTTGTGTTCTCCGTATTTTTTTTTAACAATAAAAATGTATATATTTATCTTATTTCTATCTGTTGACTACCAGTTGTGCTTCTTGAATGGTTTCTAGCTCAGAAATACAGTAAGAGAAGTATAATTAGTTATGACCTCAAATCACAAATATCTGTATTCCTGCTGACCTCCTTTCACAAGGAAATTGTAAGATACTATATATGCAATAAAAATATTGTGGTTAAGCTTGTCATAATTGAATATATTGTCAATGGAAGAAAAATTGATGTAAAGTTATTGGTATTCAGACTAACTGGTATTCAGTTAACAATTTTTGTAGGCTTTTAGTTAACATTTTTATAAAGAATATTTTAATGGATACTTCTGAATATTTACTTCCACATGTTTCTTACTCAGTTGATTCAAATGTCATCGGCAAAATAGCCTTGTCCTTTTATTTATGTGTGTGTCTGGGGGGTTGTGCATGTGTGTTGATACCATAAATTCTTTATAGACAATCTTTTTGGTGATTCATTTCACATGTAAAAGTAGAAAATATTCCCATTTAATTCAAATCCCTTCATATGGCTACTGGCTGTCTGTTAGAATCAACGTGGGAATCTTTGAGAAAATACTCATTACTGGGTTTCTCTTCTAGAGATTCTGATTTAGTTATTCCTGAGAAGGGTCTGCTTGTAAATAGTTTAAAAAGTTCTCAACATATTTGATATATGCCAGAGTTGAAAACACTACTCCGGACAGTAGTCCTGGAAAGCAGTTTTGCATATTATGTGTTCGATCCACCTAAGAGCAAATATATACAAAGATATAGACTTAAGGGCTCTAATCCTGAGGATTATAATTCAGTATATGTTGGGTGTGGTGTCTTCGGTGATTCCAAAGAATGGTCTGGTCTGGGAGCATTGGCCTAGATCACCTCTTTTTTACAGCTACTTTCTAGCACCATGGACAGCACCCCCAAACATTAAAAATCATGAGCAGGAATGTTAGAATTCTACAGTTTTTGAGTGAAAAGGATCTTTGAGATAATAATAATTTAAAAAAAAAAAGACATATCATGTTTTCCAGGTGAGAAAAGTGAATCACAAAAATTTAAAAATATTTTACAAAAATCACACAAAGCAGGATTAAGAGTGCTGACAACTTTATCACCCATCTTTTTTATCATTTCTCCAACTATACTGGATTTCTTCATTTTGTGGAACACACAGTGTCCATCTCCCAGATCCCATTTGTTTTGTAAACTTCTCTTCACCAGTTTCAAGTGACACTTTCTCATGAAACCATCTCTGACTTCTCATATCTTTTATCTCAATATGTAATTGTACAATAAGCAGTGTGATTATTGGGATAAAGCTGTCTTCTACCAGAATGTAAACTGAAGTCTGTGACTATTTTTGCTTATCTTTGTGTCCTTTCTCTTAGTGTGATGCCAGGCATGTAATAGACATGCAATAAATATGTGTTTAATCAAATTGAACTTACTAGCAACCATAACATGATGGAATTTTATTTGTCCTAATTTAAAATCTAATGAAATTTCCTGCTCATGCCATTTACTTTTGACTTCAGTGTACTGTTTATGGCCAATACTAACATGTGCAAGAGAATATTTTAGTATCACATAAAAGTTCTTTATTACAGTAAGCTGTTTGTTATTTTCAATTATTTATGAGTTATAAGGAAAAAAATATACTGGCTTGCTGGCTTGTCAAAAAGCAGAGAAATTTTAGTGCATCTATTCAGGAAATTGCAAAATACATTTTCTTTTTTTTTTCTCCCAGTTATATATAGCACTCTCTATGGGGAGATAGATAGATAAGATACCAAGATAGAGATGTAGACATAGCTATAGATACACGGTGTGCTAGTTTCCCAATTCAGCAACACCCACTGTATGAAGGCAGATGAGACTCAAGTGTTTTTAATATGTTAACAAAATATATTCAAGCATTTACATTCACTCCTTAGGTTACCTCATTCAGTTACTTGCATAGCTTTACATATCACTGTTTTGATGATGACAGTCAAATAAGTGTCCCTAGTTTTCTAGCCTTGCCCTTGAACTCCAGGCTGCTATGTCATCTTCGTGCCAATGCAGCTTCTCCAAATGAATATCTAATAGGAGTCTCTACCTCATCTAAACTGACATCTTCTAACCTCCAAATTTCTGATTCTCACCCCTCCTCTGCCCCCAGTCTTCCCCATTTCAGTAGATGACACTTTAATTCACTGATCTGCTCAGGGTGAAAAATATATATAAAATCAAAACATAGCAGTCATTTAAAATTCCTCTCTTTCCAAGCTCTCATTTCTAATCAGGCCACATCAGCATCACCTTCAAAATACTCCCTGTACCTTGCCACTTCTTGCGATTTCCACTACTCTCAACCCCATCCAAGCTGAACGCATCTTCTCACTGGCCTCTGTGTCTACTCTTGGCCCTGACATAGCAACCAAAGCGGGCAAATAAATCAGGCTATGTGGCTCCCATGCTTGAACTCTCCAATAATTGCCCAACTCACACAGCACAAATGCCACACCTGCAAAGCTGATAGAATGTGTCTCTCTGCACCCTTTTTGACCTTGACTTTTACTATTGCCCCCTAACCCCCACCCAGCTTACTCTGCTCCAGCTCACTCTTCAGGAAACATCCAAGAACATTCCTGCCTCAGGCCTTTTGAGATGTTTGTTCCTTCAGACTGGAACAGTTTCCTACCTGTTCACAAGAGTGAACAGGGAGGAAACCTTGTCTCATCCAGATTTCTTTTCATAGGCCACCTCTCCAGAGCAAAACCTTCTCTCCTAAGAAACTTTGAAATTAACATCCCTATTCATTTTTATTGAAAGCAAAGAATGCAGTGTGCAGACTGGGGATAGTGGCCAAGTTATCAGACAAAAACAATTCTGGAAATCTTTGCCTTTAATGAGATGATTAAGGTGTTATATTATTCTTATATTTCTCAACTTAGTTTTCCATGAAACTCAATGATTTTTTTTGGTGTTTTTATTTCATTATTTTTTCCTTAAAACTTTGAAACCAATAGTTTTTCTGTGTAGAACCCAAATGCGTAAGTAGTTTATATCAACAATTTTTTTTACTGTCTCTTGTAGAAAAGTCATTGTTCCTGATTACATAAGGAATACAAAGCTAAATAAGAAAAATAACAAATACTGTCTGATTCTTCTTAAGTATCTAGCATAGTCAAAATTATAGAGACTGAAAGTGGAATGGTGGTTTCCAGGGGCTGGGGGGAGACGAGAATGGGGAGCTGTTTAATAGATATTAGACAGGAGGGAAGGGGGCAGGGCACAGCCACTCACGGAATGACAGCAATTTAACACCAAAAAGGGGGAAGATTCACCAAAATGGTGGAAGATTCAATGCCCAGTTGGCCTTTAGGATTAAGAGGTTTGACTTCTAGTAGACCTTGAGCTTCATTATATGCTCATAGTAACAGTGTGATAAAAACATGCCCGCAGGCACTATGACAGTCCCAAGGCTAACCGCAAAAGGCCAAAGAGTGAGTGGTGGCTCTTCCCCAAGGCAGTTGGAATGGTCCCACCTTTAGGCATGTGAGGCTACTGAGTCCATAAAAACTGACAACACCACGTCTAGTGGCCCTTTTTCGCTCCCTCTTCTTAGGAGACGACCCGGACTCTGTCTATGGAGTGTGTACCTACTTTTACTTTTATCTGAGCACCCAGCTCCCACACCTCTTTCCTTGCCTTTCTCTTGCCTTACACTCTATGCAGTGTGTAGCTCTTTAAATAAATACCTTTACTCAACTGTGGCTCGCACTTGAATTCTTTCCTGGGCTAAGCCAAGGACCCACACCTGGCGGGGCACGTCCCAGGGGCTCAACCGAGACCTGGGACTCAGCCCTTCTCACTCCCCACATCTGTTTTCCTGCATCAGGTACAGAGGTTGTTTTGCAAGATGAAAAGAGTTCTGAAGATGGGTGGTGAATGTATTTAATGTGACAGGATTATACACTTAAAAAATGGTTAAAATGATAAATTTTCTTATGCATATTTTACAATAATAATAAAGAAACTGTTCCTTCAGAGAGATTTTAATCTAGTTAACATGACATGTTTATAGGCCAGACTTAAGATGCTAGTGAGAGTGTAAGGTGGTCACTATGTTCAGTTCTGCCAGGTCATTGCTGTGCCAGTTGAAAGTCATATCCTTGACTCAAAAGTGAAGGAATCTACTAAATCAGGCATCTCCATTCAGCTAAATATGCCTCTATAAAATGACTCCGCAGAATGTACTTGGAGGTCAGTTCTCTGTTTAGCAAGATCGGAATGCTGAGTTTTGCTCAGTAAATACTGCTCATGGCTTGAATAGAATGCTGACAAAGTCTGAAATTGTCCTCCTGCTGTCTTAGAGGTTCTGGATTTCCCGTGTTTTCTAGCCTGACCCTGTAGTTCACAGACTGGTGCTGACCAGGTTTTGTCTGTCAGTGAATGTGGAGCACCTTGGGAAAGAATTTTATCAGTCTTTGATTTGTTTGTTTGTTTTGGTATTTTTCTAAATTTAGTTGAAGCAGAGAGCTTTGCAAAACTCTTCAGATAAGAGGACTCTTGATTATTGTTCTAATCCTGCTAGGGTTACCTTGAATAACTAGGAGACATGATGGCAGGGAAGGTTGAGGATGAAATACATGTGTGCAGGCATAAGACAAACATGGGAGAATTACTAATAGGTAGATAATGGGGTCACATCAGGATAGATTCTAATTTAATAAGGCTTAAGTGGTGCCCAGGAATCTTTACATTAGAAAATAACCCCAGGTTCTTTTATAGAAACACTGAAATTGCCTAAAAAGGAAACTTCTCAGCTTAAGCTGAATGTTCAGCAATAGGATATATTGGCAAACAATCTAGTAAGAAGACTAGAGATTTAGGTTTTCATTTAAGCTCCATTACTATAGGTAAAAGATGCTATCTGAACCTTAGAGTTGCAATAGCAATGGGACAAAAAGAGAAAAGTTAGTAAAGCAGAGCAAGTTATTTCACTCAGATCATTGAATCAGGGATCTTAAAGTAAATTGACTTTTTATTAAACAGTGGTCAATTATGTCTATTGATTGGATTAATTGATAGAATCAACGGGCTGTTTCAGCATCATTAAAACAGTGTTTTTAATCTCCCTGTTTCTTGGTCTCAGTTAAATCAAAAACATTTTTTAAAATTACTGGTAAGGTCGCTGAGGAGTGTTGAAAGGCAGCATAATGTCAGAAAATAATAGACAGCCCTGGGGCTGAATCCAGAGACTGTTCTTTGTTTCTGTGCTGCTACTACCACATTACTATCATGTTAAGACTATCAGTGTTGTCACCTCCTATTTAAAAGTGGGTGGGCCCCAATTCCTGAAAATCTCTGCTCCTTTTCCAAAACAATTGGAATAATCCCCCCACTTGCTAGTATATGAAATTACCCAGCCATAAAAATTAACCACCCCTACAGCTTGGGTTCGCCTCCCTTGCCACTTTGTCTATGGGGTGTGTATCTTCCTGAATAAATCTACTTTCACTTTACCATGGCTCCTTCTTGAATTCTTTCCTGCGAGAGACAAGAACCTACCCTCTGGTAACACATGGACTTCCAAATTTAGCTTGCCTACTCCCTCAATGCTGCTGCACCTTGCAGCTAAGCATGGCCATGTGCCAATAGATGAGAGCAGAAGAATGTGGTTTCTGCAATCTTTCTTTCATAAGAAGCAGCTGCGAAGTGCCCCTTCCTTCACTACTCCATCCCTTTCTTCCACTCATCTGCCTAGGGATGGCAGAGCAGTGAGAAGAAGAGAGCCCGGATCCCAGAGGATCTCATGGAGAAGAGCGATATACCAGCCCTGGGCTGCCCAACTCCAGGAATTTACATGAAAGAGAAATAAAGTTTAGCCTTCATCAAAATCATGAATAATATAATGTATGTGCTAAAAAATGTTAGCCATTTAATATTGTAATATTACATGTAATATTATATTAGATAAGATAAATGTATTTCATATGATACTTTATAGGTATAGTTAACCTATATATAGTCTATATACATAGAGGGATATAGATAGATTTGTTTTGAAAGGGGAATAGAAGCAAAAATACTCATTTCATGGGAAAATTGATTTTAGATAATAAAAATAAAAATGTATATATTCTAGACACTTTGGTATAAAAAGGAAAAATCTGATCTATAATTGCATAAGCCCAGAGCTACAACTATTTAAATTGTACACATGTTATTCTGTTTTTAATATGATTTCTTAAAATCTAGTCTCCATAACAATGTGTTCCTGAGAACACTAAATACTCCCATGGGATGTTAATCAGTGCTATAAGGAAAAGGAATTTAGTAAATATACTAGTAATCATGGGGATTCATGAAAACTCTTATTTACAAAAGCCACTGGTGAGTTTTCCAATTCATATAACACTATATTCAACATCTTATAATAACCTTTAATGAAAAAGTATGAAAATGAATATATATATCTATATGCATGTCTGGATCATTATGTTGTACACCAGAAATTGACACATTGTAACTGATTAAAATTAATCAATAAAAAATTAAAAGAAAGAAAGAAAACAAGAAAGAAGGAAAGAAAGAAAAAATCTGAAATGTAACAACCTTCAAGTAAACACACTCATCATATCTTTCTGAGTAATGTGAAAATATATACAATGGTAAAAAGTTGATCAAACAAAAGACTTACAGTTCACTGGTTAAGTATATTATATTATATACATTAAAGTGAAGAGTCTGCCCCCTCTTTGCCTCCTGTTTTGCTTATCCTGCTCTTCTACATGGAGAACTCTGTTCTAATCCTCTTCATCAAGACCACTCCTTTTTTAAACCTCAGATCTTAGTTTAGACATCACTTTCTCTAGAATATCTTTCCAAATTCTCCAGTCTTGTGTTACGAATTGTTTTTATTAATTATTAAAAAATCTACTTTGTCTCTTATTAAATCACTTGTCACATTGTATTGAAATGACCTATTTACTTCAACGTACCTTTTGAAATGAATAGTTAGCAGCTTGCAGAAAAGGATCAAGTCCTTATGATTGTTTCAGAATCTAGCACAGTGCTAATAGTGAATTGCACTTATAATTGAAATTCACTGTTAAAACATTCACTTTGAAGGCAGGTTACAAAGCAGTATATAAACTTTACATACTATAATAACTGCTTAAAATACTATTTCCAAAAATGTATACAACAAAGCACTAGTTGTAGGACACACTCTGTGGTCAAGAAAGTCAACTTTGTTTGGAATATTCTGTGCATTCTATTCATCCTCTTAGGTGTTCACTATTTCTAACAGCATAAGAGCACAGTGAGAACTTGTACAAAAGAATCTTGTACAAAAGAACACTGTTACCCTTTGTTTAGCTTATTATTTTTCAAATGTATTTAACACCATAATCCCCTTTCCTTGTAGCATTGATTAACATCTCAAGGAAATAGTTTCCTCAGGAACAAATTTTGAGGGAGGTTAGATTTTTTTTTTTAATTTTAAAATTATAGTTCTAGGCTCATGTAATTTGGGATTAGTTTTTTTTCTCTTTATGCCAAACTTTTTGTCATATGTACTATTAATTCTGGCATATTGCTACATTATTTTTATAATCTAAAAGCAATTTTCAAATGAAACCCATTATCCTTTCAAAATGAATCAATATGTAAATAAATGTGAGTGCTTATAGATAATTGGTCTTGAAAACATGCAGCTTTTTAACCAATTATAGTAAATATGCATAAGATTTACCATTTAAACCATATTTAAATGTGCAATGAAGTGGTATTAAGTATATTCACATTTTTGTGCAACCGTTACAACCATCTATCTCAAGAAATATTTTTATCTTATAAAACTGAAACTCTATACCCATTAAATAATGACTCCTCTTTCCCCCTCCTCCCGGCTCCTGGCAATCAACATTCTATTACCAAGGCTGTTGTTTCAGAATCATACCCCTGCCCCTCCCTTGACTGGAATTGCTTTTATCTAAGTTTCAGGAGGAAGCTGCAAAGAGAGAAACAAGAACTGGTTAGAACCAACTAGGCCCAAGATGGAGGAAGATCTGATTTCCAGTAGAACTTGAGACTCATTATATACTCATTGTAATAGATTACCTTGCTAAATGGCACAACCACCTGTGCCATGATAGTAGTCAATTGCCATGACAACAACCAGAAAAGCCCTTACAAGTGCTGAAAAGGAATGCTGCAGCAGTTCCAGGTCCAAACCACACCTCTGTTTCTTGGATAAGTCATGAATACTCCTCCCACTCTTTCAAATTCCCTCCCTTCTACCTGGACCCTCCTATATATACATGGTGTCTCTGCCTAAAACAGGTTGAAAACTAAGTTCTCACTTCTCCATTCTTCGGCCATTGAATAAAGCTTGTGCTGTTCCATTATCAGCACTGGTTTTGTTATTGGCTGTGCGAATCTGAGACAAGGGCTCTCAGCCTAGGCAAGGACCCCAGGCAGGTCCATTCCACCAATTCGGTAACAATTCTACTTTCTGTTTTATGATTTTGACAGTTTAACACTATAGAAGTTTATTTATTGCCTAAATTGTGTTTCTACCACCCCTAAGGTTTCCATTCCATTTAATACTAATGGAAAATAAAAGCTTTTCTGATTTTCACTCAGTTATACTGGAAGTGAAGGTGTAAATTTAAGCAAAGTGAGTCAGTTTAACTATGTTTCTTTCCCAGATCTAATTTCTTCAGTATTCTAAAATTTTTCACTTTCCACGTTTTCTCATTTTGGGATAATGCAAGAAATATTAATCTACCTCGATCTGTAAGGAAATAATTTTTATGATGTTAATTGGCTTGTGTGTTAAGGTGATTAGATAAATCTGTAACGAACATTATGCATTCAGTATAGACTGTGGACAGGGCTCTGTGACAGTGACTTTTTAAAGATGCCCAAGAATGAAAGATGTGTTGTTTAATTTTATGAAGTGTACCACAAGCTGGGAGGACGGCAATGACTGGCATTATCCTGACAAACTGTCAGTTGAATGAATCAATGTTGGTGTCATCTTTCTACTGCTAAATTGGGTTTGCAAGATGCCTTAACCTGATATTCAAGGCCGCTTGTTTTTATGGCTTGAGCCCATTTTTCAAACATGAGCTCCCCAAGTATATTTTTCACTGCATCCCACTGGTTTTCTCAGTCTCTCTGTCCACATCTCTGTTTTCTCCTCATTGCATTTTAGTTGACACAGTTGTTTCTCTTTCCTTAATTCTTCCTAACCAAATCTCTTTCAGCCTTTAGAACCAAGCCAATGTCATGTTTTTGGTCAGGTGAGCCCTTCCACCTCACACTTCTAATAATTCTTTGGTCTATATCAGCCATTTAGGAAGTATTCCATGGCTGACTTGTGACTTTTTTTTTAGCCAGCACTGCCACTTTAAGGTTTATAAATACTATACTTCAGAAAATTCTGTACTTAATCAGCTATCATTCTTTGATACTCACTGAATAACAGGCACATATCTCATTAAATGCATTCCTTCAAAAATATCACCACCATAAGTTAAATATTATTATCCTCTTTATATTTCTACTGATCATAACCATTTATACATTTTAAATAAAGTCAGATTTAGTTAAAATAACTAAAGTACATTTTCAAGTCTTAATAGTGTTCAGCTTTTTAATATTTCTCTGAAATATTTAATTTACTATCTTGCAGTGTTTACATTTATTTTATTTAAAATCACTTAACCTCTCACTAAGCACTGCTTTTCTAACCCTTACCATCAGTATTTCATGTATCATCAATACCCTTGCTTGTTCATCTGTCTTTGCACTCTAGAAATAAAGTCCATGAAAATAGTGATCTGTTCATTTGCTTCCCTGCTGTTTTATCAGCACTAAAAGGAATTTGGGCATAAAAATATCTGTTGAATGAGTAAATTAATAGAATGACAAAACTAGACTTTGAACTTCATGTTCTTTCTACAGACACACTGCTTTCAGAATTATGGTTCTCATTATGCTAAGAAAGGGGGAATTTTTGAATTTAGATCCTTTTGGAAGCAGGAGGAATATTAGGTATAGTAAATACTAGCCATGGTAACAGATAAGCCCTAAATAATTTCAAGAGTTTTAACACTGTAGAAGTTTATTTATGGCTCAATAACTTGTTAATGTGTTTGTTCAGCAGGCAGACATATATAAATTCATTCAGGAACAGAGGCTTCCTCCAACTTGTGTTTCCACCATCCCCTAAGGCTAGCAGACAGGATTAGAGTGAGTGGAAGTTTCCAGTCTCAGAGGTGGCATGCATCATTTCCTCCCCGAGTCAGTTAACCAGAACCTAGTCGCATGACCACAAGTAAATACAAAATGATCTGAAAAATATATTCTAAGTATGTGCTCAAAAGAAAAGGAAACAGGTTAAATGAAAACTTGTGTCTGCCACAGGTAACATAAGATTAAGAATACAAATCACATAATCCTGCAAGGTTGTGACTGATTGCTAATGCCTGTTAAACTTCCTTGTATATCCCATAGCTTAGAACACATGTTTATGAAGTAGATAGATAAATGACTACATTGTAAGCACAATATTGATGGAAGGACCATTTATAACCATTTTTGGATCTTTTCTGCAATGCCTAGCACAGTCAGCAGCTCTTCATTAAATTGAATTACTTAAATTCAATTCACTAATTAGCACAGAATTTTTTTTAATCAACTTACTATAACTACAAGAAGTGAGCGGGTTTGACTGTCTTCTTAGTGGCTGTGTCACCATGATTATTTTTGTTCCTATTTAGACAGAAATGTCTGTTAAACTCTCTTTTTCTTCAGGAGTGATAGCCATGGTTCAAGTGAAAGAGGAGAAGTTTAGTCCTACAGTATATGGCAAAACTTTATATATTTATAAAAAACAAAAATGCTAAGCAATTACTTTGGATAACCACTAGAGAGAGGCAGAGCAAGAAATGAGAAAGGGGAATATGCAGTTTTATTTTAGGCCTGGTTAGGTGATAGACTGAGGGGTATTTGTTGTAGTATTAAAATTAAATGTATAAGTGAAAATGAGGTACCACTCTACATCCACTAGGATGGCTACTATAAAAAGCAGAAAATATCAAGGGCTGACAAGCATGTGAACAGAGAGGAATTCTTGTGCACAGGTGCTAGGCATATAAAATGTTGAGGCTGCTATGGAAAAACAGTGGGGATTCCTCAAAAAATTAAAAATGGGATTATCCTATGATCCTGCTGTGGGCATATCTCCAAAAGAATTGAAAACAGGGACACAAAAAGATAGCTGCACGCCATGTTTATAGCAGAATTAATCAAGTAGTCAAAAGAGGGAAGCAACCCAAATATCCATCGATGGATGAATGGGTAAGCAAAATGTGATAAATACGTAACAATAAATATTATTCACCCTTAAAAAGGAAGGAATTCTGACATGTGCTACAATGTGGATGACACTTAAGGACATTAAGTAAGTGAAATAAGCCTGTCACAAAATGACAAATGCTGTTTGATTGCACTCATATGAGGTGGTAGTCAAATTCATAAAGACAGAAAGTAGAATGGTAGTCACCAGGGCCTGGGAGGAGGAGGAATGAGGAGTTCTTAACTAGTGCAGAGGTTCGGCGTTGCAAGATGAAAAAAAGTTCTGTGGTGACAATTGTACAACAATGTCAGTGTACTTAATGCCACTGACGCTACATACATTAAAAATTTTTTTTAAATTGTAAATTGTAAACAATGTCGCTGAACTATATTTTAAAAATTTTTTTCAAATCGTAAATTGTAAATTATGCACAGTTACCACAATTTCTAAAAAATAATTTTAAAAAGTAAATGAACAAAAGAATGAATAAAAGTAGACTGTTCACAGACCAATGCTGGCTGTGCATTTAGGAACCAAAGAGAATGATTAATTCATTTTTGTTTACCTGGATTACTAAAGGAGGAAAAAAAATGCAAAGGAAAGGGTCAATGGTTTTGCATATATAAAGCCAAAATAATTAGTTTACATGCTCAGTTAGATTCATTAAATTAAAACCAAAACCAACATGTTGCTTACCATGAGTGTCCAAATAATTTATTAAATAAATATTTTATTTTTCAAATAGCTTTTTGCAAGTAAACAATCTTTGATATTTTAAATCGGTGGTTAAAGATCTAATCCTTCAACTCATTCTTTAACAACTGCCGTTCCCCTTTGCTTCCCCCACTTCATTTCATGCTAGTGTTTAATGTCCTGTTAATGTTGACACATCTTTTTGGGATTGTTTACTAGATGTAGAAAGAATCATTATCATTCCTGCAATAGTCATCTCAATTCGCCTGGAATTCACTGCTAATATTTCTGGGTTAGTAATAGATGTGTTGAGTATTTTTTGGCCTGTCCATCTTATTTTCTCCCAAATTATTTGGTATGATTTCAGCATTCAAAAAGAAATAGTTTTGCTGAAATGTTTTTCAACCGAATAGCCCATCGTCAACATATCTAACAAAAGTACACATTGGAAATGAAACCAGATTTTATTGGTATGTGTGTGGCTTTGCTGCATAAGAAATGGAACATTTCCTAGGGGGTGGCTATGCTTTCACATGTGTTTTGCATTCATTTCCAGTGCTAGTAAAGTCTACTGGTCACTCTAGCGACATCACATCTAACATCAGTAGATTGTATGTCATAATGTGAATGTGCTTCAGGGCTGGTCCCCAAAAGACATCTATAGTAGGACATTGTCACTCTTGGTGTGACCCTCAATTTAACAGAATGGTCTGCCTTCATCTCTCCGCAGTGGGACGATTTGGATTTTACTTTCTTTAATTCTACAACTACTCATCGACCTTCTCTCTTTTTCTATGTCCTTTTCTTCTTTCCTTTCTTTCCTACTTTCCCTTTCTATCTTGGCTACATTATGGTTTTTCCGTTTGGCATGTTTCACCTAACATATCTCCATTTAGGACAGTTTGACCTCTGTTATTTCCACACCACTCTAAATAAGATGTCACATAAAATGTCTATAGAGAGCATTTGTTTTGAGAGATCTGGTACTGAGAAGATCACTCTGGTTTTAAGGTCAGGATAGTTAATATCACTTGTTGAGGAAAACGGAGGTTGCCTGACAAGAAAGAAAAATTATACTATGGCACAATTGTTTCAATGGATATCAAGGGAAGTGGATCACGACGATTATCTGAGTTTTACGACTGGTTTTGTTGTTGCATTTTGGCACTTGCTATAAATGTATATGTTGTGTGATGTAGAGCAGACCTGGTTTTAGTGTCAGCTCATCCCTCCCCACTAGCTGACAGGCCGGCCCCGTGCAGCCATTTTCCATCCTCAACTTTAGCTGACTCAGCTCTAAACTTGCAGGTTGGAGCTTGATCTTTGAGGTCACTCAGTTTGAGAGTCCTGTAGTTCTTCCTTGATATAATTTATTTGCTATTTTACCTCTTTAAGGGGTTGTGTCTGTCATTGCTTTCAAATATTATAATGATGCTTTGTATAGCTCTTCCTAAAGAAAACACTCAACTGAGAGTCTCTTAAGAAATCAATTGCGCTCTGCGGTTATGCATTTTCAGCTGTGTATCCTCATGCTTAGGACAGTATAGTAATAATCTGCTCTCTTATAAAACCAAAGAGTAAAAAGCTGAATATGACTGTAATTTTTTAAAATGGCAACAAATGGTATAGAAATGTACCAGAAGCTCAGTGAAAGAATAGATGGGGAAAAAATGTACAATTATCATTGAGAAGGGGCTGTACGGGATCTCTGTGGAGAGGAAATAGCTTAGCAACCGTTGTAACTTAGCTGGATGACGTGCAATCTACACTTAGACTTTTAACACCACAGGGATCATTTGAAGGCCGGAAGCTGTCAGGTTTAATGGCTCTAAGTGAATAGGTGAGAGCAAACTCCCTGAACCAGCTGAAATGGCTTCACAAACAGTCACATTTCTCTCTGATACTTTATGTTTGATGGGCAGACAGAACTGTTTCCTTTGTGAAAACTGAGACGCTTCATGTCTCAGACTGAAAGCCATCAGTTTAGAGTGTGATATTTAAAGACATAAACGAGATGGAGAAATGTAAATTAGAAAACAAATATGCCGAAGGATGAGAAAATTGAGCATTTTCATCCGAACCGCTTTGACCCAGAAGACAATCCATTTACTGAAACAGAATGAGATCAGTGAGTGACGAGGAAGGGGAGCTCAGGTCCCACAATAAATAAAAAAATGTTTGGTAATATGGACTCCAAAAGATTAAAGGAAATAACCTATAAACCAGGAAAGGGGACAGGTTTTTGACACCAACGCACACTAGATTATACAGTAGACTGTTTAAAATAAATCCAATTTCTATTGCATATATTTTGCAGCACACAGTTAGAGATTCTAATTTCTTTCATAAGCTTCCAACTTCTCTTCCTGTTCCCAAAAGTATTGGTAAAAACTACTAGCTATGGCTAAGGAAGAGTCCTCTGTTTTGGTTCAATCTAAAATTTCTTTTGTAAAAAACGTAATTCGATTATAACATACAGAACAGCTCAGTGAGTTATGACAAAGTGAACGCACCCCTATAAATACCACTAAGATAAAGAAGTAGAACATTGCTAGCGTTACAGAAGTACTTCCCAGAAGCCTTCTAGTGATAACGTTCCCATTGTTTACTCTAATATCTACTGACCATAGATACCTGGAGAAGGGGACCTACTGGCCATAGATTAGATTCACTTATTTTTAACCCAATATTATGCTTTTGCAATTCATACATATTGTTGCCTGGAGCAGAAGGCTATTTTCATTCTCTCTAGAGTTCTATTGTATGAACACATTGCAATGTATTTATCTACTCTAATGTTGCTAAACATTTGGGCTGTTTCAGCTGTGGACCGTGGACTACTATGAATACAGCAGCTTCGCCATCTTCTACATGGATCTTCCATGTGAACCTTTTTGCATGAATTTGAGCTTCTTCAGAGTGTGGTGTTTGTGTTCCCTGAGAGACGTTGAAGCAGGTAGGCATTTTTAATGCCTAAGTTTAGAAATTTCGCAACATCACTTCTGCGTTCAAAGCCAGTTAGATGCAGCCCAGATTCCAAAGGAGAAGAGAGAAGTTCCTTTTGTGTGTGTAAGGAGGGGCAGAAATAGTTGGGGCAATCATACCAGATGAAACTTCTGAAAATTCTGCTCAGCTTCTCAGTCAGTCTGTCATCACTCTAGATTACTCAAGTGGTTTGCTGGCAAAAGTGCTGCCTGCTGTTAGCTTCCTTTTTCTTTTGGGGTCTTGGCCCCTCAAGTCCTCATGGACTTTCTAACTCTCTGCTACCATTAAGTTGATTTGTTAAACAACTTTTCCCACCTATTCTAGGTATGTACTCTTGTTGTTAATAAGAAATTAATTCATTGATCTAAGAAAGAAATGGAAACTTTTATTTGAGCTAAATTTGAGGATTCTAACCAAGGAAGAGCATCTCGGAAAGCTTTGAGAACTGTTTCACTCATTAGAAATCAAGATAGTTATATAACTTTTTTTTGCAACACAGGACTGTACAGTAAATGACGTATTATTGACAGTTTACATTACCCAGACCTAAGCATCATCCTGGTGGAAAATGTGACCCCTTACAAGATCAAGACGAAATGTTAGCTTTTAAAGAATTGTCATGTTGATGCTAGGAGAAGGTTGCTCTTTATGGTTGAGCAGGTGTTCCTGCCGAGGGAAGAGGTTTGGTTGATGCGTCATACAGATACACAATGCACAGTGAGGGAAGAGGAGGTCAATGGGCAGAGAAGACTTTTTATGCTTAAATTTTTCTTGGCTTGCCATAAAATATGAAAAATTCATATTCATATTCATTTCACATTGGTTTGCACCAGACTAGTTAAGAATAAATAAGGGAAATTTTATTCAAGACTATTGCAAGAGGGGAGAGGGATTAAACTCTGCTGAAACAAAAGGTGGGGGATATTTTAAACTGTGAGGTGAGCTAATGGAAAAGTGAGGGGTTGATCAGGGTGATTAGGCCAGCTATGTTTGCTAATTTTCCCTTTTTGAAATTAGGTGCCTAACCTCCTACAGAGAGTGGAGACAGGGATGCTGTTTCTTTCAGTGATTGCAGTTCAAAGGGATGGTTCCCAGATCCTTGAGAAAGACCTAGGTGGATTGTAAAATGATTTACATTTCAAAGGATCAGAGAAAGAATTTACAGTTACAAGTTTTCTGAAGTAAATGTTTTAAGAAACGGGAGGCCAGGGGCATGCATAGTGGGGAAGGAAGGAGAGCTGTCTTAATTTTAATCAAGCTCAGGACAATACTGAGGCTGTTTTGGTCACCTTTCAACTTCATTTGATCATTTCAGGCCATTTCCCACATCTCTCTCTCTCTCTCATCCTCTCTCTCTTCCCATCAGCTCAGCAGGGTGCTCAGATAGGCATTTCTGTCTTAAACTCTCTCTGCAAATCTCTTTGTCTAGCTTTCTCCTACTCAGGATTTGTATTTCCACTTAAAAGTCATTTTCTGGAGAGGTTTTTCTTGACCTATCAACTGAAATAAAGTGCCCCTGTTTTAGATAAAGAGAGAGACAATATTGATGTAGGTATAGATGATATTGATGTACATACAGATATGAATGTTCACAATCGGTTGTGAAACTATTTGGTTACATTCCCTCATTCAACTGTACCTTCACTGAGGGCAGGGACCATCTTTATTTGTTCAACATCTATATAGTACCTGTCACGGAGAAGGCACAAAATCATTTTTAAGTGAAAAAAGGCTCAAGTCTCATTATCTCAGCCAGGTGATCAAAGGCACCATCAACAGTCATAAGTCATGTTGACAATATGTAGCCTTCACCTGATGTGATGAGAATGGAATATTAACTTCTGAGGTCTTCATCTCCCAAACTCATCACTGCAGTCCAGTCATGAAAAATAGTAGACAAATCTCCATTGAAGGAGGTTTTATAAACTACCAGACCAGTATTTTTTCATAACTGTGAGAAACTGTCACAGCCAAGGGGAGCCTAAGGAGGCATGACTACTAACTATGGTGTGCTACCTTAGATGGGGTCCCCAAACAGAAAAACGACATTAAGGTAAAATTAAGGAAATCTCATGGAAGAGGTAGTTATGGGTGGGGAGATATTCCCCCACCCATTCATGGTTTCACTTTCCACAGTTTCAGTTATGCAAGGTCAAAAATTCCCAAAAATATTAAATGGAAAAGGAAAACTCCAGAAGCAAACAATTCATAAACTTTTAACTGCATGCCATTCTGAGTAGGGTGATGAAGTCTTGCACTGTCCCTCTCTGTCCCATCTAGGGACATGATTCATCCCCTTTGTCCAGCACATACAGCCCTTTGGTCACTTAGTAACTGGCTGGGTTATCAGACTGACTGTCATGGAATCACAGCAGTGCTTGTGTTCAAGTAACCCTTATTTTACTTAATGGCCCCAAAGCATAATAGTGATGTTGACAATTCAGATATTTTCTTACTGTGCCTAATTTACAAAATAAATTTTATCATAGGTATGTATATGTGGGGAAAAACATAGTATATATACAGTCTGGTACAATCTGAAGTTTCAGGTATCCACTGGGGGTCTTGAAATGTATCTCCTACAAATAAGAGGGCACCCCTGTGTATGTTAGCAAGTGATTTAGGGTGTTAATGGATTGTGATGATGTGATGTGGGGACAGAACTATAGGGACACAGAGGTGGAAGCAGTCATCTCCCTCTTAAGAGTCAGGACTGGATTTGCGAAAGAGGTGATAGTCATTGCTTACATATTTTTCAATTTTAATATGACTTTTCACAGAAACTGTATTCATTTGCAAGAAGGAAATACAATTGATATTTGCCACCTGTACCCTCTTTCTCAGTATTGCATGTTGCCTGGGGACCATTATTCTTCTATTCTTGGTCTGCATGATTCAGCAATGGCACTATGCCCAACGTCAGGGATCTATCAGGAAGATTGGTTTAATCGTTGGCACAGTATTGATCCATTAGCATAATTCCAATTGTCCTGGTCCGACAATGACTGGTGCAGGAATACACATATCTCCCAAACTGGTTCGATTCCAATGAATCCTGGGACTTGCATAGATACATTTTCCCTTGGAACTACTAGCAGAAAGAAGTAAGCCATGAAGTGTCAGGGTCCATCGCAGATAGCCCAAGGGTAAATTCAACTAGCAGAAGTCTAAGGTAGGAGGTGGAGGGAAACAAATACCTTACGTTGTTATTTGCATTCCTGGATCACGTCTGGCCTAATGTTAAATTTATGCCTGGACTTTCAGTTATATAAGATGATAAGTTTCCTTCACTGAGAAAGTCAGTTTGGGTTTTGGTTTATTTTTTCGCCCCATATGCCATAGGCAGGGTCCTACTGTCCAATAAATCAGGCACTGTAGAGACTAATTCAGAGGTTGGCAAACGGTGGCCAGTGGACCAAATCCAGTTGAAGCCACCTTGGCTGTCAAAAGGGATTAGAAGAGCTATCCCAGCCTTAAGGCCTGCTTGAAAAGCCTGCTCAGGCATCACATAAAAAGATTTGACGTCTGAAGGCAGCACAGCAAGTCTTCCCCTTGAAGTAGGTCTCAAAACCAGCTAGTTAGGAATCATGATCTCCATTTGACAGAAAACTGCCTTTCTTTTCATCTAGCATGCTCATCCTCTCTGTTGTGCATGCAAATATATGTTTTGAATTATTTTTTAAAAAGCAACTTTATTTACAAAGCACCCGAGCTCTGACGGGGAGGAGAAGCCTGTTAGCCTGTTTTAGATGGATGGATGGATAGATAGATAGACAGAGACAGATACATACAGAACTGTCTATAAAAATTATGTGTGTATATAACTATATATAAAATTAAAACTCCATCTATAACTGTAACTATTTATTTATTTACATTCTAGGACTTTGTGCTAGACAGGCAGAAATATACCCTGCCCAAGCGTATTTCAGATCTGGTTGCACTACCAGTGATCCTGAGATAAGACCAAATTTTTCACAGTAGATATTATGCAAATTTAACTCAAGTTTTGCTGTGGAGATTAATTCTCTGAGGTGAAAGATGAGGAAAACTTGATTTTTAATAAAGATTGAGCCAATAGAAAAATTCCAATTAAGGCACTATATTAACAAACCATTAACTCTACCTCATGAGAACAGATTACAATGAAAATTTTGCTACGATAGACAAGCTTAATGAAAAAGAATTCTCTAATTATTAAAATGAATATAATCACTCTACTTAAGTAAATGGGCTCTTCAGCTGCATTGCCTAGGATCAAACCTTATCTCTGGCAATTAATTGCTGTGTATCCTGTGGCAAGTTGCTTAACCTCTCTGTGCCTATGTTTTCTCATCTTCTAAAAGGAGATAACAGTTGTACTTGACTCAGAGGGTGGGTGTAGATATTAAATGAGATAATATATATAAAGTGCTTAGTGCAGTATCTGACACAGAAAAAGCCCTTGGTGTCTGCTAGCTACTATTACTACAACTTAATAATATATCCATTGAGATGGCCACATGTTCTCATTTATTGCATTATGCCTACATGTTTTCTAGAGCTTAATTTATTTACTGACCAAACTTAAAATTCTCGAAGACACTATTCCTCAGCATATGAGGAGACCTAAATAAAAAATATATATATATTTAAAATAATTTCTATTCCATGTTTCCATGAGTTTCAATGTGTCAATGTTTTCAGAAGCTTGAAAAAGAACAAAATCATGTCTTCAAGCACACCTGAGTTAGCTTTTATGGAGTAAAAATTATATTGACAGAATTTGAAAGAGCGCTAAATTAAGAATATACTCTTTGTAGCCCAGTCTCCAAAACTGGACGCGAATTCCCAGTACCTCTCTTAGTGCTTTGCAGATATTAACCATCTCTCTATTTCTCATGGGAGCAGATTAAGGGGCACTGAGGAAGGTGAGGTGAATGCAATTGAATAAAAATGTATAAATAAATGGGAGTGTGGAAATGTAAGATGGCATGGTCGTTGTTCACATCGGACGGAGAATGACAATTCTGCTCTATCGTAACGATTTGGGAACCTATTCCCGCTTTTCCCTCAGGGCGTCTGTTGGGGAGAAACACTGCTACCCTGATTCAGTCCCAGACTCATATGTTTAGTTAATAAAATGTTTGATAGAGGCTACTGTCAGCAAAGCATCAAGGGGCTGATGAGGAGGTGAATGGAGTGCCAAGAGTTCCTGAACTTCTCTGATGATGACACAGTAGCTCTGCTAACAAGGTTTTTTGTTCTAGGATCAGGTTCAGACATCGTGACCACTGCTGCAGGGCACAGCATGGTGGTGGTGGTTAGGAGTTCTGCTCTGCCTTCAAATTACCAGAGTTTGACCCTGATTCCTTCCACCGCTTCCTAGCTGTGTAGACTTTAGCAAATCATTTGAAATGTCTGTGCCTCCGTATACTCTTCTTATTTCAAACAATAATACCTACCTAGTAGGATTGTTATGGTGGATAAGAAAAGTGAGAGCCCTCCAACCCCGTACCTATCTATCATTGAGATCAACAGCATAAGATAAGCACGTAGTATCTACTGCCATTATTTTTACACAAACTCCCATCACATCTCCATTTCTCCTGGAAACCTCAGAGAAGCCAAGGTTTACCAGAGTCTTAAAAACCCTCTCTCAGACAAGGTAGGGCAAGAAAAAAATACTGCTGAGGTATCCACTTCAATGGAATCTTTCACAAGTCTAATAAAAAGCTGTCTTTTTCAAGGCTGTCTCCATTTTAACCTATCTTAAAATATTAGACAGAACTATAGTTATAACAGGCATTTAATCACTGAGAGCTGTAATCAGAACACCTGAATCGTGTGCAGGCGTCCACCGTGACCGGCTGGAGCAGCATTCTAATTTAGCGACCTCCTCCACCCAGACCATGAGGGTGGGAGAGGAATCGGGGGTTCTCATTGGACTAGCTGTCGAGTTATTGACCGCTCTGTCTAGCTTGACCTTTAGGGACCAGGCATCAAAGCACTGAGATACTGTTAAGTCTTCTGTTATTTTCCATAAGGGGAACCATGTTAATGTTTGAAACAGAGTCAGCTTGGGAAAGGCCATTCTAGTCGGAGCTTTGTCAAGACAAAGAAGCGGGCCAGGAGGCAGACATGAAAATAAATTGGTTTGGATCAGTAAGAAGCAAATTGACTTCAGTTAATACAAACAAATTGATGTCGATAATCATGTGGCATTTAAAGTAGGAAAATACTTGTTTTTGTTTAACCATATTCAAAATTGGCCAGACTAACTGAGCAGGCATTTCTCTTGCTAGGTTGCTATAGATGTAAAAAAAAAAAAATTCTATAAAGCATTTTAAGCTCAAATGATTATATTTTTTAACATATAAATAGTGAAGACAAGGTAAAACCTCTAACAACTGAAAGCTGTAAATGATGGCAATCCATCACTAGAAAGTAGAAGAAGCCATCTGCAAAGAGGCTAGAAAAGATCGATATGGTCTCCTAGCAACAGCCCTGCACACTGCAAGATCCTGCAGCCATCTGGGACCTTTCCATCCCTGACCTGACCCAATAAGCCACAGCAGGGTCACTCTGCATTTCCAGAATGCTAACTCAGAGGACACATTTCCCAAAGACAAAGATGTCCATAAATATATCCAATAAATAAAAGGGAAATATCAAATAAATATAAGGGAGATGAGCACCAAATGCAAGATAGCAGAATAGAGTTAATTAAATTGTATCAGTGGCAAACAATATTTAATTTGACCTAGATAACACTGTACAAACTAAAATTGGAAGTACAGAGAAAATCAGATGCTATTGCTCAGCAAATTCAAATCACAGACATTAACACAACATGAGAATCACTGGACTCTGGAGTCCGGTAGTGTTTATTTTTGTATGTTATTCTGATCAGCCTTGAGCTATATTTTTCATATGATATTCAAAATAATTTTCCAGATGCAAAATGCCCAGTTATTCTGACCTTAGCCCTAGTTGATTTTTTATATATATATATATATATATATATATATATCAACTATATATTTTGCTTCAACTTTTTTTACACAACCTTCTTTTTATGTCTACTCATTTCAATTAAGGATGGCAAAGACAAACATATAAACAAATTATTACTGTACAGTGTGATATATACAAAGCATGTGATATAATGTGATCCCCAATGCAAGACGTTACTCAGTCTGTCTTACAGGGGTGGTAGCTGGGGCAATATTTCTGGAGGTTTGATATCTGAACAACTTTTCTTAGCTGTTAAGTTTAGTATCCTTTGGACCTAATCTTTCTGGTTTCATATTCAAGATCCAAAACGATCTAGCTGGTCGACTAGGTAAACTCCATAACATCTCAGTGCCTCCGTTTCTTCATCCATATAGTATGTGGAAGAATAGTTCTAGGTATCAAAGTATTGTGCGCAAAATGCTTATAAGAATGTCTGGCATAGAGTTAGTTCAATAAATATGAGTTTTTATGACTATCCTTAACCATAATGGCTTTGGTACATACAAATTTCATCCATGAATTTGGTAACTATTTCCTGGAAGCCTACTCTGTCGGGCACTTCTCTAAGCCTTGGTTCCATAGCCGAGAGCATGAGTCCAAGTCCCTGTTCTTATGCAGGGTATGCTCCTGAGATCAAATCCATTCATCTGCCACGGAAGGCCATTGGCTGGAAAAAAGCGCACAACATGAGAGTGGTGAGTTAAGTTTTATTTGGGGCAAAATGAGGACTATCACCTGGGAGACAGTGTCTCAGATAACTCTGAGGAACTGCTCCAAAAAGGTAGAGGGGAGGTCAGTATATACATGATTTTAGTAAAGGAGGATGCGTGAAATCAAGCACACATTTTGGTTGCTGCTAGTCACAAAGAGCCAATGTCTCCATTAATGACTTTAGTGCTTTTCTAGAAATGAAAAGATACAAGAAATTGAATTCATTAAATCTTCTCCTGAAAATATCTAACTCTCTGAAGACCTGTTCTGCCAGTTTTTCCCAGAGCACAGGGTGCCTCATTCCTGACCTCCGCCCTGAACTCCTTTCAGGGTGTGTTGAAGGTCAGCGACTGCAGTGGCTCGTGACTTCATCCTTGTAGAGGCAGATGGCAAGTGTCAAATTTTAGTTGGCAGGCATTGGAAATAGATGTCTTAAAATTTCAGATTCTTAAAAATGAACAAAATAATAAAAGAAGGCTGTAAGTAAGGGAGATAGTATTTATCATACTTTCTGACCATCTCACTTTCCTCCAAGGAAAAGGTTATGGGAAAGAAATGAAAGTTAGAAGCAAACGTTCTTCAACCTTCTGCATAGACAGTAGTTCATATGATGTGGTTTGAGTGGCACTGTTGAAAGGCTTCAGACTTCTAAATCTTTTTTTAACCATGATATTGTGGACAAAAAAATGTTACCCGCCATTTCAGAAAACAAGGAATGTTGTCTTCCATTCCAGTAAACAAGGACGGTTGCCCACTTTCAAATCATCAGCTTCTGCAGCTGCTTTCCAGTGGTGTGCCTTGAGGGGAATTCAGGATGGAGAAAAACAGGACCCACACCCTAGATAGTTAAGATGCTTATCAAAGGAAGAATTTCAATAATCCAGACTCTTGTATCTTTCCATACATAAAAAAGCACTAACATCGTTAACTTGAGAAGTCTATTTTTTGTGATTACCAGTAACCTTTTGATGTTCGACTACATGCTTGTTTGTTTATTTTTCTTCAGCAAAAACTCCTGTATATCCTAAATCTTTCCTCACCTCTTTGGAGCAGTTCCTCAGAGCTCTCCGAGAGGCTGTCTTCCAGGCTGGAGTCCTCAGAAGTTCCCCGAGTAGAAGGTAATGTGCAACTTCAGTCAATACTACCCTCATTGTTAGAACTTTATTAGTTTGGGATAAAAGATTATGATTCTTGGAACTCATTTTTAACACACAAATTTTCCTGGAAAGAATGACAAAAATTAAGTCACAATTATCCATTTAGTATAGTATAAAAATCAATCTATCAGATGGGAGCAAGCCTGTCACCTGGAAAGACAAGGAGAGCAGCAGGAGAAACAGTTAGAGTCGGAGAAGAGTAAAAAAAAGGATAATTTTCCCTAAGGGTGGGAAGATCCTTTGCAAGCCACACAGAGGCAGTCCCTGGGCAGCCTAGGGTGGGCCTGGGGGCCCAGGCACCTGGGAGGGAGGGAAGGAGCATACACACAAAGAAGGGCCATTGGTGACTCCTCACTCCCACTCTTCAAAACATGGCAAGACCGTAAATTTGTTTTCTGTGTCTGTGAGTCTGTTTCTGTTTTGTAAATAAGTTCATTAGTGTCCTCTCTTATTTTAGATTCCACATAGAAGTGATATCATATGATATTTTTGTTTCTTTTTCTGGCTTACTTCACTTATATGGTGATCTCTAGGTCCGTTCATGTTGCAGCAAATGACATTATTTTATTCTTTTTTATGGCCAAGCAGTATTCCATTGTATAAATATACCACAATTTCTTTATCCAGTCATCTGCTGATGGACATTTAGGTTGTTTCCATGTCTTGACTATTGTAAATAGTGCTGCTATGAACATTGGGGTGCATGTATCTTTTTGAATTAAACATAGAAAACAAACTTTGGTTATCAGGGGAGAAAGGGGGTGGGAAGGGATAAACTGGGAGTTCAAGATTTGCAGATATTAACTACTATATCTAAAATAGATAAAACAACAAGTTTCTACTCTATAGTACAGAGAACCACATTCAATATCTTGTAGTCACCTATAATGAAAAAGAATGTGAAAAGAAACATACGTATGTATATGTATGACTGAAACCTTATTCTGTACACCAGAAATAGACACAACATTGTAAACCGACTACACTTCAAGAAAAAAAAAATCAAAACAATATGAGAAAAAGAACACATTCTCCTATTCTATTTAAGAGATAGACGACCTGAGACCCTGGGAAAGTCATTTAACCTATCTGAGCTTCAATGTCGTCATGTCTAAAATGGCAATATCGATACATCTCCCGTTAGACTCTCATAAGGATCAAATGAGATGATGTATGTAGAGCTTCGCTCATACAACAAGTATACAATATATACAGTAATAATGACAATGATAATAGTTTTTCTATTATTTTATTATCTTAGAACATAAATGCCCATAAGACAGGAAGAGAGGAGGTGCTCACATTTCATGTCATTACAGTACCTAGTAGAGAGCAACATGAAGTTGGGGGCTTATACACAACACATATATGGGAAGATATATGTGGCTTAAAAGCCAATGTGTGAATATATAAGTGTAATGTCTGCATTGTGCCCAGCACTGTACAGGTTATCACTATCACGGGGAATACAGGATAAGAAGAAGATGACTTATCACTCTCAAGTGATTTCCCATCTAGATGGTGAGAAAATAATCTCACGCGTAAATTCAGAGAGGGGTGAGTGTAAGCAGAAGTCTAAGGTAAGTCTTCCAGGAATAGAAAAGAACTGATCTGGGTTTAAAGAGTAGAAAGTGTTTGGATGAGGGCAAGAACTAACGGAGGCTGGACCAGATTGAAAACAGGATAAACAAGACAATTGATGGCAGGTACAGAAAACCAGCAGGTAACATAAGTCAGGGAATAAATAGAAGTGAGAGGAATGGCTTAAAACCACAGTGTGGGTCCAGGCACACGATGGCAAAATTTTTGCACAACGAGAAATACTAAGCCAAAATGAAATTTGAGGTCCTGAGTTTGGGGGCAATACCAAATAGTGGCAAAGCGTTGACAATGATACAAATAATTGATCATGCATACCCTAGGAAGTCAACCACAGCAAAGATGGTTCTTGTTTTCCCATTAATACACCTCATGACTTGTTTTCAAAACAATTATTTTCAAGAAAAAAAAGGGTCTTAGGAAAAGAGTAACAACACATTTGGCAATATCATAGTTGCCCTTTTTCCTCTACTCACATTAATTTCCAAATAGAATTGGCAAATGCAAATTACAAACATTTCCAGATTTCATAAACATCCCACAACTTCTAGGGCAGCTCAAAGCCAAACACAGAGCCAAAAGTCTAACAAATAACATGTGAGTTCACCTCTTAGCCGAACAAAGGCCCAGAACTACGTTTTCCCTCCAGACTTGATGTTCATGCATTGTGAATACCCACTCTGAAATTAAAGGAAGTCAGGTTACCTCTCAGTGGTTGATCGTCCCCCCTTAGGCATTCAGGGGCCAGGCTTGCACACCCTGAGTCCACAGGAGGGACAACCCACAATAAACGAGAAAATGGTTTTAATGGGATTGAGAACGAGCCCACTGGAGGCCCTTCTGCCCCAAGGAGGGGCAACCACATCAGTAGCTCTTACTAACTGTGCTCCAGGATCGGAATCTTTCATTGGAAAGACCAAGGCATCTATCAATGCAGTGGAATAGCCAACAGAGCTAGTTTGGCTGCATCATCAGCCATAAATAGCTTTATTGGTGTTGCTCCAGTCTCTTGGCTTAGATATGGAATTAACTTAAAGTAAACTGTAATAATACTGAGCATTCATATGTGAGGGGGGAGATTATCTGGTCTGTTACTACAAACACTTAGCAAGCCTTTAAAATGTTACTCAAAGCACTAGACAAGTAATTAGGGGAAATGACAGACTTTTTTTTGTATCATGGAAAGAATTTTAAACATGTCAAAATTCAACAAAGAAATCATCTTTTAATATTCATTTTAATTAAAGATCCAGCATCATTCATTGTAGGAATAGGAAAGAGAATCTCTTAATGTGATGTGGGGTTTGCAAGTATGTGAGGGAAATGTGGTTGGACATGAGTGTGTATTTTCTCTAACCATTGAGGTTTTCAAAAATTTATGATTCATCCTACTCATCCTTGGACTGCATAAAGGACCCATTCTATATTATTTTCCCTGAAGAGCAAAGATTGATTTCCTATTCATTTATAGTCAACAAATAATCACTAAGCAACAGGCATTGTATTATTTTGAGGCGATTGCATAATTTGGCATATTTTAGGAGTTTCTGTTGATTCCCATTTAAGTAGAAATTTGCACAAGTGTGTTACCTTGTAGCTAGACATGCTATCAGAAATTTCAATTCCTAGGATCCTGTTCAGACTTTCTCTACCACCTGCTTCCCTGATGTAGACCACCATTTACCTGTCACTTTGAACTCTTGATATTTGATGAAATATTATTATGATCTTAGATTTCTTATTGACTAAATCACTGGCAATCTATCCATGTCAGGCTGAGAGATAGTGACTTTGCTGGTAGATGGAGAAGGAGATAGAGTAGCCATAATGAAAAGCATGGGTGAAGTATGTAAGACAGAAAGGGAGGGGAAAAAAACAGCTCTGGGTAAACAAGAGGTAAAAATAATAGTGCTAAAATCAGAAACACATAGAGTACCTAATACTAACAGTGTGAGAGGGAGGGAGGAAGAGGGAGGGAGGAAGAGGGAGGGAGGAAGAGGGAGCGAGAGAGAGCAAGTGAGAGAGAAATGCACGAATAGAATTTCTTCTCCTCTTTTTAAAATTTATGTCAAGTCTGATTTAATTAGCATACTTGCAGTATCCCCTTAGCAACAGTCTCTCATTGGTCACCCAGCCCCCATGTGATTCCATGAAATCCAGGTCAACCTTATGCTTAAACGCAGAGCCCCATCACCACCCTCATGATGAGATAAGCAAAAACAGCTTAAGGGGACAGCAATAAGACCAATTTCTTTTTCCAATTAGGGCTTAACAATCTTTCCTAGGGGGCTACCTTATCAAATATACCCAGACAGGACCAATCTCTTCTTGCCAATTAAGCTCCCATTTTTTGAAGTAAGATCAATAAAAACATTACTGAGTTATTTGTTGCCTCAAATATGAATATGAGCCTGCATAAACTCAATCGTAAATTGCAGAAACACATCTGGAGAGAACGCCTTGGGGCAAAATCTCCTGGGACCTCGTAAAGAGCCAAATTCAAAGTCAGGCAAGACAATGGAACTGTCTCCATTAAGACTTAGATACCAACATACTGAAAAGAAGTGTTTTATTTTTAAATTATAGATTCAACCGTAAGAAGATCCTACAGCATAAAATCAAGAATGGTCAATAGCAAATTGAAAAATTGCTCAGGATTCAGCACACTTTTTAAAATCCACTCCACATACGGGGTTGGGGGGGGGGCGGTGCCCAGGTTGCTTTAGCTTCTATAAAATGCTAAACTGTCTCTGATATTTTAAGTAAAATTTTACTGCCTGGTATGTATCTATGCTCTTATTTCTTTGTTCATTTATTCTCAAGACTACAGCCTCCACAGAAGGAGTTTAAGATAAAAATATACCTTAAGGCAAGTGGTTGATATTAAGTGAAATCTGACATTTCCTTTTATTGTGATGCCTGATTTTTCCTAGTATAATGAGTATCTTTGTGTTTGTGCCAAGCAAAGCATTCTTTTTAGCATATGTGTCTGGAGATGAGGACCAGCTACACACTGCTATGGTATTTGCTGAATTTCCGAGGAAAAAAGCTGTCCACAGCAGGAAGACACCCCCACTCTTACCCCTCTTGTTGGAACATCTGGAATGGGAATTAAGGCAGTGCCAAGATGGCGTTAAAACTGTGGATTGCAGCTCTTTCTCGTCTTGCCAAATTCTCTTAAAAATGCTACTCCTATGCTACTGCAGCCTTAGGATCCAAAATGAGGGAATTGTTTTTTTTTTTTTCCTTCTTATTGTTGTTGTAACATAGAGACAATGAAATGTGACACGTTTTCTTTTCCTAGGAACTGACAGCAGGGACAAGATCTTAAAGGAGTTTCACTTTGCTTTGAATGTTAAATTGGTTTCCACCTCTCATGGGACACTGTGATAGGAGGCAGCTGGAGTCCGAAGGTTAGGCTGACCTTAATTTTCAATAAATGCACAACAGTGAAAGATCCCCGTGTCCTGGAGTCAAGGAGGCTGCAGCCATTCTTCAGATATCCACGTGGAAATAATTTGTGTCCTTACTTCTTTGATCTGGGTCATAGTTCTGTTGTTTTCTGTTCATTCAATAAACACTGAACATTTGTAATGCTCCAAACGTGGTTACAGATGCTGGCGCATAAAGATGAATGTTAACTCAGGCCCCTGCCCTCGCAGTGTTAAAACAGTGACCTCAGATTTACTCATTCATAAATTCACTATGATATGGTAAAAGGAAAAGCCCAGAAAGAGGGCGCTTAGGCTCGGACAGAGTTTTGAAGCAGGAGGCTGTCTGCTCACTTTTAGGAAGCACTATAGGAAAGGCTGAAGCTGGGTGTTAAGATCTGTAATTTTTCTTCAGGGAGTACATTTACCGAATGACTACTTTGTGTTCAAACTGTCTTAAAGTCTAATTATGAAGAGAGACAAGCAACCTATCACTACACAATAAGAGAAGAACTATGATAGAAATGTAAGTAGTTGTTGTGAGTTGAACTGTCTCCTCAAAATTCATGGTAAAGCACTGACCTCTAAGAGACATATTGGAGATAGATTCTTTAAAAGGGTAATCAGATTGAAATTAAATCATTATTAAAGTGGGCACTGATCCAATATAACTGGCTTATAAAAAGGAGAAATTTGGACACATGGTCACGCATATAAGGATAAAGGTGGTGTAAACATGAAGATGACCATCTTTGCAGCCAAGGAAAGAGGCCTGGGATAGAGTCTTTCTACAGCAGATTATCCTCAGAATGAACCAACCCCACCAATACCTTCATTTTCAGACATCTAGCCTCCACAAGAGTGAGACAGTAAATTTCAGTTGTTGAAGCCTCTCATATTGTGGTATTTTGTCATTACAGCCCAAATAAATGAATATAGGCGTTTATTGTGAATACCAAGAAATGTACAAGAAGGTTCCAGCAATGGCCTTTTGTGTAAGTCTCGTATGAAATCCAGTAACTCTGTAAGATTATTTAATTCCCGAAGAGGAGTTGTTCATCTATTTAACAAATATATGTATTAAGTATCCACCATGTGGGAGATATTTCCTAGGCATTGTGGGTAAAGGGCAGAATGATATGGGCCCTCATGGAGTTTACAATCTGATGGAGAAAGACAAGCAATAAACAAATTTTAAAATTACAATGATTTCTGGTTCAGGTAAAGCAATGAAACACTAAAAAAGGGTGATATCATGGAACATAACCAAGGAGATATGTTGAGATGCGCTTGTCAGGAAAGGACCATTGAAAGAGCTGAAAAAAAGAGTGTTTGGTTTTTACTTTTCAAATCAACAAAGTAAAGCTTAAAGGACTTTCTTCCAGATGGTGTCTGGTTTTACTTAAATCCATGTACTGAAGAATTATTTTGAATGCATCATTCGGAGCTGCCCTTGTCATACCAGGGAGTGAGCTTCCTCAGAATACCCCTGGGGCTTGTAATGTTTATAAAAATATTTGAAGCATATGATGGTGAGCTACAAAGGATTCTGATCCCTCCCTGAAATAGATTTTGGGACATGCCTCACAAGAAACAGAGGCAGGTAGATATTAGAATCAATTTCAACATATCACATAAAAAAGTAAGAAATTTGGGGGGACACTAAAGGTTTGGGGCCCCAGAGTGTGTGTATGATGAGGTGATGGATGTTAGGGAGCCTAAGTGAGGCCCCATAACTAGGTTGGGGGAAAGCTCTTGCTATGTATCCATCTCTCTTATCCACATAACCTAAGGGGACCGTTGCCTGCACCATCCCACCTAAGGATCAGGAAAGCTATTAACCCAGACCAGGGCCAGCAATGGCATATGGACCAAGAGTAGGGTGAACTAATTCTTACAGTGATCTCAGGCTGATCGGCACGGCCTGAAGGCTCCCCTATCCCCTTACGCACTGAGCTAGCTAGTGACACAAAAGCACGATGGCTCCTCAGAGGAAAGCAGTGCCTCGTACGAGGTCCATCATGGTTTCTTTGTGGATTAAGGAGAAATAGCGGTAGGTAGCACGGAATAAAATACAACCCCAGAATGCAACACTTTGCCTTGAGACCATTTCCTCCTAAAACTCACCTAGAGGAGGACAAGCTAAATCCAAGAATTTTTTTCTACTTGAGAGGTATTAAGAGTCATGATAGTTGATAATCACATAGTCCTCAAAGAGATGAGTTAGTATGAATAAGAGCTAATTGAAAATATTGGGGATAAAAATATAATTTTAACATAAAGATCTCCTTTGCATTTGTTTTATTTTATCATTTAGGCTGAGGGGCAGCAGCGACCAGGGGAAGCTCTTTTTATGGTGAGGGCAGGGGTGCAAAAGGGAACGTGGGAACCCGGGAGGGCTCTAAGTCCTATTTTCAGAGCCAGTACTGTATCATTTCAACTACATTTCATTGACTAGAATCAGTCATGTGGCCAAATCCAAATTCAAAGAGCTGGTGAGTCCTCTCTGCCTTTAATATGAGAGACTGCGATGTTAACATGCAAAGGATGTGAATAGAAAGAGAAGCAAACAATTGGAGTCAGTATTTCAATTTACCACTGAGATTGTCTCACTTAGTTTCTCAATAGTGTCACTAGATTTGAGAAGAAAATGGAAAATTATGTTCCAAATGATTAAAAGAAAGAACACTAGGCACAGAATTTTATGCCCAGTTAGAGTAATGTTGACATACAAGTATAAACTAAAGGTATTTCCAGGAATACAGAGTTGATATGATTGAATACCCAAACTTCCTCTTGGAAAAATACTCTTCGAAGAAGTATATAGCAAGAGAAGAAGCTAATCCGTGAGAACCCTGAGGGATATGGGGGAAATGCACTTATTAATACGTTGGTAAATATTATTGTCTAAATAATAAAGATAAAATATAAAAACATGTGTCCATAATCATCTAGAATTAAAATTTAGCCCAGTGTTGTGCAATCAAACTGTGATGATGAAACTCTTCTGTGTTTATACTACAGTATGGAAGCCACATGGGCTATTGATCACATGAAGTGTGACTAGAGCAACAAAGAAACTAAAATCTAAATTTTTCTTAACTAAATAATTTAAATACTCACATGTTAGTGGCTGCTGTTTTTGACAGCGCAGGCGTTGTATGGTAATTGGAAATGGAAAATACCAAAAGAATAAATTGAGGTAAGAACGTACCAAGATACTTGTCTTAATCCAGTACATGACGTAAATATTGATATATTTAATGTATTGAGATACGAATAGAAATATATGCATAGGATTTAATAAGCAACCAAAAATGAAAGAGAATGTATTAAAAATAAATCCAAAGAGGAAAAGTATCCAATGGAAAGAAAAAAAAAAAGGAGAAAAGCAGAAGCCATGTAAGTTTGACAAATAGAAAATATGAATTCAGATGTGGAAAAGGTATAATTGTAATAGTTATAAAAATTTGAAGAGGTAAAATGAACTCTCCAAATCAGGTTGGATTAAAAATTAAACCAGCATATGTGGTCCCCAAAGAAAGGAAACATGAATATTGATAAAAAGAGGATGGAAAGAAAATGAATATTACAGTAGCCCTTTCATTCAAATAAACACTTTTGATGCAAAAAGATATAAGGGAAAATTTAACTTCAGCTGTAATAAAGAAATAGCCCTGATATTTTGGAATTGCCATAAATGTCTGTCGTTCTTTCTGGCTTTCCAGTCTCTGAATTCCTGTTGGACTCATCTTCCACTATATGAGTGGCACAGAGCCACCCTAATATAGAAGCATAAAATGCCTGTATTGGACTGTACTCTGCAGGCCTACAAGGCTTGTGCCCACCTAGCTTCAAGACCAAAGTCAGTGACAGAGATATCAATGGTTTAATGCATAGGGAGCTAACTTGTCTGAAGCAAGGTCCTGGAGTGACTCTCCATCACATGTAGCTGAGGGGGTGGGGACAGAACATGGCAGCAAATTTCACTCCCCAGAGGGGAGGGGAGAGGAGGACAGTTAGCAGTTATGGGGAAATTGATGTCAGATTGGCACGCACACCAGTTACCAGGGAAACCAGCAGAGGGACACGGCCCTCATCACCCCTTTGATAGGCTATCGTGATGGCTAAAGTTAGAGCAATTATTAGCTGGGGTGAGGGTAAGTATGTCGGAAGGTCACTCAGGTGAGTAGATGTAGGGGCAGCAGGCACTGGTTGAGCAGGGGACGTACAGACAGCAAGAGGACAGCCACCTTGAATGGCCTGACCACACAACCAGACGCTTAGTCTTCAATCTTTCTTTGAGCTCTTGTAACCGAGCAGGACCCTGTGGGGCCTTCCAGGGTCAGCCTCCTCCCGCACATCCTCTGCTGCAGCTCCTCTCAGTACTCAGCACTAGTACCCAGATAACAGCATCTCATGTATAGTTCCTGAGAGTTTCAGATGCTAAAAATCACCACCAAAGGGAAGAAATTAACTACTTGATGATTTTATTTTTTATTTTTTTGAGTAAAGGTAGATTTATCCAGAGATACATACTCCATAGGCAGAGTACAGGCTATTTCAAATGGCAAGAGAAAGGCCGTGAGGTGTGGGGATTGGGTGCTCAGTAGATACACACTCCATAGACAGAGGGTGGGCCGTCTCAGAAGACGAGGGAGAGGCCACTACTTGATGACTGACAGCACGTGGCCCCAGACCTTCTGATGTTGCTGACCGCCCTGTTACCTCAACATTAACCAATCACAGAATGCACAAAAGCTGATCATGTAACTGCGACTCTTCTCCCTTACCTGGCTATTAAATTTCCTTTGCTGAAACTGGGGAGTTCAGGGTTTTCTTGGGCATGAGCCACCCTGTCCTCTTTGCTCAGCCTGCAATAAACTTTTCTTGTCTCCAAACTACTGGTGTTTCAGTTTGGCCTCAGGATGGGGTGGGCACACAAACTTGCCTTCAGTAATGCTGTTTATCCAGACACTTGCGTTCACCTCTGCCTGAGAAGGTAACGATGCGAAGAAGCAGGGCCTGTGGGATGCATCCTGGAGACGGTGGTGGAGGTCACCACAGGTCTGGAGAGGCAGAACTGGCAGCAGCCCTGTGGCAGCTGCTCCTCTGTCCAGCGCTGGCTGAATGGTCAGTACAAGCTTTAGGATCTGTTTCAAGACACAGTGGTGTTTTCGGGACTTTTTCTGTATCCTCAGACCTGGCTGTCTGCCTTCCCTCTTCCCTTTTCCTCCCCCGCCTCCTAATACTCCCACATTAAGATTCTGTGAAGTATTTAATATCTTCCAAATAAAATATTTTGGTGCTTAAATTAGTCAAGGTTGGCATCTGTTTTTTGCAACCAGGAACTCCAGTTGATGAACAGTGATGGACAATAACCAGATCAGACAACTCATTTACATTTCATTAGTTGTTGTAGTGGATATGGGCTTCATGAGAGAAAAACGTGCTTTATGCCTTGCGTCTGGGTGAGATGCAGTGGGAGACCACACGACAGCCACATTTATTATTCTACAATGGGCCTCTTTGCCAGCTGCTAATTTGTTTATTTCTTTAAGAGAAGCGGCCATTCATGTAAGCTCCCTCACTATAAACAGCAAAGAAAGTTCAGCTTGAGAGGAAAACTCTTTACAACTTAGGAAATTCTGCCTTTGCAACAAGATATTGTGATGAGCATTTTGTCACCCCTTCAAAATCAGTGGAAAACAGTTACATTTATATCCCATCTTTTTGATCACATAATAAAGCTTACTGATGCTCGTTGTGCTCGGTAAGTAGTTACTTCACTACTTACCTGGGATGCCTTAAAATACCACAAATGCCATAAAGCTCATCTATCATTATACATCATTATCTACTTACCTAAAGCTTAACAGTCTTTAAAATCTACCATTTCATTCATTCATTTTTTAAATGGTAAAAACACCATGTAGGAAGTCTATTCATAGAAAATTGATGAAAATTAAGTAACAGGGCATTTTAATTACTCTGGCATCCTCCTATGCCTGTTCAATTAAAAAAAAAAAGGAATTTGCAAAAATCACTTCACTTTAGCAGGCCTCCCCACATTGAAAAAACAAAAGCACAGAAAACAAAAATGGGGCAAGATTGAAATGAGTAATGGCTAAATTCACTGTTACTATAATCATTGTATACTTCACTGAGAGTGAGAAAATATACTGACACTGTCCAATGTTGGGAAGGGGTGGGGAAAAACTGCTTCCTGTATGGGTTTGTGAGAGTGCTGAGTTTTTCTATTGTTTTGGTTAGTAAAGGCTATTATCAATTAATTTAAGATACTTAGAATCTTTGGCCAATAATCCCTTCTCTAGGAATTTAGTTTACAGAAACTTTGCCAAGGGTACCAAAACATAAATGTAGGAACATGTCCATTACAGCATGAAATATTGATTTTAAAATGTCCAAAATAGTTGACCAATTAATACAATGTAGTAGAACTCTTCAACATATTATAAAGTTTTTAAAAAGAAAAAAAGTAGATTGTTATGGACCGAAGAGTAAAGATATTCATGATGGAGTGATTAAACAAAACATTTTTTGCAGGTGCAAAACCCAATATTCTCTGATTTATTTTTTTTTATAATATTTAATAGGTTTCTGCCTACTTTTTATCAGTTAAAATGACTTGAATGGATTTTTGCCAAATTTCGGGAACATGGTCTATATGATATCTTAAATATCTGTTCAGGGCTATGAAATCATCTTTAAGGAGATTACTGGTGGCAGAGAGCATTTCAGAGAGAGGAGTCACACAGCAGAACAGACATAGGTGTTGACTGGCACTGTGTGATTGTGTAACATGATTCCTACGAGCCAGAAATTTCAAACAACTCAAATGCCCATCTACTGATACCCTGGATGAACAAAACATCCATACAGTGACATATTACTTGACAGTATAGATACTTAACTACTGAAACATGCTTCGACATGAATGAACTTTGAAAAAACATTATGCTATGTGAAAGAAGCCAGTTACAGAAGATCACATATTATATGATTCCATTTATGTGAGGTGTCAAGAATAGACACGAGAAAAAGATAGTCAAGCAGATGGAGCAGAGACATGGGAGGGATAAGATAAACAGATCTAGGAAGAGGCATATGGATAGAATTATGGGAGGGGTACGAAATACGTGAATTATTGTCTCTGTCACCATGTAATTTTCAAGTACATACAATTAGACAGGATAATCTATCCTATGGAAATCTGCTAGCTTGTGTCTTTGGCCATTTCAGTGTTTTCCCAATTGGCCTGTGACCAGACATGACCAGAGTGGCCATTAAAGTAAGGGCGTAGGCTGTGCATGGGTCAAGGAAGGAGAGTTCCTTCCAATGAGGCTACACAGTACAGCGAAGCTCAATAAAATGCATGCCTACACTTTCTTTCTCTCCTTTGCCTATTTCAAAGAAAAATAAAATTCTCACTCTTCCACAGAGTTAACATTATACACATATATTTGACCAAATGATAATTCCTTTCAGACTGTGACCTTACTCCTTCAAGTTCCAGCAGCCTCCACATTTTCATGAATTCAGCTAAAACTTCTGCTTCCCCCCACCGCTTCCAATCTTTATGTCTCTTTTTATATTTCGCTTTAGTCCTACATTCTTTCTTTTTGTATTTTTCCAGTTAGATGTCTTCCTAGAACTCAGCATCAACATGGCTAAGACTTGAGCTTATCATCCTCCCTGCCCACAAACTCAACTCTACCAAATTTTTCTGTTTCTGTTATTGACAGCATTATTCTTGGAGCAACTGAGGTCTGAAAATTGGGTGTTTTAGGTGTTAACTTCTAATCTGCCAAACTTGGGGACTCTTTTTCTTTTCCTTTTTATCTAGAATCACTAACTTACATTCCTCCTCTCATTTTGATTGTCTTTTTGTTTCCCCAGATTTAATGAGATATAATTGACATATAACATTGTGTCAGTTTCAGGTGTATATTCTGATGATTTGATATACACATACACTGGAAAATGATTACTGCAATAAAGTTAGTTAACCCACCTATAACCTCACAGAGTTAAAATTTTTTAGGAGTGGGGAGTGAGAACTTTTAAGATCTACTCTCCTAGCAACTTTCACATGTGCAATGCAATAGTGTTCAATATAATAAACATGCTTTACTTTACAGCCCCAGAGCTTACTCATCTTATAACTGGAAGTTTGTACCCTTGACTACCTTTTTCCATGTTTCCTGCCCTACCCACTCCTTCTGCCCCTGGCAACCATGAATCTGCTCTTTGTTTCCATGAGTTTGGTTTTTTTAGATTCCACATATAAGTGAAATCATACTGTAATTATCCTTCTCCGTCTGACTCATTTCATTTAGTAAAATTCCCTCAAGGTACACTCCATGTTCTCATGAATGGGAGGATTTTCCTTTTTTTACAAAAAAAAAAATAATTGAGAGATCCATTGAATATTTGAACATTGAATAGTCCATTGAACATATTGTTTACTTGTTTATCCATTGATGGACACATAGGTTGTTTTCATGTCTTGGCTACTATAAGTAATGGTTGATATAAATAATGCAGCCGTGAACATGTGAGTGTAGGTATCTTTTTGAGACAGTGATTTCATTTCCCTCAGTTACATACCAGAAGTAGAATGTTCTTGAGGCTCCTCTATAATGTTTTGCATAGTGGTTGTACCAGTTTACATTCCCATCAACAGTGAGGAACAGTTCTCTTTTCGCCACATTACCCTGTCACTTGCTACCCCTTGTCTTTTTAACTATAGCCATTCTAACAGGTGTGAGTATCTCACTGTGGTTTTGATTTGCATTTCCCTGATGACTAGTGATGTTGAACACCTTTTCATGTACCTGCTAACCATCTGAATATCTTCTTGGGAAAACTGTCTATTCAAGTCATTTGCCCATTTTTAAATTAGATGATGATTATTATTTTTGCTATTGAAGTTGTATGGATTTCTTACATATTTTAAATACTAACTTCTTATCAAATATATGTTTGCAAATATTTTCTCTAATTCTGTAGATTTCTTTCCTTTTGTTGATGATTTTCTTTGCTGTGCAGAAGATTTTTCATTGGATGTAGTCTTACTTGTTTATTTTTGCTTTTGTTTCCTGAATTATTGGTATCATATCCAAAAAAAAAAAAAAATCACTGCCTAGACCAATGTCATGGAGATTTTTCTCTATGTTTTTTTCTAGTGTTTTATGGTTTCAGGTCTTCCATTTAAGTCTTTAATCAATTTTGAATTAATTTTTGTGAGTAGTGTAAGATAGGGGTTAAAATTTATTCTTTTGCATTTGAGTATCCAGTTTTCCCATCATCATTTATTCAAGAGACTGTCCTTTTCCTATTGTATTCTTGGTTCCATTGTAAAATATTAATTGACCATATATGTTGGGTTTATTTCTAGACTATCAGTTTCTGTTGTACTGGTTTGTATGTCTCTTTTTATGCCAGTATCATACGATTTTGATTACTATAACTTTATATATAGCTTGAAATCAGGAAGTGTGATGCTTTCATCTTTGTTTTTACTTACGGTTGCTTTGGCTACTTCTTTGGCAGATTCATAGGATTCTAGGATTGTTTTCTCTATTTCTTTAAAAAGTGCCTTTGGCCTCCAGCTGTATCCGGCAGTTGGGAGAGGCTGGAAACTGTGCCCTGCAATTGGCTGGGGTCACTGGCTGGGCTCCCTGCCTGGGGGAGGCCACAGGCTGTGTTTAGCAGTTGGGCAAGTTAGGCTGTGTTCCACTTCTGGGCAGGATGGAAGGTGAGGCACTGCAGCTTGTTGGTCCCACAGGTTGGGCTCTGAAGTTGCCCAGGGTCAATATTCAGTCTCCCTGGTTATGTGGGGCCAGAGCCTACACTCGGTAGTTGGGCAGAGCTGCTGGCTTGGCTCCTTGAGCAGGGCTGCAGGGTGAGTTCCTTGTTGCCAGGTCCCCTGGCCAGGCTTCATGGATGGTGGGACTGGATGTTACACTCAGCCATTGGGCAGAGCTGTGCATTTGTTTCCCTGCCTTAGAAGCCAGTGGTATGGGTTCCATGGCCAAAAAAGCCCACTGACTGGGGACCTAGTAATAATTTGGATTCCAGTTAAAAATCTTTCAAGTGTTAAAAGTGAAAATTAAAAGTCTTAAAGAAATGTAAGTGTTCTCTAATGGAAAATTAATTCCATCATACTTTAGCTTTTAATTTTTATTCTTGCTTCATAGTGAAATAGAATAACCAAACACAAAAAAGTACAAAACACATTATTATATTTTCTAGATAAGCTTTTAGCCTTCATCAGTGTCATCATAAATTTGATCATCTACTTTTTGCTTACTAAAAGTTTTTGTTCTTTTCTCCATAGATTCATTTGTAAACGTTAAATATTGATTTATAAAATGTTCCAATACAGAGCCTAATGGTCATCTTCTGATCATTAGTTTTATCTGTTGCCAAGAATAGTAGTGGAAGTGAAAATTTAGCCTTATAATAAGTTCTCTTTTACCTCTGCAATATCATGAACAAATTTGCAATATAAGGCATCTAGGAATCAAGAAAATACACACGTTGCGGAGGCCCGTGGTAGGTGTGTGATTTCTGCCCAGTGTTCTGAATGTCAAAGTGAAGAAATTCAATGAAGCATGGGTAAACGTCAGGAGTAACTATGACTCTCTTAAGGTAGCCAAATTCCTCATCATCTAATTAGTGATGTGCATGAACGGATGTGAGACTCCCACTGTCCCTACCTACTATCCAGCAAAACCACAGCCAAGGGAACAGACTTGGCAGAATCAGCAGGGAAAGAAGACCCTGTTGAGCTTGGTTCTAGTCTGGCACGGTGAAGAGACATGAGAGGTGTAGAAAAAGGTGCCCCCCCTCCTCCATTTACCACTACTCTGATCGCTTTTTCACTGACCCAGTGAGACAGTGGGGTGAGCCCCGAGGGGCTCTCGCATGACTTAATAAGAAAAAAACAAACAACCAAATCCAAAAATGGGCAGAAGACCTAAAAAAGCAATTTGCCAAGAAAGAAATACAAATGATCAATAGGCACATGAAAAAATGCTCAGTACCACTACTTATCAGAGAAATGCAAATCAAAACTACAATGAGGTATCACCTCACACCAGCCAGAAGAGCCATCATTCAAAAGTCCACAAATGACAAATGCTGGAGAGGCTGTGGAGAAAAGGGAACCCTCCTGCACTGCTGTTGGGAATTCAGTTTGGTACAGCCACTGTGGAAAACAGTATGGAGATTCCACAAAAGACTAGGAATAGACTTACCATATGACCCAGGAATCCCATTCTTGGGCATATATCCAGAAGGAATCCTACTTCAAAAAGACACCTGCACCCCAGTGTTCATAGCAGCACTATATACAATAGCCAAGACATGGAAACAGCCTATATGCCCATCGACAGATGACTGGATAAAGATGTGGTATATTTATACAATGGAATACTATTCAGCCACAAAAACCAACAACATAATGCCATTTGCAGCAACATGGATGTCCTTGGAGAATGTCATTCTAAGTGAAGTAAGCCAGAAAGAGAAAGAAAAATACCACATGAGATCGCTCATATGTGGAATCTAAAAAAAAAAAAAAAAAAAGAACATAAATACAAAACAGAAACAGACTCATAGACATAGAATATAAACTTGTGGTTGCCAAGGGAGAGGAGAGTGGGAAGGGACAGACTGAGAGTTCGAAATTTGTAGATACTGACAGGCATGTGCCGAATAGATAAACAAGACTATACTGTATAGCACAGGGAAATATATACAAGATCTTATGGTAGCTCACAGCAAAAAAGAATGTGACGATGAATATATATGTATGTTCATCTATAACTGAAAAGTTGTGCTGTATGCTGGAAATCAACACAACATTGTAAACTGACTATAACTCAATTTAAAAAAAAGTTAAAAAAAAAAAAGACACAGAAAACGCACACAGACCAGGGGAACAATCATCCTTTTCTCCTGTATTGGAAATTGATCATGGTGTTGAGCAGAGCTGGACTGATCAGCATCAAATGCAAATATGGGCACCCAAGTCTCTTAGGTGGTAGCAGAAAGTGACTAGTTCATCCCAAGGCCTCGAGCGAGCAGGTCAGAAAGTCATTGCTCTGTAACTAAGAACAGACAGGTGAGTGAGAGAGCAAGGGCATCTCATAAATGTACCCCACAGAACTGTACCTGAGCTGAGAAAGGACCTAGCACTGGCCTTTGGCCACCCCCAGAATGTACTGCAAGTAAGCGAGGCTAGAGTGGAAATCATATTGTGGGAGGGAGTAACCAGGACTTCCAGGACTTCAGCACTGGAACTTTTCTGAGAAAACTAAACTCAACTGATATTAATTTTCCTTTTTTTTTATTCACTAGTTTTATTTAGATTATTTACCAATTTTATTTGAGAATGAAATCTCCTCACTTTTTAGACCCTCATCATATGTGTTCAATGTGAGCCTTCCAGGCAGACAAGACAGGAGATATTCATGTTGCCAAGAATGTGATTGAGTCTCTTCCCATGAGGTAGGGACTGTTTAGACCTCTGAGTGTCATAGAATTTAGTTCGACATTCTGAATAACCAAGGGCAAAGTGGAGACGCTTCAATGCCAATGCCTTTTTCATAGAGTAATTCCTTCTGTATAGAGCATTCTTGACTACCATGGACAGAGTAATCATCCATCTTACTTTGCCTGGCTTGCTTTCCAGTTATAATTACAAATGGCCTCCCTTTCGCTCTCAAAAGTGTTCTCTTTTGGAAGGTAAGTTATGTGGCCTGTCTAGCCATGGGGAATAGAGATGTGTTGGAGAGCAGGGGCGCCTCCCTCCAGAAGCACACACAGTCCATTGAGGACCATACAACTTGGGTACCTACAGTGGCTCTCAGGCCCATCTGCACAGACACTGAGCAGGATCTTCCTTTGAGGGAGAGTTTTGAAGAATAATGTGGAAATACAGGTGTTCCCCTGAATTTGAAAAAAAAAAGAAAGAAGGAAAGAAAGAACACCTGTCAGAGGTCAGGGCTCCAGGTCCTCTGTAGAATTCCTATGTAAGTCTGGGCTTGAAAAAAAACCACCCAATTTATCCATGCTCGGATATTTTCACTCTAAAACAGGGGACAGGGCTAGATTAACAGTGTTTAGACTCCTTTCTCAGAGACCTGGGTTACAGAGGAGCCTTAAGCATCGGGATGGGAGGGCTGTGGACTACAAACTGTTTCAATAAGAGCATCAGGGTTTCTCTGTTTACATAGTGAGCTTGTATCTAAAGTTTCATTTGAACACAAGTTTCTGGTTATATAGCTAAATATATAAAATGCTTGATATTTGAAATTCTCTAACAAATGATCCAGTGAATCTATGGGAAATGGGAACATTATTGTAGGGTGACCACTTGCAGTCCAGGACACTATACACCCTAAGCAATCATATAATAATGCCAAGATATAGGAAGCCTGCTCACCTTACTTCCACAAGACAGTAGGTGATAATATTGCTCGTGCTTTATAGGCTGCATGTAGAGAATTAAACCTATATATTTCCTTTTCAAAATTCTCAATGGTCTAGGGGCTGGGTGCTAGCCCCAGGCCTATGTCTATCTCTGTGGCAGAACAAGACTTTCAGACTCTCTGGTTCTCAATCTCACCGTGTTTGTACATAAAATTGGGATAACATTTTCTGACCTTCTGATCTCACTTGCTTGTAGCCATTATGAAAGAAATTAAGAGCTACAAAAGCACTCTGAAATGCTCCAAGTATGTGCATTCCATTATTATTTATTAAAATTATTTCTTGGGATCATTTTTTAATATAGGTTATAATATAAATTTATGTAAAAATCTTGGGTGTTCTAGGTAATTATTGAATGTAAATCAACTTAAATTGTTTATTATACAATTTTCTAAACATTATTTCTCAAGAGACCAAAGTATAGATTAAAGATACTGGTTGCGAGCAAAGGATACCAATCCTGCCTCAGGCAGAATGGAATGGAATGCCCACAGGACAAGTGGAAAGATAGATGGTAAGTTATACATGACAAGGCTTAAAAAACAGTTAGAGCCAGGGGACTTCTGGAAACAAAGAAACAGGAAAAACACACTAGGCATCTGGCGTAGTTTGGCAGCATGCGTCCCTATTCCTGCAAAGAATTCTCTAACCAGAGGTGGATGACTTTCAAAATACACAGACCTTTATACAGCATAGGCACCAAATCATGAGATTGGTCTCTAGCTAAAAACCTAGTAGGGTCATACTGGTGCACACCTGCTGGATATCAGATCTCGTCACAAACCCTTTCATCTCTAGCTCAAGACCAAAACTCCATCTAATACCATAGTGTCAGATGAGCTTGGGCCACCCCTGGTGACATGATGGTAGGAGGTTCGGGGAGTGTGTAGCCAGGGGATTCTGTAGCATCAGAATCACACTAACTGACCAAGACCGCACACAAAAGGAATTTGGGTGCCAATAGTGAGATGATTGCATTCGGAACAGCCAAAAGGACAAGTGTTCACCAAGAAAATGTGATATTTGTGATATTTAGTTGCTGTCTTGTTTTTCTCATATGTAGTTTGGTAATTGAATTATCTGTTATTTCTCTAAAGTGCAGAAAGTAATGCTGAGGTGACAGATAATATACACAAGACATGGTATTTTAGATGTTGATACTTACTTTCACTGATTTATTCTATGTTATTTCACTGAGCAATCAAACATTAAAATTTAATAAGACAGGGTACAGAAATATATATGACAGATAATATTTAGCATGTTTATTTCAGAGATAGGGACGTCCTTTAATTTGAGTAAAGAAATGAGGTTTCACGGCGAGACATACACATTTGTTAAGTGTAGATGACATATATAGAATTTTAGGTAGCATTTTCACATGTGGAATTTTTATATAGAAAGAAAAAAATTTCTTTCTTTCTATGATAAGGTTATTTCCTTTCTTTTGCTTCCATGGTGATAATGGGTTGGTTTTAATCCATCTGACCCTCCACCTACATGGAGATCTGAGCTATTCTGCCAGGTGCCCCCTGAGTCTCCAAGGATAAGAGCAGGCTCTCAAGTGGCCAGAACTGACCCTCACTATCCAAGCCATCAGGGAAGCTGGCAATTAAAGGGATGAATCAAATCAAAGTGTTTTGCGCTGGTCTTAGCCTATCAATAACCAACGCTGTGGCTGAACCGGCTCTCGTGACTTTTATTATTATTGCAAGTTGTCCTTGGTAATAACCATCAGGAAAGTTTGGCAAAATACAAAAAAGATTGTTATTTACAATCCTGGAAATTACACGGCACATGTGGGGGCACACAGTAGGGTCACAGTTAGAAAGAAAGAGAAAGCACAGACCTGGGATTCTGCTTTTACTGAGGTTGAGACTCCACGCCTAAGGTTTTGTGGGCTTACTTTGTATAGATGAATCTAAAACACAAGAAGGGAGAACTTAAAGCCTGAGAAGGGAAAAAATAAGAGGCCCAATGGTCAGTTACTGAAATCGACCAGGGTCTCTCAAAACAAAGGAAACTGATGGGAAGTGTGTGCGCGTGGCCTGGCTGTTTATCTGGCTACCCTGTGGCTGGCACTCTGCTTATTCAAGATGGTCATGATGAAGTGAAGGGGCTGCCTCTTGGGGATGCAGGCCACAACAGTCAAAGCTCAAGTCAGGCACTTGGGTTACTGAAAAAAAAGAAAAGCCAACAGTAATGTCTATGCTGCAAAAAGCTAACGACCAAACACAGCGGAGTTCATTTACGAGCCGGAGGCAGGGACTTAGGATGGGGTCAGAGAACCAAGAGTTAACAACAGAACAGAGATGGAATTTTAATGAAGCAGACAGGAAACAGAGTGAGAGAAGGCCTGGAAATTTACCTGTTACACCGATAGGTCCCTTTCGAGGACAGGAAATCAATCATGTTTAGGTCTGCTGGCTGTTTTTAAAGGTCAGCATCAGGGAAAATGGATCTGTTCACATTCTTTTACGATTCTAGTCCCCAGGCCTGTTTCTAATATTTGAGAGTCCCAGAACTTGAAAACAAATAGAGACCCACATATAAAGTGTTTAAATGTTTGAAAGCTGTGCATCAAGCCACCAGTGTTAAAGTAGGTTTTAACTGCTCATTGAAACATATACTTTCATAACAAAAAAATAAAAAAATATGAAAAGCTATGGTTTTATAAGATGAAAAACAGGCAAGATATGAATTCTAATTGAATTTAATTTTTATTGTCCTAATCTAGGTATTCTGTTAATAGACCTATAATGTTTAAAAGAGAATTAACAATGACACCCATGATCTACAAATTACTCTGTATTTATTTATTTTTTCTTGTCTGATGATGGTTTTACAATAGATTCTTTTAGATACTTATATTCTTTTGACAGTGATGATATAAAAGTATCCAACTTTGTTCAAAGCATATAAACTTTGAATATAATATATTAAAAAATTAAGGTGAATCTAAAGAATACAATAATATTCATATATATTTAAGTCAATTTCTTCTCAAATATCCAAAATTTCCTGTTTGGATATTTGAGAAGAAATTAATGTAAAAACAAAAATAATATAATTTACCATTAATAAATACCAATTTAAAATTCATTTGAATATAAATTAATTTTTTGAAAAATTTATTAATTCTTATTGAATTTTTTTTACCAAAATGGTACTCATAATTTTAGTTTTTAAAATCCAACATCATTGCTAACGTAAAGACAAATGTCAGGCTTTCTTTATGTTATGTATATATATATAAATGTTATAAATATATATACAATTGGCCCTCCATATCTGCAGGTTCAACATCCTTGGATTCAACCAACCTCAGGTCAAAAATGCACATGCAAAAAAAATTCCAGAAAGTTCCACAAAGCAAAACTTGAATTTGCTCCATGTTGGCAACAATTTACATTGTATTTACAACTATTTACATAGCATTTACATCGTGTTAGGTATTATAAGTAATCTAGAGATGCTTTGAAGTATACTGGAGGCTGTGTATATAGGTTATATGCAAATATCACACCATTTTATATGAGGGACATGAGCATCCATGGATTTTGGTATCCACCAGTGTCCTGTAACCAATCCCCTGTGGATACTGAGGGATGACTATAATTATAAATTTAAGAGGACTATACAGTGATTTTGAAAATGTTTCTGTTGTTGAACCCAAGTTCTTGTGCCCAAAGCACAGTGAAGACAAACAACCTGAAACATCAGAGTTTGGAGCAGAGAAAGATTTACTACAAGGGCCAAACGAGGAGAATAGGGGGCTTGCACTCAAAAAACCTGAACTCCCTGATGGGTTTCAGGGAAAAGCTTTAAAGGCAGATTTTGGGGGGAGGGCTGCAAGGTGTGTGACTTTCTTCTGATTGGTTGGTAGTGAGGTAGCTGGATGGTGTTCCAGGAATCTGTTATCAGCCTCTGATTCTGACCAGTCCGGGGTCCATGTTTGTGCTCAGCCTGAAGTTACCATCCTCCACCTGGGTGGGGCTCCAGTAGAGGAACTCAGAGATATGCTCCCAGATTGTTATGCCCACCCCGCCAGGATGAACAAGGACCCTGAACTGCTGTTTCTTGACTGCCTTTCCTCAGTTTCTGCACTGCCGCACATCCCTAATTAGTAACTATTTGAATCTGCCCTTTGGAATTCAGGGAAGGTCTAGGAGGCTGAAGACTTTTCCTGCAAATAAGAAACAGGGGACACAGAAAGGCTTTTGTACCACCCTCCCAGGGTCATGCTCAGTTTCATTTCCAGGTCAGATTGTTCAACTATTGCAAAGACTCTGCTAATTCCCAGATATCTTTGGAACTGTGAATTGAAATACAAATGAAAGGAAGAAAGGGGATGCTCTGCATCCTGGGATTCGTGCCTTGTAAAAGGAAGAATTTGTCAATGTTTTTCCTCTTATCTAAGACCTTCTAATATTCAAATCTTCTCTGTGTCTATTTCTAGCATTGACAGCGGGACAAAACGAAAGCCTCAGAATATTCATATAGGGGCACGTTTGTTTAAGAGCACAGGGCAAGAGGTGAACCGGCACTTTCCTGGGCCTGACTGGTGTGAGTCAAGGCAGTGATTTTGGGTGTCAGGGTCACACTACGTCAGCATTGCACACCAGATCCTAGTGACAAGTCTATGCATTTTGTAATAATTTAATTTTGTATCTTTGTGATGATTCATCCTCTAAAGCAAGGGGCCTCTTATGTGGGTCTAAGAGTCCTGGTGAGAATTAAGAAAGATTTCATCGATTTCAAATCACTAACAAGGGCTAGAGGGTGCAGGTTTTAGCCACAAAGGGAGAAAAGTAAATTGTACAAAGCTGATAAAACTTCCGCTTTGTAGGTGGGGAAGAGAGCACTTAATATGTTGATAAAGTTAATGTATTGAGGCTTTTACTTGTGCTACTTTCTTTTTTTTTAATTAGAAAAATTATTATTGCATTATTTAATTATTTTTTACTTTGATGGGGTGAGGGGAGGGTAATTAGGTTTATTTATTTTTAGAGGAGGTACTGGGGATTGAACCCAGGACCTCATGCCTTCTAAGCATGTGCTCTACCACTGGAGCTATACCCATCCCCATGTAGTGATACTTTCTTATTTTTCCTTCATGGTCATGACTGAGTATAACGAAGCACATTGGCTGACCTTTTGTCTTTCTGTATTTTAGGTGCTTTTGCAAAGACTAAAGCTCACATGTACTGATCGATTTGTGCTGGTGTCCTAAGACAGCAAGAGAAATGGAGAGGGAGGAGTATTTTTGAGAACACTGAAGGGTAGGGAGATACTTCCTCCAGGCTGCTAGGATTAGAGAGGTTGGCAGGGTCTAGGAGGGGTGTTCATTCAAGCTTTGTTGCAGTACGGATGTCATAGCAAGGTTTTGGAAAGGATGGATTCCAACTGTACCTACTAGTAGCCCTAGCATGTACTATTTATACTTTTTAATTCGTAAACACTCTTTAAAAAATGAACATTCTTCTGTTCATTTTATTTTTTAATTTCAAATCAAATTCAATTCAGTTATACAAAAGTCAGAGTTACACCAGCCTTCCTCCTAAGCTTTGATACCTGGGATGTGATGGGTGACCTCAGGTGAGTTCCATTGGTTTTACTGCTTTAATCTAAGTTGCTAAGCATTTTCCTGTTGAAAGTAAAAATTCAAAATAACTTATTTTGTCTCCAAATATTAAAATATGAAGAAGATTCAAAACCAGTACTATTAATTTGCTTCATTTTCCCATTAGTTTGTAATCCCCCCGCCTTTGCCTATAGAGTTCTGTTCCCTTTATCCTAGAAGGTTCTCAATGAAGAAAAAACAAAAAATGGCAGAGAAGCTAAAAGCTGAAACTAGGGCAAGGCTGGAACCATGTGAGTTACATCAATTATGAAGTGCTTCAACCACTTAGTTTCATCCAGCCTCTTGGTTCGAACATTGCAGTAGCATTTTGATGTTCCAAGTGCTTCAAAGTAGGTCAGTTTGTACTACACCAAGGGAGGAAAAAATTCTGAGATACTAAAATTGCCTCTGGTTGTAACTTTTGAGGCTCTTCTTCGTTTCCATCCCATCTTTTTGACAGCACAAAAATACCTGGATGGAGAAAAAAATTAATTCAAGTAATTTTAATTTATTGATCTATATATTTGTGATGAATAAGTAGTCTTTGTAAGTGCGACAAGGTATAACTATTTGGATGTCTGAAGAGTTCCAGAAGGAGGCTGGGCTCTTATGGATAACTAATATTGTTTATTTTAATGATAAAGTTGAATGCTTTATTTTTATGTCTTAATTTTAAAGCAAAACAATAAAAAGCAAGTGACTATCTACTTTCATCTCTCACAGATTTATGTTAAGTTCCTACTGGTGCAAAGCACTTTCCTGGATCTATGGGGATACATATGGGCCAATCAAGAGTTATGATAAATCTGTGGGTCCATTAGATTTGATCACATATCCAGCTAAAAACAACAGAATTTTTATTCTGAGAGAGACTGTATCTAAGCCTGTGCAAGTCATAAAAATTGGGAATTGTACCAAAAATCTGGAAGACAAGATATTCCCATCAAATTTAAATAAAAGATAAAGAAGGCTGAATATTTCCTTTTGGCACTGCAGTATCCACTTTCCATGGCTGACGATGCTGCAGCTAAAAGTAGAGCAATGAGTCTGTCCAAGCTGATGAGAAGGCTGAGAACAATCAGAAGGCTTGTGAGTAATGGAAATTATTTTCCTTTTGAAGCCTAAAGAACAGCTTGCAGACCTAAATCTAGCTAAGCATGTGCTTCGCTTTTATTAACCTTTTAATAGCAAAGATTTCTGTCATTTAAATCATTCGAGATATTTATAGAGAAAGGCATGTCTAGTAGCAGCTATTTCAATGTATATTTCCCTCATAACCGCCTACTAATTGTTATGGCCATGCTAAAATAGAACCTTCTTGAATCTGTGTACTAGAGTGTCTTCCAAAATACTGTCACCAATTAGTTCTTTTCTCCTAATACACAGCCGGTGCCAGTGTCCTCCCTTCTCCCTTTTTTGCCTTCATGCTTTCTCTTAACTTCACCCATAACGCAAATGCATATGTTCATACCAACCACTTTCATGAGGTTGCTGTTTGGGAAGCAAACTAGCGACTGCTTCTACTAGTTAATCATGCTGTAATAGACACTTCTGTGCTTTGTGGTTCCGTTTCTGGGTCTCCAGCATCTGCAGCATTTGCCAAGACATTTTATGAAAGGATGCACTTAGGGTTCTCTATTGTATATGCAATCTATTGACTCAGGCACTGTGGAAAATTCTAAAAGATTCCTAGTCAGCATGTAGGCATGCATAAGAATTGATGTTCTTTGTGTCTGAAGATTCTGCTGCTAAGTACGCCGCTCTGTACCTCTGAGTGTGGCTGAAGAAATAAATCAATATGGGACTATTGGACTTGATTATATTCTCTATGTGAGTAAATCATAGTTTGCTGTAGACAATGTTTGTGAGGCCTGAATATTAAATAATATTTGTTTTCCATGTTAACAAGTGAGTCCCACATCTCTATTGAAATTCTCCTGGTATTATATTGCTTATACAATTCAGAAATAAGAATCTGTTCCCACTCTTTAGAGAACTGAATTGAGATTGATTTTTACCCACACACGCACAGCGAACACACTTTCATTTAGATTATAGGTCAGGCATATCAAATGGATTTCAACGTGTTCCTTAAGCCAATTGATTGATAATTGCTGGTTTGTGGCTTCTGAAGCCAACTTCAAGCTCAGTAAGAAAGGGTGCTGAGATGAATTAGCAATGCCTCCTATGTATCAACGGGCTAGGGTAGCCTGCTTTGTACGTGTCTTCTCAGCTAGTATTCCTTCAGGAAATGCTATCTTCATGCCTTGTACAATGCCTGAAAAGTGCTTGGCAACAAGTGTTGAATGAATAAATCTAGGATCTCTCAATCAAACCAAGGAACATACATTTAATCCATATGATACAATTAGAGAATAATTAAATACTAACTTATATGCTACTAACACTTGCTACAGAAAAGAGAGAGAATAGTGTGGACTGAGGAAGTTAGAAAAAGTCTTCATAGGGGAGCTGGATATTAAGGGAGTAGAAGAATGAGAATAATGTTTAAGCAGAAGGCTTAGAGAATAGAGGAAACAAAGTGAAAAATATGGATATATATATAAATATACTAATAAATATCATCTATTTGAAGTAAAGAAGAAATCTAGGATGAAAAATAACATATAATAGGGAAATACTGGTAAAGAAAGGTGTGTGTGTGTGTTGTGACAAAGACGGGGACAGATTATGGTGGACTTCCAAACTAAGCAAAGAGATTTGAAATTGATGGAGAAGAAAGTAATTTTTGTCTTAACAGAAAAGTATGGAATGTGACAGTCTAGAAGGTTTGATTTGGTATCAATTCATAAACAGGTGAAATGGATGCAGGAAAAGCTTGAGGAAAGAAGACCAAGTGGGAGCTCAGGTAACACAGGCTCAGGGCATGGAGGGCTGTCCAGCTGGGAATGAAGAGGAGATGTAACAAGTGTAAGGTATTTTGAAAGTTTAAAAATTACATTTTTGTTAACTTTGACATAAAGACAGAAAGAGAAGAAACAAATAAACATTATTCCAAGTTCTTAACCTAATGTTATCAAGCAACTTGAAATCTCCAGAACAGGCTGTTGGAGACACTGGAAGTTCTGGTATGATTGGAGCCCAAGATTTGATTTTCTGTGAGGTAGGCTTCAGATGTCGGAAGGAACGGATGAATATGGAAAGCAAAGACCAAAAACTTTCTCTCCTGTCGTGTATATGAAAATGCAGGGGTTTTGTTGTTGTTGTTGTTTTTTTTTTTTTTTTTTGGTGATTGAAGGATAACAGAACAGAAAGATCAGAGAAGACACTAAAAAAAGCCTAAAAACGTCTGTGAAGAGATGTGTCTTTGAGTCAGATTTGGAAAGGCATATGTAGTCCATTGTCATGAGATGCTGTTGGATATAATGAGATTATAAATCTAAGATTCCATGAACCAGAGAAGTCTCTGCATTGACTCTCCAACCCTAAAGGACTGCATTGATTAAGATTAGGATTTGAAGTGAACAGTGTCAGGAAGAGGGCAATTTACCCCCTAACCCTCTTGAGATCTTTTTGCTGGCCTAGTAATTAGTTTAATAAGTAAGTTGATGCAAGATGTTATTCCCTAACAATAGGGAAAAAAAAAACAATTTAGTTTGTATACACACAGGTCTCATAGAAATGGAACTCCCAAAGTGACCAAAGCAGTTGGTTATATATCATTTTTAGACAAAAAAACAATTATTTGTGAAGGTTTACCAAAGGAGCTTGTCCCTGGAGGAGCAGACTCATAAAGAAGTAGCAGAGTTTGTTTACACAGTTTTCTTAGCCTTGAATCCTCTCCCTCTGGTGAGAAGGATGCTTTCTAGCCTCCTAGTATAGGGAGGATAACTTCACGTCAGAGATTTATTTCCCACTTTCTAGAAGAAGGAGGAAGGTCACAGTGTTTTTGGGGTTTTTTTTTGTTTTTTGTTTTTTTATTATATCATTTCCCATATCATTGGCTGTTTCTCAAGTAACTTGAATTTAAAATAGTCGATACGTCACTGAGGCACATTTTGGGGCAGCCTGCTCTGGGCCCCAACAACAGGCTGATCACTAATAAGAGGGTTTTAAATTGAATAAGAAGAAAGAAATTTCACTCAAAGAATGAGGCTGAGAAGAATGAGGCTTATAGAAGATTATATAAGAAAGGGGTTCCAGTATTTTTACCCAGTTTACGAACTCCCTAAATTCTTTGATGCAGCTGTTTCTTTGATAGATCTTGTCCTTCATCTATTAGATAAGGTTCTTTTTCAAAGATAAATGTCAAAAAAAAACCCAAAACAACAATAACAAAAACCCATTGTGCATCATGAATCCCTGTCACTCTGAAACCAAATTACCTAAGATGGCCACAAGGGCCCGGGAGACCAAGATGTCTGCCACAAAATGCTATAACCATCTGAATCTTCTCCTGAGATTGGTTTAAATGGTCCCTAAGAGTTTAAAGGTGAATATAAAACTTCTGTTTGATAACTGAAAGGCAGAGAATGTATATTCAGCCTAATGAGAGAGAAGGTTATAGTCCCAGTGTCGCTAAGATTAAAAGCAGATTATTTACATATCTTCAGACATCTGCCTTTATTCTCGGTGCTGTTACCCCAAAGGGGGAATAGAAAAGACCCCAGTTCTTATCTTACCCAAAAGATAAGAATTTAGATGGGAAATAGAAGCGTTGTGTAGTGAAAGATTTTAAAGGTTTTATTAGCAAAGGGAAAGTACCCCTCCAAGAATGGGAGGCGGGCTGATCCAACGGTGGATAGTAATGGCCTCTGTTTGTCCCCTTCTCTTATACCCTCAGTTAGAGGCCGTCTCTTGACGGAATGACAGCTCTTGCCTCTGGAGTGCTTAGTCATGCTTGTTCCCTTTTGCGCACGTCCTTACCCATGATGCACAAAGAAAAACCCACGGAGGCGGGAGCCTAAGCCACAATGATAATTATATTACAAGGAGCACTGGGTCATGTCCGGTTAGGTCCTTGTCACCACCTCGTAGTTGCAGCTGTTGGGTTCTGATGAGTTTCTTGCCCCTTTATGCTGAAGGAGGGCACACTGCCAACTTCCAGACCATCCTCCCTCTCCTCCACCTGTCTGTCTGGTGCCCACACTTATCTAACTGCCTAAAAGTACCACTGAGGTATTCTTTGAAGGCAGATCCACCAGTTTCACAGTGAGTTCAAGCCTGGTAAAACAAGTTTTCAAGTGAAATGGAAGTTGCTATGGTGAAAGAAACTAATTTCCCCTCTGCCAGCATTGGAGCCAGTCTCAGAGTAGGTGCTCAGTAAATACATTTTGAATAAATGAATGAACCTAGTGTGTGGGATTTAATAGCCAGCCCTGCCGGACTCTAGCAGGTAAAGTCTATTTAGAGTGCAACTTTGGCACAAGTGTACAATTTTTTAGAGCAATAAACAAAATACTTAAATGATTACATAATGGCAAAGTGGAACTACAAGCCAAATTACAGGAAGGAGAGAAAATGAAGATAGTCCTTTAGAAAAGTAGCAAAATTCAGAGGTATTTTTATGGTTTGAAGTGTTTGATGGACGGTAAGTTGGCAGTGGAGGGGCAGGAATCTCCTGCAGAGAAGAACAGAACTTCTAAAGAAGGGGAGTCATTGTGGAGACGAGCTACCAGTGAACACGAGGAAAGATGCCAAGCCTAAGTCATCCCATTTCTGTGTTCTAAATCCTGGGCTATCCTGTTTGCGTCCATGTGTAACAACAGACACTGGTTACAGGGACAGATCGTGGTGTGTTTGTGGAAAGAGAGGTTCAAGTGTATCAATCTTTCTTCCCCATTCTTACGTTTCCCATGCAGAAAAGAACAGATGTATTTGGGCAAAATGGTAAGACAATAGCACCTTCATGACCGTTAAAACTTTTTTTTTTTTTTTGCCACCAAAGGATGCTAAGAATAAAGAGGAATTGTTGTTAATTATTTTCAGACATAAAAGTATTTGCATGATTATCTTTGAGGTAGTGGTGTGGTTCCTTATACCTTATGGAAAAATCAGTGGTACTTTTGGTATTTTTTGACTCTGAAGAAGGGAATTTCTGATTGCAAGTTTCTGACGACTAAGCATTAGTCACTGAAATACAGGATCTTCCCGAAACAGTGACATCTAGGCTGAGATGACTATTTCTGGATTCGAACCCACTGAAACTAACTAGCCGCTAGCCAAGCTGTTTGACTTTGTTAGACTTCTTTACTATAACTACTTCTCCTCAATCAGGCTTTTCAATGGGAGCACGTTTATCATGCCCTGCGGTCCTGTCAGAGACAAATGCCCTTTTGCAGGCTGTAGCCAAATGGAACTGAGAGCCAGAGACGTAAGCTGTCCCCAGTGATGCTAGCTCTCCCTGGTTTCCCTGACAGGTATAGTCAACCTGGCCTCCAGAAATTTCTGTTCCAGTTAAAATATTTATTTTAACAAATATTTAATAAAATATATTCTGGCCAAGTAATAGTGTAGAAAATGACTTTAGATGTATTCCTGGTCATTTGAATCTAACTTATCCTTGCAGTGTTTTCTCACAAGGAAAAAAAAAACCTGGATATTCTCACAAAATTCTAAAACATTAAAATATTCAGTTAGAGGTGAAACATTTTTTCCAGGTGAAAAAAATGTTATCATATAATGTAACAACAAAGAAGGGAAGGAGAGGAATGGGATCTGAATTGCACAAAATAATCACAGGCTGGTTGGAAATATTTCATTGTCTTTATTAATTACTACCTAACACAGACTTCTTCAATTTACTTAGCAGAATAAGTCATTTTAAACACACATGAGTGCTTGAACATCATGGAATATTTCTTCTTAGGAATGAACATGATTTTCTGTCAATCTAACAACAAAACAGTCTGCCAGTGTTCTAAATATATAAAAAAGCATACTTGAAAAGTTGTCATCTTATCCTGCTAATTTATGATGGATATGGTAACCACTTTGCTTATTATCATTTTCAAGCATCCACAGCTTCCCAGATCCTAGAGAATCTATTTAGAGAGAAACTGATCATAAAACAGGAGGTTAATACTTGATTTAGATTTTAATGCACGACTCAACTCCACATGCAAGGCAGCCAACACACCCAAAGCACATATGGCATTCCCAGTAGTTTGTTTTTTGACTGGCGCAAATCATGAAGCTGACTCAATTTTTTTTTTTTTCGTACAGTAAGGTTGGCTGCAGCTTCAGCAAAATCCTTCCTATTTTGTGAGTAAGACAAATCAATATATTTTGCATGCTTTGTTTTATTGGCAAGGAAAAAAAAAGCCATGGCAACTGGAAACTGTAGCAAAATGTTAATCATTTGTGCCGCTCTTTTATTAGCATAAACCTCCCATTGGGATATCGGGGATGGGGCTGAGAGGCGGAAGAAAAGTCTATGGGTTGGCTTTTGGCTCCATTAGTCTTCTTACTGATTTTATCTATTGGTAACTGTTCTTGTTTACCTCTCTGTTCTCTGTGTACAGTTTTGATAAGAGGATTTCAATTTGCCACTGAAGCACGTAGGCATGGCTTCACTGCTGATGGAACAATAGCAGTAAATGGCAGTTCGTGGCTTATTTAAAAGCCATTTGCTGTGAAAATGGAATTAAGGGCCACTTAGGCTGGTTGGACTCTTGCTATTTTTTTTCTTACCATGCAATGAAAATTGAAAATCGCTTAGATGTCACCCTGTTTTTAAGGATATGGGAGTCTGTATATGATGAGGGTTTGTTAATATTGCAGATTTATTGATGGGTGATATTATTAGTCATTCAATATTCAAATTAGCAATAAGTAGAAAGCTTATTCCAGGTTGTACATTTAGTAAGTTTTGGAGCCAAGTGTTGAATGTAGACGCTGATTCCAGAGACAGCATTACCAAGTCCAAACTCATTCTGCTTACTGCATGACAGATCAGTAAATTGGGAGATGAGGTGTTGGGGCAGGAATAGTGACTTTACTCAGAAATCCAGCAGACTGAGATAGTGAGGGACTAACGTCCTAGAGAACTATCTTCCTCAAGTAAGAATTCAGCTCCTTGTATACTAAAAAAGCAGAGGAGGGGGTTAGTTGTTGCAAACTTCTTGGTGTCAGAATCCTTTGTTCTTGCAGGTGTTCATGTAGCTGAGGTCATGACGATCCTGTAAATTTCCGACAAGACAAATGTTATTCTCTGTTCTGCAACTCTGTATCTCCATGTGAATGGAAAAGTGTTAGACCCTTAAAGGTCAGAGCCTTGAGAATGGGCTCTCCTGTATATTTCAGGCCACAGGCAACATTCTTTTACAAAGGGTGCAGAACCAGCAGGGCTGAGCCCAGGAAACAGAGCCCAGGGTTAGAGCTAAAGGAACAGGTCTAATGTGGAGTCAGATTTGTTCTTCCCTGTTACAACTGCACTTGTGAAAAATAGCCTATGGCTGTCAGTAATGTCTAATAAGGTCCCAGGAAGGTCACTGCATTCATGTGTTTCAGGCTTCTTTAAGGAGGATTGAGTTACGAAGAAGACTGAGCATGTTAGACTTATCATCCCTTAGACAGGCTTGTATTCTTGGTCCTGCTCCCCTGAGGAAAGTTAGAAAAGATTTTTAACCCATTTTTCCAAAATAAGGTAAGTCTTATATATATGTATATATATGTATGGGTGTCTTATGTGTGTATATGTACACACATATATGTGTATGTGAGTGCATATATACACATATATAAATATAGATGTATCAGAGAATACAGGAGCAATATACTCTATTCAGCACTTGTTTCATGCCAGGCAATATTCCAGGACCTTTACATGCATTAACTCATTTAACCTTCACCACAACCTTACCAAACAGGTGCCATGATTTTCATTCTTAGCTTAAAGCCATGAAAACTGAGGCTCAGAGTAGTTACATGACATGCCCAGGGTCCTCTAATAGTCAAGCGACGTTTTAAACATAAACAGTCAAGCTCCAAGTTCCAGTCATCTACCACTAGCTCTAATGCAGTTTCCATTTCCTGTATTTTGAATTAATGATCGACTAGGAAGCATATGAAACACCTATAAGCGAACCCCTCTAATTCAATTTCTCCCTGTGTAATTCATTTTTTTTTCAACTGTGGGTTTTGACATTCACTATGACCGCTATGTTCGCGTTTATGAATGAAAACACTAACACAACAATAAGACCAGCTGTATCAGAATAGCTCTTCCTAACTGTAGAAATTCCTGTCTTACTGAGAACTGAAGATACATTTAAAGTAAGATTGCACTGCCTTTAGTATCTGCTCTGGTAGATCGATACAAAGATGCATAAAACAGAGAATATCTTAGCCGATACCTAGAATGGCTGCTGTGCATTTTTTTTAACCGAGGAGAAGGTTACCTCAGTTACTGCATCTGACATTTTAATTTAGCCTCTCTCAGTGACTGTACCTGAAAGCAAGCATTTTTTTCCCCACTCGCCACATTTTACTCCAACTTCAGTAACATGTTTTTAAATATTCCTTCTGACTACTTCTGCAAGCTCAAGTGATCTCAGCTTGCCTGTCATTGCTCACAGGAATCCTGCACTTCAGGAGGGATGTCATCACATCCTGAAATGCATTGGCCTGTGGGTTCTACTGACAGCCAAGATTTATTACTTGGTGAATATAGTTCCCTTGTCCATGAGTAAGTACAATGGTCATATTTTCTGAATCAAAAAAAAAAAAAAAAACCTGAGGAGGCATCATTCAGCATCGTTCTGACAATAAGACGGAATATGTAATATCAGCCCTGTCAATAAAATTTATGGCGCATTATCAGCCTTTGTGTGAGCACAGTACCGGCAGTGGGAAAGTCCAAGGGGCAAGTCTTGATTTCCTTGTTTGTTTTCTATGATAGGAAAGGGGAATAAAAAAGAATAAATGACACTTCTTCTAAAATTTGGGCTTTATGCCAATCCCATTCTCTCTTCCCTTACCTCCTTCCCCTATTCTTTTCTTCTTCCCGCACTTGTTGAGCATGCTTTGTGAGGCAGAAGATTTATTAAGCAATGATGGGATAGAGATAAATATAATGCTACTTCTGCCTAATAGGAATGTGTAACCTGTCTGGGAAAAGAGATCTTGAGTACCACTTAAACGTGGTGTTCCATGAGGAACACGAAAGCAAGAATACAAGGTAGAGTGACATTTAAGAAAACAGGATTAAATTACCAATTTATGGAGGGAAAAGACTCATATAGAGCTCATATAGGCTCTAGAGTTAGATTAGCAACTTCAGGCAAGGCTGAATCCAAGCACCCTAAATGATGTCCTCCAAACATGGCCTCTCCTTGCATTCCTTGGCTGTCCCTTCCTCTCTACTGGCCTCATTATCATGTAGGAATCCTCTTCTAAGAAACAGCTTTAGGTGTGTACCTTACCTATTTAATAAGCCTAGCAGATGTGGGGATTTTCTGGCGCAGAGTTCCAGAAGACATCCCAGGCTTTATGGTTATTGCCCTAATTGGGTTGCATGCCCAGTCCTCTATCAGTTATCATGAAGGAGGTTGGCGTGAAAAGCTCTGACTAGTCACATCTGGCTCTTGTGACAACTCTTGGGACTAGAAGGCGAGATCAGCCCCAATAGAACAATTTGCATGGTGGGTGAGAATGAATTTTAGGAACTGCACTCTGTACCCATCCCATGTTCCTAGATATGTTTATTAATTCTTGAGTGGTTTGATGGAGTTATTTATCTCATTTCAAAATCCATAATATGAACTAAACCAACTTTATTGCCGAGGAAGGATTTAATGATCATTTGGTAAGTATGTGAAAAAAGATTAAACATAAACATGCTTCCTCTTGTTTTGTTTTCTTCTTGGTTCTTTTTCTGACTTACATTCCCTTTCCCTCAATTAGTATAAAACTTCTATGAAGACAAAGGAGAGTCTGCCTTTCTGCATCACTATGTCTCTAGCATTGTAAACAGTGCCTGGCATAGGGTAGGTTTGCAGCAAATAGTTGTCAAATTAATGAATATATGGTCTTTAAAGTCCTCTAACTCTAGAAGTTTGTTACTCAAGGAATATATTCCTTTAGAAAATAAGTCCCATAATTAATGAAATAAAAATTGATACAGAAATGAAAAAGATTTTCAACAGAATTCTCATTCTGTAATTTAATGGTAAATATAGACTTTCAAAATTCTTGCCCCTCTTCCATGTAAATTATGCTTACAGAGCTCTTTTAAAAAAAATAATGTTGAATATACTTAGAATAAATTGTTAAATTTAGATTAAGAACAATACTCGTGGCAAATGTTTTCTCCAAAGTCACCTTGACGTTGTATATAATTGATCAAATATTTTAGAATAAACTTTGTCGCTACCTCTAAGGTGGAAAAGATTGGCATGCAGCTCTGTGATTTAGTGAAAAACTTGCTGACTAGAGAAAATTTGCCACTTTCCTTTTGAGGAAATATGTGTAAAATAATTATTCGTGCTTAATTTTTTTGATGTTCTTAACTGATTTTTGTGTGTGATATTGACTTGAAGCCTTCAGTAGAGTCATTGTCTCTTTTTCCCTCGGTACATTTTGGCAAAAATGTCCTTCAGTAGGTAAACAGACAAATACACTGCGATACATCCAGATGATGGAGTATTATTCACACCAAAAAGAAATGAGTTATCAAGGCTTTAGAAGATATAGAAATTTAAATGCATATTGCTAAGTGAAAAAAGCCAATATGAAAAGTCTACATGCTGTATAATTCCAATCATATATTTTGGAAAAGGTGAAACTATGGAGACAGTAACAAGATCAGTGTTTGTCAGGCTTAGGGGTGAGGTAGGGTTGAATAGGTGGAGCACGGAAGATTTTTAGGGCATTGAAACTATTTTGTACGATACTATAATGGTGGATACATGTCATCCCATATTTGTCAAAATCCAATAAAATGTACAGCACCAGGACTGAACTTTAATGTAAAGTATGGACTTGGGGTGATACTGATGTGTCAGTGTAGGTTTATCAGTTGTAACGGAGGTACCACTCTGCTGCAGGATGTCAACTGAGGGAACAGGTAAGAGCATGTTGGAGTAGGGAATTATGGGAACTTTGTACTTTCTGCCCAATTTTGCTGTGAACCTAAAACTGCTCTTAAAAAGTAAAGTTTATTAAAATTATATGAATTGTGTACATTTTGCAAATAATTGTCTGTTATATGAATCACAGATATCATCTTCCAATTTTTTAACTCATATTTTCACTTTCATTGTATTCTGATAATTTTTTCTTAATGATATGCAGTCAAATTTACCAATTATTTTATTTATGGTTACTTTTTGAGTGCATGTCTTATTTGGGAAATCTTTCCAAACCACAAGATCAAAGGACTACTTACCTATATTTTCTAATAAAAATGTAAAATTTTGACTTTAAAATTTTAGATCTGAATTCATTTGTAGCTCATCTGCATCTAGCGGTGAAATAAGGATCTAATTTTATTTTCTCTTTCCATGTGGAAAATTTTTCTCCAGATACATTAATTGTCCAGTTTCCCCTTTTTTCTTTACTGATCTGCTGTGCTGTTTGTGGATATAACATAGTTGTCTATGTATATGGGTCTATTCTGGGTTCTCTTATGCCGTAAATAAAGTTGTCTATTTGCACAGATCTTATTCTGAGCTCTCTAAACTATGTAATGAGCAGTTTTCTATTGTTATTTCTATTTTATTTCTATTTTGTCATAAATACTGTAGCTTCACAATAAGTCCTGATATCTCATAAGGCAAGTATTTCCTCCTTTTTCAGTTGTGCCTTGCTTACTTTGGCTCTTTAATCTTCTTCCATAACTACATTAATCCCCTTTGTCACCCTGCCCTCCACATCACACCTACCCTACCTGTCCTCCCCTGTGTTAATCCTTCAATGTTTGTTATTGTTAATAAATTAGTAAGTTTTCTTGTAGTATTATTTCCTGGCATTTTTTTCACCATATTTTTTTCTTATAACCATTAAACTTGTGGGAGCATCCAACAGTCCATGCTAATGCACCATCTGAGATTTGAAGGAATATCATACCATTGAATTTGAAATTTTACTATTGTATTATTTATTTTATTTTGTCCAGTTGGGGGAGGTAATTAGGTTTATTTCTTTTTAGATGAGGGACTGGGGATTGAACCCAGGACCTCATGCATGTTAAGTATGTGCTCTGCCACTTGAGCTATACCCTCCCCACTGAATTTCAAATTTTAAAGGAAAATCAAGACGTCTGTCCTGAAACCATAAATAAGCTGGGAATTTGTGTACAATGAGAGAAAGAATTATATTCCGGATTTGGATTATATTCCAGATTTTAGTGCTCACTTGCTCACTTTGAAATTTTCTTGGAGGAGAAAGACTTTAGCGCCTTATATTACCCCTTTCCTTTTGTTACTTAGAAGCTCCTTGTTGTAACGTACGTAAAGATTTTAAGCATCATAAGAGCTGGATAGAAGATGGGAGCATGTAGAACTGAACAAATTTAACTGCTGCAAAACAAATGTAGAAAGAAGACTCTTTAAGTAATCAGGTTGTATCCTTGGAAAATTTGGAACAACAACAAAAAAAACCAGCATGTGCAAAGCATTCATGATGCAGGGACATTGATTAAGACTCCTCAATACAGTGCAAAAGATTTATAAATCAGGTATCATGAACCAACGGTTAGAAATTCAAGTCAGCTGTAAATGAAATTAAGTGAACACATGGGCTTCTCATTTTATATTTTATATATAGAAATATACAGAAATACACCAAGTTTACACTCTTTGAAATCATTTTCTTTAAGGACCTAAAGAATGCCATACCGTTCACTATATATTGATGGTAGAAAATAGAACACTGAGGTAATGATTTCAAGGAGTTTGACAGCCTTCTGGTGTCTAGAATTTTGCAATGATTCAGAAAAACTAGACAATTCTTTTAAAAATGTAATATAATGTATATTTATATAAAGGGACAGATACTACTCTTTGTTTCATTAGCAGTAGCTAAGTGAGCATTAGCAAGCTTGGTGAAGACAACATTAATGCAATATTCAACTTTAAAGGCTCAAATGGGTTTCCAATATTAAGAATTGAATTTTATTGGATTTATGATTTTACTCTGAGTTGGTAATTAGGGGGAAATGAAATGTCACTTCAGTCTTCTTATTTCCTATGGTTGCATTTCAGTCTTGGTTTTGAATTAGAACGGGAGCACATTTTACCTTCCTATTTGAAGCATAAAGGCACACCTGTTTTTATATTTCTATGAGTTTCTAGTTAAAAAAGCATAAATGTTAAAAACGTGAAATTCTGCTTCCTCAATCAGACAATCTTGAAAATTATAGTAAACACAAGAGAACCATCAAATATCATTGGTCCAGCTATAGACCATGTTTACCTAGCAGTAATAATCAGATTTGAAAACAGCTTGTGAGATGCTTTTTACTTTCTCCGTGCATTAGTCTAAATTGCCTTTGCTTGTGTGTCAAGAAAAATGGTATATAAGAGAAAAGTAACCAGGAATCTAAAAGCAGGCAGCCCAACACTGCAGCAGCAGCAGCCACGGGATAGATAGCCTTCCCGTCTCGGGCTCCCGTTGTCTCTCCACTCCGCCATTCTTAGCATCCGGCTTTCATCTTCCTGCTTACAAAGATGGTGCCTGCACCTGCTACCCAGGCTCAAAGAAAGATAAAGCGGAAAAGACTGAAGAGCATGCCTCTTAAAAGGCTCTTCTGGAAGTCTAAACCAGCCCCTGCTGCTTTCTTGGCTTTGTACCAAACTGGATCACATGGACCTTGCAAAATGCACAGGACGTGGTTGATGTTGTACATTCTATGGGTTTGGACAAGTATATAATGGCATGTATCTATCATTATGATATCATAGAGAGTATTTGCATTGTCCTAAAATTCCTCTCTGCTCCATCTATTCTTCCCTCCCCCCACAAGTCCTGACAACCACTGATCTTTTTACTGTTTCCATTGTTTTGTCTTTAGAATATTATATATTTGGAGTCATACCATATGTAGCTGTGGGTTCTGTCCAGCAAGAGTCCCACTGAGATGGAATGAATTACACAAGACTCTGGAAAGTCAAGAGAGCAAGAGGAAGTTGGAGACCAACTCCTTGAGCCTCTCAAACACTCCCGTATTTATTGTGTACAGTCAAATAAAAGATCACAAACAATTGTGTCGTGGAATCCAGGAGTTTAAGGAAAAACAGGATCGGGTCGAGATCATAAAATCCACAACGAGCACAGAGGCTTAATTTATCTTCAGGCAGTCATGGGGGGAGGGGAACAAGGTACATGCTTCAGACATAAGATGTTGATTGCAAAACAGACCACCAGACCAGCTAGTCCCTTGTCTTGAGGGTTACAGACTATCTAAACAGCAGAAAGCATGCCCAGTGTTTATAGCTGAGGGCATGGGTCATCGCTTTGCATCGAGCAGAGTGAACCCTGATCTATGTACCTATGCTTAAAATAAGCTGTGTCCTGCGTTTATAGCAAGGGACATACAATGGCTTTGCCATTGCAGAAGCAGCCCTAAGCTAGAACCTCAACTATGCAAGCAAGGAATTATCTCTGCTTTATACGGCAAGGAGACAGGAGTGCTGATGCACAGGTGCCTGCTAACGAAACACATTTGTTTTTCCTAAAGGTCACAAGTGGCTGGGGTCTGTTACAATTTATTAACCCAATCGTGGGCTCCCACATGCAGCCTTTTCAGATTGTTTTCTTTCACTTAGTAATGTGCACTTAAGGTTTTATGTCTTCTAAAGCCTTGATAGCTCTTTTTTTGGGGGGGGGTGTTGAATAATACTGCATTGTCTGGATGTATCACAGTGTATTTATCTATTTACTTACTGAAGGACATATCGGTAGCTTCCAAGTTTTGGCAAATTATGAATAAAACTGCTATAAACATCTCTGTGCAGGTTTTGGTGTGGGCATAAGTTTTTAATTCATTTGGGTAAATACCAAAGACCATGATTGGTGAATCATATGGTAAAAGTACGTTTATTTTGTATGAAACTGCCAATCTGTCTTTCAAAGTGGCTGTACCATTGTGTATTCCCTCCAACAATGAATGAGAGCTCCTATTGCCCCACAACCTTGCCAGCCTTTGGTGTTGTCAGTATTTTGGATTCGGACCATTCTAATAGGTGTGTAGTGATATCTCACTGTTTAAATTTGCATTTTCCTGGTGACAGATGACGTGGAGAATATTTCATATACTTACTTGCCATGTGTCCATCATCTTTGATGAGGTGTCTGTTAAGGTCTTTGGCCAAATTGTTAATCAGGTTGCTTGTTTTCTTACTGTTGAGCTTTAAGAGATTACGTGTATTTTGGATACCAGTTCTTCATAAGATATGTCTTTTTAAAATATTTTCTCCCAGTCTGTGCTTAGTCTTCTCATTCTCTTGTTGTCTTTCATAGAGCAGAAGTTTTTAACTTTAAGTCCAGCTTATCAATTACTTCTTTCATCAACCGTACCTTTGGTGTTGTGTCTAAAATGACATCGCCATGCAAAAGACTATCTAAATTTTCTCCTGTGCTATTTGCTAGGAGTTTTATTGTTTTGTATTTTAGATTTAGGTCTATGATCCATTTTGAGTCAATTTTTGTAAATGGTGTAAAGTCTATGTCTCAATTCACCTTTTTTTTTGCATGTGGGTGTCCATTTGTTCCAGAATCTTTTGTGGAAAAGACGTCTTTTTCCATTGTACTGTCTTTGATCTTTTGTTAAATATCAGTTGATTACTTTTATGCAGGTCTATTTCAGAGCTCTCTATTCCACTCCACTGACCTATTTTTCTATTATTGCACCAATAGGACATTATCTTGTTTAATGTAACTTTATAATAAGTCTTGAAGCTGCATACTGTCAGTCCTCCAACTTCGTTCTTCTGTTTCAATATTGTGTTGGCTCTTCTGGTCATACTGTCTTTTCCTACAGGGAAATTATAATCTAGTTCAAAGCCCATCCTTTTAAGCACTGTTCCATAAGGCCACTTAAGGAAAACACATATACCCCATACTCATCTCATTATCTTCTTCCCTCCCCTACTGCCCCCAAACCCCAAAGTAATAAGTACAACTGATCTTCTTCTTGTGTTCTGCCACAGTAAATGTTTACCCAGTGGCTCATGAAGGAAACTGGGATATAATCTTCATGCTTCCTAATAACTTACCTTGTCATATCCAATCAGTTGCCAAGTTCTACAGAGTATATATTGAATATTTTCATATTTTTCTACCTCAGTCTCTATTTCCCATTACTGCTTCCATAGATAGAGACTTGTTTCTTGATTGAACTATGGAGACAGCCTCTGAATGGGTGTCCATGTCTTTTAATCTGTGAGTCATGCTCTGTACTGCTGCCACAGTGCATTTTAAAAAGTATGTATCTGGTCCTTGAAGTTTTGCTTTTAAAAACTTTCATTACAGTCAGGATTTTTTTTTTTAATGCCTAACTTTTTAGCAAGGCATACAACATCCTTTGTCATCTGGCTTCTGCATAACTCTATTGTTTCTTGCCTCAGAGGAACCCACGTCCCAAACGGCTTCCCAGCGCTCCACTATGCTGAGATATTTGCATTTCTCAGATGTGGTGTCATCCAGGGTAGCCTTCCTCCGTTCAACCCTTCCTATGCCCCAACAAATTAACCTTGCCAGTGTATTTTAGGTGTGTGATCTTATAATTCATTATCCAAACTGGGACACTGTTGAGTGAGAAAGAGGAGTTAATTATTTGTTGGAGAAGAAAGGCATGTGTTGGGTTTGTATCAGGCAGTTAGGTACATGTCATTTACTCTGGTCTAAAGGATTCTTCTTTACATGCCATAACACTCTGAACTTATCTCTATAACATTTACTTCATTCCATGAAAAAACTGGTCTGTCTCTCTTAGTCTGCTCAGGTTGCTGTAAGAATGTACCATAAACTGAGTGGCTTATAAACAACAGAAAATTATTTTTCACCATTCTGGAGGCTGGAAGTCCAATATCAAGGTACTGGCAGACATTGTGTCTAGTGAGAGTCTGTTTCTGGTTCATAGACAGCTGTCTTCTAGCTGTGTCTTCAAGTGGCAGAAGGAGTGAGAGCTCTCTGGGGTCCCCTTTATAAGGACACAAATTCCATTCAGGAGGGCTCTGCTCTCATGATTGAATCACCTCCAAAAGGGCTCACCTGCAAGGACCTAATCCCACTGGGTATTAAGTTTCTACATAGAATGTAGAGGGACACAAACGTGAAGTCCACAGCAGTCTCCCTTTTAGGTTTCTTGATTTCAGAGGCAAGTTTGCTTTGATCATCCTTCTCTCCAGAAAGTTTTGCATAGTTTTGGAAACTTAGTATGTGTCAACTATTTTAAAAATAAATGCTGTTAAGAGAATACTTTCAGGTAGAAACGTCACAGAGCATTTGGAAGTAAATTGAATTTTGCAGCTACTGTGGTGAACAAACAACACTAAATACTTAACCTTTTTCCAAATTAGAAAAGGGAACTGGGGGAGACATCTGTATATCTGAAATTGCATTTGAAGTACTGCTGTTTATCACATGAAATTCATCAACTGCATTTCAATAGTTTATGATTAATATCTTTGGAGACTTTTTGAATTCATTCCAGAATATTTCCCCTGATGATACATTTATTTACTTTGAAGAGATGGCCCAATTTGATTATACGTGCCTGCGTGTTTCAGGCTGATTTACTGTGGAGAAAAAAATAAAATGTATTTCAAGCTAGAGAATAAAATATTGTACACAAGATAAAGGTCTGGGACATATCACCTATGTACTCTGACAAATTCAATAGTGTTATCAGGAAGCTACTTCCAAATATGCTGTGGATCTGGAGGTAAAACAAGTTTGTCCCTCAACACCTTAGCACTGATGTCCACCCTTACCAAACCATTATGAAAATACAGGGCTTCTCAGGGATCACATACAGAGAACTGAAGCAATGATCTATCTCCTTTAGATGCATTTGGATTGCTGCAGCCTTCACAATGGAGGACGGAGCAGTTTCTTCTGGCATGCCTCAGAGGTACCCAGCGTTATTTTCACTATAAGGCTTTCTAGGACTAAGACTGTCTATCTGCCTTTGACTATCTACTAACACCTTGACTGATCCATGGATTATGTCCAATAAATGTTTTAATGAATCAACAAAAGATCAATAAATATGTGCCAATAACTTAAGGAAAAACCAACAAAATATTCATTTATCTATATTTTATTTTTGTTATCAATCTCCTTCTATTCTCTTTCTAGTGATCTTCCATTTGTTTGAAGCAACAGCAACAAGAACAAAACATTATCTGATAATGTGACGCAGTATATAATGCTAAAATGAGCTAAATAACACTTTGGGAGAAAAAATAGAATTAGGGACACTTCTTGATACAGGAGCATTAATATTTATGAATATCTTTGATGTGACATTTATATTTTCCCTCTGTGGGTAACAGTGAAAACAGAGAGAACTATGACTAGACTAGTAATATTGCTCAAATAATGAAAAGACAAAACATTTTAATTCCTTCTAGGCAAAAGCAGAGGTATTTTGTCATTCCGATAAAGAGCACCATGTTTCTTTCACTCAGTCTCTAATCACAATATCATAGAGATAGAATGAACTTTGCAATGTTTTAATAGCTATGGCTTCCAGCAGAGCTGTAATTATATAGTCTCAGAGAGATAAACATCAACTTATCCCTAATTTCAACATATGCTAAAGAAGGAGATTTTATAAATTTATGCCATAAACTAGTCTGTGTATGAGAATTCTCATCACTAATGCTTTCCTTATGATTCCTGCTGTAATTTATGTGAATTGGGGGGGGTTCTTTTTTTAATGGAGGTACTGAGGGTTGAACCCAAGACTTCATGTAAGCTAAGCACATACACTTTCACTGAGCTATTACCTTCTGTTATGTGGATTTTATTTCAAGCAGAAATGGAAGCTGCTTCTTCAAGATGTCAAAACTATCAGCTAAAAGAGAAAAGCTCATTCAAATCATGCATTTGGTATAAAATAAAAACGAGTCTTTTGGTAAAGTTCAACTAGGTGTTCTGTGTGGAGTGTGTGTGTGTGTGTGTCTGAATTGATTGTGAATTCAATTCCAACATTCATCTAGCTTGTAAAATGTAGTGGACAACCATCATTCAAAAATGTTTTATTGAGTGCTTACTATGTACCAGGTACTCTTCTAATCATGTAGACAAAAATTCTGCTCTCACGGAACTTGCATTCTACTGGGAAGAAACCCAGTAAGTAAATAAATAAATGTATAGGCTGTAAGAAGGTGACAAGTGTATAAAGAAAAATGTAACAGGACTTGGGAATATGGAGTCCCCAGAATGCTGGGAGGCAGTAATTATTTTCTATGCCCTGTAATATATTACTACAAACTTAGTGCCTTAAAACATTGATTATCTTATTGTTTTCATGAGTCAGGATTTCAGGCATGGCTTAGTTAAGTTCTCTGCTTTAGTTTCACAGGATCACAATTCAGGTGTCCACCAACGCTACATTCTCATCTGAAGGCTCAAATGGGGCAGAATCTGCTTCCAAGCTCTTTCACACTATTGGCAAGATTAATTTTATTGTATCATGACAGTTTCCATCTTCAAAGTCAGTAATGGGAAGAGTGATTATAAAATGAGTCAGCTAGCAAGACAGAGTCTTATACAATGTAACACAATAATGATGGTGATATCCTGTCATATTTTCCACAGTCTGCTGGTTAAAGGCAAATCTTAGGTCTCTCCCACACTCAAGGGGAAGGGGTTATACAAGATTGTGAATACCAACCAGGAGGTGGAGATCAGGGGAACCTCCTAAAATGTCTACCTACCTATCACAGACTCTATTTAATTTTTAAATAGAATGGCTAGAGAAAGACTCCTTTTGAAGGTGACATCAGATTAAATATTTGAAAGAACCATAGGAGGCAACTCTAAGACTTTTTGAGGGAACAGAATCCCAGATAAACAGAACAGCAAATGCATATACTTTGAAGTGGGAGTGCATTTGGCAAATTTGAGAAACAGCAGGTAGTGTGGCTGGATCAGAGTAGTGAGGCAAAGAGAGCAGTAGAATAGGATAAAGTCAGATCAGATCGATACCAGGAATGGAATGGGGAAAGGGAGAGATCGTGACTATCGTATGGAAGGGTTTTCTTGAACTTTGTAGGTAATTGTCGAAATATGACTTTTATTCAGAGTGCAATGGGAAGGCAGTGGAGGGTTTAGAGGAGTAATTTGACCTAACGTATTTAATCACTGGCTGAGAACAGACATAGGATGGCACTTGTGAAATTATAGAGACTGGTTAGGAGGTCATTGTAATTTTCATAGAGATGGCAGTGAAGGTGGTAAGAATTGGTCAGAATCTGGATAAAATCTGAAGGTGAAGCCAGCCCTTTTCCTTAAATTTTGTTTCTCCATTCTGGTGACAAAGTAGCAATTTCAGAGTTTGTTATTAAACCTACACTCGTCCATCTAGCCCCTTTCTCAATAATTTAGAACTATACCTAAGACAAAGTAAACATAATATCCATGAGTAACTATACTATAACTTGTAAAGCTCAGGAGTTGGTTATTGTCATTGTCTGCCATGTTACCTAGAATAAAGAAAAAATTTACAAAGAAGGGTGAAAATGATGCATAGAGCAAGGTAGTGAAATACTGATTGAGGGTATTCAATAATTATCAGCTATTTTTATGTGACCCAGCCATGCAAATTAGCATCAACTTACTCATCCAAAGGAGACAGAAAAATCTACTTTTAGACAAGCCAAAGCTCAAGAAAAAATTTTAAAAGGAAGATAGTATTTTCATCTTTTACTGTCAGCAGTACTTTGTTTCTGAAATATTGGTAAGCCTCAGAAAAGGCTGTAAAATATTTGTGGGCCAGCGAACATCCTGGTCAAACAGCAGATTTATAGGAGCATTTTTTTATGGTTCTCTGAATCTTCTTTGAGCCTTACCAGAAGTCTCCCAAATTGTGGTAACTTACAGAAATCATAAAATTTTTATGAAGATCTTTTGTAGGTATATATACTAGCATTTTCTTTCTCAAATCACGTGGTGATCTGCCAAAGGTCTAAGCTTTGTTTTCTTTCTTTCTTTTTTAAACCCTGAGAAGATGAAGCAACTAATTGAAGTTCAAGTGCACAGTAATTTTATTCCATCTGAATGGTTACCTGTCCTCTAAATCTCTACATCCTTAGAGTTTATTATCTCCAAAGCCCGCTCTACCTATAAGGAAATGTGATGGTGGTGATTCATTAGGATGGTTTTATTTTAGGGACCTGTTCTCATTGGTAAGCCATTTTCTTATCAGCTTATTAAATGCCATGGAAAGTATGAATATAGGAAGGATTTCATTTCCACAAGGCTGTTGGCATAGCGGAAGGAGTTGCTCCCTCCGCTGAGTCATCACGGTGCAGGTTAAATGTGTAACTGACTTAAAGAGTACAATGACTCTTGCCTTGTTACAGTGTGACCATATGTGGCCACTTACATATCCTCTGTTTTTAATAATGTGGTTGTTGATTTACTGGTCTACATTCTTCTCTGATCATTTATTTTTATAGAGTTTCATCTTTTGAATCATCCTCACGTGGTGTGTTATAGCAGTGCCTTCTTGCCACCACATATTTTCAGCTTCTAAACAGAACACAGAATTGTGTTGTTCCCATGGAAACCTTCAAACAGAACCATAGCTTTGAATCTGTAACTCCTATTGTGTGTAGGTTCATGCCCTGCAAAGGCAGACTCTAATTTCCAGTGCCCCTGACATGAAGACACAATTAACCTAGGTGCCATTGGAGCTAATTGTTTATTTTATTTTCATTTTTCATTTGTTCCTTGTATTGGTTCTGTTGCCATAGAAAAGAGCTAGACTAGCCCGTCACAATTAACCAAGACACAGATCCTTCTCAGACATGATGAGCATCTCTTATGGAGAGGGTTGTAGCAGCTACTGGGGCAATGTCTATATTTACACATTCGTTCATTTGTTCATCTATTATTTATTAACTGTAATGAGAGGTGCATTATTTTAGGCCTGGGAGCTACTGTCCTGAACAAGACAAAATCCCTGACTTCACGATGCTTACATTTTAGTGAAATATGGAGTATGAAGGTTGAAAAAACAAGCAATGGAATTGAAAGTAATGGAGATGCTGTGTATGTGGTAGGAGTAGTTACTTTAATTAAAGTCGTCAGAGGATGCTTCTCAGTAGTAGGTGCTTCTGAACAGAGACCTGATTGAAGTTAAGTGAATGAGTGAGGCAAATATCTGAGTGTTTTTTTCTTTTTTTCTAGGAAGAGGAAACTGCAAATGTAAATGCCCTGAGAAGTGAGAACAAGTTTGATGTGTATACACTTGACATATAGCAAGAATGCCAGCATCCTGACTCCTGACAGCTAAGCAAGGCAGTCAGGTCAGTAAGTGATGTAAGTGATACAGAAGAAGAGACGGAGGGGGATTGATGGAAGAGGTCATATGGTGTCTCACAGGCCACACTAAGGACATTGAATTTTATTCTGACCATGAAGGGCTTTGAGCAGTAAAGTAATATGATCTAATTTACAGCTTAAATAAAATTGATCTATTTGTGGTGAGGATAATTAACTGTATCAAGACAAAAGTGGAGGCTAGGATACCAATTAGGATTCTAGTGCTGTCCTCTAGGTGAGAGAAGACAGCAGAGGAGAGGATTGTGTATCAAAGACAGAGCCAATAGGACTTACTAATGTTTTGATCACAGATTGTGTACAAAAGGAGTTGAAAGTGACTCGTAGAGGACTGTCCTCAGTCAATGGGTTAATGATGGTGACATTTTACTGAAATGTAGAAAACTGAGAAAAGAGTGGGGGAAACAAGGGTTCTGATTTGAGCATGTTAAATTAGAGCTGTACAGTTAGGCATCCAAATGTAGATTTTGCTCAGATGGGTTCAAAATCTGAGTCTGGACTTAGTGAGGTTTGCTCAGAGGACATAGCCATGATGCTGGGAGACATACCTTTAAGGCAATCACATGCATGAATTGCTGAATCTAGAGATGATGCTAAGGATGACTTCTAAGGATATAGTCCTCTTTCTACACAAATTGACTTTAGATGTTTTAGTTATTGATTGCCACAATAATGCTTCATTACTTTAATACTATGTTAGAAACAATCACAAAACCGCAGTGACACACAACATTGAATTCATTGCCTACAAATCTTTTGTGTGTTGGTTGCCAGTTAGGCAGCTTTGCTGATCTCGACTGGGTACACTCACATATCTAGGGGTTGGAGCAACGGTGGTGACTCAGCTGTGCTCCACAGTCTTTCACCCTCCAGCAGACCAGCCGGAGCTGTTCTCATGATGAAAACAAAGGCCCTAAGAGTGAGCAAGCCCAAAGAGCAAGGCTGTTAGAAGTCTCAGCTTGTATGAGACTCATGATTGAATGTCAAAGAGCAGAGGATGTTCCCTTGCTCATAGTGAGAAAACACTGCAAAAAAATATGGAAAAGGGTGTGGATATAGGGGGAGTGAATAAATTTGGACCATCTTTTCAATCTATCACACAGGCAAACGAGGCATCCTCATGAGCAAGTGTAGAAGGCGACTTTACAGAAAGTGGAAACATTGTATGAAATGTCTGCTTCCATTTTAACAACATCCTCTTCACTTAGACTGTCTTTTTTTTGTCTTTTTTCAAAATTTTATTTTATTGAGTTATAGTCAATTTACAATGTGTCAATTTCCAGACTAAGGCTTTTTTTGAAAATACAAAAGGCACAATTTTGAAAGTTGTGTAGTTCTGTATTCAAATTCTAGCCTTCTCTTCTGTCCTGTTGATTGCTTCAACTAAAAAAGCAGCAATTGTAACGTCAACTCTGTTGAGATTATCATCAGGATTAAAACTAATGTCTGAAGTTCCTAATATATAATGAGCACTTGACAAATGACAAATGCTATGACCAATATTAGTAGAAGGGCTATCACTAGCATTATGAAATATAACAGTCAGCCAAGGTTTTATTTGGCCACAAGTATACAATTGTGCAATTGCAACAAGACTGAATCTCCAAAATGAGGAATATTTAATATAGAAACACCTTTTACTTCCATATGTGAAATTAGTCTCTGGTGGTCACTAAGGCTTGACCATCCGGGTTTATCTTTTCCTTTTTTTTTTTTTTCAAGTTCATCTTTGACATTTCTATCCTCCAGGTTTTGTCACTGTTTCAATATAAACAGCGATGAGACACTTAGAGACCACGTGTCTTTTGTGCTTCAGTGTACATGAAACCGGCTCAAAGTTCAGATTGTCCTGGGGAGAAAGAATGAAACGAAATTTTTCTTTTAACTCTCACTCTCTGTACCAAGGTAGGACAAGTCTTCTTAGGTTGGAGCCATGGCAACATTTGCATCAAGGTTCAAGGTGAATTTGATGTGACGTATTACTTCTCTGATCGATGTGCTAACACGAATTAGCCTAATAATTGATAACCTCCAACATGGTGGTTGACAAATGCCTGAATCCAAGGCCAATGCGGTCAAAAGGATATGTTTTGAAAACAAATGCAGTTAGGTCAGGTTGGCTCCTGTATCCAGGTTACCTATTCTGTCCAGATAAGATTGTCCAGTTCGTCAGTTAGCTTTGATCATACACACTTGTCACTAAGAGTTCATGAATTCACAAGAATTTCCCCCTCGTTTTCCTTTTATCCTGTGAGCTCCCGGAACGCAGGAGCTCTGTCGGTCTTACTCACCCTTTTATCCTGAGCCCCTGCACTTTTTATGAACCCAGGGTCACTGGAAAGTGCTAAAGCTATGTTTGTTAACATATTTGTTCAATAAATGTTTACATGAAGGCCTTTTTCCACATGCTTTGCCTAATTTCTCTAGGGTTAGCCTGGATTACAATAGTGGAGTAATAAACAATCCAATTCAAAATTGGAAAAAAAAATTGAAGACTTTTATTGCTTAAAATTTTTGGAAATAATTTTACGCACTCTATCTTGTCTGTCTATATTTACTTGTTCTGCTTATATATTAAACACTTCAAGGCTTCCTATTATTATTGGGATAAAGACCTGAACCCATAACATGGCTATAGAGCCCTGCACGATCTGGTGCCTGCCAACGTCTGCCTCTTCATCTTACATTCTTCTTTCCACCTCTCTCTGTACCTCAGCCACACTGGCCTTCTTTCAGTTTCCTGGAATAACATCTTGCCTACCAACTCACAGCCTCCCCCCTCTGCTTGGAAGGCTGCTGGGTCCTACACAGTCACCCTTTAGATTTTACCTGAACCTTCCTGGACTAAATCACGTCTCCAGTTACATGCATGCGTAGTGTTCAGCGTTTCAACTCCTAGCAGTTATCAGAGTTTAAATAAATATGTATATTTATTTTTGTGGTCTTGATGGAAATCATTAATGAATCAGTCTGCCTTGATCTAATTCCCTCGCCCTCCCCCTCCCCCTCTGGTAACCACAAATCTGATCTCTTTTCCTATGAGTTTGCTTGTTTGTTTTTGAAATATAATTCACCTCTGATATTATGTTAGGTTCTGTTGTACAACACAGTGATTTGATATTTCTGTGTAGTTCAAAATGATCCCCATGATGAGTCTAGTTATATACTGTCACCATACAAAGATATTACATAGTTATTGACTATATTCCCTAACTGCACATTTCATACCCATGACATTTATTTGGCAAGTGAAAATTTGTACCTCCTAATCTCCCTCACCTATTTCTTTCCTCCCCCTCCCAACCACCCTTCTGGCAACCAACTCTTTGTTGCCTGTATCTCTGTTTTGTTAAGTTTGATCATTTGTTTTGTTTTTTTAGATTCCATATATAAGTGAAATGATACAGTATTTGTCTTTCTCTGACTTATTTCATTCAGCATAATCCCCTCCAGGCCTATCCACATTGTCACAAATGGCAAGATTTCATCCTCTTTTATGGTTGAGTAATATTTCATTGTGTGTATGGATCACAGCTTCTTTATCCATTCATTTATTGATGGCATTTACGTTGCTTCCATATCTTGACTTGTAAGTAATGCTACAATGGAGATGAGATGCATGTATCTTTTTGAATTAGCATTCTTTGGGTATATACCCAGGAATGGAATTCTGGATGGTACTGTAGTTCTATTTTTAATTTTTTTTAGGAATTGCCATAACGTTTTCCATAGTGGCTGCACCTATGAACATTCCCACCAACAGTGCACAAAAGTTTTCTTATCTCCACATCCTCATCAACACTTGCTATTTGTTGTGATTTTGATAATGGCCATTCTCACAGGGTTGAAGTGATGTCTCTTTGTGGTTTTGATTTGCATTTCCCTAATGATTAGGGACGTTGAGCACCTTTTCATATGCCTGTTGGCCATCTGTATGTCTTCTCTGGAAAAATGTCTATTTAGATACTTGTTTGTTTTAATTTTATGTGGAATTGTATAAGCTCTTTGTATATATCATTTGTAAATATCCTCTCCCATTCAACAGGTGACCTTTTGTTTTGTTGACAGTTTCCTTTGCTGTGGAAAAGTATTTTAGTTTGATGTTGTCCCATTTGTTTATTTTTGTTTTTGTTTCCTTTACCTGAGGAGAAATATCCAAAAAAAATTATTAAGACCAATGTCAAAGAGTGTAATGCCTATGTTTTCCTGTAGAAGTTTTATGGTTTTGACTCTCACATTTAAATCTTTAATAAATAAATTAAACTTTTGTGTATGATGTGTGCATGGTGTGAGAGAGTAGTCTAGTTTGATTCTTTTGCATGTAGTCGTCTAGCTTTCCCAACACAATTTATTGAAGAAGGTATCTTTTCACCATTGTATATTCTTGCTTCCATGTTGTAGATTAGTTGCCCATATATATGTGGATTTATTTCTGGGTTCTCTGTTCTTTTCCATTCATGTATGTGTCAGTTTTTGTGACAGTACCATACTATCTTGATAACTGTAGCTTTGTAATGTAGTTTGAAATCAAAGAGCATGATACCTCTGGTTTGTTCTTCTTTCTCAAGATTGTTTTGGCTATTTTGTGCCTTTTGTGTTTCTATAAAAATTTATAGGCTCGTAATTTTCTATTTTGTGGTGTCTTTGTCTGGTTTTGGTATCAGGGCAATGCTGGCCTCTTAGAATGAGTTCAGAGTGTTCTTTCCTCTGCAAGTTTTAGGAATACTTTGAGAAGGATAGGTGTTAACTCTTCTCTATATTTTTGGCATTATTTACCTGTGAAGCTGTCTGGTCCTGGACCTTTTTTATTGGGAATTTTAAAATTACTGATTTGATTTCATTACTGGTAGTTGGTCTGTTTATATTTTCTATTTCTTCCTGGTTCAGTCTTGGGAGATTGCACATTTCTAGGAATTTATCCACTTCTTCTTAGTGGCCAATATTGTTGGCATATAATTGTAGTAATTTCTTATGATCCTTTGCATTTCTGTGGTGTCAGTTGTAACTTCTCCTTTTTCACTTCTGATTTTATTTATTTGGGCCCTCTCTCTTTTTTTCTTGATGAGCTTGGCTAAAAGTTTATCAATTTTATTTATCCTTTCAAAGAACCAACTCTTAGTTTCATTGATTTTTCTATTTGAAGTCTTTTTTTTCATTTATTTCTGCTCTAATCAAGATTTCTTTCCTTCTACTGACTTTGTGTTTCATTTATTCTTTTTTTTTTTTTACTACTTCCTTTAGGTGTAAGGTTAAGTTATTTATACAAGATTTTTCTTCTTTTCTGAGGTAGGCTTGTATCACTATAAACTTCATTCTTAGAACTGCTTTTTCTGCATCTTACATTTTGGATTGTTGTGTTTTCACTTTTCTCCAGGTTTTTAAAATTTTCTTCTTTAATTTCTTCAGTAATCCATTGCTTGTTTAGTAGCATATTGTTTAAGCTCCAAGTGTTTGTGTTTTTTGCATTTTTTTCCTTGCAGTTGATTTCCTGAATGATATTCTTAAATAAAACTTGCATTTCTTATTGTAAGTATTTGATGGTGAAGAATACAATGATTACAAATATATCTTGTTGCCACTAACTTGATTTGAGGTAAGACACCAGTAATTTTATTCCCCAGTGCTTTTGTACTATCAGTACAAATATCAATACAGTTAAAAAGGCAAAGAAAACCTTAGCATTATGATGAAAATAATTTTTTGTGGATCCCTTGAAAGAATTTCAGAGACCCTCAGGTTTTAATAAAACCATGAAAACAAGTTCTTTTCTATGTAATTGTTGGAGGGACTCAAATCTAATTTCAATTTCTGTTACCTTGTGTAGAAGTTGCTGAAAAGGTTGACTTTTCTAATTTCAGAGCTAAATCCCTGATTTTCATGGATTTTCATATAAACCAAATAAAAATGCTGTTAATACCCTGTTAGTCCAGTTAAGCTCCTATCTTTAACCAATCAGCAAGCTCTATTTATTCTACTTCAAAAATAGATCTGATATATTCATATACTGTCACTCCATCTCCTCTTCTAGTCACTTAGACCAAGCCACAGCATCTGTTGACTGAACTATTATGTTTGCTTCCTAAATATTTTCTCTGTCCCCATATTTGGTTATATAAAATGTATTCTCCCTAGTAGGCAGAGTTATCTCTTAAAAATATTAATAATATCTAAGAATCTCCTTTCTTAAAACCCTCCAGTGGTTCTCTACTGCCAAGGGAATAAAATCCAAGTTACTTCCCAAAAAGTCTTCTTTGACTTTTGCCTCTCTCTCTGACCTCATCGTGTACCAGTCTTTTCCTTGCTCACTGTTTGCCAGCCAACCCTACTGGCCTTTCTGTTTCTCAAATTGACTCCCTGTAATCTAGAAGAATGTTTACTAGATATAAGATACCTAGTAACTATTGGTTAAAATAATAAATGTTATTTTGTAGAATTTTGAAAAGATAGAGCCTTAATGCAGTATTATCTCACATTAGCAATCTAGTCTAGAACCAAGGACAGTTCCAAATAGCTTTGAATTAAAAGAAAAAAATTCTCTGCATGCTCGTGATGTCATTTATAGACAGTATCACTAGCATTAAATTGCTGTGTTTGAGCTGTTTAGATACCTAAAATCTAAAACTCTTCCAATACACACCAATGAAAGGCTGATGAAATGTGTAAACCCTCCCCCCTAAAATAAAGCACATATGTAAAACATTTGAAATACAATCTGAGGGAAATTACAGAAATTTTACAGCTACTCATGGACTACAGAGAAAGTCTTTGGACTTCAGGGTGTCCTAAAGCTACATAGTAATTGGAAGACAAATTGCACAACAGGTACAACTATTGTTGAATATCTTGAGCCTTAAGAAGATTACAAATACTTCAATTAAGAACTAGAGAGAAATTCAAGATCTAATCAGAGATTATTAAAAGTGTTAAAATTTAGAGAATATTTTCAGGTTCAAATCTTCCATCCTTGACATGACAAATATGGAAAAGATTATATATTTAAAAGTGATTTACTACCAGACACACAGCATGTTAGTGACAGAGCTGTGACAAGGTTCTGAATTCTTTGGCACTCATAACTCTTGCTTTATCACTGCAGGAGGCTTATTTATATTGGGGGGTTTTGATAGAAAATGAAGTAAAACTGGGAACTGGAATTACTGGTAAAGCTGCACTGTCATCTACAGAAGACTTGGCCTTAGACGGACCCTACTTGCACAATTTCTCTAGATCTTTGCCCCAGATATGTCAGGAGTCACAAAATAATTCTATATTTACAACATTTATATAGATATGGGATATCGCATGAATCTGGATTAATACAACAAAGGTCTAAAAAAATTATATGTCTATATACTACTATAACATGTCTCAAATATGTATCCTAAAGATTATATGTGTGTGCGTGTACACACACACACACACACATCCCAGATTACAAAGAAAATTCTTGAGTCTAATATTTTACTTTACCCTTTCACCCTCGACATTGCCAAATTACATAACTTTTTCTCATTGGTATGCATACAAAGAGGAATAAGAAAAAGAAAGATATTTCTATCAGTTACATATTATGTAGAAAAGAATTTCAGGCATTCTGCCACAGCAGCCAAGGACATTATGAAGGAAGCATTTATTGTCTATATCAGTACAGATGATTTGCTTTGGAACATAGTGTCCAAAGTTCCTTTTTTACCCCCTGTCTTTCACATGATTGAATTTTGAAGTATAATTCAACTGGACTTTTTCAGAGAATAAGCAAAATAAATATAAAAAGCCATTAGACAAGCTGTGCTTATATTGGTTGCTTGATTATTATTCCAAAGCATCTTTAAAAAAGATGATAAATTTGATAAATACATAGAGCAATAATATTTTCCTTACTGGGTAGTTTACAGAATTCCTTTGAATCTTTTCTAGACCCTCACAACCATCCTATATGACAGGTGGCAATTGTTTGTTCCTACTTTAAAGATGAATAAAAGTTGTTACCATTATGTGATTACATATCAGGAGAATGTTGCAAAAAGGTACCACGGCTATTGGTAAGATGGTGAAGCTAATAGATAAAATGTCAGGATAAGAGAAATGTATAAATTCTGAATGTGTGGAATAAGTACAGATTCTTTTTACAGGACGCATTGACTGACATGTATTAAATGCCTAAGACTCTGCTGCTTCCAAACCTTGTTTTACTCTTTCTTCATGTGTACTTACTTAACGGGAAATTTGTTTCTTTAGATTTGGATAGATACATGAAAGAAACAGATGGGTGGGAAAAGGAAGAAAATCTAATCATAACTAATAATTATATTTCTTCCACTTCTTCTTCCAAATAATTACCTCCCATCTTTGAAGGAAAAAAATTAAACCGTTTCCCTTTTACTACAGCTCTTGCTTTGACAAAGAAATAAAGAAAAATAATATATTATCTTCTCAACCTCTGGCCTTAAAAGTCAGACTAGATCATTTCCAAGGAATTATTTTGGGAAATATCAATTCAATTAATTGCCTGTAGTGGAAATCACATGGTTGAAATTACAGCCAATACTTGAAATGTCAAGCTTGAATTTGAGACTATTTTAACAATAACAATAATAACAAATGATAGGTTATAATTTACTTTGGGGATTTAGTAATTTCCATTCCAACAGTTCACTATTTTCCATATGAAGAACTTCTCTTTATTAGGAATAAATACCTTCTTGGATGACTTTAGAAATTTTTCCAATGACCCTATTAATATATTTTAGATTATTTAATTTAAAATAAAACAAAAATTCCCTTTACAGCACCAATAAAAGTAGATTGCTAAATTTGTTTAAAATATACTAAACAATGATGTGACTGACAAGGGCTTAATTTCCAGAATATACAAATAGCTCATACAACTCAATAACAAAAAACCAAACAATACAATAAAAAAAAAAAAGGGCAGAAGACCTAAATAGACATCTATCCAATGAAGACATACAAATGGCCAATAGGCACATGAAAAGATCCTCAATATCATTAATTACCAGAGAAATGCAAATCAAAAGTACAGTGGAGTGTCACCTCACACCTGTCAGAATGGCCATCATTAAAAAGTCCACAAACAATAAATGCTGACGGGTGTGGAGGAAAGGGAACCCTTTTACAATGTTGATGAAAATATAATTTGGTGCCACCACAATGGACAACTATACGGAAAGTCCTTGTAAAACTAGAAATAAAGTTACCATATGATACAGCAATCCCAATCCTGGGCATATATCCAGAGAAAACTCTTAACTCAAAAAAATACATGCAGCAATGTTCATAGCAGCACTATTTACAATAGTCAAGATATGGAAGCAACTTTAGTGTCCATCAACAGATGAATGGATAAAGAAGATGTGGTATATATACACAATGGAATACTACTCAGTCATAAAAAAGAATGGAATAATGCCATTTGCAGCAACATGGATGGACCTGGAGATTATCATATTAGGTGAAGTCAGTCACACAGAGAAAGACAAATATCATGTTATATCACTTATATGTGGAATCTAAAAAAAATAGTACAAATGAACTATTTACAAACCAGAGATAGACTCACAGACATAGAAAACCAACTGCATTTTACCAAAAGGTAAAGGGAGGGGAGGGATAAATTAGGAATTTGGGATAGCAGATACAAACTAGTACATATAAAATAGATAACCAACAATGTCCTACTGTATAACATAGGGAACAATATTCAATATTTTGTAATACCCTATAATGAAAAAAATATGAAAAATAATTTTGTATATATGTATAACTTAATCACTATGCTGTACACCAGAAACTAACACAACACTGTAAATCAAATACACTTCAATAAAAATAATAAAATATACCAAACAAAAAGTAACATTATATGACCATCATATGAAATCATCTATTTTTTGTATTAGAAGTAAATTACCCAATAAGTATTCTAAGTAGGGTTTACGAAGTACTTACCAAAAATGAATACCACATTCAGATGAATTATATTTATTGATAGAATATTCCTGGCTCTAAAACTCAGGTAGAGCCTGAGTCAGTTCAGACTTTATTCTAAGGACAATGTGAAATCACTTGAGACATTTAAACAGAGGAATCATATAATCTGATTTCTACTTAGAAAGATCATTCCAATTGAGGCTGATGTGTGGAGGATGGATTACTCCACAATCTATCCTCTGGGAAAAGAGTGGCAACAAAGGAAAAACAGCTGAGTGCATCAGCCTCGATCTGGACAACTTAAAACTGATCTTTGGTCTAAATAATTGGGAGACAACAGTGAGTATCTGGAAATGTGACAAACTGCTAACTTTAAAGACATGGCATTTAATTAGCTCCTGCTAGCTGTCTTACAGGAATATAGATCTTTTCTTCAGGGTTGTCATTTTTTTTTTAACTTAAAGAGAAAGATGTAAGATCTTTTTGATTGTCAAATATTGGCAACCAGTTAAACATCATTAAAAAAGAAGCATGGATAACTAAACCCAACATGCCTCTAGGTTGGATTTAGCCAAAAGGGTCCTAGTTTGCAACACCAGGGTTGAAGTAACATTTTGAGGAGTCTGCCTCTTTTCTTTAAGGAAGATTGAAATCCATTTTTTTGAATTTCTTCAATGACACAGTTTTGTTCTGCATCTGGGGTGTATATCGTTTTAGATTACTGCTGTTCTCTGTATTTCATGCTTCTCCACGCTGTATAGAGTATTATACACAGCGTGGTCCTCCCACCTAATGCTGAATGGACGCTTGGCCTAGAAAGAGATAGAATGGAAGACAGGCAATTTTCTATTTTCATTATCTCTGTTTCTTTTTACTAGGTTGGGGGTTAGGCACTACAGTAAGCAAACCAATAATTTATATCAATAAACTATAAAGAGAACAGTTCATAAATATGTTTATGTTGGAGTTTCTATTCAAAGCCAAATAACTCTGTGCGCTTGCTTTTATTGGAAGAGAAGTCCAGAGAATAAGTGATCAGCTAAGACTTATGGAAGTTATGTCAGAAGACTGAAGCAACATTGATTTTATTTCTGGCTTCTATGTAAACCAAAGCCAAAGATCTCAATCTTCTAAAAGGTATGACAGTTTAAGACTACCTTATGAATTATGTATGAATTGCTTCATTTATCTCTGTCTATGAGAACCTAACATAGTACTTGGTCTGACAATTTAGGTGCTCAAAAATGTGTACTAACTAAATTCTATTTCCCAAATAACTAGACTACTTAGTGATGTTGACAAAATGTTTTTCACTGGTAAATTTTTACTTTTGACATAACATTTTCTTTCTTTGTCACCATCTTCTTTTCATCTATTATCAGACGAATCACCTGAAGTTACACTTGGTCCTATCAGACTGTCTCATACCAGCTAGGGAGAAAATCCTACCAATGCTGATTTCCACATATTTACCTTGGATCTGCTTCTCATCATCCTCTGTTCTGGGTACCAGGCTGATTCAAGCCGTCTCATCTTGCCCCATGTTCTGCAATAGATTATCATTTCATCTCCTGGAGTCCACTTTCCCTGCAATTTATTCTCCATACAGAAGTTAGGATGATCTATTTTAAATATAAACCAGAGCCTGTCATTTCCTTGCTCCAAAAAGAATCAATATGTGTTTCGTATCACATATGAACAAATCCCAAACTCCTTAATATTGTTCTCAAGGCTCCATGTGGAATGTCCTTACCTAGCTCTCTGACCTCATCCTCTTCTACTATATCTTTTGACCACAGTGTTCTGGCAGTTAGCCACTTTGCAGTTTCTCAGATATGCAAATGTCACTCCTTTGGCATCTGTTCCTGACCAACCACTCTTCCCCAAGATAATTTCCATGTCTCATTCTACTTCATTCAAATGGCTGCTCAGATAGTGCTTCTTCCAAGGAGCCTTTCTTGATATCTCTGAATGGTGACCTGCACTGGTTCTTCCCATTACTTTGTTTCTTTCCTGATATACACCACAATGAGAAACCACGTTGTTTGTTTGTTTCTTTACTTATTAATTAGCTTTTTCCCAGCTAGAATGTAAGTGCCTTGAAAATGAAAAGCCCTTACGTATCTTGACCCAAGATGTGACCGGTATGGAGGAGATTCTGATAAATATATGTTGAATTGAGTTGATTTAATTGCAATTATCTTGGATAAAATTCATAACTAATAAAACTCAAATTGTTTCAGCAGTCAATAGTTTTTACTAAGCATCTGCTATATGTGGTGAATTATAGTAACAATTTTGAAAGATAAGGGAAATATAAAACCCAGTGCAACCGACGGTCCTTAAAATTCTATCACAATTTCTACATCAAATATATCATAGAACACTCAGTGTTATAAAGTAGGCAAAAATAGAATTGTCCTGGGCAAACAGGTACAATTATTCATAAGACAAAAGAAAGAGAAAAACAGCTAGTTTTATTCAAACTTATATGGCATTAGAGGCAGACTATTTCCTTATGCCATAAGAAGAATAATTCTCTGTTCCACAATTTGGAAATCTTTAAAGATTTTTTTTCAATTATGAGATCTATTCTTTTCATTTGTCTTTCAGATGAGTAACATAAAATTATAATATTTTCTTTTGTTTACCCTCCTCAAAAATCAATCCTGATATTTTTCCTGTTGTAAATAACCATGCTGTCAATATTCAGCTGTCAACCCGTGAGGCTGCTGTAATTAGGATCGAGAAACTGAACATAGGTAATGACTTCTTGATGATTCTCTAGTTGCCTATCAGAAATGCTTACTTTGGTTCAAAGGTGTTTTCATTATAAATCTTCTGCTCTCTGCCCCTGATGCTAAAAAGTTTTAGGTTATTCCTTTAAAAAAAATCACTTATGTTGTAGTTTATTCAAACATATTTTCTTAACCCCAACTCTTTTTCTCTGCATATTGTCCATATTTTTTCAACTCAAATTGGTTAGAAATAGCCAGAAGCTATCAAAAAGCACTAAATCATTTTTCCAGAATGTATTTTCTAGTGAAGATTGCTATTTAGCAATCATTTTAACTCTTTAAAAATAGCTTTAATAGAAATACTTCTATATCAATATTTTTCTCTAGCTTAGAAATATAATTTTAGTAAAAGTGCCTAAAAGAGAAATATTACCAGACAGATTTTTAAAAGAAAAAATTTATCTTGATTTTTCAAATGGCTTAGAAGTTAGTTATTTGGATAAATGTTAGAAGAAGTAGAGGTGAAGGTAGCAGAACAAAAGAAAGAGGAGGGGAGAAAACCAATGCTTCAAGTTATGTTTATTTTGATGTGGACATCTCAGATTGTGTTTATTTAAATAAAAATTAAGATTTTAATCATATAGTGTGGAAGATTCTATATTGAAACATGTCTGGAGCACCATGCATTTTAATGAGACAATGTATCCTCTCAGTACTCATGATGGAACCTAGGTAGACTGCCGAATGTGATCAAGAGATTCACTGATACAAAAATAATCTTGGAGGATTTTAAATAGACTTTGCTCTCACATTGCCAATACATAGGGATGGGTCTCTAATTTTGTGTGACATTTCACTGTAAACTTGAGGAGTGGAGAGTAACACAGCAGGTCCATAACTTCTAATAAAATCCTAAGGATGATGACCGGAACTGTTATCCTACCATCAACTAAGAATAGACAGCATCATGTTTACCTTGTTCATTGAGTTCCAAAGTCCAGGTCCAGTCACTGACCATCACCCAAATCATAATCCCAAACTATTTAATGCCTCATTCTGTACCTTCCCCAGACTTTCTTCTATTTCTCTAGAAATGAAGATATACCACTAGCAAATTTCTGGGAAAATCTTAGTCCCTAGAAAGGAAATGAGTGTTTCTTTTGTTTTTTATTGCCATTTCTAGACAATTTCTCCTATCTCCACTTCCAAAAGATGCAGATTCTTTGTGTCATCAGATGATATCACTTGCTCTCTTTCCTCCTGACCACCATTTGTCAACCAGCTCACTATCTCTTTATTACCTTAAAATTTTTAAAGCTGACTTACTCTTCCCCCATCATTCTTGCATTAATTTTTGCGATTTCAGTCTCTATACAGGATGATTTATCCAACACCTTGGCCCTTCACATTCTTGACTTCTGTCCTTGGTGGGCTTTATCTGCTCCATCTTGGTCACATGCCTTCACAGTGATAGCCTAGACTTACCACTTCTAATATCTTAGGACCTCAAATAGCTTCTTTAAATCCTGTTACTCTGAATATAACACCTAATATACCTCATTTTCTCAAATAATTTCATGTCAAAAATTCTTATTTTCCCATTGAGATGTCTGTTGACTCTGTAACTCTTCCATTTTTGTGCATCTCATGTCTCTTTTTCCCTACTTACCTGCCATGGTCCAGAACAGTCATCACAGAATATCATGTTTACTTGCTCTTTTCTTCCTCCATTGTGAAAGTATGTGAAAAATAAGATTTCAAATATGTTTGAACCCAATTATTTGCTTACTTATTACCTACTTACAGGACAGCAATCAAACATTATTGGAGAAATTTTCACATATGTGCTGACAGTTGTAGTTTAAGGTCCTGACCCCCAAATTCAATGGACCAACCACATTCACTGAATTTTCTAATTCTCTACAAGGAATATTTTATACTTCCTTACTCTGAAATCCTTTTCCTCCCTCATCCTTTTAGTTAACCATCTAGTCTAATATTTAATTCTATTAGAAACAGTATATCTAAACATTATTAAAATACAACCATCAGAAAATTTCTCATCTTTCCATCAGCAAATCTACCAACCAACCTGAATCTAAATCCATATTCTTGCCTTCCCTCATATTTTAGTGGAAGAAGCACTTGCTCATAAACATATTTTTGTTTCTCTGGGGTATACATGAATGGAATTACTTAGTCACATGTTTATTTTATGTTTAACATGCTGAGAAACTGCCTGACTCTTTTTCCAATGTGGCTGCATCACTTTACATTTTCACAAGTAATTTATGAGGGCTCCAGTTTCTCTGCATCTTTATCAACACTTATTATTATCTCTCTTTTTAATTATAGCCATTCTAGTGGATGTGAAGTGGTATCTCAGTTGTGGTTTTGCTATGCATTTTCCCGATGGCTCATCTATTATTTCTGTGACAGAAAATCCCCCCCGATTTTATTCCTGCCTTGCCTGCTGCTCTTTCTCAGTCTTACTTCTGATTTCTTCCCACACAAACTCTGATTGTTGGACTGACATGGTTTTACCTAATTTCTCTGTCTAGGCGATAACCTCTAGTCCCTGTGTTTAAATACCTTTTATATGCTGATGCCAACTAAAGAACTGAGTCTTTAACCACTGCAGTCCCTGACCTTCAACACACCTTGAAAGAAATTCAGGGCAGAGAATTCAGGAATTCAGGGCAGCAAACTGGTAGAACAGGCCTTCAGATAGTGAGATATTTTCAGGAGAAAACTTCATGAGCCCAGATTCTTAACATCTTCCTATACTTAGAAGAGCACTGAAATCATCAGTTAAGACATCTGTGCCTCATGACTAGCAGTAACCTTCTACCGAGACATGTGTTTGATTGCATGTACCCCTTCTCCAAAATCACATATGTGCTGACCTGCCCTCTCGCCTCTTGGGAGCAGTTCCTCAGAGCCAACTGAGAGGCATCTCCCAGACTGCAGTTCTCAGTAAGTCCTGTGGTAAACCTGATACTCACAGCTCTCTCGTGCATTTACATTTCACTGGTTATCCCACGTTTTTATTTTTAACATTGACCTTTTCTACCTACTTGACTTCTTTTCATTCAGTTTGTATCTTAAATCTATTATTTCTGAAATGGAATTCTTTATATTGGTCTCCTCCAAATCCAGTTATTTCCACCCTCCCTGATATTCTCTATTTCAGTAAATTAGGCCATTATCCATTCAGCCATCCATGACCCAAACCTAGAAGCCATACGTAATCTCTCTCTTTTTCTTCCCTCTCATGATCCGTCTGTCGATGTCACATTCAAAATGCCATCCAGATATGGCCCCATCTTTGCTACTGCTCTATATTCCACTTCACAACACACTAAGTAAGGCAGTAGATACCTAACTTACCATCCTTATCTCTATTCTTGGCACACCTACAAGTTATCCTCTACACAGAAGCAACTACAAGCTTTTTAAAACTTAAATTAGATCCTCTCCCATTCAAGCAGAAAGTAATCTTGTGTTGTACTTAGCGTTCAGTGGGTGCTGGAACAAGGAAGTGGGTAATGGATAACGTATGTGGAAACTGACCATGACCTTTTCAGGAGCCTGATGATACTAAAATCCTGAGTCTACTTTGGTAACATTCGAGAAAGTAGAAGCTTTATTTATAATATTGGATTGTGTATATTGGAAGACAGACTGGGGAGAGTTAGTTATTTTTCAGTCTGTGTCATCATGCACCTCTATTTCCTGGGGTAGTCAAAGTACAGATATCATATCTTAAAATAAGTTACTCACTATGCTCCCCTGTGGTATTGATTTAGTAAGTTATCAGCTCAGATGCTAAACTAAGACGTCCTAGAATTGCATAAAGAGAAAAATAAAATAAATAGCTCAGACTGGGTTTGGGTAAGTCACTAGCCGCCTGGGCTGCTGTTGACTCACCTGGGAAACTAGGCAGCTGGATCAGGTAATCTCTTGGAGCCAATTTCAGCTGTAAATTTACAAGATGTCTCCAGTGATGTGTAATTACTCCAAAAATCAAGTTATATAAGATCTTTACTGGAAGTTTTTGACTTCTACTGCCAGGAAATCTTTGGCACTTTAAATGCAACTATTTTTTGGTACTTAGGAGAGCTGCCAGAGAGTGAATAAACATTAAGTACTGAAACTTTCTGTTTATTATCAGAGTAAATACAATAAAAGCAGAAGTGACTTTAATCCTTCATACTGAATAATCAGCTAATTAACTACTTTGTCTCCTGAAAAGTGATAACCTTAGACAAATGATCTATTCAGATTCTGTACAGTTCAAGATAAATGTTCCCACCTCTCCAAGTCTGTACTAATTAAGTGACGCTTCAAATACAAGGAGCTGTGTTGACACCAGATACTCAGTTCACATAATAACTCACTGGCTTTCAGTATCAGTTTTTCAAGGTTAATCTAACTTTCATAGAGGGAGGAAAATAGAGTGAGCATCATGCTAAAAGAGCTGTAGAAAAACAGGAAAAGCAAATTGAAGAAAATCTGTTGAAACAAGGATAATAGTCCTGAATCCTTTGCCTGTTAAAGAAAAGAGATATATGGTGGTAATTCTGAATATAGTGCTTGAAAAAAATTAGTAACTGTAAAGCAAAGATCCAAATAATTTTGATGGCATTTATTGCTATGTTGGTGGTGTTAGTCACTTTCTTTCTTACAGGCCAGTGTATTTGCAGGTGGTGGCATGTTTATGTCTGTAGCATCAAAGAAGAAAATAGTGGATTTCCAAGTACAGCATCTTTATGGAGTTTTGATAAGCAAAGTGAGGGATAAAGATGTTTTATATTCTTCTGACTACCACCTCTTAACAAAGGAAAGTCCTTTCTACCACCTGCAATTGTTTAGAGTTGCAAATTATAATGCCAAACTTAGCTTTGCAGATTTCTGGAAGGCAATGGAATAAATATTGCTATGTGACAAGTCCATACTGCAGGAATACTTTTTCTTTTCTCCTTATTTGCTTTTTATAATTTCATCGATATAAAATTAAAGTCTAATATATTATCTAGATTTAAAGTTCACAATTTAAGTTTTGATGTGTGTATAAACTATCATCATAGTTAAGAGAATGAACATTTCTATCTTCTTTAAAAGTTTTGGGTTACCATCAAACTCCTGTAAGAAAACATAGGCAGAACATTCTTTGACATAAATCACAGTAATGTTTTTTTGGATTCACCTCCTAAAGCAAAGGAAATAAAAGCAAAATTAAGCAAACAGGACCTAATTAAACTTAAAAGCTTTTGCACAGAAAAGGAAACCAGTGACGAAATGAAAAGACACCCTTGAATGGAAGAAAATCTTCGCAAATGACATACTTGATAAGGAATAAATATCCAACATATATAAACAGCTCATAAAACTCAACATCAAAAATACAAACAGCCCAATCGAAAATGGGCAAAAGAACTGAATAGACATTTTTCCAAAGAGGAGATGCAGATGGCCAACATGAAGAGATGCTCAACATCGCTATCAGCAGGGAAATGCAAGTCAAAACCACGATGAGATACTACCTCACATCTGTCAGAATGGACAGCATCAAAAAGAACATAAATAACAAATGTTGGCAAGATATGGAGAAAAGGGAACCCTCCCACACTGCTGATGGGAATGTAAATTGGTGCATTCACTGTGGAAAACAGCATGGAGGTTTGTCAAAAAATTAAAAATAGAACTATCACAGGACCTAGCAATTCCACTACTCGGTGGTACAGCAACAGCAACAACAGAACACTAATTCAAAAGATCCATGCACCCCAACTTTCCTAGCAGAGCTTACAACCTAAGTGCCCATCAACAGATGAATGGATAAAGAGGATGTCCACTATGCTTCTAGGACCTATTAATAGAAGAAAAACATGTTTCCTCATTTGCCTCTAGTCCTTGTGTCTCTATTCCTTTCCTCCTGAGTAATTAATTTCTCTCTCTCTCTCCTGAGAGCAAACAGTAATTCTCTGAGATAGCATGGTCTTTGTCCATATTAAGAATTAAATACATTTTTCTAAAAGCATCATCACGTGCAAAGAGTTCTTTGCCAAAACGAAAGCCCTCTTCTATTAGGAGGCAAAGCAATTTAGCTTTTCTTTGTCTCCAACTTTCCTTTTTAGACTGGTTATGTGCCCGTTAAATAACTCCAAAGGAGCCATTTAACTGTTTCCCAAACAAAATTTTCTTGAAAAATGAATTCTTTTGCCTCATGTGAATGAGAAAACAGTTGCAACTTTTTTTTAATTAACAATATTTTTTTTTTTTGTCCAGAGTGCTAACTGGCATGGTCATTCAAGAAGGAAATCTGTCAGTGTTTTGTGAAAAAAAACTATACATATGACCTCTGACCCAGCAATCACACTGCTAGGTTAACATTCCAGAGAAAGTCTGGTTCAAGACTAACTAAGTGAATGTGTACAAAGCTGCTCATCTGAGTGTTTTTTGGGGACAGGAAACAGAGGAAGGTAACCTAGGTGTCCATCAACAAGGGAATGAATAAGTAAGATGCACTTGTCAGGCATTATGGGGTATGATGCAGTAATCCTAGAACATGGACACATCTCAGAAACACAGTCCTCACTAAAAAAAATGTAAGAAACAGAAGAAAATCTACACTGTACCATTTCTGTAAATTACAAAGCACACTCACACAAAAGATGCCACACAGTTTAAAACAGTAAACATATACTTGGGGATCCTGATGTAACATTCACAGTAGGTGGTTAGTAGAAGGGGAGAGAAATAGCAGTGGGTTTGGGAAAAAACCAAACACGGATGGTGATCGTCCAGTCTCAGGTGAGAAACAGGATCAAAGCAACTCTCCGCTACAAAAACGGACATTTTGGACTCTTCATTTCAAATGCAGTTTGTCTTTAAAGGCTTGATAAAAATGTACTGTATCACAGGCAAAATGCCCATGTAATAAGAGCATGAGCTACGGTGTTTGAGGGTTCCCTCAGTTGGGGCTAAATAAGGAGACATGAACAAAATGCAGAGCAGGGAGGCTGTACTTTAAAAATCTTTTACTGTGATGAATTAATCTGGGAATAGAAAGACTTGCTTACACCACTGCAATTTAATATTTCATTGGGAACCACACGTATATATTTATACAAATATAAATTGTCCTTTTTACTTTTTAATCCTTGTTTTTCTGATTTCAAAGCTAATGTATATGCATTGTGAAAAGTTTAAGAAATATTGACTGGTTCTGAGAAGAAAATTAAATAACCCATAAACAATGTAAAACATTTTAGTGTATATACATTTCAGGGTTTTCGGTGTGTGTGTGTGTGTGTGTGTGTGTGTGTGTGTGTGTGTGTTGTGCATACACACACATAACTACTGTTTCATATCTGACCAAAAATGGAAAGCATTATAATGCTATTTTGTAATTTTTTCACTTGACAATATACTCTATAATTTTTCACATTTAATTAACTATTCTTTACAAATACTTGTAATGGCTGCCTGGGATCCTATGACATGACTGTAGCTAAAATTATTTAGTCAATGTCTTACAATTGGATAGTTAGAGTTGTATAGTTATTTGCTATTGTAAAAAATGCTTTGACTAGAATCACAGAAAGATATTTCTTCCCCTTAGGATATATTCCTAGAAGTAGGACTGCTGAGTCAAAGGGCACACACTTGGTGGTGGGTCCTGGGTTGACTTAGAACCGGAAGCTGCCATGTGAAAGGCTGAAATGTTTCCAAGAGTCTGTCAGCTTAAATCATCTCAGATTTAAGGGAAACTCTAATGGCACATTTTCCATGAGAATATTCCCAGAAGCATTTTCCTAAGGACATGAGAAAAATGACTGGAACAATTTTCAGCTGAAGATGAACAGGAAGGAGGCTACAGCCAGACGACCTGGTATGAATCGTGGCTCTGACACGCACAAGCTGTGTAAACTAGTACAAGTCTCTTAACTTGTTTTTGTCCCAGCTACCTCACCTACAGAATGGAGAAGGGGACTGTACCTGCATCACGTATTTGTTTTGAGGTTAATATGATTGTGTGTGTGTGTGTGAGCGCACGTGTGCACGTGCACGCACATGCTTAGGTTAATGATTAGATATAGTTATGATTATAAAAGTAGTAGCTGTTACTGTTATGGCTGTTGTTGTTACGATTATTATTTTGAAGATAATTACCAGACTGAATCCAAGAAACAAAATCAACCCTTCTCTGGCTTTGACACTTTTTTATTTCTCTTTTGCTTGTCTGATGTCTATACTGTCACTCCGGGGGGAGGAATATTGGGGAAAATGCCATTTCATCTTTAATACACAAAGACAAAATGCATACTCACACACACAAGAGTATCATGGAAAATTTGATTACTGTGATCCATCCTGCATAATTGTATTCTGTTCTCATCTCATGCAGCACATTTCCCAAAACTTCCTTCTCTAAGAACAGCTAATGCCAAAGAGCAATTATATGACTACTGGTTGTAAGCCGTTGCTTTTCCGTATCTTCGAAATCCGAACCCTCCTCTAACATCTAATGGAAACTAAATGTAATTGCAAAGATACAGTTTAGCGACTGGAACTATGTTCTGAATTGTACTCATTTTAATGAGCTCTGCCTTTTAATTAAACGTCACACCTCAGAGGATTTAGTTTCCAATATTTGCTTCCAATTTTCTAGCTGAAGATTCCAGCTCCAGAGATTTTAAAAAATGATTTAGGATATTTATTGTCCTTTGTCTTCACCCCTCTTTTTTTTTTTTTAATCTCAATTCTTTCATGTCTTCTTAAATGGGTACCAAATATTAAGGTTTATTTCATGGAAATGGATTATTTGATTTTTATGGGGAATGGGAAACAGTTTGAGTTAGTTCAGTAGTCATACACCTACTATATTCAATACACTGTATTGGACATTGTGAGGAATATATGTAAGTCTAAATTAGGGCCACTGACTTTGAATAGCTCACAATATAAGGTGGATTTTACGTGGAGTAATGGTTGTACATGGTGCTTGAAAGCAGAGAGAGAAATAGCCTAAGCTGTCGGGCTTTTAGAAGACCTACTGATTTTGAGACCAGCTGAGTAAGAGACACAGAATATGGACAAATGGAGATTAAAATGTCAGCTTTATTACTGATAACTCGGCCGAGAAGATGTGGCTTTAGAACCACGAGCAAATGAAGTTCTAGACATTCCACTGTTCTTGTGCACTCCTGGTCACAAGGCAAGTCCCAGAGCAAGGCTGGCATAGCCTGTCTTTGATAGAAAACCTGCGGAGGCAAAGCTTTAGCTCAGGCTTCACTGGTAGATTCGTCAGGACAGCAAGAGTGAGGGGAAAGGGGGGCGCGCTGGGGTGGGGGAGAAGGGGAGCACGTGAAGATGCTGGGTGTGTTACTAACCCGCTCCAAGCCTTGCACAGAAACCTAACTGATTTTTGCACACAGGTCACCCTCCTCACAGACTTCCTGGAACCACTGACCCTCGGAAACGTGAGCTGGGTGCAGAGGGATGAGAATGTATCTGCCTCCCCCTTCCTCACTCTTGTTTTCCCCTGGGCCAAGTTTTCACACGGGGAATGAATTCCCTCCTGCTTCTGAAGTGTCGTCTGGCTTTCAGGGCAGCTTCAGACCCCTTCCTGCTCTGCCCTGGGAGTATTCTGCGGAACTTCTGCGTTCTGGCCTCCCATGGCTTCTGCTAGGCCGTCTCTTAGGAAAGACCACTTTTAAACCACCTGAGCCTACCAGTTCCACTGGATCCCTTGCCTCTGGCTGGCTGGCAGGGCTGCGAGAGATCACTCCCAAGACGCAGCGGCAGCCCTGACGCCGCGGTGCGCTTTCTTTTCTCTGCGTGCATCAGGACCAGGTCCCTTGAATGCAAGGGCTACACATGTCTTTCATGTGGTTCTTCTGAAGCCCCAACTCCAGCTCCCCTCACCAGGTTTGGGGTTAAGAGTCAGTGCCCCCTACTGCACACTTTTAGGGTTTAGGATTAAACATTAGATTTCCTCTAAAGGAATCTGCCTTGACAGGTGTGAGGTGATATCTCATCATGATTTTGATTTGCTTTTTCCTGACGATTAGTCATGATGAAAAGACCCCCTTTTTGGGGTACCTGTTGGCCATTTGTATGTCTTCCTTGGAAAAAAGAAAAAGTTTATTCAGGTCCTTTGTTCAGGTTTGAAGTTGGATGTTTTGTCTGCTCTTGAGTTGTATCAATTTTTGTTTACATAGTTTGGAGATTAACCCCTTACCAGATGTGTATGGTTTGTAAATGCTTTCTCCCAGCACATCCATAGATTGCCTTTTTGTTCTGTTGCTTCTGTCCTTTGCTGCTCAGAGCTTTTTAATTGGATGCAGTCCCATTAGCTTGTTTTTACATTTGTTGCCTGAGCTTTTGGTGTCAGATCCAAAAAATCATTGCCAAGGACAATGTCAGTGCCCTACATCTTTTCTAGGAGTTCTGTTGTTTCAAGTCTTGTATTTAATGGCCATCATCAAAAAGATAACGAGTGTTGGTGAAGATGAGAGAAAGGGAACACTTGCACATTGTTGGTAAGAATGTGAACTGGTACAACCATTATGAAAACCAATATGGAGTCTCCATAAAAAAACAAAAACATAAACAAAAATAGAATTACTATATGATACCGCAATCCCGCTGCTGAGTGTATGCCCCAAACGTAAGAGAGGGAAGCTATCTGGGGCCATAATAACATTCTGCATCTTGATCTGGGTGTGTCTATCCAAGTATACGTATATGGGCAAAATTCAATGAACTTAAGATGTTTGCATATAATTTGTATCTTGATCATTTTTAAATGAATTTAATTTTGCTGCCAGGTGACTCTAAGAATGCTACAGTGACCCGAGGCTTGCTTGGATGCTTTCTGATGCCGACATTCTCCTAGCCAGGGCCCTGAGACCCTTTCAGAGACACTCTTCAGATGCACTGGAAATTACTTTACAGATGACTTTGGTTATTTCACACTACCCCAACAGCAGCAAGAAGCTGTTTTCTCTTTGTAGAAGGACAGACTTATCCTCGCCCTGAGTCCCTCAGCCCACGTAGTAAAAAGATAAAGAGAAATTAGAGGCGGAAATCCATTTGATTTTTTTTTCTTACTATCTCTGAGGAATTGATCGCTCATGCTTGCGGTCTATGAGGGTGTGCTCTGTCCCTTGGCCTGCGACTGTGCTTGAGGGAGAGCCCATACTTAGTAGAGCTTGCTCGGCAAAGCTTTGTCCTCTGTAGAAAGCTGCCCATGTGAAGGGATAGCCTCTCTGCTGAGTGAGACTGATGAGAAAGCTTCTTTCTCAAGGGGAGCAATCTTTGCACCTAAGACCAGATTCCTGTTTTAGGTTCTGCTCAGGTACACAATGACTCTGCATAGATTGCATCTTGCTAAACTCAGCTGCAATGATCTACAATTTGTCGACCATCACGTGCAGGTGTATCTGCTAAGCAGCTTTGGCGCATGGTGTTTTAATATTTTTTTGACCCTCCCTGGACTCCTATATGATGAAGGCTTAGAAAAGGATAGAGGTGGAAGCCCCCTTCTCTCTGGGGTTCCCTGTATACAAGGAAAAACAAACAGCCAAATGAAAAAGAATCACATTACTAATGGCTTCGTGCTACCTAACAAGGCAGTTTTTAAATTATTGTGAATTGCTGATGCTGTTTCTGTAATTGAGCGCTTGCTAAGTGATATGCAAATTTGGGTATTCTTAACAAAGATAATTGCCACGTTTCTATGAGTTGAGTTTTGTTATTATCCCTATTTTGCAGAAGAGAAAAGTCAAACTTAGAGCAATTAAGAAACTTGTTCCAACATCATTTGGCCAGTAAGGACTCCAGCACGTGCTTTCAGCTCTGGTGATGGTTTAAAATCCAGCACTTCTGGCAGATCTTAGCTATTTGAAATCTGAGACTCTTTAAATCTATTTAACTTTGGTTTCCTAGTATGCAAAATCTTCTACCCAGGTAATTGCAAGGCTTAAATGAGACAATATAGGTAAAGTGCCAAGCACTGATCTGAAACTGACACATAGTAGGTGTTCAAGTGGTCACAGTTACCTTCTTAGTTTTCCTCCTGTTTGGTTTTGAATGTCAGTACATATTTATACTTTATGACTTTGAATACATGTCTAGTTCTTGATTTCAAAACACTGGTTCCATTATGAGACACATGTTAATTGAGAGCCATATGGATACACCAGCAGTGGGTTTGTCGCTGGCTATATAACGAAGCTCACAATCCGTTGTGAATGATCAACTGCTCTCCCCAAATGCAGTAAAATGTGATCCGTTTTATAAAAGAGGTACCTATGGGACACATGCTGTTTCAATAGCCTGGGATGTAAGTCCATTTGAGCCTTTAATTATTCCAAGGAGAGTAGGTTTTCATTACCTTCTTGTATATTTAAAATTTTAATTTCATTTTAGTTACAGTTTTTTGACTTGTTTCAGTTTGAAGACTGTGTTCCTTGGTAGTGAAAATATAAGTGAAATAGGTGTTGATTGTTTACTTTTTCTCTGTTATTTTGGGGGTCGGGAAGATCTGATACCAGCAGCTCCTTTACTGGTCACATAGCCTCTGAAAATTGCCTAATGTCTCTGATCTTCAATTTCCTCTGTGTAAGATGGGACTGATAATAATGTCTTTGCAGTTTTTTTTTTCACTGTCAAGATTACACTTTTTTTTTAGCTGAGTATTGGCGCTGTAAGAGATTTTCCTTCAATATTATTTCCCTCTCCTGTTTACAGCTATCCAGTGTTTTATCCCTTCCTTGTATGTTTTCTTGCCACAATGTAGCTAAAATACATTTTTCATTTTTTCTTTACAGTTTTTCTTAAGCCTGAGCTTTAACTTTCTTGACCTGTTCTTTAGGGTTTGTAATATACTTTTATTTTGCTTTTATCCTTGGTGATATGACCATTCTATATAGTCTTAAAATAAAAGATTGTAAAACAACTCTCTGGGTAGGTGTATTGGCTTATTTATTTATCCCCTCTCATATTTCCTTTGTGATTCATTTTAGAATTTACTATTCTTTTGGAATAGGGGGCTTCTTTTGACTCACTTGCCATAGTTTATAGGTCTTATTCTTCTAAGCTTTTATAGGCCCAGAACAAAAGTATGAGATATGTCCGAACATGCCTATTTTCATTCTTAATTATTTAGAAACTAACATGACCTGTCACTTTCCTCCAAAGTTTTTTTTTAATCACATCTACATAATCCTTCAGTTCTTTCTTATAATTTAGAATTAAATTCAAGGAAGTAAATCTCTTTTCATGTTTGTTTCCTCTGCTCTTTACTGAATAAAATCTATCAGTGAGAAAGAATAATTCTTTATCAGGCACCTTTCACAAAATCTAGATTTTCAAGGGCCATTCATATGGTTGAAGTTCAACAATACTACTAGGTCTTGCCCCTGAAATACTTTTAAAAATAGCTTCTGGGAAGGATCATATGAATTTTTCATCTGACAGGCCTTTAACCAAATTAATTCTATTGGGAAGTGAGCTTTCTAGGACACTGAGAGGCTGGCGGCTGAGACATTTTTCAGTGACAGCAGGGCAGGGAGGAACTCTGCTTTCTCTCCTGATAGGATATGATTTCTCTAAGGCTGAACTTGGCTCAAGCACAGGCGAATACTTTCTTCTAAAGGCATAAACTATTAGTTTAAATTCTTCCTGAATGGAGATAAAAGCTTTGAATATAAAAGGGCTGAGGCACAATGAAACTAAAGCTTCTCGAATCTAGTAGGTCTCTTTCCTGTGTAGATACCAATATTTCAGTAGCATCTTGACTTGAAGAACTCTGAGTGACAAATGTAGGTAACTGACATGCACAGCATCTGCTCCCGTGAAGTGTGCATCCTCCTCTTCTGTTATGATTGAATAAAAGAGAAACTCTTCCATTGCTGGTGTGTGTGTGCGTGTGTGTGTTTACAGACACATGTGCATGGCCATGTAGCTCTCTGGCTACCAATAAGCAGTTCACCTAAAATGATGCAGTTGGTAACAGAAGTAAAATTGGGAAGATCTCCCTACCCTCTGTCCTCATGGTTAACTACTGAAAGGTGTTGAGGAAGCCAAAAGAAGGAACAGTGAGCTTTGGATGCTAGAGTGGAGAGCAGGTAGTCTATGGGATGAAATCATTAGGTTGTCGAGGGAAGCTTTTGTTGGGAAGTTAGATCTGCAGAATGTGTCCCCTGCTCCTTATTTCTAACCAGTTCTGTCCAATGAATGGAGCACTGAACTGAAGGCCAGATAGCTCAAAACATAGTCCTTATATTCTCCTAACCATGCCAGTCAAGGGAGTTGAAAATCAAAGTGAGGGGTAGTCAAATGTAGCCAAAATACCTAAAATAGATAACCCTACCTTAAGGCCTGGATGGTGATCTAAAGTATGATGGCTGTCTCAAGGACCCCATTCATGTCAGCAGCCCAGTGCAAGATGGTTTCAGGGAAACTGTATCCCACATTGTTGATTAAAGCCCAGCCACCAAGTCACACTGACAAGGACAGGCTTATTCGTATCTTTGGTGATTATGGTGGTTTTGCTGAACTAAAAATTTCAGATTATGGTATATTTTGACCCACATAAAGACTTGAACTTTTGTCCTAAAATTTTCTATAGCTCTAAGTATACGGAATTCCTGCATTTGTCTTCATAAGGAAAGCCCTAAAGTCCACCAATCGCTGCGTTGGTATTGGGAGATAGGGGAATCCAATTTGCATATGGCACGGCAGCTGAGCTTTGCCACAATCTAATTGTATGTTTGCCATTCATGAATTTTTCTTGTGAGCCAACATCTTGAACATGACACAAACATACAGAAAATGTTTTTTGTAAATTGCCAGTGTTTAGCTTTTCAAAAATGCAATGCTAGACATAATTTAAAAATAATTCTTGATATTAATTTAGCTACAAATCTGGAGATTCTATATTGGCCTTTGGAAATCTGAATGGGGAATAGATGAGAAATATTTGTCTATATTTATCTTTAATGCCTTTAAGAAATTAGAGTTTAATATTGAAGATTCTTATATTAAAAGTTAATAATGATTCTAGTGCCCATGAAAGTAATTAAAGAATTTTAGGCAAATTCTCCTGAGGCTTTCTTTGTCTGAAGCTCAGATTCTATCTGAAATATAAGATGTTCTATTCTTGGATGTATCGCACTTAGGTTTCACATGAAGAGAACTTTTCTTTATGTAGCTGGTGTGAGAAAAGGGTGACCACATGTCCACGTTTGCCTGGGATAGTCTTAGTTTATGTCTGTTATCCTAGGATCATTGCGCACAAAGCCCTCTTTCCCTTGGGAGTTCGAGATTGGCAGACACTAACTACTATGTATAGAATAAACAACAAGTTTCTTCTGCATAGCTGTGACTTGTCTTTTCATTTTCTTAACAGTGTCTTTTACAGAGTAGACATTTTCAGTTTTAATGAAGTCCAACTGCTTAATTTTTCTTTCGTGGATCATGTTTCTGGTGTTGAATCTAAAAAGTCATCCCCAAACCAAGGTCACCTATTTTTTTTTTCCTATGTTATCTTCTAGGAGTTTTATAGTTTTTTTTTTCATTTTATATTTAGGAGTATGGTGTATTTTGAGTTAATTTCTGTGACAGGTCTGAGGTCTGTGTCTGCATTTATTTATTTATTTCTGCATGTGCCTGTCCGTTTATTCCAGAATCACTTGTTAAGAAGACTTTCCATCGGATTGCTTTTGCTTCTGTGTCAAAGATCATTTGACTATATTTGTGTCTGTTTCTGAGCTCTCTATTCTGTTCCATTGATCTGTTTATTCTTTCACCAAAACCACACTGTCTTGATTATATAGCTTTGTAGTCAGTCTTGAATCACAAAGTGTCCGTACTCTGTTCTTCTCTTTCAATATTACATTGGCTATTTTGGTTGTTTACCTTTTCAATATGAATGTTAGAGTCAGTTTATCAATATCCAAAAAGTAACCTGCTGGGATTTCGATTGGGATTACATTGCATTTACAGATCAAGTTGACAGGAACTGACATCTTGGTAATATTGAGCTTTCCTATTCATGCACATGGACTAAATCTCCATTTATTTAGATCTTGATTTCTTTTATCAGTTTTGCAATTTTCCTCATATAGATCCCGTATGTATTTTGTCAGATTTATACCTAAGTATTTCATTTTTTGCTGTTAATGTAAATAGTGTTGTGTTTTTAATACCAAATTCCAATTTTTAAATACTGATGTATAAGAAAACAATTCCTTTAGGTAAGGCTTCCAGTGCAATTTTGAACAGGACAATTGAAAGTGGACGTCCTTTCCTTTCTCCTGATCTTATCAGGAAATCACCTAGTTTCTTAGATTTTCATCTGTCTTAAGTGAAATACTGGAGCCATTCAGCTTCATGAGGCCATGCTATCTTATCATCTAAACAAACATATAAAAATCTTGGCAATTGCTGAGCTATGCTTTTTAGTTATGCTATATTTCTTTTTTCTTTTTTTTTCTGAAGTATAGTCAGTTTACAATGTTGTGTTAATTTCTGGTGTACAGCACAGTAATCCAGTTTTATGTATATATTCATTTTCATATTCTTTTTCCTTATAGACTATTACAAGGTATTGAATGTAGTTCCTTGTGCCATACAGTAGGACCTTATTGTTTATCTATTTTATATACAGTAGTTAGTATCTGCAAATTCTGAACTTTTGTAAGATTTTTATAACTCTTGATGGAGAAAAAAGTCTGTAGTCAAAACAGTTTCAGAAGCACTGGGTAACAGAAAAGTAAAGGGAATGTGTTCTCTAGTGTCCACTTTGGGAAGTGTTGCCATTCCATGAGCTACAAGTGCTGTTGATGATTTTTATCATCATAAAGAAAGATATATTAATAGTCCATTGTGTACAGAGTTCTGGAACCAATGTAGCTTCTTCGCCTCCTTCTCCCAGAAAAGTACCCCCCCCCCGCCCCCGCAGACACCAGGAAGAGTCTGGCTGCAGTGAGCGGTGGGAGTAGCGCGCTGCACCGAAGTTGGCACCAGGCAGCACAGAAGAAGAGACGCCTGTTACTGGATGCAAATACACACCTGTGTCTGCAAGGCTGGATGACGGTGTGCATACACCCTTATGCAGCAAAAATTTGAAAGAGAAACAATTACTGAAATCCCGACTACTCCAGGTTTTTCTGTTTCCTTTCATAAACAGAGTTATCAGGCAGCGACATGGCTGCTGTTTTCTGAAGCTTTGAAGTACCTTTGAAATATGACCTTCAACTGTTCTCAGTTCACCCAGAGGAAAGCATTTTCTGACCTACACATTTTAGATGCAACACACCGGCTTTGCTGCAGCATGGCTGAGGATGACAGCTATTTGATGGGAGACGTGAGATGTCGTCTGAGTCAGCTCAGGCTGCTATGACAGATCATTATAGTCTGGTGGCTTAAACAACAAACATTTATTTCCTCACGTTTCTGGAGGTTGGGAGTCCAAGATCAAGGTGTGTCTGGTAAGAGTCCTCTGGCTGCTTTGCAGGCTGTCTTCTCCTTGTATTCTCACATGGCGGAGAGCAGAGAGAGAGAGGGGGGAGAAAGAGAGCCTGAGAGAGCACTCTGTGTGTGTGTGTGTGTGTGTGTGTGTGTGTGAGATTCAGTTATACATGTACATACATATATATATTTTTCTTTTCAGATTCTTTTCCATTACATGTTATTACAAGAAATTGAATATAGTTTCCAGTGCTCTACAATAGGTCCTTGTTGTTTATCTATTTTATATACATTTATATAATGTGAGTCTGCCAACCCCTAATTTGTAAGACACTAATGCCATCACCAAGATGGTTTCACCCCGTGATCTAATTACCTCCCAAGGCCTCACATCTTTATACTACCTCATCATGTATTAGGATTTCAGTGTATGAACTTTGAGGCCACACTAGCATGCGGTCCGTAATAATGTCTTATAGAGACAGGGCTAGAGAGAGTTATTACGAACCAGCTTGGGCAGTTAAGTCACTGAGAAAGCCTTTCATTTTGGCTACATCTGGTCTTTATTTTTCTTTTTCCTGGATGCCTGAAAAATCTGTATCTTCAAGTTACACCTGTTCCAACCTAGAGAACAAGCTGAGTTTTTTTTCTGATGTAAGATAACAGTGATAAAATGTATTCACTAACATTTATTTAATATTTACTATAGACAAGACGCTGTACTAACTGTGATCTGGTTCAGTCTTGGACCCAGTATATATTCCCTTAGAACACTGTGCCAAACATTTTAATAAGCCAGTTTAACTTAGAAAATTACATTAGATTTTGTATGTATGAACTGCTACATTATAGATCAGAGGTCCATAAACCACCTGTTAATGTTTTTGCCTTTTTCTTTTTTCCTAAAGAGTCTGTGAGCTAAGAACGGTTTATATTTTTAAATGATCACATTTTAAATAGTTATGTAAGTCCTCGCGTAATAGCCCTGCTTGTGCCTTTTGGCCTGCAAACTCTAAAATATTTACTGTATGGCCCTTTAAGAAGTTTGCTGACCTCTGCTATAGATTGTTGAAAAGGTGATGTGTGACTTGCCACATCCAGCAAGTACCTAGTCACTCTCCTGAGTACCATGTAGCTCCCTACTCTGCCGCTCACCCGAATACTACAAGGTTAAAAATTAGTGATGTGCAGAAGTGGAATGTAAACTAATTTGGAACAAGATGTAGGTGTTCCTTTTTTTTTCTTTTGATGATGGATTTTATTGTTTATTTTAAATTGCTCTAGATAGAAACACGCTCGCAAAAATCCCATGTCCTATTTGTATTCCTTTGCATCTCTTTTTCCTCCTTTCCTTCTTTTTTCTATTTTCTTTCTTCTTTCCTTTTCTTCTAAGGAGTGGAATGTTGTAGCAGAAACAGTATGGGTTTCAGAATTAGGGTCCTCATTCACAACTGCATTAGTCTTTGCTGTTGGAAGTGCTGTGCTAACCGGAGTCATGAGCTTTCCCCAGGAACTGTTCGAAATACAGACTCCCAGACCTTGCCTTCCACCTACTGCATAGGCTCTGCATTTTAACAAGACACCCAGCTGACTCATTAGCTTCATAATATTTAAGAAGAATTTGTATTACATAAATTTCTGTTCCAGTATTCATTATGAGGGTTAAATGTGATCATAAATACAGCATACGTAGCTCTGGGATAAAACATAACCTATGTGCTCTGTGTTGAACTCTGTTGGAAAAGGCGGTCTCAGGGGCAGAGTCTTTTGACCCCACTCTTGGCCGCGGAAGAATGGGCCATGGGCTTGGATACATCCTTCTAACAGCCCAAGAGCAGTCTGCGCTGGGTTTTCCACCTCGTGGGAAACTATCTCTCCCTGCTTCAGACTCAGCGTGTACATCTTTGCTCTGCTCAGTATGGGTGTCGTGTGGCACCTGGCCAACCCCAATGCTGTTTCTGTCCCCTGCAGGGAGGGGGTGGGGTCCTTCTGTGGCAGCTCACAGTTGCCCTGTGCCGGCTGCTGAGGGACCTGCTGGACCTGGGAGACTGATGCCCACGACAGAAGATGATCTTGCTCTGTCTCTTCTCTGCGAAGAACAAAGCCTCGCTCCATCCAGTGCTTGACCACGTGCTGTGTTTACCTCGGCCACTCTGATACCGGGATGCTGTGCGCAGAAGTGTTCGGACTTCTACTCAAGGTGATAGGCAACAAATACTATTTCTATGTTGAAGTTCTAGCCTCCAATACCTTAGAATGTGACCTTCTTTGAAAATAACGTCATTGCAGATATAATTAGTTAAGAGAAGATCTTACTAGAGGAGCATGGGCCCCAGTCCAAAATGATTGGTGTCCGTATAAAAGGGAGAAATACTTGGGCATACACACACACACACACACACACACACAGAATGCCATGTGAACATAAAGTAGAGATCAAGGTGATACGTTTGTAAGCCAAGAAATGCCAAAGATTGCCAGCAAACCGCTGGAAGCTACAAGAGAGACCTGGAACAGGTTCTATGTCACCTCAGAAGGAATCAGCCCTGCTAACACCTTGATCTTGAACTTCCCAGCCTCCCAAACTGTGAAACAATACATTTCTGTTGATTAAGCCACCCAGTTTGTGGTGCTTTGTTCCAGAAGCCTTAGCCAACTAGCCACTTCTGCTCAACGGGAATGTTTCTTTTTTACTGGACCAGAGAATAACTTCTCTTCTAGAGAATATTTCTGGTCCCTCTTCTTTCCATACCTAAGCTTTATTTAAAAGCCTTTGTGGATCTTGGAGCACAACGGAGAAGGTGGCATTGATCAAGTATATTGTGCTTTTTTATAAAACCACTATGAGGTCTGATGCAACGAAAGTCCTTAGGTAAAGGATTTCGGTTCTGATTGTGACATTTCCTCACAGTTGGTATTAGATTAGAATTTCAATTACATATTTTTAATGTTAATGTTACATGATATTACAGAATAACAATTACTATTTTAATAATTTATATTATTGGCTTTTAAGCCCTGCTCCAGCAGCAAAACGAATGCTGGGCAGGGTCGAACTAAGCTTCCTATGTTCTATTGACTCCTCCTGACACCATGGCTTCTGTATCATTGAGACCTGACGTTAATAGCCTTTCAGCTCCATCAAACTGGAAACCTCACCTTCTTAAAATGCAGTTGCCATGGGAACGGCGGAGTTCTGGGATTTTTGTTTTCAGAAGGTATCGAAAGACTCTGCCAATATAAGAGCACGCAGCGTGACATATTAACATGTACAATTCTGTGCCGTTTTTAAATTGAGGAGGGGATGAGGAGAAATGGCACCTAAATGTTTTCACTAAGCCTGCCAGGGAACTCTTGTTTAATCCTTGTGCCATGTCTGATTCATTATTGATACACACCCTTTGTTCCAAAAAGTGATTTAGACAGCTTGAGTCCTTGAAGTTGTTACCAGACAATCGGACGAATATATACAACATGTTGCCACCACTTCTAATCGCATCCTTTGAAAAGGGATCTTTTTGTTGAACCTGAGGAGAAACGGGTTTCTCTTTGTCGGGGCCACAGCTGTACTGCTTCTTTACTTTTACTCAAAGTGCCATATCCTATGGCAAAGCCCATTTTTAAAAATCTCTTTGTCATCTTTTAATTAAGTCTTTCATATGGCTACTTCTTTTTCCCTGATAAAAGAGGATGGAAACCTCCCTCCTGTTTCGCTTAGATATCTCTCCACTGTTAATGTATTTAAGCGCCGAGGAGCCAGGCCACAAGGGGGTTCATCATGATTTGGAGGTGAAATCCCACGGAACTGAATTTCTCGCTCAGCTTCAGACTGACCTGGAATTAGTAAAACAAAAGCGATAATACATCATAAAAAGAACAACTTTTTTTTTGAACTGATATTAGTAATGAAAAAACCTGCCCCAGTTCTTCAATCAAAATAAGTCTGTTTTCATGATTCTTTCATTTATTGACCTCAAGATGTGTTCCCAAAAGATGTCATCAGAAAGTTATCAGTGGTGGACACCCTATGAATGACTTTCCTCAGAGCCCTTCTGGAGGGCAGGTTGTGATAAAGAACCCACAGTGTAGTGGAACCAAACAAGCCAGGTTTAAGTCATGGCTCTGCCTTTTGCTCTGAGGTTTCCATGGCAACTGCATTTTAATGTGGGACAGAATGCTTAATTCCGTCAACTCCAAATGATACAAAAACCGGGGCGTGAGGAGGGGCGTCACATGAAAAATGAACTAAACGTAACAACTAAAGTTAAGTTATTTAATCTCTCTGTTTACCTCTGGTCCCCACAACTAAGAACCATACCTCGTACATCGTCTGTCCTCTAATAAGTCACTGCTAATGGTGGATTCACTTGAAGACTCAATTTATTCCTCTATCAAAAGGTGATAATAAAGCAATTCCAGACAAATTTTTTTCCATAGAATTTTGCAAAGGTTAGTAATAATGTATAATGAGATGGCCCAGTGTATTGTTAATATTCAAGAAATGTCACCATCTCTTTCCCAACCAGACAATAGGTTCCTTGAGGGTGGCCACCATTAATTACGTGTGCTTATATCTCCAGGCCCTGGAGCAGTGCATGGCTCATAGTGGGCACTTAGTATTTGTTGAATGAATACATAAAGAAGTACAAGTGAGGACACCCAACTCTGAGTGTCTCCAGTGTCTGCTCCCTAAACACAGTAGCTGATCCAGGTATGGGCACATAACCCCCATTTGGGCTGAGCGCCTTTTCACAATTTTCCATTATAGCCAGTGAGAAAGAAATCTCTCTTCATATTTTGATATAAGCTTGGTGCTGCTGACAGCCATGGTTTCAGATTCCAGCAGGCAGTCAGGACCTTAGAAGACGGACTAAGAGACAGAGAGGAGTAGTAAGAAAAGAATGCAATAATGAGAGAAAATAAAGGGTCCCTGTACCCTGTACACAAGGCTGACCCTACCCCTGCCCTTTCTGTAGGTGGTTTATGTGATAAGTTGGGTGTAGGATAACAGTACAACTTCAGATGATTTGGAAGAAGATGCTTCGCTGGAAAAATGTGCATGTAGTTGACAAGAGGAAGCACGTGACCCCTTGTTCTCTCACCATCGCATGGGAATGTGTGTAGAGGCTATGTGCATAGAGGTACTGGACACTGACGATCTCTGCTCCAGGAGAGGGATGCTGACCTGCAACACGGAAATAGTCTTGTCTAGAGAAAAAATACCACATGCTCAGGTATCTGGCACTCAGAGCCCAGGTGCCAGCTTTCTAAGATCTGAGAAGGCTAGCTGCTAGCATTCAGCAACTTTGCAGGAAATTTGGATTTCGGCTGTAGCACAAGGAATCCCACTCAGTGAAAAGCTGAATTTGAGCACCACCCCTTCTGTTTACAGCCAGACAACTTCAGTTTTTGGAGTCATAAATCGGATGCTCCTGCTGATCTCTTCACAATGACCTGAGAATTTCACCAATTTTCGCGTTAGTTAAAGGTGGATGTCTTTCTTTTACAAGTGAAGGAGTTTTGACTACTATGGGCTTACTTTATGTCAAGGATGGTGCTAGATGGTGAATGCAAAGCAAGTCACGTGTTTGAGACCACGCTGTCCACTGGTGTATCTCAAGCAGTGAGTTCAATTCCTGGCAATTTATCAGTATTAACAAATAAACGTTGAATGCATGATCTAGCAAAGTTTGTATAAATTCTCATTTCATCTCCACAGTAACAGTTACCGTCTTCATTTTTAGCCAGAAAACAGAGGCTTAGAGAAGTTAAGACCTGTAGCTGATAAGTGGTAGAGTGGGAGTCAGGCCTGACGCTCAGGTTTATCTCTTAATTACGACGCCTTCCCTCACGGCAGGAAGAAGGATTTGTCAATTGCTGAGAGGTAGCGGAATCCAGTTTTCAGGAACTGAGAGCTGAGTTGTCTATGTTATGGTATCCTGGGTTTGTTAGATGCCATGAACATAAATGATTACATCTTACGCCACCTGGTCTCCTACGGAAGGAGGTATTTAATTTTTGCAAAACTATATAAGAAACAGTTTTTTTTTTCTCTCCAATGGACAAAGCTTAAGAGGAAGGAAGAGCAGTTCAGACTAGGAAGTGTTTGTTATGACAGTCATCTTTCCATGACAAGTTTCCACAAAAGTAATCACAGAGAGCATAGCAGAAAATGAGCGTGTATTTCTAATCCAGCCCTATGGGTTCTTCCCTTTAACTCATTCTTTCCTGGCACCAGGCAGGATAAGGGCTGTATGTTCATACAGATTTCCCTTGGCTGGATTAACATATGAGATGTGCAGAAGCACATAGGTCCTACATTTATATCTCTGGAGCACAGCCTTCGGGCTTCAAGTAGGAGTGCAGGGAACTCCTGAAGACCCACCTCCGTCATTTGGTCCATTGACACTTGTAAGCTGCAGCTGGTGAGCACGCCCAAGGCTACAAATATCTCTCTGGGGGAGAAGGCACGGTGCCCATTGGGTGTTAGTGGTTGCTCTCCAAGCTGCCTCAACAGATCAAATGGAATTAAGATATCCTTTGACATTTCCAAATGAGAAGAGCCTGCAACACATGACCTCTTAGACAAGAAAAAATATTTTGCTCATTAGTATGTGGAAAGATGAAGGATTTTCACTTCTGCTTTCTCATCGCTCCTGTGAAAAAGCACGGGGAATGTCCTTTTATGGATAAAAACAATTCTTCCCAATTATTTTCTGTTCCCTTCTAACCAGAATATCTCTGGGAAAGAAATAGATCCCAGGACCTCTATGATATTGCCAGGGTGAGCAGGAAACGATGGAGCTGTGGGAGACAAAAAGCCAGAAGTAATTCACACAATTAGCTATATCCTTAGTCTAACACATAAAACTGAAGTTTTCATAGTTGTATAGGTAACACCCTTAATGTGTTATATTAAACAAGGTGAGAAATCATGTCACATATGTTGAATTTCATTATTTGTTTTATTGCTATTTAAGATTTCAAAGGACACTATAAATTCTTCACAAAACATAAACAGACTCACAGAAATAGTGAACAATCTTATGGTTACTGGGGAAAGGGGATAGGAGGGGATAAATTTGGGAGTTTGATTACAAATGTTAGCCATTATATATAAAAATTGATTTTTAAAAAAGTTTCTGCTGTATAGCACAGGGAGCTATGTTCAATATCTTATAATAACTTTAAATGAAAAAAATATGAAAAATGAATGTGTGTGTGTATACATATATATATGTGTATATATATATATATATATACACATATATATATGCATGACTGGGACATTGCGCTGTACACCAGAAATCGACACATTGTAAATGATAGTACTTCAATTTAAAAAAAAAATTTCACTATTAACTTTGAGATTTATCATATTTTCAAGTCAAAATGCATGATCCTATTATCCCGGGCAAACATTGCTACTTCTTTTGGTAATACACGCTTAGAAATAACTATAGGAACAGAAAATATCATTCTAAAAGACTTTCTAGCACATTACATGTTGAATTTATGAAAGCATATACTTCCAAGCAACCGAGTAGATACATATTTGATACCAGGACAATAATAAATAATAACAAATCAAGTCATTTGCATTAATTTAAGTTATTTTTTAGGTTTTGTTTTGGAAATTACTTCTCTGAAGTTTCCTTAATGGCTTTCCTTGTACAAGTAGTTCAAAACAAAGGAAGTTGAGTTTCTGCAAAACAATTCTCCCCAAGACCCCTAGCTATGAATTCTCAGGTGATGGCTTCTCCCTTATTTGAAGACTTACACTTAATTTTTTTTCATTCCACTTATTTGTGAATTTTTAATTGCTTAAAATTGTTTCAGTCTAGAAAATTATTAGATATAGAATTCACATATAACTGCATAAACCAGTAATTGGAATGCAAAATATTTACGGTCAGGCCACAAGATCCGTTTACAATTAACAGTGAAACTAAGGAAGGAAGGGATTTCTTTCTTGAAGCAGAAATATAGACACATACGATATACCCATTCTACCTTACTAGCTGAATAACTTTAAATAAGTTTTTTAACATCTTTCAGCCTCAGTTTTCCCACATATGAAAAGGACAGCTGTACTTACTCATGCCATTATTGTGATAAAGCACGTAACTCATTTGTGCCATCCTTTGCAGGCAAAAAAGAAAACGAGCTCAGGGTGCAACTTAATGCATTTTAGTTGTTTATACATTCTGCATAGGAGATGAGGACAAAGGGCATCACTTTAAGTACAGTCAGTATTTAAGCAGAGAAAAGCACTAAAATCTAGAGTCTGTAAAAGGAATAACCAAAACATTATATGAAACTCACAAGGAAATAAACACAGGAATGCAAAAGAAAAAATGAAATTGATAAATTTGAGAGATGTTTCTTTAAGAAAGCAGCAAAACTGAGAACTCTCTGGAAAATATAATCAAGGGAGAAACAAAAGTACAAACAAGCAACATGAAAACAATCAGTCGACCATAACATTCTTCTCTGATTTTGTTTTATGTTTACAAATTGTAAGAATTAAAAAAAGAAATCTAAGACATATGATACATTTTAAGGCCTAAAAGTGTAATTTTCTTGAAAATAGCATTTAATGTATTAGAATTAGAAATTTATATAAAATACACTCCGATAAGTTCTCAAACATTCGAAATCCCAAGGTTTTTATTATAAATTCTTCCAAACTTTCAAAATGTTGATAATGCACATGTTATATAAATGTTTTGAGAACAGAGTCAAATGTGCACTGTGCCAAAACCAAAAAAGTGAAAAAGTTCATTTATGCTATTGAAATAAATTTCTAAATACAATATTAATGAATATAATTCCGTAGCAGTTTTGAAAGAATAATACATTGGCATGATATAGTTTACCTCAAAAGGGGAAGTTGGTTCCATACTTGGAAAACTTTTCCCATAATACACCATTACTATAAGAAAATTAAGTAATAAAAGTAAGGCATTAAATTCTCAAATTCATTCTTCTATTAAGCTTACTCAAAATTATCCATAAAATTGTATTGTATCAATATGAAATAGAGCATCTATTTCAAATCAAGGGCAAGTATTGTACTTACTGGTGGAATGTTATTTCCTTTGAGTAGTTGTAGAAAAATCCATCCTGGCCTGCAGAGCCCAGAAAATTTACTCTCTGGTCCTTTAATTAAAGAGTTTACTCACTCCTGATGTTGTTCATTGGTAAGGGGCCAAAAGAATAATTTTAGAAAATCGGAGACTTGAATATCTGGAGAAAATGTATGTGGATGAAGACGTGAGAGTGGGTACACAATGTGCACACCTTTGTGTCTCTTATCAGTCATCATCTGATGGTGAAGAGACAAGGAGAAACCAGGTAGAAAGGCTGTCCCATTCAATTAAAGTCGCCAGACTGTGTTCTCAGACATACCATATCGTGGAAGGTTTTTTGGTAATTTTCAATTTTTATACAATTTTAAAGGTTACTTTCCATTTACAGTTATAAAATACTGGCTATATTCCAAGTGTTGTACAATACACCCTTCAGCCTGTCTTACCCCCAACAGTTTGTCCCTCCCACTGCCCCCAACCTGTGTTGCCTCTCCCCTGCTCCCCACTAGTAACCACTAGTTCATTCTCTATCTCTGTGAGTCTGCTTCTTTTATGTTATATGCACTAGTTTATTGTGCTTTTTGGATTCCACATGTAAGCGATATCACACAGTATTTCTCTTTCTCAAAACACACCGTATCTTGAGATGGAAGCTATTAATGGGGACAAATGCATGGAGAGAGAGAGAAAGAGACAGGGGGATCCTAGATACGGATTTATCTCTGCTAGCACCACTATCCCAGGGCCTGATCTGCTTGACTGATCAAAAGGAGATGCCCAAATTATGTGAATGCATCATACCTAGGATCCCATTTTATAGCTAACTAGGTGCAAACATGGGTGCTGATCAGAGGACCCACTGGTTCTTCCAACCTCGTAACTATTATATAGCAGCATGATAGAGCATTGCAATAGATTCTTAGAGGTTCAGCTTGGGGACGACATCCTGCAAGTTACAGGCACTGCCCTCCAGGACGTGGCAGGCATGTTAAACCAATGGCCTCTGTATGGTACTATATAACCAGCAGCAAAAATACACAGGTTCATCTTCTCACCGTCACTCTCAGGGATTCACCTGGGTAATCTGTGCTTTCTATTGCTGCAGCTTTAGCCTTTGTGGGGGTAGAAGTTCTGAAACACTGGAAGTGCGTGGGAGGTGGCAAAGGTGGCTGATGCTTCCGGTATGGATACAGTAAGTGTTCCGCTGACTTCATGCTGGGACTACCACTCAGCCACTTTAGCTCCTCAAGCAGTCAAAGAAAAGAGCTACTATACTAGTGGGAGTAATTGGCTCCAGTTTTCCGAAAGAGCTGACATGCTGCTAAAAGACAGCAGTAGGGAGGCTATTTCTGGAACTCTAAGGCATATTGGGCTTCTCTTGGCCTTCCCACGTCTACTGATAGTAGAAAAGGGACCATTGTGTCACCTGTGACCTGACAAAAGCAGGATAACCGGAGGCTCAGAGCTCTAAATGATGAAGGCAATCTGTGCAAATGAAGGGCTGGCAGAGGTAAGAGAAATATAGAAGGGATGGGAGAGAAGGCAGATGATTAATGCTAATTATGCCCTTGGGACAAACTTCAGGCCATGTAGACAGCAGTTTATTCTACTAATCCTCTCATTTTTCAAAAGTACAGCTGAGTTTACACGTGGAATTTGCCGAGGCCTGGATCACATAGGACAAAAAATATCACATTATACACAAAAATCAGCTCCAGATGGGTGACAGATACAAGTGTAAAAAAGAAAATATCTAAAATATTTAGCATAAAATTAAGCCAAACATCTTTATGACCTTGGAGTGGACAAAAGTGAAACACAAAAATCACTATTAAAAATATTGATAAATTAGACTGTAATAAAATGAAAATGTTATGTTTATCAAAATACACCATAAAGAGAATAAAAAGGCAAACTTCAGAGTAGCCTTAGATGTCAATCTAATAAACAACTAATTTCTAAAATATGTCAGGAGCCCTACGAATCAGTAAGAAAAGGAAAGATAACTTCCAAAAAGTGTGCAAAAGTTTTGAATAAATTGTTCACAAAAACTATTTCCAAATGGCCAATATAAATTAGCAAAAAGTGGTATGTGAGTGAGTCATTAAAGAAATGCAGATTTAAACCATGATGTGATAACAATACACATTCACTAGAATGGCTAAAAGAAAACAAAACAAAATAAATAAAAAAAAAAACAGAAAAATAAAACAAACATTGACAAGATGTCAAAATTGAAACTCTCATGTATGGCTGGTGCTGGTGTAAATTGGTATACTACTGTGTGAAAATGTTTAGCAGTATTTAAATGTGTGCATATATTCACTAAAAGATTTGTACTGAAACTTTCATAAGAGCATTATATGAAGTAGCCCAAATCTGCAAATACCCAAATCCCCAGTAACAATAGAATAGATAAATAATTCTTGTATATTCACACAGCTGAATGCAGCAATGAGAATGGACAATCTACAATCACTTGTAAAAATATAGATAAACCAAACAAACACAATGCTGACTGAAAGTAGGCAAACATAAGAATATGTATTACGCGATTTCGTGCACATAAAGTACAATAATAACCAATCCACGCTGTAGAAGTTATAATAGCGTTTCTCCTTGCAGGGAAAGGGGGTGCAGGTACTAGAAAGAAAAGGGGCTTCTGAGGTTCTGATAGTATCCTGTTTTTTGATTTGATTGCTGGTATTGGTTGTGTTCAATTTGTGAACCTGCATTGATCTGGACACTTATTTTCACTTTTTTCTCTGTCTATTTCAACGAAAAGTTTAAAGAAAGAGAAAAAATTACAACCTCATTTTTGCTTACAAACTCAAGGACATCTGTGTTCTGTGTTTAAAAGATTAGAACTATTTATAGATAAAACACTAAATTATTAATGATGGCTGTGTTTAGGTGTGGTGCTGGAAAGATATTTTCTTGTTTCTGTTTGTGTGCATTTAATAGTCAAATACAGCTTCAAAAGGGAAAATATTTTACGCTGAAATTGCTTTTTCACAGTGTTATATTCAATCTATTTGTCATTTTTTTAGTGGTGGGAACATGATAAAAGAGGTTTGGGTAGGCTAGCACTGTGACAGTTTTTAGCACCTCCTGGTGCCTCCAATATTCAGAGCCACGTTGCTGGTTACTCCTGGTACCAATCAAATAATAAAGGAAACAGGAAAAGGAAATACAGCCTGGTTATTTCCTCTTCCTGCTGGTCATGATAGAGTGAATGTGACCCTTGAGCAACATGGATTCAAACTGCACTGGTTCACTGATAGAATTTTTTCAATAAATTCATATTATGATGCTTTTTTTAATTGAAGTGTAGTCAGTTTACAATGCTGTGTCAGTTTCTGGTGTGCAGTGTAATAGTTCAGTCATACATATGCATACACAGATTCATTTTCATATTCTTTTTCATTGTAGGTTACGACAAGATATTGAACGTTGAATACAGTATAATCTTGTTGTTTATCTATTTTATATATAGTAGTTAGTATTGGCAAATCTTGAATTCCTTTTTATTTCTCTTTCTAGCTTACTTCACTTAGAATGACAATTTCCAGGTTTATCCATGTTGCTGCAGGTGGCAATATTTTATTATATTTTATGGCTGAGTAGTATTCCATTGTATAAATATACCTCAACTTCTTTATCCAGTCATCTGTCAATGGATATTTAGGTTGCTTCCATATCTTGGCTGTTGTAATAGTGCGTGTATATATTGGAGTGCATGTTATCTTTCTGAATTAAAGTTCCCTCTAAATATATGCCCAGGAGTGAGATTGCTGGATCATATAGTAAGTCTATTTTAGTTTTTTGAAGACTCTCCATACTGTTTTCCACAATGGCTGCACCAAACTACATTCTTACCAACAGTTCCCTTTTCTCTCCAGCCTCTCCAGCAGTTATCACTTGTGGGCTTTTGAATGACAGCCATTGTGACTGGTATGAGATGATATCTCATTGTAGTTTTGATTTGCATTTCTCTGATTATTAGCAACATGGAGCATTTTTTCATTTTTCATGGCCATTTGTATGTCTTCATTGAAGAATTGCTTGTTTAGGTCTTCTGCCCATTTTTGGATTTTTTTTTTCTTATTACATTGTATGGGATATTTGTATATTCTGGAAATTGAGCCCTTGTCAGTTTCATCTTTTGCAAATATTTTCTCCCATTCCATAGGTTGTCTTTTTTTTTTTTGCTTATGGTTTCCTTTGCTGTGCAAAAGCTTATAAATTTAATTAGGCCCCACTTGTTTATTTTTGCTTTTATTCTACAAGATGCTTTGACTACACATTCTTAGCATCTCTCTCCCTACTTCCAACAGATTAAGCATGTTTACCTTTAGTAAAGTTCTAATCTTGCACAATATATTCTACTCCTCCACATTTGTTTGTTCTCCTCTCCCACTAGTCATTTCCAAAGAATCTTTTGAAGTTTAAAAATAGTTACCTCCTTAAGAAATACCTATCGAAGACAAATTGAGTACATTAAACATCTTGTCCAGATTTCACAATAAGCAAGAGGCTTAGACAACAAGCATCAACATACTGTCACTTCTCTTAATTTCCAAGTACCATGGATAAATTTGCTTTGTAATTCAACAGATCAATACTGACTGCTGGGGTCACTGATCTAAGGATTCATGACCTGCCCCCTGAGTAGCAGTCCCATCAATGTGGAATCTGTGAATTGAGTGCAATTCCCATTTTGGAGTACCGATATACTTACTGCCCCACTCCTGTTGCCACTGATTATCAATTCATTGAATTATAATCTGAAAGTAGAGCAACCCTAGGCAGCAGAGGATAACATCAGTGAACATGCATAAATTCAGAAGCATTTGTGGTTAAGCTCGGTCTTTGTCAGGGTCGACCAAGGAAAACAGGAACCCTAATAAGTATTTAAAACAGTGAGATATTAATACAGAAAAGTAGATGCATAGGTGATGTCAGGACCTGTGGTTTCATTAACCCAGAAATAAGCCATAGCAGGAAGCATTGTCACTCCTGGGTTAGAGGATACGGTTTAGCCTGAACCCATAGACCAGGGTCATGTAGTGTAAGTAGCAATCAATGGTTTTTCCAGCAGGACCTGGAGCCATGAAAGAGACACTGCTGTGAACAAACTCAGAACCGTGGAAATATGTTGGGAGAGGCTAGGGTGGCAGGTTGCAGAAAGTAGACCGGAGAGACAGTTTTCTATTTGCAATCAGATTATGTTTGTTCAAGCTATAGTTAATTGAATTACTATGAAAACTATATAATTAAAATAACAAGTCCAACTGGCATAATCAAGTTTAAGAACAAACTCTATGATGTTAATAAAGACACAGTTGAATAAGTGGAAACAAAAAGAAGTGAGCATATTAGTAAGCAGCCTGTTCCTTGCCAATGTTCAGCATGGCTGGTGCCTAATTCATTCTTGAAAGCTCCATGAGGTAGGGATATGTCTGCACTGGCTCATCCATATAAAGCCAAGATCTAGCACAGTCACTGCATGAAACAGAGTAGGTATTCAACAAGCAATTTTCAAACAAATCAATGCAAAAATACATGACCAAGTTTGTAAACAGTCTGTTGGTGACTGTTCACGTATCCTTCACATCTGCTTCACTGGTACCGCCTGGAACAGTTGTGCTGACCATCTTGTTCTTTGCCTTGCAAATAATTTCTGTAACACTTTGTAATTGTCTTTGTGATTATATTGTTCAAAAAGCTCTAATCCACAAATTAAGTGTGCTTGAGAGCATGATTAAACTCCAACAAACAAAATTGCTGAGGAAAATCCATTATTGTTATTTAAACAGCTGAACCACTTTCCAAAATATTCATAACCCAAATTGTTCTTCTAAAGGGCAAAAATGAATATTGTGCATGTTTACAGAGAGGCTAAGTTCAATTTTAAAAATTCAGCAAAGCTTGAGGGGGCAAAGATAACATATTCTCTGTATAACTGGGCATGTTCAAGCTTATTTTAAATATTAAATGATTTAAAGTGTAAAAAAATCATGCATGGAGCTTTAGTAAATTCATTTTGAATAATAAGAATGAATTAAAAATCATAAATCAGAAAATTGTATTTGAGTTGGTATTATAGGCAATGATTTTAATTATGCCTAGTGAGAAACAAAAGAAAGCAGACGAAACTTATCAGACACAAACACAGTAAGGCATACTTTATCTTTCCATTTACTCTCTGTTCTATAGTTGTTTCTATTTTCTTTATTACTTTTTTTAAATTACAAAGGTATTACATGCTTTTGATAACAAAACCATGGGGAGCAGTACAAAAAAGGCTAACATATATCTGGATAACCACTACTTTGATTCCTATATTTACTTTTTTAGATCTATTTCCTTATAAATTAGTATTATTTTACCTAGTAAAACTGTGAAGTCATAATACTTAATGCTTGAAAGACATGATTGTTAGATTAAAAGTATTGTTGCTTTATGTTATCTACTAGAAATCCAAAATAATAATCCTTCACAAATATGTACTGTTTCTAAGTAATTATTTGCAACATTTAATCATATTTACTATTCCAAACATGTGAGTGTCTATCAAGCAGTATTAAAGCTTTTATTGCCTTTAATTGTTATCCCAGGAAACACTAATAAAATAAATGTTTGAATAAGTCAATACCCATCTCCTGAAAAATTAATTTCTAAATCGCCAGCCATATTAGATTCATTTCCCCTGGTTGCACAGTTTTTAAAGAGTTTGTTGTGAGATAAGACACACTAAAGGAAGAAAATAAAAGAGAAGCAACGACTCAATTATTCCACAGCACTAACCATAATAATTTCTGTAAAATTATGCCACCTACACCTCAAACATATTGGCCAATTATGCCATTTCTGCAGGAATCTCAGCATAATAGCATTCTTGGGAGAATTACGATGATCAAGTCTGGAAAAATGGAAGTATTCTTTTTTCTTTTCTGTTATAGTTTCATAGCAGATATGTTTTTAGCAAGCTTCATTTCCTCCTATGACAATTCAATAAAGCCCTTTTCCCTAACCACCCTACCCCCAACCATCTGCAGATGGAGTGTTTGAACTGCTATTAATTCTGTTCTGCAATCCAACAAGTCTTTGAGCCTTAAAGAAGCCAATATAAAGAAAGGTATCGTCCTTCCAGAATTTGTCTCTTAAAGTTCTCATGAATAGAGATGAAATAATATTAGTGCTTTCAGAGAACAATCATATCGGATAAAAATCTATTTCATCAGTACTCTGGCTGAGGAAGATGAATTTTTTAACCTTGAGACATCCTTTTATTTTGTCTCTGTGTGGAAGACCATCTCTTGGATAGAGATAATACAAAAGAAATTGGCAAACAGCCCAAGTCACATTCAGTCAGTGTTGACACCCTTTTAAGTATCCACATTGATTGTACTGTATCTTGAAATGGGGAACATCTTTAAAAGAAATTCCAGATCTAGATCAACTGCATTTCACCTAATGGCATATTCGTTCAAAATATCAAAGTGAAGTATAAAAGCCACTTTCAGCTGTAAGCATTTTAGAGTCAGTTTTATAAGCAACTTTGTTCACAAAATTATATAACCTCTTCCATTTTGCATTCACCTAGGGAATGGAAACAGTCAATTTTAGTTTAAAACACATAATCTGAAGAGTCATAATCTGGAAAGAAATTTGCATAATCTATAAAGAGTCATAACCTGTAAATTCCTTGTTCAATCTTAAATATATGGTAATGAAAAGCAATTTTTCCAGAAAGAATATTCTACTCCAAAATTACCTCCCCACAAGAACCAGTATCTATTTTTGTATTAGTCAGGAAAAACTAAATTATACCAGAGAGAGAGGCTATCTCTCAAATCTCAAAGAAATAAAATACAGGATAATTTCTCACTCATATTACATCTCTGCTGTGAATCAAGGTGGTTCTTTGTTCTGGATGGTCCTTATTCTAGATCTAAGCTGAAGGGCTCACCCTCTGGAATATTGCTGGTCCCAATACCAGAGGTAAAGAGATTTGGAGGATCTTGTGTCAGTAAGGAAGTGTGCCAGCCAGAATTTTTCATGATTCATTTTTCCCTCACAATGCACTGCAACCTAAAAAATTCTCTCCTTACCTAGCCAGTTGGAATTTCCAAGTGAAGGAATTTTATAAGTCAAATTAGCCACCATTTTCATTATTTGAATAGAGATTTTCTTACAATTGTTTCCATGGGCTGCTTTCCAATCTGTAGCCTGGCTGTTCATGAGTCTCGTGACCTGCCCCTGTCCAATCAGCTATAGCTAACAGGGCCATATGGAATCAGGATAGAACCCTGTGGTTGAAGAATCACCTAAGACAAATGAGATCTCCTTATAAGAGTCTGTAGGTGGGGCATCTATCCCAAGGTTTGTCCTAATGTTATAACTAAATCTCAGTTATAACCTAATGGAAAGAAACATCAAGAGTCAGTTACAGCTGGCATAAAATGAAATAAAATATGAGAACCAGGTAATGGAAATGCCGAGTTTTTTTTTTTAATTAAAAATGAAAAAAAAAGACAAAGAGTTATGGAAGCGAGAGGACTATAACAGAGTTTGCATTGCTTAGACTAGCGATTCCTAAAATTTGGCACCTGGACCAGCTGCATCAGTGTCCACTTCTAGAGAGCCTGTTAGAAATGCAAATTCTTGGGCCCCACTCTAGACTGATTGGATCAGAAACTCTAGAAATGGGGCCCAGGCCCAGCAAACTGTGCTTTAATTCACCCCTCAGCAGATTTTGAGGCAGGCTACAGTTGAGAACTCCTGCCCTGCCTATTCCAATGTTTCCCCAAATTTAATGAGCATGTGATCACTTGGGTGTCTTGTTAAAATGCAGATTCGGATCTGGCAGGTCTGGGATGGGACCTGAGATTCTGCCTGTAATGACAAGCTTCCAGGTGATGCTGATACTCCTCGGCCATGGGCCACACTTTGAACATCAAGGTTAAATTTCCAGCTCTTTCAGAACAGAATCCATTCTGTCATGTTTAGCCTTTGTTCATAATAAGTTAGTTCCTGGTATTATGGGGAACACCTGTACACAGGTGCATTTGCAGCAGAAAAAGAGGATTCAAAACATCTTCCAAAAGGAGCTTTGGGATCCAAACCATCATGCTGTTCTGACTGAATTTGGCTAATCTATCAGTTTTCTCCAGATTCTCCAGTACCGTTTCACCGATAAAGCTTACCTTGCTTACCTTAAGGTGGCCACCTCTTCGATGGAGCTCCCTCTGAATCCTGACTTCCAGAGTGATGATCACAGGATGGTGTTCTTCCCCATGGACCAAACATCTGCTCACCCAGACTGCTAAAGCTCCCTCCCATGGGCAGCTCCTTGCTGCCCTCACATATCAGCACTTACAGTCTGAGACCCTCAACTTCTTTCCTTCTCCAAACTCCCAGTTTTAGTCAAAAAATCCTCGGCAAATGTTGAGGTCCCTTAAGTCGATCTGCAATTCACTGTTTCCTTCTCCTTCACATGAACTTCCCCTCTACTTCTTCCCTCTTATTGATTGTGCTTTGTTCTCTTTGTAGGTGGCCAGAGCACCCACAAGGAAATTCTTATCTAGATCTGGTCTCATAATTAACCCTTTCTCCTCCAAGACCTCCTTTAGAAATCCAGTTCCTTCAAAATCCTTCAGCTTTCTGCCCTAAGTTAGAGCTATTATGTAATACAGTTGACCCATGAACAATGCAAGTTTGGATTTGTTTTTAATAAATATGGACTATGGTACTACACAGTCCACCAATGGTTGAATCCATGGTTGGGTGAATCCACAGTTGGTTGAATCTTTGAGTACAGAACCTTGGCTATAAAGGGCCCACTGTAAATTCATACACAGATTTTTCAACTGTGGAGTGTGGGGTGGGGATTTGGTACCCCTCAATCACCTCTTTGTTCAAGGGTCAACTATATAGTCTTTATGAGGTGATAGCAATTGAAAATAATTTATTGTACTACCCTACCTAGAGATAATGAAAAAATACCTGTAAAAGCCAATCCAGTTTTCTTAAACTTTGGTGACCCTAAGAATTCCCTGGGATGCTTGTTAAAAAGGCAGACTATCAGGTACTGCCCCAGACTCAGTCCATTGCAATCTCGGATGTGAGCTACAGTGTTTCCATGTGGGAATTTTTTCTTGATGTTTCTCAGGAAGTGTGTATGTTTTCCCCAATACAGTGAAAAATCATTCAAAAAGACAAGAACACAGGAGAAAAAGTATTTTAATTCTCCTCTAAAGATTAAAGGTTAACCATGGGAATAAACTCTATCCCAGTTCAAAGACTCAAGTCAAGGACAGTAGGAAACACTGACATTTAGAGCTGAAAGTCAAGGTCAATCATTCTGGGAACCAGGACAGGAGGAGGAAGAGAAACAACTCAGTGGTCAAGATCTCATCAGCCAGTCTTGCTAAGAACTGTTGCTGTATATTCAGTGTGCATTCATGGTCCTGTCTGCTGCTGAGAGCAAGTCATTCTTGCAATTAAAATAAATATGAATGGGTTTATGCACAAGGTACTTAGTATATATTCTGTGAGTAGTATCTCAAAAAATAACAAGCTTTGGAAACAAAATTAGTCATTTCTTATGTTCTGAATGTGATTCACTATATTGCTATTAATCTTACTAGGAGATGCAGATATTTTGTCCTTTGAGTATCACTCAACAATATTACCTGGCAGTTTCAGTATTTGAATATTTGTTCTAGGTGAATATAGATTAATGAAAGTAATAAAGATTTCAGTCAGAAACAGACAAGTAAATCAGGGCAAACAGATGAAGTATCTTCCTGGTAAGAGGAAAGTCGCCTATTTCAGGTATATGGACCTTATTTCCCAACTTGAAGCAGCTTTTGGATGCCTTCTTAATAATTCAACCAAAACGAAAGAAACTTTTCTACATTCAGAATATCTGTCAAGAAACAAAAATAAAGACTATCAGAAGGGACAGTTAATACATCACATGTTTTAAAACTACATTTTAAAATGACAGTTTTAAACATTTAATATTTGTGGTATAATCGTTCCATTTTTAACGGCATCTGTATAATGTTTATTTCATGTCAGTGTTCCCGTATTTTAATATTTTCTATTCCCAAAATCTGTATCAAGTGCAGAACATTTTTGTGAGTTACTGAAATATGTAATCTCAACACAATATGTTTGTTAAGAATAATTAGTGGCCATGTATTTATTGCTATCTCTTTTTCACAGAAAACCACTGAAATGTTTAGGATAATCATATCACAGCAAAATGATGCATTGTATATTGTTATGGTCACTCATTATTATCTAAAAATACATGAACAAGGTGTTATGAAAAACATAGAATAATTTATGATTATGAGGAATCCAGTTTCTCATTCCCAAATCCCAAATCCTAGCAATTTACAAACGTAAGTGGAGCACAGGAATTTGCATCTTTCACAAGCATCCTAGATCACGCTAATGTCCTGAGTGGGCAACACAGCAGAACACTGCCTGAACCCAATGGAGCCAGTCACTGAATCTCAGAAACTTTAGGGGAGTAGCTGGAAGGATGGGTTAGGGTTAGAGGGACATTGGGGAGAAGAGCTTCCTGGTTCTTGTAGCTGTCCTTCAGTGAATACCACAGAGGCTGCAGATAACTCAGATTGCGCACATATGACATGAGGATAGTGTATCTACTATGATATTATAGCTTTTTCTATGGTTTGTTGTGATAATTAATGTGAATGATACACGAAGCACCTTCTTAGAATCGTGCCCAGCACATGGCAATTCCCTTCCTCCTTTCCCCACGTTGTCTACCTTAGCCTTCCATGAACCTGGAGTTCTATAACTATTTAATAAGTACGTATGTAGGACATTAACGTTGCTCGATAAGTCAGTCTGTGCCTCTGAGGCCTCAGCATGAGCCTGCGTGCTTGCAGGATGAAAGTTAGATGAGAATTGGAACGGTGTCCCATGACGTATGTGTTGAAAGAGACTAGATTGGGTTGCATTGTGTTAGAATTCAGCTCACACCTTTGCTGTAAACATGGATAGATGCTGCTTTCTTCACAGCAGATGCCAGAACACTTCCAGACTCCTGAAGTGATGGCTCTACAGGCTTGTACTTTGTGAGAATTACAGCCATAAACACAGAAAAGCGTGCCCATAAACAGCAGTTTAGGACTCTCGTTTGCTCTATACTCCACATTAATTGACTTAACTGAATGATTTATGTTTATGCAAAGTGTAATTTCAACAGGACGTTAAAAAGGTTCCAAGAGAATGCATTAAATAAACTAACTTTGCGTGAAACATCGCCTATCACAGAACATTTTAATCTCAAAATCTTATGTTTGTCAGTGTGTGACTTTTTCTATACATAATTTATAGAAAAGTAGACAGTGTAGTGTAGCCGTCAGCTGGATTGTATTAATCTCTTAATTAGAGAAACAGTTAAAAGAAATAGCTGGTCTTAAGAAAAGAATACATATTTCCACATGTAATCAGTGTGCCAGCCTGGCTCTTAGAATACTTCTCATCCCGCCAACCTGAGTCCCTTTCCTTCCTGAATGTATACTTATCTAAAAGTACTTACAGCATTTGATTCTGCTGGGAGAGAGAAATCTCTGCAAACGACTGTGTCAGCCTGGCACTTGCAAAAGCAATAATTTCAGTTACCTGCATGTGCATTTATTTTCACGGCTGTATACCCAATTTTTCCTTCTTTTATGGAGGATAGAACATCACTTAGCTTTTGTATCAGTGTTCCCGGGGCCCTGCCTGATCCCGGTGCCCAGGAGATGTTCATGAGTACGTGATGTATGCAAGGATTCGTGTGAGCCGGATGCCCGTACTCTTTCATTTGAGTTCTGAGAAAGTGCTTATACTTTCCTCTGCAATGATTTTAGAGTCTCCTAGAACAGACCTGTGGGGAAGATTTTCCTTGTGTATGACCTAAATCAGTCCCGCAGTGATGGAACATTGTTTTTCTTTGCACTGGCCTTAGGACTTCTCTAGGTTAATATCACATGCCCTTCAGTTTATCCTCAAAGTGTCTCAAGTCAGGCCCAGGATGGAGGAATTAGATGCTCAAGTACAAATGAGTCAGCACTGGGCGGAACCATTATCCGGAGCATTACGGAGTGCTGAGTTGGAATCCAACAAAAGCAGAATCAATGAGGGGTAATTTTCATATGTATTCAGAATTACATTCATCAGGGAAGCAATTTGCCATCATATGCCGATTTTTTAGTTTGTTTTTTTATTTTCACCCATAAAATATTAAGGTATAATTTACATAAAGTAAACTTTATCCTTTTTAGTAAAATATAACTCTGCAGGTTTTGACACACATACCATCCTGTAACCATCACCACAATCAAAATACAGAATAGTTCTTCACTCCAAAAAATTACCCAATGATCCTTGTAGTCAGCCCCTCCACTAGCCCCCAGTTCCTTGCAACCACTGACCTATTTTATCTCCCTACACCTTTGCCTTTTCAAGACTATCATGAGAATGGAATCACAATATGTAGCCTTTTGATTCTGGGTCCTTTTACTCAGTATTATGCATTTAAGAATCATCCATGTTGTTGTGTGTATCAGTAGTTCATACATCACTGAGTAGTAATTTTATTCCTTTGTGTGGATGTGACAGATTTGTTTCTCCATTCTCCCAATGAAGGACATTTGGGTGGTACCCAGTTGTAGCAATTATGAATAAAGCCACTACAAATATTTGTGCACTGATTTTTGTGAGAGCGCAGAATTTCATTTCACTTGTATAAATACCTAGGCATGAGAAGGCTGAGTCTTACAGTAAGTGTGTAATTAAAATTATGAGTCTACCAAAGTGTTCCCTAAGATTGCTGTGTCATTTTACATTCCCAGTCTATGACAGTTCCTCCACTTCCTGTTCTGCACTCAGTATGGTCAGTCTTTTTAATTAAAAAATTTTTTATAGGTAAGTAGTCATACTTCATTGTGGTTTTATTTTTCACTTCCCCAATGACTAATGATGTTGAATGTTTTTTATGCGTTTATTTGACATTCACATACCTTCTCTGAGAAAGTGTCTCTTTAAATCTTTTATCCATTTTGTATTAGGTTTTTGTTGTCTTACTGAGTTTTCAGAGTTTTTTATATATGCTACAATTTCTTTCTTAGATATGTGATTTACAAACCTGTTCTCCCAGTTTATGCTTCGTATTTTATTCTCTTAGCAGTGTCTTTTGAAAAACAAGTTCTTAATTTTGATGAAATGCTATTCATCATTTTTTTCTTTTATGATTCATATTTTTTGATGTCAAAGCTAAGAAATCTCTGCCTAACCCAAAGTCGTAAATGTTTTCTCTTATGTTTTATTAGTTTCCTTTTTTTTTTTTTAATCCATTTGGACACTACATCTTTTGACTACACAATTTAGGTCATTTACATTTCAAGCTATTATTTATAGGTATGGACTTACTATTCCCATCTTTAATTGCTTTCTGGTTGCTTTGTAATTCCTTTGTTTCTTTCTCCCTCTCTTGCTCTCTTCCTTTGTGGTTTGATGATTTTCTATAATGGTATACTTTTTCTTGAGGGCAGGGGAAACCCAGAAAGGCAGTCCTCATAATGATTAGAATGTTAAATGTTGTATTTGCTTCAAGTTTTTAAAATTTGCAAATGTGCCTTTTAAGAGAGGTTTATTCACTCTTTAAAACTTGAAAATACGATTTAGGTAATCAGGCCCTAAGATTAAAAAATGAAGAGAAGTATATAAAATAATATATTTAACTAAGTTAAATCTACTGGAGCATTTTTCTTACTTGGATTGAATATCAATTACTTAATTCTTGACTAAAAGAACAAAACAATTTTAACAACTAGTAATTGTCTTGGGGGGGAATCCTCTAGAAAATAAGCACATAGGAGCAATTTGTAGCTTTAAAATAAGTTTAAATATTTTTATTTGTCAAAGGTCCCAAACTTTATTTGAACACAAAACCTTTTATTAATTTATCATTTTGTTGTCAATTCTTAATGTATACAAACTAATTTGTTTCTTTAAGCTAATGAAAGCAACTTCTAATATATATAATATATGTATGTATGTGTGTGTGTGTGTGTATCTGCATTCAGAGCTTCTTACTCACAACTTTAAAAGCACCAGAAAAAATTACTTCAGTATAGATTATCTTTATTCAGAAAACAGCCTACTCCTCCCATCTCCATCTCATTCCTGCCCTCCATTTGGCAAAGATTCTTTTATTTAAATTAGAAAGAAACATTTTATTTAATATTCATATTAATTTTCCTATTTGTTTCTTCAGTGGAAGATGTTGGATTCACTTTATGTACAATTTCTATGTTAATCAGAATCCTTGGGAAAGTAATTGCCCTACTTTATGTCTTCAGCTGATAATCCAATATTCCAGAAGTTATTTCCTTAAGGTCTAATATTCATGATATAAAACTGAGTATTTTGAAAAAGTCTCCACTATCAAGGACAGATTAGACATTTACTATGTGCCACATGCTGAGCTATCCTTAAAGATATAAACAAACAAACAAACAAATAAATGAGATGGGTCCAGGGAGTTGTTGACATTGCAATAAAATTTTGAAATATCCAATTGTATAACTTTTTAAACTCTCAAGTGCAAGCACCAGCTTAGTAAACGCTATTTTTAGATTGTTCTGTCACAGATTTGTCACAGATTAGACTGTCACCCATGGAAAAGCTTCCATAAGAGAAGAAATTTGTCATTCCTGAGAAGCAAAATGTATGAGTAAGAATTTAAAACTTTTGCTGCACTATGACTAACTGATCACACAACTCAACTAACAATAAATCTTTCAGAAAACAAATAAAAAAACTGAGTTTTTGGTTTATTGCATTTCTAAAGAAGAAAAGTAATTGACTAAAGATTTTTCTCCCTTTTTCAAACAGTTACTTGGAAATAGCCACATCACTTGGGAGATAAAGTAAATTAGCTACTGTCTGCTCTTGAATGAATATCCCTTCAGTTTCCAAGGTTTTCTCTGCTTTTGAATAGCAACATCCAATCTGTAGAGTCAAAGGAATAATTTAAAATGAATTGAATGAAATATGCCTTTTTAAACTCTGACTTCATTTAAATATTTTAACTTTCAGAAGACACAGCTGAAGTAAATGCTGCAGTTATGGAACAGATTGAAAAATCATGCACATATATGAAATTATAATTTATTATGATAAAAAGGAGAAAATGTGAAAGAGTCAATGATTTTTGCTCTGAGGCTCCAGGATCTCCAATGGTTAAAACCAAACCAAACCAAAACAAAAACAATTAAAAAAAAATACTTTACACTTGCTTCTCCTCTCTCTTCTCTCCTTTCACTTACTTCCCATTTGTCAAAACGTCATACGAGAAAAGGAGTGAGTTCTCAGGATTAATTCTGTACTGACTACCAGGAAACAACGTCCTTTGATTTTGCAATCATTATGCTCAATAGTCTTGGGTAAGCAACAATTATTTTATGTCTCATTTTAATATTCTGAATACAGTTGTTAGGACTATTTCAAAATGATTCATACATTTGGGCAAATGTGATAGAGCTCCAACCTGCATATTTTGTCACATCAAAACATAAGTCTCTCATTTTTGGAAATTTCCTTTTGGTCTCCCATGATCGTGAGATGACATTAATTCAAAGTAGATTTACTTTGAACAATGTGTTCCTTGCACTAGGTTGTTTGTTGCAGTTTCATAGTTTATCCCCTTATACACTGATACACTTTAACCTTGATTTCTTTACTTGATTATCTGGCCAATATTCTACCTCAAAAATTTAGCTTATACACAATGTACAGCAAAGTCTCATTTTAGATAACCTGATCAACTAATGTATATTTATACCCTTACAAGTGCCATGAACTATGTGTACAAAGAACTGAAAAATAAATACTAAGATTTGTAAGATCTAATATCTGCCCCTAAGGAGATTTCCTTTGCAGTGGAGAGGATGAAAATGCAAAAGTCAAATAAGAAAGCCATGCAGAGTTACAGAGCAGAAATTCTAACCCAGATCAGAGAAAGGCAAAATCCCTTACTGCTCAGGTCAAACCTCCCGGTTTCCCGAGGACAACCCTAGTTTATGTATGTCCCTTGACGTAGGCATTCCTCATTCCCTTTCATATACAAAAGAGTCAAAGTTTGGATGATAAAAGACTCTCGGGTAAAACTCCACATTGGTGTGGAATATGAATTGTATACTATTTTTGTTAGAAAAGGGGAGGGAGAAATAGCAATATGAGGCATATAAAAGAATAATATAAGTAAATATTGGTTCATTTCACAAACATTCAATTAATTTCTTTGCCATTCAGTCAGGGTAGTCGGTCTTTGGCATTAGCATTGTCACATGAACTTGCCTGTCATCTGTAATTGTGATAAGAATTTGTTTCCAAAATTTCCAAAAGATAAGACTAAAATGTCACAAAAACTAATAATTGGTCTTACTGGAGTATCTTTTTTCAGAGGTGGCTTGACGTATGATTAGAGACACAACTTGGGACGAGAGCCCCAGATTCAAATACTGTTTCTGCCCTTTCTTGGCTCTGTGAATTTGACAAAAGGTAGTATTTCTATGTTTTCCTTATTGTTAAATTGAGACAGTGCCTAAAGTTTTCAGAATTAAATGAGATAGAATATATGAAAGCAGTCAGCAGAGTACTTGTAGGTGATCAGTAAAAATGAGTTGACCCTAAATGTCGCACAGCGTGCTCAAGCTCTTGAAATATCAACAGTTCTGTGAACCAGTCAGTAAAGTCTTCGCAGAGAAAGCAACCCTACGCTTGGCAGCCATTCTGCTGGGGCCGGAAATGTGTAGGATAGGTAACTTCATTCTCAATCAGAAGTGGAAATTGAAGGTCTTGCTCAACTAGCATGTGTTCTCCGTATCAGGTGCCTGTAGTCCACGAGTATCCCTTAGAAAGTGTTAAAAGTCATTATTACTGGAAAAAACAAAAAAACAAAATGCAGGCCAAATGGGAGTAGATCCACAGTCTGTCCCAAATAAATGAATGCATTAATATATTCAGACTTCTGGAAACTCTGAACTGCCTCAGTGACTCTTCTGTCTCCAGAGGGTTCTCATGGCACCAGATCTGTACCAAGTTTTTCCTCGTAGGTCACCATGGACTTAGTCATCATATTGCCTCCAGATCTGCCTTTTGGTTAACAGACTTGTAATGAATAAATAATCCAATACATAGTAATGACTCCAAAATCTCTGCATGTTTACTCCCCAAAACACTTCTCGTGTTCTAGTTCATAATTTTCCTTGTGAATTTTGGAAAAATACAGTCATACTTGAAAAACAGAACTACAGTTGTAGTCTGTTAAAGACATGGCTACTGCCTACTAAATATCTGGTTTGGGACCTTAAAGCAAACTTTTAAAAATAAAAAATTATGCTTGCTCCTCTATCATGGTAACTGGCATTTATGTATGCCCCAAAGCTCCAGGGAAGACATTGGTAAAAAAGTTTTCTCGACAAGCATCTAGGTCACCTAGAACTTGGCACGTCGTGATGATACAACTGGCGAGGAATTCTCCCAAAGATCAAATTTAGAAGTGGAAGACCTGGGCTCAGGCTTTAGCTCTGTCTTTGAGTTGTGTAACTTTGGGCAATTTGTTCAACTTCTTTGGTTTTCAGTTTACTCTCCTGTACAATGAAAGAGTGGGGTCAGACTTTCTCTAAGGCCCCTCTGGATCTCAGAAGTCTATCATTCTTCCATTCTAAATCAATCAGGCAATTCCTACATAATTAAGAAATGTTTCCTATATTCAAGGGACATCTTTCGCCTCTTCTTACATACTCATTTTACAACATTACATTTTGCTTCAATATATGATAGTCACTTGGAGGATGGCGTAATCTTGGTGAGAAAAACCAATTAATGAATTTCAGCACTTGCTCTGTGTAGCACAAATCCTTATAAATGCTTTTGACCAATTTTATCTCAAAAAATTAAGTCCTCCTTTAAAAAAACAGACTGTGATTCTAAAAAGTTCATGTCAACTAGTTGAAGCTTAAGTCCTAGCAATAAAATATCTTTTTTGAAGTCCTTCTTTCTATTTATTTCACTAAAAATATCAGTTATTTTCCTTTCTATAAATAAATGAATTATTGGTTTCCATTTCCCAGAGACTTTCTTTTCCATTGAAAACAACTACAAATGATGGCTACAATTTTTAAAAATGTAAGCATATGTAGGCTAACTAGAAAGTAGGAATCTTGGAGACCCAGCAAACACAGAAGCAGTCTTTAACCCTGTGGAATGTGATGTCTCTGTGACTTGCTCTTAACTTTTTCATAGATTACTGACATAATCAGATGGGAAACAAAATCTAGGGCCAGCCCAAGATGGGAAGTCAAACCGGAGGTCTCACCAAAATGATAGAACAAATCAGTATAAAGATGAGCCAGAAGTACACCATCCCCCACCAACCTGAATCCTTAACAGGAAATATTCATATTTCCAAGCCTGGTAATTATATAGAGGGGAAAATTTTTCTTGTGAGATGCTGAAAGCACAAGCACCTTTTCAGAGGTCTGCAGCATAGTTCATACTACCTAGTTTTCAACAAAGAAAATAAAAAGTCACAGAATTGGTTTAAAGTGACGTGGCTCACTGCTGCTCTCAGGCATGCTGTGGAAACAAGCACAAAACCTTCCAGTCCTGCTGCAAGTCCAAATGTGATTGGTACGATGTAGGAAAAGGTTTTCTTCTTCAAAAACTTTACCACCACCTTAAGAACACCCTATTTTAAGATAGCTCTATGAGAATGCTGTAATCACTATGTGAAAAGCACTTCTTGGGTTTACACAAAAACTCAACTTGAACAACCATGAATGTCAGAATTGCAACAGAGTTCTCAAAGAATGTGGAGAGAGAAAATTCCAAAGACACAAAACCGACAGAATAGACCTACACGCAAGATACATCAAAACCCAAAAACATTATGAATAAGATGCAGAAGAAACATGGGCAGCAAAGACTTAAAGATTCTTTGCTTGATCAAACTTTAGTCAGACTCATGAGCGTCTCTCAGGCCAATCTGGGCACTTTCTTATAAAATCCAGTTTTAATGAGAACTCTGCAAGCAAGTTTAGCAAGAACACCCTTCCTCAATATCTGATTGCCCTTGTGATCAAATTCTTCATCCTCCATCATCTCCTAGCTGATGTCTTATCACTCTGGAGTGTCTTCAGCAAGAATCCTATTAGGTCACTTTAGCCAGAATCCCCCAATTCCTGATGTTTCTAATGATTTTTCTATTCACTGACACACACCCCCACCACACCCTGCTCTTTAGCTATAAATTCTGTTGTCCAGTGCAAATTCACACATACGTGAATATTCAATTATTAGTAGAACTGATGTGAAAATTCAGTAAAGGAATGACAAATATTTCAACAAATGTTACTAGGATAGTTGGTTGTCCACTTAGGAAAAAAAGCAAAGTGAAATATACAGAAGAAACAAACCCATATGGTTCATATGGATTCATATATTCATATGGATTCAGATTCATATGTGAACGATACAACAATTTTGGAAGAAAAAATAGGAGAATATTTTTATGGTAAGACCCAAAAGGGACCAAGCTTGGTAAATACAATTACAATAAAATTAAGAACTTTTATTCAATGAGACCCTTCTCAAATTGAAAATCAAGCAGTAAATTAGAATATATTTGTAACTGATGAGAAATTGGAATGCAGACTATACTAAGAACTGCAATGAATTAATTTGTAAAAAGACAAACATTTCAGTGGAAAAATGGGCAAAACAGTTGAATAGGTATTTTCTGAAGATGGAAGCAGAAATGAACAAAACATTAACAACAGTTTTAATCTCATTAAGAATTATGGAAATGCAAATTAAAACTGTAATGTAATAAATTGTCATTACCACCAATTATGGAGCAATGAAACTCTCATACAGGTTTGCTAAGTATATTAATTGCTATAATCTCTTTGCAAAACAAAAACATAATATCTAGTAAGGTGAAGTACACATGTCCCAGGATCCAGCATTTCCACTCCTAACAGAGGTTGGTTCATAAGTTTTAGGGAAAGAAGGCATTTCCAATAAAAGTGCAAGGTGAAGTAGCAAGTACTGATGTAGAAGCTGCAGGAAGTGTTCCAGATGATCTAGCCAAGATTATTAGTGAAGGTGGGTACACTAGACAACAGATTTTCAGTGGAGATGAAATAGCCTTATATTGGAAGAAGATGCCATCTAGAATTTTCATAGCTAGAGAGGAGAAGTCAACGCCTGGCTTCAAAGCGTCAAAGGACAGGCTGACCGTCTTGTTAGGAGCTAATGCAGGTGCTGGCTTTAGGTTGAAGGTGATGCCCATTTGTCACTCTGAAAATCCTAGGGCTCTGCCTGTGCTCTGTGTGCAGAACAACAAAGCCTGGATGACAGCACATCTGTTTATGACATGGTTTACTGAGTATTTTCAGCCCACTGTTGAAAACTATTGCTCAGAAAAAAATTTAAAAAAGATCCCTTTCTAAATATTACTGCTCACTGTCAATGCACCTGGTCACCAAAGATGTCTGATGGAGATGGACAATGTGATTAACTTTGTTTACATGCCTGCTAATACAGCATGCATTCAGCAGCCTGCAGATCAAAGAGTAATTTGGACTTTCAACTCGAATTATTTAAGAAATACATTTTGTAAAGCTTTAGCTGCCTTAAATAGTGACTCCTTTGATAGATCTGGGCAAAGTCAATTGAAAACCTTCTGGAAAGGATTCACCACTCTGGGTGCCATTAAGAACACTGCTGATTCATAGGAAGAAGTCAAAATATCAACATTAACAATATCAACATTGCTGTCTTATTCTAAGAAATTGCCACAGCCACCCCAGCCTTCTGCAACACCACCTTGATCACTCAGCCTCCAACACTGTGGCAAGATCCTCCACCAGCAAGAAGACTGTGACTCACTGAGGGCTCAGATTATGGTTAGCATTTCTTAGCAGTAAAGTATTTTTAAATTAAAGTATGTACATTTTTTAGATATCAAAAATGCTGTTATACACTTAATAAACTACAGCATAGTGTAAACATAACTTTTGTTTGCCCTGGGAAATTTATGTGACTTACTTTATTGTGATAGTCATTTTATTGTGGTTGGTCTGTAACCAAATGCACAATATCTCAAGGTATGCTTGTATATGGCAAAACTATTAAGAAACAAGGGAATGATAAACCCCAAATTCAGTATATTTGTTATTTCCAATGAAGGAGAGAGAACAGAATAAGTGTAGGACAAAGAAGAAGCTTCAAAGATAATGGTAATTTTCTATTTTTTAAGCTGGCAGTGGTTTTGTTATACTATATTTTATACCTACAGATAGTAAGTATAATCTTCTTTTTTAATATACTCAACATTATGTAAAGAAAAAAAAAAGAAAGGAAAAGAATATGTTAGCATCTTACATGTTTGTTCACAACTCAGTCTCCAACAAGCATTTTATGAGGATGTCTATGAAAAACTATATAAAAATAAATTGGATTCTATAACCAAGTATCTCATTTATTACTTTATTTATGTTTTACCAATTTAACCTACTGGTTAGAAACAAAAGTAATAAAAAATCCAAGTTTCTCTGTCTGCTCGGCTGTGATTGAATGATGATCAACAAGATGTTGTTCTTCATGATAAGAGGGAAACAGAACCTACATTATGCTTTACACTTTCCAAATTGCCAATAGGTTTTATGTTAATTAGAGGATTTGTACGAAAATATAAGAATCAGATAAGTATTATGAACTGTGAAGTATAATAAATATCTTGGATGCTTTGAAGTTTGCTGACAGTTCTGTTGTACTTAGACAATTTTTCTTTTTGCTGCTTTTTATAAAATGTATTCATTTCTCCATGCTGCAAGAAAAATAAGAGCTAATTACATATAGTATACCCTCAAAAAGATTTAAAAATTCACCCACCTGTGTGACCTTAGGCAATGTCATTATTCACCATAGATTTCAATGATCTTATCTGTAAAATCACAGTGCTGGGCATCAGCTCTAAAATTCTTCGTCTATGAGGACAATCCAAGGAAACGGAAAATCTCACACAGACACACCATTATCTACAATTAAGAACCTGCAAACTGTATTCTATTAACGGGCAGGAAACTGGTTTCAGTAGTGTTCACTGCATTGCAGCAGTTTGGAGGGAACAATAGGATACTTTGTTACAGACATAACTGGGAACAGGAAGGAGCACTGGGTTTCTTGTTCCCATGGAAATAGAGCCTCAATTAAAATTCTATTCTCATCTTTATGAAACTGCACAAGAATCCAAAAATCAAGAATGATACTGAGACACCTGCTGAGCTTTGTAATAGCCCATGCTCCCCTGCACTGATTGAATTCTGCTCTTATCAATCAGAAATGTGCACCATAATAGCTTCTGGAGTGTTTTCAAATTGTGTATTACCAAACCCCACTCGGGGTCACTGAATCAGAATTTCCCAGGGTGTGGCCCTGGTATATGGATTGTTTTGGATAGTCCATGGGTGGAAACATTGCTTTAATGAAATTCAGCTTCCAGACGTAATCTGCAGTGGATTTTTTTTTTTAAGGAGAGAGTAGGATTGAGCCTTTTTTTTTTTTACAATAAAAAGGCTAATATCCCAAAGAGCAGTCCACAACTCATTACTATCATTTGTTGGAAATTTTTCATATTAACTACACAAAATAGCAATGACTACGAGTACAATGACTATGTACGGTTAGTACGAAAAATTTCCCACGAATTGGGACTAGGTTTTTGGGACTCTAGGTTTTTGCAAAGAACAATTTACCCAACAATGCAGCAACTATAATAAATACCAGGCCTTGAAGCAGCTTCTCTATTAAAATATTTTTTAAGAAAAATGATAAACAATTACTGCAATACAGACTCAAAGTAGAGTGATTTCTATTACCTACAGAATTATAAGAACTGAGCTCTGTTGGATGCTTATCCAGGTCCAGACACCATGCTAGAAACTTTTAACAGATTTTTTCTATTGTAAGTTAACTCCCCATTAAAAGATGAAGAAATGGAAACAAACAGAGATTAAAATACTCCCCTAAGGGCTTGGAATTAATAAATAGCAAAACCAACAGAGGGGAGGGTATAGCTCAGAGGTAGAATGAATGCTTAGCATGCATGAGGTCCAGGGTTCAATCCCCAGAACTTCCATTAAAAATAAACAGATAAAAAAATTTTTTTTAAAGATTTAAAAAATAGATAAGTAAATAAATAAACCTATTTACCTCCCCCTCCCCCCCAAAAGCCAATACACTTAAAATCAGATCTTATGATCGCAAATTTTGCTGGATATGATACCAATGATGTAATTTACCATTATTTGGAATTATACAGACAGGAAAAAAAGTTTTCATTGTGCTATGATCTCTGTTGTTGATACAGATATTGTTAGTATTATAGAAAGTGTACCCCCAAAACACAGATAGTGAACAAAGAGAAATGCTTTTGTTCCATAGCTATCCCAAAAAGGAGAAGAAAGTTCCAGTGGACAAAGGGCACAGAGAGCCTTCCTACTTCCCCTGTGTGGCACGTGGCAGTCTAGTGGACTGTAAGCCGGTCCAGTTTCCCTAAAAGGGCTATGTGAATGAGGGCGTGGGTGCAATCTGACCACAGATACAGGCAGGTACCAAAGTGAGAACTGAATACAGAGCTTTGAGTGAAAGGCAGAGCTGGAAGGACCAGGAGACTCTGAAGAAGAGAGGCCAGTGGGAAGTTTTTATTGAAAAGGATCAAAGAGAGAGCCTTAGATGGAGAAGGATGTGTTACCATATTCCAGTCCATTTAGACAGAAGAAAAAATTCTCACTCTTCTCTGTGAGGTCTGTTCAATTACTTCACCAAAAAGGGAGAAGTATTATCTATGTGTGATAAGAAAATCAAGTACAGAGCATAATGTAAGTAAAATCTGTTTTTATACATATATTCAAGCGTCTAAGTCAAAACAGAGTCATCACTGGCATTCATTGATTTTTAAGCTAAATGTTCCTATACCAAGTGCCTCTTTCTTTTAGAATTTAAAGTATTTTGGATGGATTTATTCCTATTTTCACAACAAACTATGAATAAACCTAGCTGACTCACTACTGTTATTCCATGAACCACTTTGAGTTTCCTAATAGATGTGGATGGATCAGTAGTAGATCACGGACTTTTGAAAATGCAAAGGATGGGCAAAAAGATCTCCATTTACAAACCAGAAAATTCAACTCAGAGAGAGAGAGAGATTTCCTGACGTTCCCAGTGGCTTTTAGTGCCACAGCTGTGCTTAAAATACTGATGACTTCTACTCCGGGGGTCTTTCTATTTTTTCAGGGGTTTTCAACACATATTTCACTGAGCTTAGAGATAAGCTATGCCGGGATGAAGCCATTCCCAAATTTGGTATGATTGCTGCCTCTGCTGGAATTTGAATTTGTTAACAGCAGTCAACAATTCCAGGTTCCCAGGGTAACATCTGCCTTCAGCTGAGGGGTCAGCTGGCTGGTATAAAGCAGATTAAATCAAGCATCTCTAGATAAGGACTGGGTAGCAATTTGTCCTTTCCGGCATAAACACTTCAACCAATCTGATTTTAATTAGCATTCTCCATTTGTAATTCTGCAGCAGAACCACAATGTCTTAAATTATGCTTTATGCATCTTAATATTATCACCCACAAATTTCACCTTGAAATGAATAAATTCAAAAGTGGGCAATGGGAAGATGTCAGTGAAATTTCCTGGTCTTATTTTATTCCCCCATTATCTGAAAGCACTCACTTCAGATGACAAGGGAAATAATGAAGAGTCAGCTGCAGTATACTGAAAGTCAACACTCCATAGACCCAGGTGCTCTTTTGCAGGATAAAGAATCTACTAGTAGTTAGAACCTATCATATGTTCATAATTACATTTAATTATGTTTAATGGTTTCATATCTCTAAGACTCTGAATTCTACTGTTACAGAAGTCATGTTTTGGTTTATTTTTTATTGTGGTAAAATATAACTAACATAAAATTCAGCATTTTAAACATTTTTAAGCATACAGTTCAGGGGCATTAATACATTGGCATTGTGCAACTGTCACTGCCATCCATCTGCAGAGCCTTTTTATCTTCCCAAACTGAAACTCAGTACCCATTAAACATCCACTTTCATTTTCTCCTCTCCTCAGCCCCTGACAACTACCATTCTACTTTTTTGTTTCTGTGAATTTGACTATTCTAAGTACCCCCTAAAAATAGAATCAGGCAAGATTTGTCCATGTTTTCAAGGTACATTCATGTTGCACCATGGGTCAGAATTTCCTTCCTTTTTAAGAGTGAATAATATTTCATAGTATGTATACACCACATTTGGTTATCTGTTGGTGTCTTGATGGACATGTGGGTCACTTCTACTTTTTGATTATCTTGAATAATGTTGCTATGAACACAGGTATACAAATACCTCTTTGAATCTATGTTTTCAATTATTTTCTAAATATTTATCCAGTATTTCCGATGAACTTTAGTTTCCAAAATTAGTTGCACTGTAAGTGTAATATACACATCAGGCAGTAAAAAAAAAAAAGAGTGTAAAATACATCATTACTAATTTTGTGTATTGATTACAGGTTGAAATGATGTTGTTTAGATATATAAAGTTAAATAAAATATATTGCTAAATTTATTTCATCTATGTCTTTTTACTTTTTAGAATACATCTACTAGAACACTTAAAATTTTATGTGCAGCTCACGTATTTCCATTGGACATAGTGCATTAGAAAATAGATGATCAACATAGCTATTTTTGCTGATGAGAAGACCAAGTTCAGAGAGGTTAAGGGACTTATCCAAGATCACACAACTAGTCAGAGTCAAGACTAAGTTCAAAAACTTCCAACTTGCAGTCCAGGGCTCCTAGAATATGTCCTCAAGGTCAGCTGGCTAATGTGTGTCTCCTCAGCTAGATCTGAGTGGATTAAAAACACTCAGCAAGAACCGTCCAATGATGTTGCTCTATCTTTAATTTTTTATGTATCAAAGAAAGTAATTGTCAGGAGAAACATCCACGTTATATTGTGATTTTGTCATTTTAATCTCAATTGGATAAAGTCCTATACTAATTTGTTGTTACATAAATTTGGGCTGGCTAAACAGATCTGTGAAAGTTTTATTTGCCTTGATGATGGTGTCTTTTTAAAATTTTTATTTAACTGAAAGAGAACTTTAATTCTTTCTCCCTGTCACCCGGAAAGTAACTGCAATTCCTTTGGGTTGGCTGCCTGTTATTGCTATTGCAAAACAGTCGTAAATGGAAGAATCGTACGTGGACAAATATATTGCACTCTTCATAATGTCCAGAATGACTCATACCAGCAGTATAAAATGGCTAACTTTTGCATTTCAAAGATGCAGTAAAAATATACCTTCCCTAAATGTTCAGAGTTCCACTCCAGGTAATATCAAATTTGCCACAAGATTATATACAGAAATGCTCTATTAGTTTTCTAATTTGCAAGGTTTCTTTAATCTTCCATTTTATTATTTCTCTTACCTGCTCTCCACCCACCAAAGACAATATAGGTGAAACTATACTCCAAGGGCTGCTGAACGTTGCAATTAGGAAAGCTCAGTGCTGGAAACTACTTTAACAACAACGAAAAGGGAAAGACAGAGAGAGAGATGACAAGGAGCTGAAGATTTCCTTCCAGAGAGGTATTTCCCTGAAAAATAGCTAAGAGTACCAACCAGGATTTTCAGCTTACAGATAATGTCCTGACTACAGTGACTATAGTTCTAACATCAGTGTAAACATTTTAATAAGACATATACATGCACCCAACAAAACATCTTGTTAAAGATCAAATTGATCACTTACACTAACTGTGGAACTCTGACATCTATAAATGCTTCCTTCTGACATAGTAGGTGTGGCAGAGACATTGAATGATTGCTGAAGCAATGTCTGTGTGCCTTCCCACGTTTCCCAGCCCTTTGCAGTTAGGTGAGGTCACATGACTGATTCTGTGCAATGGGCTATGAGCAGAAATGAAATGTGTCAATTGCGGGCCACGTCATGTTAAGAACTGGGAGGTGGGGGAGTGGTGGTTTGTGTTGACTGTGTGCATTTAATGAAGCTGGAACTACGTTTTGAAGAATTCCCATTTCTGCATGATTCTGAGTTAGAGTTCCCCAAAGAGAAATTCATGGAAAGATTTAAAAGCCAGAAGTAAATTGCCATCTAAAGGTCTCTGTGAGTAGGTGGCAAAAGATTGATGAAGAAGGGCCAGTAGTTTCCAGCTTGTCCTCAGTCTTCACCCTCCATGTCCAGCTCTTCTTCCTGACTGCTGAGAGCGATGGCAAACCCAGATCCACCACCAGGTACAGAGTCAGCAGGCCCCTGCATGCTTTTCCACCAGCAACTCTTTGGAGCCTTACTATGGCAACTCGATACCCCAGGCTTGCCACATTCCCTTGCAGACTCCAACTTGTCCACACAGGCCAATGTGTAAGGAAGGTACAGTTGATTTTCCAAGTCTACTTTCAGACACTTACTTTCCCAGCTCCTCCCAAATCTTCCCGTAAATACATAAGGACTCATTCCTTTGGAAGTCCCCTTGTCCATGATAGTCAAATAATAGATTCTTGTCTGATACAGTAACTCTTCAACTACACGCCTCTCCTGCCTCAGTCAGTGTGAAGGCTTTGTTCTGAGATGATACGGCAACAAGATCACAGCCACCTAGATTGCTAAGTAACCGCATGGAAGGTAGTGTCTCCTGAGTGTTGACAACTCCCACCAACATCTTCCCGTACAACAAACTTTTTGTTCAGAAAAACCATTACAATTTTGGAGTTTGTTACCCTGGTATTGCCTAATCTTACATAATCTGACATAAGAAATAAGTACAGTGTATTCTTGGGTTAGAACACAACTAACGTATAATCCAGCATCCTATCCAATTGTTTAGAAAGTTTTCATTTCTCATTAACTTAAGTTGTCAATTTAAATGGAGAAAAATGAAAAGATCTGGACATTAAGCAAAATAGACATATTTCAAAGGTACCATGGTCTTTGTGGAATAGGTACACACAGATGTAACTCACAAGCTAGTGTTTCGGGAGAGTGGTTAGAGGGACTTGAGGGGCCAGGCCACGGCTCACTTGTCTTCACATCTAAAGCACCCAGAACTTGCACAATGGGCAGAGCGTGAACAGTGAGCAATGAAATAAGTGAAATTACGGGCAATAAGCTTGGTGCCAAGAGACATATTTAATGTAATACCCTCAAAGCTGTGTGAGAGGGGAGCTGTTTAAGCAATCACTCAAAGAAAAGGGGATACCTCAAGAATGGGAGAGGCCTTTTACTAAGCAGATGTATGCCAGATGGAAGCTCGTGTGAGCACGCCCATGAGCAGAGCAGGGGGTAATGAGAGAGTTCTTGGAGGGGTTTTCATGCCTTCCGTAGTTTCAGGACATACTTCTTGCCTGGAGATGTTTGAAGTCAGGAGTTTTGCTACAGGAACCAATAAAAGTATATTGGTAACAAACATGGTACAGTAAAAAAAAAAAAAAAGAAAAAATAGGAATGCTCCACTTTAGGACATCATGCTCTCAGAAGAAGAGGTCCTCAGTGAAAAGGATCCCATAGCTAAAAGGAGTTCAAAGGTAAAAGGAGGAGGCAGAATGTGTAACATCACCAAGGCGATCTCTGGACAAGTAAGTGGACCCCACCGGGAGAGGAGGCTAAGGGTCTAGACTACTGGACCCAAAGGAGACTAGAGCGCCCCCTTCCTGAGACAGAGGGAAGAGGGGGATGAAATCAAGTTGGATATTGAAATTTTAAGCTATATTTGGCTGGACATTTATAATATATTTTATATATCAGGTCAGAATGTTGTTAAGGAGCAGGGGGGGAAAGTACCAACAGAGCTTGATTACAAATAATATTTGGGAAATAACATTTTGTGGTAATACCCTACTGTTCAATAATCCAGTTTTCTTTCTTCCTTCCTTCTTTTTTTTTTTTTTGATGCTATTGGTTTTATTTCCATTTTTTTGGTGGTTAGCTTTAAAACTTTATATTTCTTTGACAAATCTAAACAATCTATCTCTTTCCACTGCTCGAATAACTAAAATAATTATAGAACACTTTAACCCATATTATCTACTATTATTGTTCAACCTATAATTAAATCCTTCCAAGTAAATCATCATTGCTTTTATCTTTTATTCAGTCAAGGATGGCTGAATATATTTAACATTTTTCCCCCTCACCACTGCTTCATGGGATTTAATTTCTTTCTTCCTGAAGTATATCTAGTAGTTGTTCTTTTGGCAAAAGTCTATGAATGGTGAAACAGCCTCAGCATTTGTTTACCTTAACTTACCTTTCTTCTTGCATCTCTCTTAGATGATAATTTAGCCCAGTATAAAATTTGAATCAATGAAGGTTTCTCTTCAACCCATTGAGGACCCCCCTAGTTGTCTCCTGCCATCTACAGTTGCAGATAAGAAGTCTCATTGGTATTATCTTGTAGATAATCTGTCTTTTGACGCATTACTTTTTATATTTCCCCTTTTTCTTTGATATTCAGTGGTTTTGGTTACAGAATGACTAGGAGTAAATGTTTTATTTATCCTGCTCAGGGCTTACTGTGAATCTTCAATCTGAGACCCCTAGATTTTTTTCAATTCTGGTAGACATCCTGGAAAAATAAATTGTGACATTTTCATATGACAGAATTTTACTGCAATACGAACAAATAAGACATTGCAATATGGACCCACATAGATGAATCTCACATCTCTGGGTGAAAGGAATTGAAAAAGAAAGAGTACCTGCTGTGAGTTTCCTTTTATATAAATTTCAAAAACAAGTAAAACTAAGCTATGTGAGTTCTGTTGCCTGACAAGGTAGAGTAAACCCACTACAGATTATCTTCCCCACTGATTATGACTAACCTCCAGACAGAAGACAAACAGTAGCAATTCAAGGGCTTGAAAAAATAAGTAATAGTAGGACAAATAAAAACACATCTGGGGAGAGAAGTAAAAAACTGGAGAACAATAAATGCAATGCAGAGTTTCCTGATTTTATTTTATTTTTTTCCATTTTTGGCCTGAGGGTGACCCAATATTTTAAAAATACAGGTTTTATCATTATTCAGGTTTGGTGAGGCCAATAGAACAGGAGACAACTGCCACTGAAAAGAAAGTTTGTTACTCACAGTTCCAGAAAGGAGGCATATGGCACCATTCAGAGGCCATGTGGTGAAGCACCAGGGATGGTCAGAAGACAGAGGTAGCCAGGGCAAGAGCATTTATTATGGTTTCTGTGGGAAGAAACAGGTAAGGCAAGCTAACCAGGCCTAAGATGGGATAGTTTGAGTAATTTCAACGGGTTCTGGGATGGAGAAGCTACCTTTCATTGTCTGGCAACTGGTCTAGGAATGTTTAAGACAGAAGAATAGTAGCTCAGAGTGTAAGAACCTGATAGAGGAGGAGGGTGTGAGCTCCAACAGAAAGACTGTCTACTGTATCTAAGAATTGTCTAGCCATGGGTGGGGCAGCCTCTCCAGCGTCAGCAGGGCCCCAGATGTCAGAACATCAGAAACACATGATTAATACGCTTAAATGGAGAAGCTATGCAGCTGGCACCATCAACACAAACCAGGAGAGAAATCTTTCTTTCTGCCCAGAACACAAGACACCTGGAACTAAGGCAAACTCTATTCTGGGCCATTAAAAAAATTAACAAATTTATGAATTGAAATCATATAAAATATTTCATAAGTGATAATGACATTGAATGAGAAATCAGTAATAGAAAGGTCTCTGAAAAATCCACATATATTTGGAAATTAAACACCACACCTCTAAATAAATAAGAGTCACAGAGGAAATCTTAAGGGAAATCAGAAAATATTGTAAACTGAAGAAAAGTAATAGTACAACATATCCAAGTCTGTGAAATGCAATTAAAGCGATTTTTAAAGGAAATTTATAGGAATAAGTGTTTCCTTTAGAAATTCTCAAGTAAATAAATCTGTTTCGATCTTAACAAACTAGAAAAAGAACCAAATAAATTCTAAGCAAGCAAAAGGAGAAAATAATAACAATAAGAACAAACATAAATAAAATGAAAAATGAAAAAGACATAAAGGAAATAAATGCAGTCAAAAGCCATTTATTGAAAAGGGCAATATAATTGATAACGCTTTTACCAGATTGACCAAAACAAATACAGTATGCAAATTACCAGTTTTAGGAATGAGAGACAAGATACCACTACAGTCACAACAGACATTAAGAGGATAGTAAGGGAACAGTCATTAACAATTTATGCCCAGAAACGCAACAACTTAGGTGAAACGGATCAATTTGTTGACAGACACAAACTACCAAAATAGATTTTGAAAACATACTTATTTTTAATAACCTCCCAAGAAAGTAACCCCCAGGCCCAGATGGTTTCACTGGTGAACTCAGCCAAATATCTAGAGAAGGCGTAATATCACGTCTACACAATATCTTCCAGAAAATAATAAAAGGGAAGAGATAATTCTCAATTTATTTAATGAGAGCAACACCTTCCTGATACCAAGAAGACATTGCAATAAGGACACTGAGGACAAATATCCTTCATGAAAATACATGAAAAAGTCCAAATAAAATACTAGAAAATCATATCCAGCAAGATATAAAAAAGATAGTATATCGCAACCAAGTAGAGTTAATCCCAAGATACAAAATTGTTTCAACATTCAAAAATCAAGCAATGCAATTCATTATGTGAATGTACTAAAACTGAAAAAAAAATTGATAATCTCAATAGATTCAAAAAAAGCACGTGAAAAAGTTCAACATCCATGCATGGTCAGACTCATCAAACTTGGAATAAACGAATACTTCATCAACATACATACACACATGAAAAGATGCTCATCATCACTAGCTATTAATTAAATGCAAATTTAAAACATGAGATACCATTAAACATCTATTCCAATATCTAAAATTGAAAAAAATAATGTGTTGGTAAGGATGGAGGGCAACTGAAACCCTCATCCTTTGCTGTGGGAATGCAAAATGGCACAACCTCTTTGGAAAACATTTCAGCAGGATTTTTTTATAGCATTAAGCATGCACTGATCGTACGAACCAGTAATCCCATGCTCAAGAGTAATGAAAACTTATGTTTGCGCAAAAGCTTTTAGATGAATATTTATAGGAACTTTACTTATAATCTCCAGAATCTAAAAAACTTAAATATCCTACAGATGGTGAATGGATAAACAAGCTGCTGACATCTATACAATGAAATACTATTCATCATAAAAGTGAACAATTGATACATGCTATAGCACGGATGTATTATGCGAAGTGGAAAAAGCCTGATTCAAAAGGGTACGCACTGTGCAATTTCATTAATTTAACATTCTAGAAAAGGCAAAATCTAAGGAAGCAGGATAGATCAGATGCTGTCAGGGATTAAGGCCGAAGGAAAGGGTTGTCTACAAAGGGAACACGGCATGAAGGAATTTTGGAGAGTGATGGAAATGTTCTGTATCTTCACTATGTATAAGGTCTTATGCATCTATCAAAACTCATCGACCTAGACAGCAGAAAGTGAGTCATTGCATAAAAATTGAAGAGATAAACTTTAAAATATTTTAAACTATTTTAATAGGGCAAAATGTTAATATTTGACAAATCTGGGGTGATAGTTAAATCAAACCTAATTAGATTCTTCTCCATATTCTCCGAATATAAAGCTAAGTTAGGCTGTTAGAACCAGAATAGTGGTCACTGGGTGGGGTAACAAATGAGTCTTTGGGGGTGCTAACTTTGTGTGCATGCTTTATGAAAGTTAATTAAGCTGTACAGTTGTGATTTATACCGATGACAAATTAAAATTATAGTGGAGTAATCACACTTCAGACATACAAAATGGAGTCGGGTGGCCATTACGGTGCTGGTCTCAAATGTCTCTGCACGATTGAGAACTTGAACTTTCTTTGAACTGTACCAGACCCGAGTACCCTATTAGCTGTATTCAGAAAACTTCTGCCAGCTGCAACCTTATGGTCTCAAGGTCTTGCTTCATAACTATGCAACCATTTCAGACCCCAACCAATCTTTACTTAACAAGTAACCTTACTTTTTTGCCAGAGCCAATTATATTCCTGATAAACAGCTCATGTAACTAACTGTAACTGGTGGTTCTCTCCCTTTATAAGCCTCCCCCATTTTGCAGTCCAGTGGAATGCAGTTCAAGTGCTTCTTGAATCTGTGTCTCCTGGGCTGCAGTCCTAACAAACCCCAAATAAACACCTTTATATTTCAATCAGGTCTCCATTTCTAAAATTTTGATTAGCAGTACATTTTTCTCTATGTTTGTTATATTTCAATAAAAAGCTTTATGCAACATAAAAGTGAAGGTACAATATTTGGTATTCTTTTCAACTAAATGATTTTTTTTAGTTATGGGAAGAATAAATATTATATCCTCAAATTTAAGCATATTTATGACACAATATATGTTGCCTTTGGCAAATAATTGGTCTTAGTAAATGTAATAATTGTAGTAGTTCATACTTAAACTCTTTCCCATTCTCAACATCAATGATTACAAACTCATTTATAAAAACATATTTACTAGATTATTAATAGCTAGTTTCTTTAGTTTTTCAAATTTCACCAGCAGGAATTTTGAAACAAAGACATGTTTTAGTTTTCTATTAAAAATTATTTTCAACTAATTGAAACATTTTTTCTAACTTTTACATTTTTTATTTAACTTGGAGTAAGTACTTGCTTATTTTTAATCCTGCAATTTTTCAGAGTAGACATTGTGAAACTCCATTAACAAATCCTTTAGAGACAGTGTTTCTTTTCATTTATTTTTTATAAACAGCACACATGATTCTGGAGGGTTTTAGAAATATCCTGTTGTTGGCTCTGGACGTCGGTGGTCACTGAGATAATAAAACTGTCTCTTAGGTACCTACTTTTTAAGGGTAGACTGGGGCACAAGGGAAAGGGGTATGGAGGAAGAAGCAAATAATAAAAAGATTTTGAGGAATGTTTTACGAGCTACTTCAAATCTAACAAGAGAGGTTCTATTAATATTTGAACAGGTGGCATCCTTCGATGCCCGAGGGTTCATGAGAACAGACAGCATCATACTGAATGTAGCTAATGGCCTGGTGTCACTCTTCAGATGGTATTGAGGTCTACATCATCATGGCTCCCTTACTTATCCTCTATGGAGACAGTGTATGGAGGCAGGAGAGTGTAAGAAGTAACCTGGGCTCCAGCAACAGGCTGCTTTGAGGTTTGAATAAGACTCAGATACTTTGTAGCAAAATGACCACTCGGCAGCATCAGATGCCTCATGAAAGATAGAAATACCTACACAATGACTTAAATACCGTAAGAATTAAATAGAATTTGCATAGGGTGCCTAGAACACATCTGACTCACAGTAGACACTCAATGAACACTAATTTATTTCTTCTCTTTCTTTCTGGAAATAAGCAGACTGAGGATTCTACATAAAACATCAGTTAATATTGAGACTTTTCTAATTTGATTTGAAAAAATAAATGAAAATAAATCAATTGAAACAGATATCACCCACCAGGGATATTTTAAATTTTCAAGGAAAAACTGAGAATCTTCAGTCCAAAACAATTCCACCAGGGACAAAAATCCCACGTTAAAAAAGGCTAAAGGAAGACCCTGTGAAATTACAAGTTCATCAGTCTTAAATCTCACATCTACCAAAAAGAGTTGGACAAACTCCTTCAAAAAGTGTTGTAATAGTCTCACGTATGTAAAACACATTGTTGTCCAATCCAAGTTCCCGTGCCTGACTCTCAGTGAGGCCAAACAAACCAAAACATCGGAGTCTGGAGCAGAGAAAGGTTTATTGCAGGGGCCAACAAGGAGAGTGGGCAGCTTGTGTTCCAAAAGTCCAAACTTCCCCATGGTTTTCAGGGAAGAATTTTTATAGGTGAAATGTGTGTGTGGGAGGGAGGGTTGAAGGGTGTGTAACTCTCCTCTGATTGGTTGGTGGTGAGGTTACAGAGCAGTGTTCTCAGAGTCTCAATCATCAACCTTCTGGTTCCAACCAGTGTGAGGTCCATGTGCTTATGCTCAGCCTGAAGTTCCCATCCTCCACCTGTGTGGGGGCCTTAGTTCCTGTAGAAGAGCTCAGAGATATTTATCAGAGGGTTATGTATATCCCTTGAGGAGGAAACAGGACTCTGCACTATTGTTTGACCACTTTTCCTTTGTTTCTGCATTCCCTCACTCCCTTAATAAGTAACTGAATCTACCTTTTGGAACTCAGGGACAGGAATTCAGGCTAGGAGGCTGAAAGCTTTTCTCCTACAAACAAGAGATGGGAGACACAGAAAGTCTTTTGTGTTTGGGAAAGATTCTCAGGCTTCTGCTCAGCGTCAACATTTCATACAAACACACATGTACAGACACATACACACAATCATGTAAAAATTTTGAAAAGACTTACATGAAAACCTGAATTGTACTTATCTCTAGAAAGTGGAATATTAGAGTACTTTTTTAAAAATAATGAATCCCATTTAACAAATTTCATACACAGGTAACTTTAATAATCAGAAAAGATATTAAATATCTTAGAAATAGGTTTCCAACTTTAGCCTGCCTTTGCTGACTTTAATTCTTGATAGCCTGCTATGGTGAGAGCTAAAAAAAATTATTATGGAAGAAAACATGGAGAAAAGAGACTTATTTACAAAGAGATAGCGTAATGTCACTTTTTCCTTAAAGTGAAACTTTCTTGGTTTAAATCATGTATCAAGATAAAGATTCCTTTTCAGTGCACTAGGATAGCAAACCTCCAGTTTTATTATAACACAAAAGGTACACCGATATTGGGTTGGAGTGAGAATAGATCCTGGAGCCCATCAGGCAAAAGTAGTGCGAAGATAAAAGAGAAGTCATTGTGGGAAGTGCAGCTGGCTTAGTGTTCCAAACACCCCATCAGCAAAACTCATAAAGACAGGGAGGCTCATAAGAGTAGAAAAAGAGAACAACCAGTGACCATTCAGCTTACAGATCCTCAGCCCTCTGTTTCCTGAGACCATGAAGACCTGATACACTGAGGAAGTACAGCTGTGAACGCAAATACACAGCACAGCACAATGGCGGGAATAAAAGCTCAAATTAGACAAACAACAGAGAAATTTGGGGGCGCCAAGAAAATATTCAATAGTAGAATCTACAGAAGTCATGAAAACAATAACAGATTATAAAGCAAGTATTTATGAATTATGTATAGACTTAGTATTTGCACTATGCAGACAATTACAAAGAAAAAAATTTCAATCCTACTCCACCACTCTGAAATACAGTAATTGTTTCTCCCTTTCACTGTGTGTGTGTTCATGTGTATCTGTGTGAAGAATGTTATCTTTTCCTTTTATTTTTTCATCGCCAAGGGTTTTCAAGCTCAGTGACCAAAGATGAGGGTTTCTGGTTTGTTTTTCTTTTGGGATGGTTTGCTTTTTCCTGGTGGTTGCATTTCACAGTAAGTGGCGTCTCTTTGCAGTTTCCTGTGTGGCTGGTTTGGTGTTTGCTGGAGTCAGGACGTACCTGCCCTCCCAGAGACGGTGCTCCAGAATGGGTTTTTAAGGGTGGCTTTGCAGATCTTAGGTGGGCTTATGAGTCAGGGTGTTCCTTTTATATTTGTATCTAAACACTTAGACCATGGAAAGTTCCAGCAGCCCATCAAATTGCCTACAGCTCTCAGTGTGCGTATGCACAAGCCTAACATGGTATTGGAGAAGCCTGATCCTTCTATTGGCCAAACCACATGGTAGTTGAGTGTAGACGAGGGGTCAATAATTCTGCATTCTGGCCTCACCTCCTGGGAGTTTCTTCTCCCCACCCATGGAAGAAGAGGTTGAGTTAGAGAAAATGAAAGCTCAAGCCAACCCAGGTGCTATGACTTCATTTGGATCCCTAGATCTAGACATGAGTAAGATGTGTACGTGTTGTTCACATCTTAGTGTTATTCCAAGAACTGCTTTTAATCTGCTAAGCTGAACATGAATGACCATGGAGAAATAGGAAATCAGGTGCCAATCTGTACTGACTCCAAGACAATGATGACAATAAAAACATAATAGAATGCCAACCTAATGTTAGCTTTTGTTTTGTTTTGTTTTGTTTTTTGAGAGCTAGGCAATATTAGACTGACATAACAACATGAGACAGTTTGGCCATATATCGCTATAACAATAAACCACAAAAGGCAGTCTAACAACATTAAACCATTAAAAAAGAAACAATCCAATAAGAAAGATAGAGTATATATAATCCAGCAGAAAATCTACAATATTATGTGATTAATTTAGCCTTTTTGAAATAAAAACAGCTACAAGGTACAAACTTGCACATAGGAAATTAACTTGCATTTTATAAACTGTGTTGAGTTTAAGGTAAATCAGTAACTATTTTTACTAAGGTATAATTGACATACTACATTAGTTTCAAGTGTAGAACATGATTCAATATTCATATATATTCTGAAATGATCACCACAACAAGTCTAGTTAACATCCATCACCCCACACAGTTACAAAAACTTGTTTTACGAGGAGAACTTTTAAGATTTATTCTCTTAGAAATTTTCAAATATGCAATACAGTATTATCAATACAGTCACCATGCTATACATTACATCCCCATGATTTACTCATTTTATAACTAAAAATGTGTGTCTTTTTACCCTTTTCCTTCATTTTGCCCATCCTCCCAGCCCCTGCCCAGGCAACACCAACACCATCATTTTCCAAAACAGAAAAGAATTTATTTGCATCTTCTGCCCGTGTTTTAGTCAAATTATTTGGTTTTTGCTCTTTAGTTGTAAGAGTTCCTTATAAATTTTGGATATTAACCTCTTATCAGACATAATTTGCAAATATTTTCTCTCATTCAGCAAGTTGCCTTTTCATTTTGTTGATGGCTTCCTTTGCTGCACATTTACAATATACAGACTATTACAAAGGAAAAAAAAAATCCAGCTCCATCACTCTGAAATAATTAATTTTTGTCACTCTTTTACTTTGCAGTTATAAAATAAATGACATGGGAATGTAATGTACAGCATGGTGACTATAGTTAATAATACTGTATTGTATACTTAAAGTTGCTAAGAATAGATATTAAAAGTACCCATCACAAGAAAAAAAAATTTTAACTATGTGTGGTGATGAATGCTAACTACACATTGTGTTGACAAATTTTCGATGCATACAAATACTGAATCATCATGGTCTACATCTGAAACTAACATAGTTATATGTCAGTTATATATAAATTATAAAAACATAGAATATGTAATTTATATTTCACTGCACAGGAGATATTATATATATAAATTACATACATAATACATATAAGCATATATATCATATTTATTTCAAATTTGAAATCATACTATTGCTTCTACATTTTTTGCTGATTTTCATTTAACATTTTACCATGAATTTTCCCTAAGCCATTACATTTTTCTTAAAGGTAATCTTCTCTGCAGCTTACTATTAATTCCATTATAAATATATTAAAATTAGATTATTTATTTAAAATAAAAATATGACCAACATTTTTGTATATTAATTTTGTGTGCCTCTTTAGTTTTTCCTGGAATTCACTGGGTGTCAGATGTTTAGTCTCATCAGATGGTTGTCCAGAATGCTATGACAATTTTTATATCCATCAAGGCATTATAATATTTAACATATATTTTTCAGTTATTGATTGTATGAGTCAAAAATAAAATCTCCCAGTGATTTTAATTTTAAATTATAAGGTCAGTTATGTTTCACAATTATTTATAATTTATATTTATCCTGAGAATTACTTGGCATAGTTTTAATTTATATTGTCTTTAAGCTCTTGACAGTTTATGTAAATGCTTTAACAATTTATTTTATTTTGTTTTGTTTTTAAATTTTGAAGGGTGTCCTCAGGGAAGAACTACATTTCAATTAATGTTAGAAGTTGAAGGAAACATTCATGGAAGGGGTTAAGGATATAAGGTATTTGGCTGGAAACTTCATTTCCAGGGGAGCAGTGTGCAAGGACTCCAGATAGTGCACATTTTATGTACGTATTTATGGAGCCTTTCTTTTAAGCAATTTGGAACTGTAGTCCAAGTAGAATGAGTCTGGCCTGGGAGTTCCAAGTGTCTCCTGGAGACAGATAAGGACAAGATAAAGGGCCTCATGAGATCAGCGTAAATGGTCCCAAATCAGGTAAGAAGTGTGAGGTTGTAAATTTTGCAGGAGGGTTGGGGGGGGGTCCCCCAGGGAACACTCACATTTCTAGGGGTCCTACTTGACTGCTACTGATCATTATCATTCCACTTAAGCCCATGAACAATTTTTTATGTCTGCAGTTGAGTGATCTTACTCCAAGTTCAGGGACTCCTTTTGATTTAGAGAAATGTTTGAGTACGTAACCTAGTATTTCTATATCACATGTATAATTTCATAAGACTGACTTTCATTGACAGTCTACTGCCTGCTAATACAACCACAACTGTGTTCGACAATTCTATTCTTTGATATATTTTTCTACTTTGAATAGCATGCCTCCCTAATTCAAGTTTTCTGCTTGACAAGACGGAACCTGGTCCATTCTCAATTGTAGCAACTATTTTTATGGTCTGTCGAAGAATAAATTTATCCAAGATTCCTGAGTTGTTACAAGAGATGTGATAGCTTAGTTACACAGCAAAATTGATTTCAGATTTCAGGATGAAGAGAGCACATTGTCGGTCCACTGGGAATCATGTGACACCAAATAATGACTGAAAACCAGCAACAGTGGTGATCAAGGGCTATTCTAGGAATACAAGACTGTAATTACCCCATTGTCAATGACAATCATGTTGTTTATCACTGTTCTATACAACTGTCAATTATGAGTGAGTAATGGCATCCTACATACATATTCATGGAGCCTTTTTTCTAAGCATCTCTACTAAGGGAAGCATTATTTTCATCACCCATCAAAACAAACAATTAAAAAAGACAAGAGAAAGAAAATAAATAAATAAATGAAAAGAACAATGGTGTTCTAAAATTTCTTTGTCAGTGATAGGCCAAAAACATATTCAAGATGCTTGATTTTGTTCATCCAACAAATATTTATTGAGTGCTTATTCTGTGCTGCATAGCATTTCAGCCTTTGTTAGTGAAAGATGCTTTCTTCCCAGAACCAACAATTTAGAGCCTGTGAAAACATTCAGCCTGAATGTATCTCAAAACTCTCCAGCCACGTTGTCAATCTTGGGCTTACCATTTAGGCTATTTAGCTTAGTACAGTCTCAGAGTTTCTGGCCACATCTGTACAGATGTAGTAATGAGTTCATGTCCGTTGCTCACATGAGGTAGGGACGCTCCATAATTTTAGAGGGTTGCACTGTGGGATTGTTGCACCCAGGGAAGCCATACCTAGAGCTATACCAGGGAGCACAAGGTCAGGGGTCCAACAGTCTGGACTAGAAAATCCATCAGTAAAAGAATGAGGGAACTCGTGTATTTTAGAGACAATCTTCTAAATGCTGCTCAGAAAAGCTACCTCAGGACACTACTCTGTTTAAAACACTGCATTGATTTCCTGCTTGCTTTTGGTTTAATTCCAAATTCCTTTATGTAACTCTACAGACTGCCTGTCTCATGGGCAGCCTTGATTTTGCCTCTGAGTCAGTTTTATAGTATTCACTCTCCTTGAACTATTCTTCCCTGTCTCCACACTTGGATAACTCCTTCTTAACCTCAGGTCTTAATGGAGTCATTTCCTCTAGAAAACATTTCATGAGTCCCACCCCCTCTTCTCCTCCTCCCGCTCCCCCAGCCACCAGAGAATAAGTTGGGCACCTGTCTTTCTGTGTTACTAAAGAATTCTGTATTCCTCTCACCCTAGTATCTCTCTGTAATAATTGCCTTCTGATTTGTCTATAATTAAGAGGTCCATAGAATTTATTGCCCAAACCTGAACACTTTTAAAATCAAAAAATGGATAAAAAAAATAACTACAGTTTTATGTATTTAAAAGTTAAGTATTTGCTAGCTGACAAGTAGATTTTGGACCTATAGACATTCTATAAAAGTATTTTTAAAATAAAATTATTTCTTTAAAAAAGCAACATATTTGTACTCATTAAAGCAAAAAAAAACCCTCTTTGTTTAGTTATGGAACATTTTAATAGCATAAGCAGAATGGTTATTCTTCTTATATATTCATATATTTTAAATGGCTTCTTAGTTTTGTGTAAAATACTACTGTGTCCTGTTATTTTACTTGTGAAAAATGTATTTTTTGAAATATAGTTGTATTGTTTTCATTTTTTTCAGAAGGTTGCCTGCAATCTTCAAAGCTGTATTTTATGTTAACCAATTTGAAATTATTGAAATCTTTCATTGACCTGTGTCTGTAAAACATGGTATTTTTAGTTGAGAAAATACTCTCCCTACATGTACCAAAGTACCTGGTAATCTCAAGAAATGTTCGCTAAATAGAGCATATTCTCAATTTAAATGTTTCCTTTGATATTGAAGTGTTTAAATATTTCAGTCCAAATGTTCATAAAGACTATCTTTTTGCTTCCATTTGGAATACTTTTCTTCAATAGATGTTTTTATTAGATAAGTCATTACAGAAGTCTTAATTTTGATTATTCATATTATGCAAAATGCATTCTCAATTTCATGTAAATATTATAAGCTTATCCAATTAAAAGTAGGAATGTTATTAAAATACTTCCTGCAAGTTGAAATATTCTGAAGTCCAATAATAGAATTTCAAAATTAAGTATTTTCCATTGTTTGAGCTCTCATTGTTTAATTGGTTCATTTCCTACTTTACTTCTATAGAGAGAAATTTCAAAGTCATCTTCTATGCAAGCTTTGATTTCAAGAATTGCAAATTGGTAAAACTTCATAAGCTGAAAATTTTAGCATAACAATTGTTAAATACCTTTAGGTTGAGTTATATAGTAGTTCTTCAAATGCTCAAACAGGCTAAAGATGATTGACGATGGCCAACACAGAAGTCAACTATATAGCCTCCATGATTTGTTTGTTTTGAAAGCCAATCTCATCATAAAAATGCCATAGTTTAGTTACTCTGACAGCTAGTGTTTCTATTTTAATGTAGATTTTAATTATGAATACAATGCGTGGCACAACCAATTCCAAGTACATTTCCAATTAAAAATTTTTTAACTTAGTAAGATCATTGTTGTCATCATGCAAGCTTTGTTTCACCAGACTTTGTACTCATATTGCCATTGCAAAAAAACTTTCAGTGTTGAATTTCTAAACTGATTTACATTATCATTCACAATAATGACAGATGTTCAACAAAATAAATTTTGAAAAACAAAAAAGAGAACTATCATATGACCCAGCAATTCCACTTGGGTATATAGTCTGAAAAAAATGAAAAACACTAATTTGAAAAGATACATGCACCTCAGTGTTCATAGCAGCGTTATTTACAATTACCAAGACACGAAAGCAACCTAAGTGTCCATCAACAGATGAATGGCTGAAGAAGCTGTGTTATATACACACACAATGGAATACTATTCAGCCATAAAAAGAACAAAATTTTGCCATTTGCAGCAACATGGATGGACTTAGAGGGCATTATACTAAGTGAAATAAGTCAGAGAAAGACAAATACTGTATAATATCACTTATATGTGGAATCTAAGAAATCCCACAAATTAGTGAATATAACAACAACAACAACAAAGGCAGATTCACAGATATAGAGGACAAACTAGTGGCTACCAGTGGGGAGAGATGGGGAGAGGCAATAGAGAAGTCAAGAAGAGGGAGGTAGAAATTATTGGGTGTAAGACAGACTCAAGGATGTTTTGTACAATTTGAGGAATAGAGCCAATATTTTGTAATAATTGTAAATAGAAAGTAACCTTAAATTGTATTAAGAATTTAAAAATAAAATAAAATATATTTCAATTAATTTTCTCTGACAATGTAATTAATCTGAGAAAAGGATGATCTATTCAATATATATGTGGCAAGCGTAATTTCTGTGTACCATAGAAAGTAGAATACTACATCTGAAGAAAAATGCATTGCAACATTAAAAGATTATATGTTTCAAAATGTTGAAAAAAAGAAATGAAGAAAGGTTTTACTTTGAGTCCATGATTTAGATGAAAACTCAATCTGTTACTGGAATTAACTGATTTTCTATTTGAAACAACCAATGACAGTGGCATCACTTAACTGTTAGTTCATCTGCTAAAGGAATTAACATAAAAATACTGATTGTTTCATGTCTTATATATGCACAGCAATCCTCGAAATCAGTAAAGAGTGAAATTACTTTAGAAGAGCAATCATTTGACCTAAACGAAAAGTCAGGCTTTAAAGAGAGAGATGTAAACCTACTTTCTGATGTTGCATATGTTAAATCATCATCTTTGGACAGTCTTTTAAAAATAACTGCTAACATTTGAAATAGATGCTGGTGATATTTCAGCTGATATGATATTCAGTTTTCATGTGCTCAATTGTATCACTACAGACACCACTGTAGTAGTAAATGTCAACAAACGTCTTGTGCAATTTATGCATTCATCATCAACTTTCTTGAGAAAGAGAAATATAGTTCCTACATTTCATTAAATGTGCACTTCCTTTAAAAAGAAACACCTTACTTCTGCTGAAAGAATAAATAGTTGTTGAATTAAATAATATGGTCAATATTTAAAACATTTTTTAAGATTGCTTTCTACGTATTACATAGTAGGACTACTCAGTTACACACATAAGTTGCAATTTTGCATTTTTCCCACTGTCTTCATCAAGTTGTAGCCACACAGTCATGGCACACTGGCTAGTTCACCAAACGATCCAAGAGCAACAGCCCTCAATATTTCAACCACCACCACCACCAGGATCCACAAGAAGTTGGCTGCCTCAAAACCACTCATGTCAAAGAATCAGTTTTTCTAATAGCTTTATTGAAATGTAATTTGTATGCCATAAAATTAATCCATTTGAAGTATACAATTCAATTGTTTGTCCTATATTCATAGAGTCATGCAACCATCACCACAATCTAATTTTAAAATATTTTTATCACCCACAAAGAAACCCACACTCATTAAAAGTCTCTCCCCATCTTTTCCCCACATGTGACCCTAGGAAACTGCTAGTTTATTTCTGCCTCTATAGAGTTGCCTATTCTGGACATTGCATAAAAATTTAATCATATCATGTTTGGTCTTTTTTGACTAGCTCTTTTAGTTAGCATAGGTTTTTTTTGTGCTTCAAATTTTACCCATGTTGTAGGATGAATCAGTGCTTTATTCCTTGTTATTGTTGAACAGTTATTTTATTGTATGGCTATACCACATTAAATTGTTTAATCAGACAACATGATAGATACTATTCTTTAAAGGGAATTATTAGTTACAAACGCATTTAAAAAAAGGCTGAAGGAAAGGGAGACAGTTTATTGCTGATTATTTTTGAGATTTAACCGCATATTAATTTGAAAACTCTGTTCCCTTTGCATGTCTGGCATGTTACTAATTGAGACCATGCTGAAAATAAAAAGAGGAATTCCAGCAAAACCACCCCAGTTTATTTTATGGAAACCATTAGTAAAAATATTTCCTTAAAATATGAAAAACCAAGAAAAAATGCTAAATCATATGGGATGCCACCACCACAGATGTAAATGAGACATGTAGCAGGATAATGGTTACTCCATCTAAATCCCATAGTAGAATATATATCTTCATGAAGACAATAGGCTAGCATAATGGTTGGCATATAATAGGCTCTCAATACAATTTTTTTAATGAGTAATTTAAAATATTTTCTCAATAAGTATGATTTAATTAACTTTGACATGAGATGGTGATAGAGCATTATCTTGAGGCACTAAAATAAACAGCTCTATCCCTTACCACCGTAACTTATGCCTTATGCAAATGTCACTTAACTACAAATTTATTTCCTTAAACTATAATTTATAACATATTATAATGTACATAAATTACTATAACATCTAATTTTCTAAGTTATACTTTTCTTGAAAGCAAAGTGGTTTAAAATGCATTATTTCACTTAACTCATATTTCTAATTTTACAGAGTTGTGTAATTCTCTTATTTCTAATTTTACAGAGATCTTGTAGGTTAAGCTCTCTGGAAAGCTGGCTCTGAAATAGAGATTAGCATGTGGAAAAGTTTATAAAGGAAGGTTCTTGGTATCAATACATGGAAAGGATTTGGTTAGAGAGAGAGTTGGGGTTGGGGCAGTTTAACTATGGACACAACTTCTCCTATGGGGAGAGCTAAAGCTCACATGGTGCATCAGAATTGTCCCAAATTGTGGAAGTCAGAATTCATATCCCTTCCCTTGCCAGTCTGCACATGAGCTGCCCCAGGAAGGGGACAAGATCTTGGGCAAAGTGACTGTCTCCAGCTGAGACATTTTCAGGAGAGAGCTGAAAGCTGACAGCTGTCTGCTGGAAGCACTTCAGCAGCTGGAGAAATAATTTCTTCACTCCTACAAAGAGATCTGGGCAGCACAGCTCACCCACTGCACTCACTGTCTACGTTCTCATTAGTTCCCGAATTTTTTATAAAGTTCAGAAATCTTTTAAAAAATATTTGCTTTTTTTTTTTTTTTCAGTTAAAAGAGAGCCAAATTTGTAACTAATACACTGGCTTCAAGTCCTATCCAGGCCATGGACTACATGTGTGATTTGGGACAAATTTTGTTAATCATTTTGATCCCCTTTTCTCCTCAGATAAAGTGAAGAAGGCTGTTTTTGTTAATCTCTAAGAAACTTTTAAATTCTAAAAACTATAAATAAATATTCACTTAACTTTGATATTCAGCTTTATTAAGTTTAAGTGAGAATGTCATAACAACTCACAACAGATTGCTGAATGGTGGCCTTACCACATTTTCCATCAATTTAGGGCTGTTTGTCAGAGGCACTGCAATTGTTTTATACTGCTAAGTAATAAACCACCACAAACGGAGTGTCTCAAAACAGCCTCCTTTATCATTGCACGGTTCTGTGAATCAGAAGTCCAAGCAGGGCTCACCTGGATTCTCTGCACAGAGTCTTGCGTGGCTGAAATCAAGGCGTCAGCCAGCCTGGGGTGTCATGAAGAACTTGAGGTTTTCTTTTAAGCACATTCCAATTGTTGGCAGAATTCAGTTCCTTGTAGCTACGTTACCAAGTTCAAGCTTGTGTTCTGCTCGCTGCGCGGCAGGCCAATAAACCGGGTGATGAAGAGTTGGGTCAGGAATAACAACTTTATTCGGAAAGCCAGCAGACAGAAGATGGCAAACTAACGTCCTGGAAAACCATCTTCCCCAAGTCAGAATTCAGGCTCCTTTTATGCTAAAAAGGGGAAGGGTGTGCTTGATTATTTCAAACTTCTTGGTGTCGAAATCCTTTATTCTGCAACTTTTTATCTCTGCATGAATAGAAAAGTGTTACACCCTTAAAGGTCAGAGCCATGAGAATGGGCTCTCCTGTCTATTTCAGGCCACAGGCAACATTCTTTTACAAAAGGTGCAGAACCAGCAGGGCTGAGCCCAGGAAACAGAGTTAAAGGAATACATCTAATTTGGAGTCAGATATGTTCTTCACTATTACAGTTATAGGACTGAGGCCCCAAGACCCTAAAAGCTGCTCCCCTCAATAGCAGTTCATAAAATGGCTATCTGCCAACTTCTTCAAAGCTGCCAGGAGAGCATCTCCCTGACTCTTAACATTTTCAAACTCTAGACCCCTTCTGAAGAGCTTACTTGAGTAGATCAGGCTCACCTTAGAGAGTCTCCTTTCTAATTAATCTATTCAGATACTATAATTACATTTACAACAATCCCTTTGCTTGTAATAGAAGATAAGAATGAGAGTGATATCACATCATATCCACATGCTTCACCCACATTCAAAAGGAGGGTGTTATACAGAATGTATACAATATGCAGGGAGTTGTAGATTGATTATTTGTACCCCTTCAAAACTCATATATTTGAGCCCTAACTCTCAATGTGACAGTATTTGGAAATGAGCCTTTTAACTCCCAATGGGGTTTACGAGAGTTCAGTGAGGTCATGAGAGTGGGGCCCTTACAATGGGATTAGTGCCTTTGTAAGAAGAGACATCGGAGAGCCTACTTTCTCTCTCTCTCTCTCCATGTACTCACACTGAGGAATGGCCATTGAGGACACATCAAGAAGGCAGCCATCTACAAGCCAGGAATGGAGCTCTCACCAGAAACCAAGCCACCCATCACATTGATCTTGAGATTCATAGGCTCCACAATTGTGAGAAATAAATTTGTGTTGTTTAAGCCACCCGGCCTATGGTTTTTTGTTATTGTAGCCCAAGCCAACTAAGACAGGTGGGACTCTTGGGGACCATCTTAGAATTCTGCCTGCTGCAGGCACATAGAAGAACTTGTTTGATTGTGCATCTTTTGGGTTCTTGGAGGTAAAGAGGCCAGTCTACAGTGTGCTCTCATGAACTGACTCTCAGATACAGGAGGGATCTTATAATTAAATGTGCTCCATCTGAGATTAGCACAGAAAGCAGTCCAGCTTGGCAAGAGCAGGCTGAGTTAATTCCCAGACTGTGTATAGCTGTACAGTTGTAAGGTGGCAGACAAGGGAGATTTAGGGAAATTTGAAAACTGAAGTTCTCAGCCTTGTCATGATTGCCACAACCTTTTCGTTCTGTATCTTGGAATCCCATTCTCTCCCCATCAATGCCTTTCTCATCCCTGAGACCTTATGAATTGAGCATCTCACTGGCACTATGATAAGAACTGTCAACATCCAGTCCCAGTACTGGTCCTCAGCTTATCTTCTCTGGCACTTTAGGATGTGGGAAATTTGTTCTAAGTTGACATCAAAATTTTATCATTTTCCACTCATATTCTGAGTTTGAATTTTACAACTTTCATTTCCTCTTCGTTTTTTCGTGTAAGCTTTGCAGAGCATTTATAAGAAGCCAAATATATATACAATATTAATAATCACTATTGTTTCCCTAACTACTGAATTACTCAGCCATTCGATCTCTCAATGGCTTATCTTCCATACTCATCATCACCTGCAGCCACCAGGGGTAGTGTGAATATTTGTGATGGTAGCACATGACATAGATCACCATGCTCCTCACTCCCAGCAAGAAGGTTATCCACACACCTCAAATATGTGAACAACCCAGAATCTTACTTTGAGCATCTGCTTCTTAGAGCTTATACCTACTACCAATTATTTTATTGTCAGAGATCTCAAAACATATGGTTCCTTTGGCTTTGAGCATCATTTCATAAATTATCTTTTGTAGAGAATTACGGGCAAGATTTAGGGAATACACCAAGGAATTGTGCAGAACTCAAGGGTCAGCAAAAGCTGAGATCTGTTACTAACAATAAACTCGATGTCCAAGGGGAAGGAACAGTTATTAGAACCCAACAAGAGAGCTGCATAAAACAAATTGCCTGATGTGAACTATGAACAAAGCCAGGTTAAAAAGTAACCCAATATCACTTTCCTTTCCCCTCTCTAACTCCTGCCAGAACCTCTCATCAGCCAAAACAATCTAAAGGCGAAGATGATCTAAAAGGTTATTGGTACAGTCCACATGGGGCAGCCTTCCAGAGTACACAACAGGACAAGCAAGGGTACAAGTTCTATCTGGAGGGTAACATGGAAGATATCCAACTCATCATTCAGTAATTCATAGAATTTGCTTGTAAAAGTACTGAGATGTGTTAAGTTAGTGGTATTTCATGCTAATCCCACCTACAGAGGAAAAAGATTGTGTGTCACTTTAACCAAATTCCCCAGAAAATTCTTAACATTTCATTTTAGTATATGCAATAGACAAAGTCCAAAGGAAAGTTCCAAATAACCTAAATATGAGCCAAAATGGAATAATTTACTGTAAAAATGTAAGCATATTTAAATAAATAATGCATATGACATAATAACTGAAAGGTAAAATTATATTTCAAATTTCTATCAGTTTCCTCATTATAAAACTAATACTAGATGCTATATTAAAATAATAAAAAAGTAAATAAATTTGAAACTAGAACAAAAGGAGAAAATAGATACTGAAACACAAATGTAATTAAATATTTGGTATATACCCTTCCAGCCCTTTCCTTTTTCCTATGCATAAATCTATTTTTTAGTGTAACCAGTATTACACGCTTCTGTAACATTGGATGACTCTGCTGAGAAACTGAGTAGACACTGAAAGTTAATTTCAAAGGAGGTACGTCCTAGAGGGCTAATTGTACACAAGATTCACATGATTATTTATGTGTCTGTAGTTATACATGTTTCACATTATGTTGCATTTTGGAATTATCACAGTTAAAATGCTAAGTATTACCTGTAACAAGAGAGCTTTTGGCACAAGAGCATAGACTCGGATTATTTTTAGAGGATACACTGGTGCCAAACCCTGAGGCTCTAAAATGACTGCTGCTGCAGTAAACAGTCCCAGATCTGCCAGAGAGCTCAATCGGCCTAGGTTTCTGTTCCCTCTTTCATGTTGTGGCAGAACCAGACACTGCTCAATATCACATTGGTCCTTGTGTTAAGCTCCAGTCGCCAGCCCAGGTATATCCTTCCAGGGAACCTGATCTAGACCACGTCAATCCATCAGGAATATTTTTCTAGAGGGAAAGGTCTGATTGGTACTTCTTTCCCCTCCAAAAGACTCTGTGTACATCGGTTCACTTCTTCCCACAGAAACTTCTCCTTGTACCAAGTGGTGTTGCCATCTTTTTAGACTGCAAAAGTCCTATTTCAACCTGCTCTGGAGCAACAGTGCCAGAATGGCTTACAATTTCACTAGTAAAGAAAATTATTCAAGTGATTAAATACAAATCATAAAAAAATCAGCCCTCAGATTATTCACAGTTCTCTCTCCACACACAGAAGATACTAACAGAGCATCCTGAATATGGCCTCTTAAGGCATCAACACTTTGGGGATGAAGATTTTGTTTATGTCACCAGGCAAAGAACCATGACCAGCTGAGATGCTTGCTAAGGGCAGAGGATATGGGATGGGTAGTGGAAGACAGCGGTCCTGCTTACTAGCTCCAATCATTTGACCAGTTGCAGAAACAAGGACTGTACCAGCTCTGTGTAGTTCTTTGTTTAATTTTGAATAAGTTTGCATATATATTAACCAAATATTTTTGTTTTCTTCTCTCCCCCTTACTCCCTTATCAACCATCATGAAATGTATTAATGTTAGGTAATTTTACATCACAGTAAGTTATTGAATAGCAAAGGGGGAGAGTGAATTTGTACCCTCTGGGAAAAAGGAAAGTATCTTTCCATTTTTAAACAGAATAGTTATATCTTGTTGGGTAGAAATACACTTTGCAACTGGCTTGATTTGGATTTTAAGTATGAGTGAAGGAGATTTTTTTAGATGCCAAATTGTGGTGGTGTTTTTGACTTGCCAACTTGGCCGGGTTATTGAAATACTAACCTAGCTGTTGGTGTAAAGGTATTTTGTAGATGTCATTAAAGTCTGTAATCAATTGACTCAAGTAGGGGAGGTTATTCTAGGTAATCTGGGTGGACCTGATCAATCAGTTAAAAGGCTTTGAAAGCAAGGCAGAGGCTTTCTGGGATAAGAAATTCTGCCTGTAGACAATAGCTTCAGCCAACACCCAAGAATTCTAGCCTGTTCTCTTGATGGCTCACCCTGTGGATTTTGGAATTGCCTAGACGTCTCCCACAAGAAAATTTACTGAATAAATTTCTCTGTATGTGTCTCCTAATGGATCTATCTTTTCTGATTGAACCCTAATTGATGTAGACAGGAAGCACCTGTCTACTGTTATTACAATTAAGCAGACTACATACCAACTGGCATGAGAAAATTGTAGGATTAGACGGAATCTGAAATGGTGACAATAGAAAAAACTCAAAGAAAATTGAAAATATTCATTAACAGTATATTCTGAGACCAAGTCGCCAAAAACTTCAGCTGTAAGAAATTAAGCAAATCTCTGCCAAAGATGTGGCATATTGCCTTATAAATTTTTGAATGCATCAATTATTGAATTTGTGTCCTGTGAAATCATTGCTAAGATAATTAAGCTTGTCTAGCATAAAGCTGAGCTTAGATTCATTTCCTATCTGGCAAATTTCAGGAAGCATTTTATTTGGTCAATGATGGAGAACAACCAAGTTCACTGTTTGGCTTTGTCAGGATTTCATTAAGTCCTTCTGTTGCTCCTGAGATTTTCACATTTAGTGATGAACGTTTAGGTCTTTCTGGAAGAGTTTCCATTATTTCTTGGGGGTTTTAAAAATGATTTTGTGTTATGGTGGTTGACCTTATTTATGATGACTATAGTACACCTTTCTGTATATTTCCTTTAAAATAATAATAATGATGCCAATATGTGTTGAGGGTACAAGGCATTGGGGATTGCAACAACATGAGAGGCATTCGGCTAAACTCATTACAGTGATTATCTCATTTAATCCTCACAGTGGTCCTTAGAGGGAGGTACTGCCATTAATCCCAGTTTACAGATGAAGTACAGGCACATAGAAGGAAAATAACTGGCCATCGGTCACGTAGGTAAGCGACAGCTCTTATAAGTAGAACTCATACTTTTAACCATTTGAGTCATTATGATTATTTTTTTAAGAAAAGAAAAAATTTTAATAATGGCTACAGTCCTAATGACTGATTTTTAAGATGGATAAATTAGATGTATTCCTCCCTTCAGAAACAAACAAAACAAGCTATTTTTGCTTGGTATGACCCAGATTTTTTCCTCTCCCTAAAATAGATAATGCATACTAGAAAACGTGTTCTTATGCCTGATTCACCCCATGATGCAGGGTGTATTCTGTTTTTTGAACTTCTAAGAGAATTATTTGTGTAACTCATCAATATTTGAACAGAAGACAGGCATTCTGACTAATGGTTGGCTTTCTCCTTCTTTTCCTTCTCTCTCCCATCTTTCCTTCCTTTTCACTTCTTATTATTTCACCTTTTAAATGTACCTGAGAGAGTTTCTCTTTCCCATTTTTAGAAATGTATAGAGCTTTCTAGAATTCAAGATTAGTTATGTAGTCAGCCTAAGTGTGGATGACACAGATAAAAGGAGCAACATCAGCCATTGCTCCCATCTTCTTGGCCACATTGCTCTCCAAGCAGCTCTTGCTTTCCCCTTCCTCCTTTTAAGAAATAAATCAAGTGAAATTCTTCATGGATATACATGTACATGTCTTTAATCTCATTTAACTTAGAGGCATTTCTGCCGCAGTCTCTCAAGGAGGTGTCTCCCCTCTCCCCTTCCTTCTTTATCTCCTCCCCTTCCTTTCATCTGGGTCCCTGTTTGTATGGAACTCTCCTTCCTCTCTCCCACTGCCTCCTTTAACATCCATTCTTCTCTTCTGCTCAAAAGAGAAAACTTGAGCAACAGGAATAGAAAAGCAACATAGGGTGATATAGAAGCAAGACTAGAAGTTCTGCATTTCCTTAGGGAGATACTGAGTCCTAGGGTAAATAATTCAGTGTCCTTCTTCCTTAGCCCAAGGAGGCAAGAGGGGTTTTCAATCCACTCTCTGTAATGACTCAGCTGGGAAGAAAATACAGGTAAGAGCAGGGAGAAGGGCTTAGCCATGTTTGGTATTTGTACAACATGGAACAGGATCAGAAAAAATTTGCTTTCTAAGCTAGAAGTATAAGCCAAATAGAGCAACTGTGGATATCCGCCAGTATTCAGTGCAGTCTAATTCTGCCCCTCAGTGATTCCTGGGAGAGGGGGCTCAGATGCCAGTTTCCTCCTTTACAATAAGCCTAAGCCTTTAAGGTGACACTGAAAAGTAATTACACAGATGTGCTGACTGATGGGTGTTCTCCTTTAGTAGAGTAGACAATAGGGAATTTGAATAGATGGTACCTGAATTACCCTTCAGTTAGAAAGACTTCAATAATAAGAGCATATTATGAACTTCCACAAAATGTGCAGTATGAGATGTCAGAGTGAGACTCCAACTCATGTGCCTTCACATACAGACAAGATAAAAAGTGTTATCCCCAACTTGACACACACAGACCATGAAATTTAGGACAGTGATTAAGAACGTATACTCAGGAATCAGACCACCGGGTTTCAGATCCTGACTCTAAGACCTCCAACTGTGTGACTGCAGACACACAGAGAATTTATTGTCTCTCGCATACCTCAGGAATAGGACCTCCCTTACAGAGATGCAAAACACGAATGAGGCAATATGTGTGAGATACTGAGCACACCACCCAGCACATTAAAAAGAACGTAAAGAGAAAGATTTAGAGTTGCTTTTGACACCGAAGGATGTGATATTTCTATAACTGAGCTGGGGTGAGTTTGTAAGAGACCGTCTGTCAGATAGCCACGGCATTTGCTCATCACGCTGGGGCTCTTATTTGGCATTCCAGTTGCTTATTTACCCCTTTGTACCCCCTTCCCCAGTTTCCATTAGCTGGAAAGAGGACTCAGTTTGTTCATTCTTGTGTTCTCATCAGTATCACTGTGTGCAGCATATAGTGTCATTGCAAAGAAATAAGGTGACCGGACATAGTATTATCTTGACTGTAACTACTCATTTTATTCCCCAAATGTAATTCATGATCCCAGCTCTTCCAACAAAAGAGCATGACATTTTCGTTCCTTTTATTTCATTTTATTTTTTTTCTTTTAATTTTAAAATAATTTTACAGATTCACAGGAAGTTGCAAGTTAGTGCAAGAAGTTCCATGTGTCCTTCACCCAGTTTTCCCCCCACTGGTGATCATACAATAGCAGACCCAGGATACTGACACTGTACAATGTGTACGTAAATTGATGCCATTTTATCACAGGTGAAGATTTGTATAACCTCTCCCACAATCAGAATGTACATCCATTCCATCAACATAAAGATCTCCCTCATTTTACCACTTTATAGCCACTACCCCCGCCCTATCCCTCCTTACTAGTCCCTGGAAAAGACTAATTTGTTCTTTATTTCTAAAATGTTGTCATTTTTGGAGAGTTACATAAATTGAATCATACAATACAGGCATCTCTCATTTTTCAAAAGTTTATTTTACATCACTTTTCTTGTACAAAAGACTATCTATATTAGTATCTGCTTTCCCTAAGTGAAAGAAAGCCAAAGAGAATTTTCGCTTTTACAAAAAAAAGAAAAAGAAAGAAAGAAAGAAAAGAAAAGCAAAAATAGCGTTCAGCATTTGTCTGGCCGTCAGCCGTTAAGAGGCAGCGCGCACCCCAGGCAGCGAGGGTGGCCGCGCCAAGTTCCTTCCCTGAGGACCACTCTCCGCATCTCAGCGTCAGCCTCCATAGCTCTGAACCACGCCTTACTTTATCTCAATTTATTTTGTGCATCTGTGTCTTAAGGTAATTGCTTCTTCGCTTGATACTGTTTCAGCTCAGGAAATATTTCCTAGGAATGCTGTATTTTTCGTTAGCAGGGGAAGCCAAAGGTGATATTTTTGACTGAATTTTTTTTTCATTTCCCCTAATACCCTTGAGTTCTATCCAAGTTGTTGTGTACATTAATAGCTTGCTCCTTTTCAGTGGTAAGTAGTGTTCCTTGGTATGGATATATCATAGCTCATTTAAGCATTCACCCACAGAAGAACACATGGATTGTTTCCAGTTTGATCCATTACAAATAAAAGGGCTGTGAACATACATCTATAGTTTTTTTTTTAAATATGGCTATATACTTGAGTTTCTTAAGGGTAAAAGTCTAGGAATGAAATTTTTGGTTCATATGATAAACGCATCTATAGTTGTATAAGAAACTGCCAAGTTATTTTCTAGAGTGGCTGTACCATTTCTGAATTATGTATTGTGTTATAAGACTCTGCACCTTATTTAAATCTGTTGTTTTAGTAGATGTTCCCTGGCACCACACCAGTGGGGGAAAGGGGACCCTAGGCATTGCTGCTAGATGGCATTGGAACTCCAGTTTCCCCAGTTGGCCTCTGGTAGCCCCTGGGTGGTGGGCACCTTGTCACTGCTAGGTAAGGTTGAGTTCAGGTCCCCCGCTAAGTCTCCATTGACTCTAAAGCAGGACCCTCCAGGGTACAAATGCCTTTTTTGATTTCTACATATGTCTTTCTTAATCGCAGGGAAACAGCTCAAGTCAGATCATTTACCTAGGATGTGTCCCAAAGGGCTCTTAGGGGGAATTGAAATCAGTCCTCCCACTTTTTATGTTGTTTCTGAATTTCCACACCTTAGATTCTTTATTATAGACCTGCCAGCTCCCCGAGGGCAAGCTTTATGGTTGGTGGGCACACAAATGTCGCACGATTTTACCTGTTAAGTGATTAACTCAGATAGCTTTAAATCAACACCAGGCTGCCCACGGGTGGGATCGAAACCCTTCAGTGATTAAGCAGGACTCAATTTTTGCTGCTGCAAGTTTCTTAAGTAACAAGAGGCTATCTACTACTGTCAATAACTGACCAACCTGGCTATTCCTGTCCTTGTAGTAAAATTCCAGAGTCTGCAGCCTCTGGTGGTAGGAAGCAAGGAGGAAAACAGGCAAGCCACCGAGAGCAAACCAGTTCTGTTGGGCACCACTCAACACCCAATACAGAGCTGCACCAGACTTGTAGCTGCAGGAAACAGATCTCTCCCAATGATCTCTGAGTTGCGACACAAGGTAATGGGTGGGGAGTGGTGTCCCCACCTAGTTGCTTTCACCGCAGGTAACATACAAAGACAAAAAATACACAGAAACCAGAAGGAGCACTCCTAGCCCGGGGTAACTGTTCAACAACTATTTCAACTGCCTAACGGTACTAACAAAATAACATTTAGGTCTCCAGTGGTCGAGTATTCCTGGCTAACCTCCAAGGCTCAAGCGGACAGAGATGTCTTGCAATCCCTCAGACTCCTTGTGCAGATAACCTGACCCAAGACAGCTGTGGAAGTGACCTCCTGGCATGCGCATTGCACCGACTTACCCAGCCCCTGAGCTCCTTGGCTCTGCTCAGATGTTGACTTCTTGCTCCAACCAGTAGTGCACTGGGCAACCAACACTGCAGTCGGGGAAGGGCAGGGGTCTCCCCGAAACGAAAGTCATTGCAGCGGCTGCTCAGGCTAGACCCTGATATTCCCTGGCCTTGGGGCTGACTCACCGCGAGTGGCCAGCTGCCCCAAAGCCATCACAGGCACCCCTTCCTGGTAACATAAGCAAGTTTCCCCAGGCAAACTTCGTAGCCTGCTGCTTTGCTTGTCGAGAACTGAGGCAGACCCTGAAGGCCCCAAAGGGTCAGTCCTGGCTGGCTCTCAAAATTTTATTACAGAACCGAGGTTCCGGCTACTTGCTACACTATAGGTCAATAAGTCGAGTAACAAGGTGTTGAGTCGGGGAAAACCACTTTCTTCTAGAAAGCCGGCTAACTGAGAAGATAGTGGACTAGTATCCTTAAAAACCATCTTAACATCCCTGCACAGGTAAAGGATTTTAATGGAGAAGGCAGAACAAAGAAGCAGAAAGGAGGAAGCAGTGTTGGCGGTTAAGCTTCAGCTCTGGATCCCTTATGAAAGTCCCAACGCTGCCTCCGTGATGCCACAGATATAGTCAGCCTTGAGTTCTTGCATGTATCAGCCATTCTGGAATGTTTCTAAAAAATATCTAAGATTAGGTCAGTTAATTTCAAAAACAGCGGCTATGGGCTAAGGCTGGGAGTTGAGGGGTGCTTTCCAGAGCTTGGACAAGGAGGTTGCACCTCGCACCCATAGACTTTAGTTGCAGGTTTTTATCTTTGCCCCTTCAAGGCTGAGCAGTCTTGGGCAACTCCTGCAAAATTTGTTAGCTTAAATCAGGTCATACTGACTGTACAAAGGCTCAAATGGAAAGGAAAAGAAAGATATACAGAAATAAAGACTTTTGTACCCAGGAGGGCCCCATGGGGTCCTGCTGGGTTTTAATAGCACCATGGAGATAGGAGGGGCAGGGCGCCCTGTTACTGCCCCCATCCGGCTTCCACTGATGTTGTATCATGCGGTCTCACTATCATTGGGCATTAGTGAAAGTCCTGACTAGTCACTGGGTTTCCGCTGACACAGTCCCAGCAGGGGGAGACAGGGATGTCTCATTACTGCAATGTGGGGATGGAAGTCCAGGCTCCCCATGTCTTCTCCACTGACACAGAGATGGAGACCGCTTATTACTGCCTCGAGGGGAGGCACGTGCAACTCCCCACTTGGTCTTTTCTGGCACCAACCTGGAAAACGAGTGTCCTGTTACATGAGGGAAGGGTGGAATTCCAGTCTCCCCGCTCAGTCTTTGCTGATGTGGGTTGGGGTGGGACCATACATTTTTCTGTGGTGTTTGGCTAGAATAATGCAGTTATGTTTTAAAATTTTCTTACCATTCCTCTTTCCTAGTCCTTTGGCTAGGGAGAACAAGTTTTCATTCTTGGTGGGTTTTTTTTTTTTTCCTGTTGGTTCCTACTAGTGTTTATGGGTTGCTGGCTTTTCCAACACCCAGTCCAGGATAGATGCGGCAAAAAGAAAATCCAGGAACCTCACCACCATGCTGTGGTTTCTAGCTGGTCTGCGTCTCCCCGCCTTTAATAATTTTTTTTTGTTTAACATATAATTTCTAGGAATTGTAGCTGAACTTAAGGAAGTTATATGGGAAAATGTGTCTATGAGATCTTTCTGCCATAGTAGTTCATATCAACATTATTTAAAGTCCTTTTTGTCAACTGTCCTTATGGAAAAAAAAAAAAAGAAGAGCTTGGAAAAGGAATATGGAGAGAAAAATAAAAACCTCTGGCCTTGACAACCCATAGCAACACAGACAGCCCAGTTTAGATTCCTGATTTCAAAGCCTTCTGTAAGGCCTGGAAGCTTTTTCTTCTTATCCAGTATCGCAAACTTTGTAGCTGTCCAAGAGCTAAACACAGATTGGATGAGATTCGGAGGGAAAGAGGGTAAGGAAACAGATTGGGATGATCCACTGCTCAGAAGGAAGGAATCCCACTAGGTCACATAGTATATAGGTCAAATAATGAGCTTTATGAGAAAAATTTACAAGCCAAGAATCTGCATATGAAGGCCTCAGTCTCCCACCCCTTCCATCAACCCACAGAGAAGAAATTCAGACCCAGGCACTGATGGACACATGGTGTGTTTTTGAGTAAAAGAATCTCATACACACTATTATTCTTCATGCTTACATGGTAAATGGTGGATGAACAGAAAGTTGAAATCCAATCAGTTTGGGATTCAGTGCCAGAGGAGTTGGCTTGGAAAGCCAACCTGGAGTCCATGGAAAGTGGAATCTTTTCTCCAGTCCTGTGGAGAATTTAGTTCAAGTGTAGCCTCTCCACCTGGGAGAAGGAGGAAACTTCCCCGACCACAACCTGCCCATGCGCGTGGGTAGCATATTGTCCAAGCAACTCAGAGTGAGATGTAGACATGGCTTCCAGATGTGTCTACTCATTGGGTCACATTTATTCCAATGTATATTTCATAACCTACACACAAAATCCTTTTAATGTCAAATTAATATGTATAAGAGGGACCTGATGAAATATATTTTCTTTAAACTGATTGCCCAAGTGAAAAATAATACAATTTCTTTAAAAGTCAGCGAAGTCACGCAGCCCCATGACAGAGCAGAGTGAAGTCCAGGTTTGAACTGCAGTGGTAGGTTTTTCACTTCAACACCTGGTGTCCTAAGCTGGCTCTACAGCAAGAAAGATAACACTTTCTGTGAGTTTCAAGAAATTGCCCTCTTCTTTCCTTTCAATCACTATGCCAAACCACATCAATCTGTATATTTGTTTTAAAAATATTTTATTTTGACTATAACAGTTGACTTCGTTATTCACTGCTACCACCCCAGAATTAAATTCCTGCTAAAATTTACATCACTTAGCTATGACAAAACAGTTAAACTGGTATTTCAGTCCTATGTAAACAAAGTAATTAACAGACAAAAAGAGCATTCACTTTTCAACTGATTGTCATGCAACTATGCTAACAGTCAAAAGAGGAGATAAATGAAATTATAAACCAAGAAGCTGTCGGCACTGATTTCGGTATAAATCAGGACTGATTAGAATCAACAGACAACACAACACTCACTCATTTGCCAGGAAATATTTATCATATGTCATATTTTTTTAGAAGGGCTTAAAGAAGGCTCTTAACATATAATTGCTGATCACTTAGTAGTGTACATGGACTGAATAAACCCCAAGGTAAAGAAGTGAATTAGTGATATAGTCACATATAAGAAAATAACAGAGGAATATTCTATTAGGCACCAAATCTCTCTTTGTTTCCAGCATAAATGTGCAGGCAACCTATAGAAAAATTGGCAGTGAGCACGCTATCTTTAGAAACAGAAGAGCAGCCCTGCTGAGAATTATCCTGATCCAATTACTTGGGCTTCTTTCAGAATAAAATTAAGTTGTCAGGCAGCAGACAAAGATCTAATTTCTCAGGAATATGAGTGTATGTGAGGTGGTGTGTGTGAGGCGTGGGTAGACAGACTACACAAAGCGCCTGGATTCTAAATGTTCAGTTGTAAAAGATTGTCTTGTGCTCATGACTATAATAATGGGTATTGATGGGAAGGTGCTAATGAAAATTAATTTTTTTAAATATTGATTCTCACAGAGCAAGCAATCTCTCTCTGTCTCTCCTTTTTTTTTTTCTTTTTTAAATTTTTTTTCGAAAAGCAGCAATGCAGAGATGAGAAAGTCAGCCCGTGGTAAATGCAGAGGTCAGAGGCCAGGCTGTGACTCCTCTTTGTGTATCATTAGAAGGAAAGAATGGAGAAAGGCATGTTTCTCAGTGGCATTGCTGAGCAGAAAATATATAACGTGGCTAGAACTGTGAACAGTTGCAGACTTTATAGCAGCAGCTATTCATTCTCAGAATAGAAGAGCCAAGGGCCCCCAAAAGATGGTCTCAGCCTCCCAGTGGAAGGGCGGCAAGGCAGAGATGAGCAAAGAGCGATGCATTGTTCTCATTCGTTTGTGAAAAATCAAAATATTTGCCTATAAAGGTCAGTCATGGCTAAAGTGTACTATTTTTTAAATCTTTAGCAAGACACTCAGCCAGGCTCCAATCTTTGTACCTCACTCATTCCTAACCCCTCACCACCAATCCCTTTTTAGGTGCATGGTTGTTACCTGCTGAAATCTATGCCAATATCTTTGCCAGACCGAGGGTACAAAAGCAATCAATGTAATGGGACGTGGTTAATCTCCCAGGGGCCTATTAGTCTACTCGGCTGTGACAGCCAGGAGGAAATTTAAGTAGTTCCAATAAATCACTCAAAGGCTGATAGGAACTGCTAATACAAAGAGAATTTCAGGAGAAAAGAAGAAATATTGGGTGCAAAACATTCTAGCACTATAGGTATCAATCTATAGTTTCTTCAAACTTTGCCCAAATTTCTATCCCTCTTTAGTGTCCTCCATACTTGTTCCTTTCTCAAGGAGGAAGCTTGAATTGAATTTTCTTAAATTTGACTTTTCATTCTGTAGGGTTTCCATAATGTTTTCTTCACTCAGTATTGACCTTCTGGTAGTTTTTATTGATCAGGTCCATGGCTTGGCATCCCATCCTCACCTGGTCCACGTTATGCATGTCTGTACACATTCACACCACATACACACAGGCTTAAAAATCAAAGTGAGACCAGCATTAGAGCACAGATCCATGGTATTCACAAATTTAGCATCTCAGGTTTTTCGCTATTCACAAAATAAAACTTCATAGGACCATGAGATCTTGTGATTTTTAATTTAGCCATGGCAAAAAAATTTCTGAGTCTGTTTTGCAAGAGTATGTTATGTAAGTCCTGGGTCAGCTCAGTTAATCCTTGAAACCCTGCCTATGTTTTGTATATTTTAGATGAGAAATGCTGTTATGTTGAGGTTAAATGACTTATTCATGGACTACAAATGGTGAATAGATGTGCTGCATCCAATTTAGATCTTCAGAACCATGCCTAGCAAATCATTAAAATTATAACTAGTCTTACATAATCACTTCAAAGGTCAATTCCTAACCCTTCTTTTAGAGAATTTTCCAGATTTACTGTGCACATGAGGAAACAAAATTTTTTTACAGATTGAGGGTTAAATTACTTAAAGCAGAGTAAAACGATATTTTTGTATCTTTCATAAATTTTGAAGTCTAGATAACTTGGAGCTATGGACAATTTTTATAGTTTAGTGTTCTTACTGAACATTGAAAGTTATCTGTTTTCCAGGTAGAATCCACATCTTAAAACATTTCTTTAACTGGCTTCTTTTCTCTCTCAAATGCCAATGACGTGCTGGCAGAATTCTTCAGGGTCTCCGAGGGATGTTTCTCACCACTTGCCGCCTGTAGGTCTTTGAGTACCACCAACCCATGGAAAGCAGTGAACTGGAGGGGCTACATGCTAGCGGGTCAAAGAGCCCTGACCTGACAGCCGGGAAAGAAATGACCGCAGCAAGCACACCCCAAGTGGAAAGGTACCATTTACATCCCTTGCAGTCAGTCACAAGAAAAGAAACAGCCCCATTTGCCCTACCTATCAAGTAGCAACCACCTGGCTCACAACACTAAGGGGAAAGGCATCAACAGATAAACAAGAAGAAATAGAACTTGTTTAAGGCAAAACAACAGAATGTTTATTGAAAGAGGGAAATCAATTTAGAGAAACAAAAACTGGTAGCTTCCAGTGAAATAGAACCAATGGAAAACATAAACACAATCTTTAAGCAGAAAGTAATAAGGGACATCCAGGAGCTAGAATTGGAGCTCCAAAAAAACTTCCTAAAACTAATGAGTATGGTTTCTGCTTTTTAAAAAGTTAAATATTAAAAATGGAAAAAAACAAAGAATGATGTATGCCAATCGGCTGTTTAGGGTTCTCAGGGATTAAAAGAAAGCAGTAGGCCGTAACAAAAAGTTAAGTTCTACACACCCAGAATCTGAGTTAGAGGACATGAAACATGCAGAACAGATTCAGGCGAGTGAATGAACGTATTATGAGTGGTCAGAAGGGCAGTGGAGTGCAGATGGAAAATGAAATATTAGACAAAAGTTTTCCATATCAAAAGAATTCACCATGCATAGGCAGTATTAACACACACACACACCCATACACCCATCTAGACATATCATAGCAATATTTCTGGAATGCAAGGAGAAAGAAAATTTTACAACTATCAGAGAGACAATTACACAAGAAAGATAGAAGATGCACTTTCCAAATCATCTTTCATTAGAATTAATTCTACATTGATGATGGAGACTAGGGTTTTGTAAATGTATTTTAAAAGAACTATTGAAATAAAAAGACATAATTTAAAGGACAGTCTCATAATAGCATGATACTAAAAATTCTAAATTGTTTTAACTAAGGATTTGGAGTAAGATTGGAAGGAAGTAAGAAACTAAATATTTTCTAACAGTTTTATCTCTACATGAAGTGTGAAGAGAGAGCAAGTGAAACAGCTTTTAAGGGTGTATTTAACACTCTAAAAATACTCAAAACACATGTTTAATTTTGATTGGTAAAGACTGGAAGGGCATCAAATCAGAATCAAATTCTACCGTTAGTAAGGGTAAAAGGGAAAAAAGAAAAACTTGCCCAAGACAACAAAAGTAAAGTAAGATAAAAAGAGGAATACAGTAATGGAAAAGATGGGTAAAGTAAAATTTAAGTACTAAAACCACTGTAATGTTACCGAATAAATGTGAAGAAATGTTAAAAAATAAATGAACTCTTTAATCTAAGAAAATAGTAGGAAAAAATAAACAGAAAAGGAATTTATCATGATAAATAGTATGAGGAGTAGTAAAAATACTTAGAATACAAATGAAATATTGAAATATTAATAAAAACAAAATCTAGCTCTTTGATGATTAATTAAGTAAATAATCTGGATAAGGAAATGAGAAATCTTAAGAAAGTAACATTAAGGAATGTAAGTGTAAAAAGTGTAGCAGTTAAAAGAATTGCAAGATGATATAACACACAACTTCCTAACAACATGTTTAAACAGCTGTAACAGCGCTGCCTAATAATAATAAATTCTTCAATGACGGGAACTTCTCCCTTCGCATGGTCCCTGAGGTAGCCCCTAGCCACATGTAGCTTTGAAGCACTGGAAATGTGGCTAGTAAGACTGGGGGAGTATACTTTAAAAATTTTTATTCAATTTTAATTAATTTACATTTACATAGTCACATACAGTTAGTGGCTACCATATGGGGCAGCAAGAGGAAATGATGATTACCTCCCAGATTTGACACAAGGAGAAAATCTGAGTGGATCAATAATCATATAATGATGAAACAGTTGAGTATCTACTAATTTAAAAGGCAACAAGCCTAGACCTAACAGCTGACTTCTACCTTTGAAGATCAGATAATTCCTATGTTATTTAAAGCATTTCAGGTAGTTTAAAAATAAATAGAAATTTCTCGAATTCATTTTATAAAGTTGGAAAACCTTAACACCACAATTGGACAAAGATAATGTAAAAAACAAAACCATAGGCCAGTTTCACTAGTGAATGACAATGTAAAATTCTACATATTTGCAAATCAAAACCAGTAGCATATTCAGAGGAAATGATTCATAACTAAATTTTCTATTAAAATTATTAGTGTGTTCAACAGCACAAAATCTGTCAATATAATTAATTCCACCATTAAATAAAGAGCAAAATAGAATTCTTATAGCAATAAATGCTGGAAAAGAATATGATAAAATTCAAATTCATTCCTGATAAAAGTCCTAATTACAAAAATATTACTTAAACATGTTAAAGTTTATCCCAAATCAATAGCAAACGTGATAAATGGTGAAACATTGTACCCATTTCCATTAGATCATGAAAAACAAAAAAAAAATTATCTTTACTAATAATTCAAAATTATTTTAAGACCTCCTAGACAAATCTTCAACACAATAAACATAAGTAATTCTTATAAATTTTCAAGAGTAAGCTGAATTATCTTTATTTGTAAATGAGTGAATGGCAAATGGTTTTCTAAATTAAAATAATACAATAAAATGTAGGAAAGTTTTTATGTTGGTAGAGCGTTAATTGCTACAGTCTTTGGGAATTAATCTGACAAAATTTATTCAAACTAAAAGTACGATGACTTGTGCCCCAGGAAAGACATTTTGAGATTTATCCACAAAAATGAATGTATACATATAGGACCTGCATTGCAGCATTGCAGTAATGTTGCTGGAAAATAGTTTCTTGCCTCACACAGGAAAATTCAAGAGCAAGGCATAGTAAAGTGAAAGCAAGTTTATTTATAGAGATACACATTCCATAGACAGAATGCGGGCCATCTCAGAAGGCAACAGAGAGAACATGACCACGAGGCTCCGAGTTGTTAGATTTTATGGGCTTAATAACTTCATATGCTAATGAGTAGGAGGATTATTCCAACCACTTTGGGGAAGGGGCAGGGATTTCCAGGAATTGGGCCTCCCACCCACTTTTTGACCTTTTATGGTCAGCCTTGGGACCGTCATGGCGCCTGTGGGTGGGCCAGGAGGCTCAAGGTCTACTGGAAGTCAAATCTTCCTCCATCTTGGTTCTAACCAGTTTGCTCTGTTCTCAATTGCTGTGTCATTCCTTCAGTGATTGTGCCCTGCCCCCTTTCCTCCTGTCTCAGTAGTGTACAGCTAGTATAATTCTTACGGATGGAAGAACTTTGAAATAGGATGTGACTATTTAAAAGGACATGTTTGGTGGGGAGGGTATAGCTCAGTGGTAGAGTTGCATGCTTAGCATGCAAAAGGTCCTGGGTTCAATCCCCATTATCTCCATTAATAAATAAATAAACATATTTAAAAAATAAAAATACATTTTAAAAAAGGATATGTTTGACATGTGTCTATTGTCCTGATAGGGTGCATATGTTGTATTGTTCAGTAAAAAGTCAAGTTGTAAACTAAAGTATATAATATAATTCATTTTTTATATGAAATAAATCTTACATATATGTGTATGTATTTCTGAGAACATGAATAAAAGTGTGGGAAGACACACCTATTGGGCTGTGTGTATACTGCTTGCTATTCAGTATTTTCCCATTGGAAACCTTCTTTTAAATTATATTTTTTAATTTTAAAAAGTAAAAAATCCTCGCTGTAGCAACTGAAGCAACGTAGTACAAAGATACGTGAAGGAAAGCTAATGATTGCCTTCATCCTACCTCTCTGATCCCTTTTGCCAATGCCACCCTTTGTGATAACAAATGCCAACAGCCCAGTGTGTAGCCTCCCTAGTCTTTAACCTTGCTTAAACAAATATGAATACATACAGGCATATGCACACACATAATGGCTTGCTTGTTTGTAAGGAAATAGAACCCTTCTGCATGTATTGGTGACTTGCTGTTTTTACTAAGCCACTTATCAGGGATAGTCCTGAAATACAAATGTGAGTGTGTGCGCATGTGTGAGGTGGATTTCTTTTTTTCCTCTCTGATCACTTTCACACACAGAATTTTAGCTGAGTGATGCGTCACAAATATTGGGAGAATTTTTTTTGCTTTTTCGATATGGGTCTGATATTGTGTTTTTGTGTTTTATTTGCCAGTCTTCTTCCCCTGTCTGTTCATAGGCTAGCCTATTAATGTGAGATAATCATGATTAGAAATTGAAGAATAGAGAAAGATGGGTTCTTTAAATAAATTGTGTTATAGTTTCCTCTTTAAAGTGAGCATTTACCAGTTTTGTAGTTTAGATAATCTAGTAGGGAAAAACTAAAGAAACAATGAATTTTTGCTGTGTACTAATCTGTTCTGATTTTTATTCCCTTTATTTCTGTCACATTCTTTTTATACGGTACCCCATAAATCTGAGGAGAAATTTAACATTTAGAATGTATGTGAAATCTATTTAGAGAAATATAACAGGTTAATCAGAAATTGGGGAGCAAAGGGTGTTCAATAAAATATTTATTAACCCTGAAATTGACAAAGGGTCATTTGGCAAGAACAGCACAGTATCAGTTTATAGATGCGTGGTCTATTTACTAAGAGACAGATTAATTCATTGAATTAATATATCTACCTGCAACATCAACTGTGTGAAAATAACCCATAGCGTAGACTGTTTTTACCATAAATGAAAGGATGGTTTAAACACAAAATACCAGCTTTGACATAATATCGTTAGCTTTAGATAGCTGCAGGTTGCAAGCTTTGAATACTTTGGGACTAATAGAATCTGGTTCTCTCTGGAAAAGCTCTTTACCAGCTGTCATCTCTAAGAAACTATAGTATAGTTTGTAGTGTGTAAAAGCTTGTGCTCTGGCCCCGGACTTCCTGGATTTGCGTCCCAGATCCACCTCTCCTCATCTGTGTGATCTCTGTGCTCTGTTCTGCCTGTACAGCAGGCTTGGGGGTAGCATTGACCTCCAAGAGTAATGGGAAGGATTCAATAAATTAACATCTGTAAAGCTTTAGAACAGTGCGGAGCACCTACTTAATGCTAAATAAGTGTTTGCATTATTTTTCCTATGGTGTTGTTAAGACATGATTGGCATCTGGAGAAGACTATAATTTGAAAAGATACATGCACCTCCGTGTTCTTAGCAGCGCTATTTATAACAGCTAACGCAGGAAAGCAACCTACATGTCCATCGACGGATGAATGGAGAAATAAATGTGGTATATAAATGTACACAACAGAAAATTACTCAGCCATAAAATAATGAAATAATGCCATTTGCAGCAACATGGATGGACCTAGAAATTATCCTACTAAATGAAGTAAGTCAGACAGAAAGACAAATACCATATGCTATTTATATATGGAATCTAAAATATGACACAGATAAACTTATTTATGAAACAGAAACTGACTCACAGACATAGGAAAGGGTAGGGGAAGGGATAAATTGGGAATCTGAGATTAGCAGACACAACTATTATATATGAAATGGATAAACAACAAGGTCCTACTGTATAGCACAGGGAACTATATTCAATATCCTATAATAAACCATAATGGAAAAAAATCAAAAAAGAATATATATATGAATATATATATATATATATATATATAAACTGAATCATTTTACTGTATGCCAGAAACTAACACAACATTGTAAATCAACTATACTTCAATAAAAAATAAAAACAAAAGAAACCAAAAAAAAGATCTGATTGTCACGCAGTGGGCCGGTATCTGGGTCAGACACTGACAACCCAGCACCCCTTGCCAACTCTTGCCAAATTGAACTCTCCTGGCTGAAGCATCAGTCTAAGACCAAGGTGAATGGTAAAAATTCTGAAGAAGGTAAAGAGGATGCTATTAAAACACAAAGTCAGGTGAAATTTTTTAAATTTGAAATCTAAAATATTTAGAAATTTGGACCATCAGCCATGACTCCTACAGCTCCCAGCGTGTCTGCCTCCAGAAATGATTTCCCTGACCTTATTCCTCACCCTAATTTCCTGCTTCTCATCTTCCCTGCATTAAAATTTTAATTAAGTTAAAATTGTTTCTAAAATAAAAGTTAATACCATCTTAGCCAGAGACAAAAATAACCTAATCTGGATAGAATGTAAGAGCGTAAAATATCTTTGTCATACTTGTTTTGGAGCTACTCAACTGTTTGTCATCTCAGTTGTATTTGTTTGTTATTTTGGGGGTTTGTTTTTTGAGGGGGGTTATATTTCAAATAGTTGCAGTAGTTGCGTGGATTTCCTGGTAAGTGAAATTGAGCTAAAAAACCATTTTATCTGCCAGCCAGCACCCTCTTCCTACCTCCTTCATCCAAACTTGAAATCATCTTGCTCCTAAGCTTTTTAGCCACCAAGTCTCAATCTTTAAATTACCTCTTTTGTTGTGTCTTCTCCATTCCTACAACGAATACTTTCCTTTTTACTCCTTACTTCACAGCAGGACTTCCATCACTGCCTCCTAGCTTGATTTCCTGATTCCTCACCAACATATCTTATTTCGACATGAATAAGGGACTTCCTTCTCTCAGAATAATGTCTTTTGTTTTAAATTCTGAAAAGCTCAGAGTCTGGGATCATGTTACATTCATGCCTGTATTTCCAATTTCTAACCATGTGCCCCAGACACAGCAATTGTAGGGCAGAGGGGCATCTTGAATTTAAATTTGACTTCCAGGGCTAAGAGTGCTGTCATTAAGTTAAATGCTTTCACTTTGCAAAGATTAGCTTACAAGCTCTTTAGGGTATGATGAGTATGTTTAGGAATCAGAGGCTTTCTTTGTTTCTGTCTATTCAACCTTCTCAAATGTCTACTGCATGTGCCAAGAGGAAAATCTAAATCTCTGTATGGTCATGCATGAGCTCTTGAAAACCTGTTTCCCCAACTGTTAGAGATAAGAAGATTCCCCGTAGAAAAAAATATCCCAAGGAGAATTTCTTCTTAATGTTGGAAATAATTATTTTGATGAGTAATTTAGGTTAGGAAGAAATATTTCCAGCGAGTCATTTCTTTGGTAGAACAACAGGTGGCAGCAAAGGGGGCTAATCCTGGCACTCAGATGTTTTATAATAATTAAAACTGAAAAAATGATTTTTGTAGACCATTCTGAATCCTCCCTAAAAATTAAGGGAAATTCCAAAATTCAATATGAAGCTCTGTTTAGTAACTACCTTAGAAGACATTCAGCTTTTGAAAATAATGTGTTTCCAGGACAAATGGACAGAAATGTGGGTCTTCAAGAGCTCTCTTGGAATTCTGACTTAAAAAGAAAAGTTACTTTTTGGTAGATCTGAAAAGAAGAAAAATAACCAACTGAACAGATGCTTTGTTTCCAAAAAGATGCTCACGGGACCTCTCTCTTATGTTGGCCAAATTTTTTCTTCCTGTTAAGCAATCTGTCCATCACAGCAACATTTCAGTTTTTAAATCACCAAATTTAATTTATCATATGGTTTGGTGTATGTTTTTTTTTAATGCAGATCTAAAATCTTTTGACAGGAAATGCTAAATTTGAGAAAAGAGCATTAAAGTTTTATAATATTTGGCACCAGAATTTATCGATTCTTGGAAAATGAAAACCATGGCCACCATTATCCTAATAATTTCAAAGGTTAAGGTGCAACTTCACATCAATTATCAGAATAATTGACTAAGTTTTTTAAATTTTACTATTTATGTGATTGTAGCAGTGATGACAACTCTTTGTTTTACAGAAATTCTTTTTTCTCACATGTAGACTTATTTGCAGAGAAGACTAAGATCAGAGAGAGGGGAAGAGCTAAGATCTTCTCTGTACCCAATGGGGGACAGAGGAAAAATAAAGAATAATCATATCAAATCACTGAAGTGGTTTCAGATGTGTCCAAACTGATGATAGTTAACAGAACACATATTTGAAGGCTAGACTCAGATTTAATTTTTGGAACAGTTTTGAATACATTTAAGATTTTCAGCCCACATTACGTGTGTCACGGTCCTTTTTTTTCCTTCCATTGAAGGAAATAATCGGTGCTTTCAGAAACAGGTTTTGCTGAGATGACTGATAGATATGTTTTTTTTTTAAACTGAGAGTGGGAAAAATAAAGTTTACCAAATAACAAAGGTAATTTCAGAAGTGTAGACTCCACAATACAGTATCTACGTCCCCAGCTTTCCTTCCATCACCTCATCCCTCACTCAGGCAATGCCACTGCTATCTACCCGAAGCCCCTACGCCTTCTTCCTCTGACTTCCCTCTACTCTTTGAAACTTAATTTCAGATCTCACATTCACTCTAAATAACAATGCTAACTCATAAGAGGAGTCAAAGTCTTAGGTTAAAGCTCTATTGAGTAAAATGTCAGGCTCCTAAATCTCAAATAGAGAGGGTTTTAAAAGACACGGTGGAAAGAGTTATGGTCATTGGACTAAGAGCAACCCACAAGGTTGCTCCTTCCTCTATTTCCACCTACAACTTACTAAGACCATTGTGGCCACTCAACAGCCAAAACCATTGCAGACATGGCCATGGCTTCTGTTGGTCTTCCAGGCAAATAACCTCTAGATCACTGTAATACACATGCATGACCAATGCAATCAGAAATTTTATAATTCATTTGGAATGGTCTGTAGGGCACAGGCTCTCAAATAGAAAATTCAGTCTTCTCCAATTAACCAGTCTTGAAGAAATGAGGTCAGTGCCAACACTTATTTCCTTAAGGACTTCTTTTCTCAAAAGAAAATGTCTGGGCTGGTTGCAGAGTGTTTATTTCTATCCCACGGCAAAGCCCAATCCCAAATAGAGGAAGCCCTAAAAGACCAGAGAAAATGGTGAGAAAGCAATTAACACAAAGGAAGAAAGAAAAGAGAGTGATCGTAAAGGAATTTTGTTTTCAGAGCAGGAAGAGTCACGCACACCAGGACAGCCACGTTCAGTCAAAAACATGTGGAAAATATGTCCCCTAGTCAGGCACTCTTGGCAACTGGACAATAACTGTGAGTGCTGGGTCAATATCAAGTGCCCTGTACCCCCAGGGCTTACAAACAGGAAGCAAAGGAAGCATCTGAGTCAGGTTCTAAAAAAGGACAACAATGTGCACGTCCTCACTGGGTTTGGTTATCTCTAAATGAAAATAAATCTGGTGCCACCTGGATCATCACCAGAACAAGGTGATGATCTAGAGATGGATTCCTTCCACTTTCTATTCTCTTATAACTCTTGTGGGAAAGAAAAAAATGCTAGAGCACAAGAATATCACTAAAAACAAGAGCAGAGAGACCAAGATGGCACGCGTTTTACCTCACAGATTTAGGATAAGGACGTATCAAAGTACATTAAAATTTGTGGGAAAAAAGCACAAATTAAGCCAAGATGTTCAGACATCTTCCAGCTCAGCTCAGTGCAATCAATCAATCACATCACTACACAGATCCAGTCAACAGTAGGAAAGCTTAAATTGCAGGGGCACAAGCCAACGTCTCTCTAATGTCCATGTAGTGAAGATATATATAGTAGTGGGAATGGGTGCTCATTGGAAAAGTATGTTTCTTGTTTTTGGGGTACCAGATCCCCCCAAGCCTTTCCAGATAGCTGAGATATCCCAGGATTTCAGGCTACAGAGAGGAAATTTTGTTTAATTCATGGAATGTTAGGAAATACAACTATGACAACAATCATAAATTATGATTGGATGTACATTATGTGAGAGGTACTAGATTAAGTCTGTCATGTGAATTATCTTGTAGAATTCTCACATTACCCAATGGAATAGACCCTAAAGAGTCATAATTACTACCAAAACCCTTGGGGAAAACAAGTTCTGGAATTCTAAATATTCTGGATTATAGAAAGGCAATAGCATACTTATGTAGTATATTTTATAATTTTTCTGGAAAGGCTGCAATCAGACAATAATACTTTCAAATTAAAATACATATTTACACCAAAATAGGGTAAATGAAGATGGCCATGTTTTACATTACAAAACAGGTAACGTTTTGCCACCAAATAAAATTATTTTAAATCTTGAAAATATTTATTTTTAGAAATTTTGGATTTGGGGATTGTATAGAAAGATTTGGACCCCCTTCCTCTATTGTTTATATCTAACATTAGTCTAGTACATTTGTCATAATTAATGAGCTACTGTTGATAGATTATTATCAACTAAAGCTTACACTCTATTTAGTTTTTCTTAGTTTTTATCTAATATCTTTTCTTCTTTCCCACGGTACATTTAGTTGTCAGTCTTCTCAGGCTCCTCTTGGATGTGACAGTTCCTCATATTTTCCTTGTTTTTGATGTCCTTGAGTCTGGAGGAATACTGTTCCTCAGCTGAGATTTATCTGATGTATTTCTCAGAATTAGACTGGGATAATGGGCTTAGGGGAAGAACACAATGTAAAGCATTATTATCATCACATCTTATATTGAGGACATACTGTCAACACGACCCCTCACCGTGGATGTTAACCTTGAACCTCTGGCTGAAGTGGTGTTTGTCACATTTCTAGACTGTACAGTTCTGCTTCCCACTTTTCCCTCTTTCAATACGGTACTATTTGGAGAGAAATCACTATACCGAATCCACCTCAAAGGAATGGAGAATTGTATTCCACTTCATCGACGGTGCTGTAGCCACATACATTATTCGGAATATGACTGCACCGATTTGTCTATTCTCTCCCATTTATTTATTTTTTTCACTTATGGACTCATGAAAACTTATTATGATCTAATATTACTTGATGTATTCTATTCAAATAATTTCAGCTTGGGTCAATGGAAATTCTGTCTGTTAGCTCAGCTTGCATAGTCCCTGCTCCAGCCTAGAATCAGTCATTTCTCCAATGAGCTCTGGTTCCTCTTATTGAAGAATGGTATTAGAAACCAAGATCTGGCTGTTTGGTGTGCCTGTTGCTACTGAGGTTTTTTTTAAGACCCTGAGAGATGACAGAGTATGGAAATAAATGTGTGTATACTAGTCCATGTATATACACACATCTGTAAATATTTCTGTATGTAACAATCTGTATCTATATTAATCTTAACATGATTCATATTGATGCCTCCAGCTCTAATCCATTATTAGCACATGGATCATTCTAGCCTTTTCCCTTGCCTGTCTATTAACTCCCACTTCAAAGTGAGAAACGCCATCCACTTACCTGTTTGTTCAATTCCAGTACACACATACAATGCTTTCAGAAAGGCTGTACCTTCATGGAAAACAACTCTGTCAACTAGAACACAGTGCTTACACATGGCTCTTTTTATCTTTAGTCAGTTTCCCGTCATTTCCCAAGTTACTTAGGGTAACACCTTTTCCGTCACTCCATTCAGCGAGGATATGTCTTAAATTTTTAAGACAGTTAGATTCTTGTGTCACATTTTTCATTCCCTCTCCAGAATCCCCCAGCGTTCTGAATGACATTTTTTTGCATACATTAATGTTCACACTTGGTGCCAAAATGTTCTGTGGGTTTTGACAAATGCAGAGTGTCATGTATCCACCATTACAGTATCACAAATAAACAATCCTGTGGGTTTCACTTACTCAACCCCTCTTTCCCCAGCTCCTGCAGCAACTGATCTATGGACTGCCTCCATAATTGTTCCTATTCTAAAAATGTCCTATAAATGGAGCCATCTATGATGAAACCTTTTTCGATACGGTCTTACTTCTTTAACTTTATCAAAAATTCATAAATAACAGAAGTCAAGTCAATGAATCACCAAAAGGGTAATTAGTAAAAGCTTATTTTGCACACACCACAAAGACAGCTCACGGACCAGGAGCCCTCAAAGCAAAACATGGAGTGAGGCTCCCTGTGGATCGCTCCAAAGCAGCTTAGGTAGTGGGAGGGCGGTGACTGTTTATCCTTCACTGTGATTGGTTATAATATTAGCATTTTCTTAAATGATACGGGATTGGTTAGTAATGACCTCCTATCAGTTTTAGGAAACAGTTTAAATTTTTTCTTCTGACTCCCAGAGGCATAAGCAAGGAATATAATGCCTTTAAATCTTGTTGTTGTTGTTGAAAGTTGGACATGTTGTAACTGGGTAACAGGAACTGAGGGAAATAAACTTTGATGTGAGCAGTTACATTAACCTGGGAGTTGAGCTGTGCTGCATGTTTCTTGTGGTTACATGTCAGAGGCCTCCACTTCCTTTAATGTCCTTGATTTTTGTCCCCTCTCTTTATTTCAAGATTCCCTAATGTTCATCAGAGAGAGCAGCTGGCAGCTCTTTCAGCTGTAATCCAGCAGTGCTTTTCCAGAGCGCTGTCGGCGTGGAGGTAAGATGTGGAGGAGAGGGAGCATTCTAGAATCTTCCGAGTAAGTCTCAGTCCTTTAAGGTTCTACATCTCAGGACTGTGAACTTCATCTGGCCTTACCCACTTCACAGGTGAAAAAATAAAAGCAAAGCCACTTGAGTGCCTAAAGTCATGAAAAGCTAGAGTTTGAGTGGACTCTTACTTTCCAGTTCTGCTCGCATCGGTCCAATGCCCTGCTGGATTCCTGAAGCCCAAACCAGCAGAGGACCCCCAGCTCATGTTAGCAGCGTGTGTCTTGGTAAAGGCATTTGTGCAGTCAAGAAATATCTGAAAGGAATGCTCTGTGGCTTTTCCCTTTTCAGCTCTTATCTTCCCCACTAGGGTTAAATGAAGTATATTGTTCTTTAAAGATCATTTTACAGGTTATGTACTCTGACATCCTGTATTCAGATGTAAACACTAAACCCTGGCCAGCTGTGTGGATTTAAGCAACTCACCTAAAATTTGTAATCTTAGTTTACTCAGCTGTAAGAGGAATAAAATAATAGCATGAAATTTACAGTTTGCTAAGAGAAATCAATAAAATAATGTAGGTTTTGGGCTTAGCCCAATGGTGCATTGAACCGGTGCTCAATGGATATTAACTATTATCATTCTGAGCAATAGTTAAACATCGTGGATTTATATATTGTGTCTTAAGAGGGCTGGAGAAAAAGAATAGAAGTTTCTTCAAGGAAGCCTTTGGGAATTGGTGAGGAGATATTTTGATTGTTATAATGACTAGGGATTCCCTTGAGTATTTAGCATTCTGGAGCCACTTTCCTTCCCCGACATGATCACTTTTCAGACGTAATGGCAACAACAAAATGCCTCATGAAAATTGCTTTCTGGAAGCCCATTCCCCCATTATTTGATCACACATGCCGAAACCTGTCTCAGTGCCAGTCGGTGTTAAGGCCGCCATGCACTTTGGTTACACGCATGTTTCAAACAGTTTTAACTGTAGTTATTTAAAATATGACAAGAAAAAATATTTGTATATATAGGAAACAGCCCACCCAAACTAGCCCAGTTTGCATGGTCCCTCATGCACATAGTATTGCTTCCCTGATTCTCCCTTTCTACTCGTGACATGTTGACGATGTCTATCAGTTAGTCTAACAAAATTCAGAGACCTCTGTCAGTCTTCTAAAGGCTTAGGTAAGTCTTAGGAACTAAAGGAAACTGAGTGGCCCAAAGCATCACTCAATTCAGGCCTCAGAACCGTCTGGGGAGAATGACATTTACATTGTCACTGCCACCACTGTCACAGTGTAACCTGATACTGGCCCTCAGGGGGCTGCTGCTACTGCGGCCACTGAACAAAGATGTTGCTGGCAACTCCACAGCCCTGGAGCGGTGAGCCCCTGACTCTGCCTCTTTGCATCATTCACTTTAAATTCAAAGTACTGGGTTAGAATATCCATTGGCCAAGCCAAGATCCTTCATCAAATGGCTTCTGAAAATACCTAGAAGGCCTATGAATGCCATCTGTCACTGGTGGCTGTCCCATTTGCAGTAGTTCCCCTTTTCCCAAGACCCAGACTTCCGTTACAGGTGACAAGCCAGCAGATGGTCCCTGGGTAGTCATTGAAGACCCTGAAGAGATTCAAACCAGGGATTGAGAAGTAATATCAAGGCTATATTCCTAAAGCACATGCCACCTACTGCTTTGTGGTAAATAAAACCAATCTTGCATAATTGCCTGTAACTCGGGAATATCTGTTCCCCTAGTGACAGTGTTTAATTAAGGGCATAAAGCCTTAAAATTCTCAGAAATGCAAACTCAGGATCAATATTGCTCCTTATTTAATCTCCATCCCCAGGAAGAAAGAGGAGGTAGCTCATCTTCAAGCCAGTTTCCCCAGAAGTCATAAGAGAAATACCAAATCTACGTGGAAACTGATGACTTATACATAAGATTCTGCACATTATCCACATGTGACCCTGGCGTAGCCTCTCCTTGATGTCTTGTTTTCCGTCGCAGAATAAATATTAATACAGCAATTTCATGATTTCTCAGGAGAGAGACAGAATTATGTTTCTAATAAGAAGTCACTACTAAAGAACAAGGCAGAGAAGCCTCTAGTAACAGGAATAAAGTAGTAAAAAAAAAATAATGTATCATAGGAGACCTAAAATGCCGAAAACTTTTTTCGTGTGATATGAAATCATGCGTTTTGATGGTGGGATGTGGGGAGGGAAATAGAAGAGGCTTAGGGAGAGCGTGCTGTTTTCTTTCCTGCAGAATTGAACAGAAAATAGTTCTAGTGACTTAGCATGTGACAAGCTCTTAGTTATTATCCAAATTAAAGTGAGTTTCTGGAGTATGGCACGTCTGTAAGCCTGACATTTGTAGAAATGACAGTCTGTCTGAGGAAAAGCTTTTAGCATATTCTCAGCAGTAGCTAAATGTGAAATGCAAGATCTCTCCCTGTTCTGTGGAATGAATTTCTATAGAGGCCTGATGTGTGATTATATTGTTTTGTGGTGAAGGAGGATTTAAGATGTCCTTAGTGTATTTTGCTTCAGCGTTCCCTATGCCCTTAGTCTACAGAGTAACCAAGTTTAAAATCCACAGACTGCACAACAGTTACAATGCTACATAAAATCCCCACGTCATAGGCAGTGTCCTGAAACAACCCAATTCTGGTGAAGCAGAGAGTAGAAAATACATTTTGGCAAAAGCAGATCTAACATAATATTTTAAGTATGATGTGGACTATGTAGCTGGTATGATCTGTGAAAAATATGTCTCTGGCCAGCATTACAGTTCCTAGTGCCTCGTTCATGCTCAAACAAAATGTCCTCAAGATCTGGCCTGTCACAGAGGAACACACCACACCATTGAAACCCTCTGACTTGGACTTGAGGCACCAAATTCTACTTCAGCGTTCTCAAGTAAGAAAAAGTCACCCTTTCGATAGATTCCAAGAGCCACTAGCGAAAAGCCCAACGTGTCTCAAGACTATTGAGATAATCACAGTGGCATTAACAAATCGGGCTCTTTTCACAAATGTAAAACAGTAAGTGATAAAATGCCCAAATGGAATTGCATGATACACGTCAATCTTTCCAAGTTTAAATTGCAAGATTGGTGGCCTTACGGAGAATATATGATCTGCTTCCCAACCTGCCTTGCTGGACGTTTGCAGAGACAACCACCTCTTGCTCTGAAAGGCCGGCACTTTTGATTTTCGTAGAAGACTATTTCATAGGTACTTTCAGAGTTGTTATTCAGAGACCTGGCTGAGCGCCCCCTTACTCTTCAGCTGTGAATTAAATAAGGAGCAATGCTGCTAGCAAGTAGTAAGTGCATGTTCTTTCCATCGCGGACTGCCATGGGTGGGAGAGGGAAGCGATTAGAATACTATCGAAATGAACGGAATGCTGTTTTCATGTCAGCAGACAGAATTTCGTGGAGGTTTTATAAACAATTCCAAACCACTCTGAGTGCTGGTGTTCTTATTACAGGTTGTGAGTCCCCACAGCTCGTCGTGCGAGGACAAGGTCCGCTTCGTAGTCAGTTCTGCATGTCCAGTGCCTTTCACAATGTCTCACTGGTAAAATTATCTCACTTACTAATGCACAAACAAATCTGAAGAGGTAGAAGCAGACACAGATGTGGGTTGTCGTAAGAACTACATTATTTTTTTCTGTCTTGATTCCCCCCCTTCGCAAACAACGATAACCAATCTTACTAACGGTTTCATATCAGACATGACCCTGGACTATACAGGTAGACACTCTGCTAAGTGCTTTTTAAAATATTGAAGACTTACTGTGTTTTTTAATTGAAGTGTAATTTATTTATGATATTGTGCTGGTTTCAAGTGTTCAATAGTGATTCAGTTATACATACATATGTATATATACACATGTATCGTTATTTGTAGACTTCTTAATGATGGCCGTTCTGACTGGCGTGAGGTCCTCATTGTAGTTTTGATTTGCGTTTCTCTAATAATTACTGAGATTCAGCATCTTTTCATGTGCCTGTTGGCCATCTGTGTGTCTTCTTTGGAGAAATGTCTATTTAGGTCTTCTGCCCATTTTTTGATTGGGCTTTTTTAATTTTTATTATTAAGCTGTATGGGTCCTTTGTATATTTTGGAAATCAATCCCTTGTGGGTCACATCACTTGCAAATGTTTTCTCCCATTTTATAGGTTGCCTTTTCGTTTTGTTTACAGTTTCCTTTGCTGTCCAAAAGCTTTTGAGTTTAATTAGGTCTCATTTGTTTATTTTTGCTTTTATTTCCATTACTCTAGGAGTTGGAGCCAAAAAAAATATTGCTGTGATTTATGTCGAAGAGTATTCTGCCTATGTTTTCTTCTCGGAGTTTTAGAGTATCTGATTTTACATTTAGGCCTTTAATCCATTTTGAGTTTATTTTTGTATATAGTGTTATCAAATGTTCTAATTTCATTCTTTTATATGTAGCTGGCAAAACTACATGTTTTACAAAACTGTTTTACAAAACTGACACCTCGCAAAAACTTTTGGCAGTTTTAGTGTCTAAGCAGCTCATTTTTATCTCTTGATTCATAAAGCTTTTCACTGGGATCCACTTTATTGACCAGTGACTAGGATTTCCATGCTTTTTAAAATAAGTTCAAACCTTTTTCTTATAGCATTCAACTCTGGGAACTTCACATACCTACAATAATGTGAGATAATTTCTTTCTTTTAAAGATAATATTTTTAAGCAATGTTTCTACCCATTCATTTGGAAATCCTATTATTTGAGGGATATGAAGGAGTAAATATTTGAAGACAAAATTAAGTGTGTATTTTTATGCATTTATTATATGTGGGTAAAATGCAATTAATTTTTTTTTTGCTGCAATGGAAAGAAAAATGCTTTTTTTTTTTTTAATCATAAAGCCCAGCCATTACTTGACACCCAGATTCTGATCAGCAGGCACTGGGTTACAAAACACCTTCCCTTGGTGAATGAAGCAGGGATATCTGAAATCCCACTCGTTCTTCTAATTTTGACTTTGATGGGCTTTAATTAAGTTCACTTAAATGAATTACACTTGAAAATTAAGTTTGATTAAATTCAACTTGAAAATCCTTGCAGCGCTCAAATCTTATTTCTGATTAAAGTGTTGGTGGTGGTGTGTGGTGTCTTTTGATGTTATTGTTTTGTTTTGTGTAGGTACTGACATCTGTGCTGCCTCCTTTCCAAAGGCTGCTTCTAAATAGCTGCCATTGTCCAGTCCAGTTGGATAGAGCAGTATTGCGTTAGTGTTTAGAAAGCTATTTTACTTCTGGGTATTTGTCCAGAGGGGAAAAAAGTTTGTTTGAAAAGATATATTCACTCCTATGTTCATCGCACCGTTATCTACAATAGCCAAGGTATGGAAACAACCTCAGCTCCTATCAACAGGTGAATGGATAAAGAAGATACGATACACACACACACAATCACGCACGCACGCACGCACACACACACACACACACTGGAATCTATTCAGTTATGATAAATGACATCTTGGCATTTGCAACAACATGGATGAAGCTTGAGGGTTATGCTAAATGAAATAAGTCGGACAGAGAAAGACAAACACTGTATAATTTTATCCCTATGTGAACCATAAAAAAATTAAAAATAAATGAACAAAAGCAAACACATAGATACAGAGAACAGATTAGTGGTTACCAAGGAGAGGTGAGGTGGGGGGAGGGTGAATGGGTAAAGAAGGTCAGCTGTACAGTTGAAGATAGAAATCAGCACTTTTGGTGGTGAGCACGCTGTAATGTCTACCGAAATAAAAATATAATGTATATATGAAACTTACATAATGTTATTAACCAGTGATATCTCAATTAAAAAAAAAACAGTGGCTATGGTGTTAGCGGACATGCTTTCAACTGCAATGTATTTAATGTGTAACAATCAAATCACAGCTTCACTAGTTTCATGTCCCTCATTTGTCCTATGGGAGTTATGATAGTCCATTCCTTGTAGAGCTGTGTGTTTACTCATTAATTTGTTCCGTCAGTCAACAAAGAGTTATTGAGCATCTGCAGGTGCTCAGCACTGTTCTGGACACTGGGGAACCTACAATGAATAAACCACATCTCTTTCTTCTGGAAATCACAGTGGAATGTTGTTGAAATTAAAAAAGAAAAACGTAGGCAAAGACCTCAGTGCCTGGTACATAGTAAACCCTAAAAACACATTAGCTTTCTAATAACTAATGTAGAGCATTTCCCTGGCCTATAACGGTTTAAAAGGATGAGCAAATTTATTTTCAGTCCACAGGCCCTGATCATCTCTGGAGGAGCCAGAGATGACTGACTACAGAGGAATGCCGATTTGGAAGGTGTAACGAAACACAGATGCAGGTGATTAATTTTGCTTAAGGTGAGATGAAAAGCTTTGTAGAAGAGGGTATTTGATAATTTTATTTTTGATCAGAATATGGGGAAGAGGAATTTGACAACTGAATAAGAAAGGGCAGCTGGGATCTGGGTGGAAGGAAGAGCACGAGGAAAAGCCAAGAGACGTGAAGTTCTGGCCAGTCTGGGAAAAGGAGCCAAACAGTGCGACCTGAGCACGGAGAATGATGGGATGGCTTTGGTGAGGCAAGTAGTGGTCATACTGTCAACAGCCTCCAATGTCATGCGTGCTAAGAAGTGGGAAACCATTCTAAATTTCATGTGGAAAAATACGATGGTTATAAACCAGGGGGTGACAGGATTAGAAGTGCAGCTTAGAGATGTCACAGCAGTACAGATCGGAGTGTGAAAGCCTGGAGGTGAGAAGGTCCATTATCATCTGTGGTAATAATTTAGGTGAGATACAAAGAAGTAGCGTAGTGAGGTGAGAAGCTAGACAAACAGATTACGCAATCACTTTGGAGGAGAATCGTGAAAATTGAATGAAAAGAATCAGGCAAGGAAGAGAGGGCGGGAAGTGAATCTTCCAAATTACATTTTCATTATCCTTTAGGAGGCAAAGTTGAATATTTAAGGAATCAGGAATCAGGATGGACAGAGTAAAAGGAGGGAGAGAGGGAAGGAGGGAGAGAGGGAAGGAGGGGAAGATGGTGGGGGTCAGAGAAGGGAAGAGATGGATGCCAAGAGTTAGTGATTAATCAGTGTTTAAGCAGAATATATATGTTACATATATAATTGTTTTATGTTACGTGTTTTATACATGTTATATATAACTGTTTATATACATTATATATAAAACTATATTTATACATGCTATGTATGTGTTTTGTATATAATTATTGTATATCACATATATATAATTGTTGTCTGTGTTAAATGGCTAAGTTGCTATAGTTTTTAACATTTAGAAACAAACTCAAAGGAATCAGAGATAACACACAGAATGCAGAAACAGGACACGATGAAGAAACAAGGTCCAACATCGCACAAAAAACCAAATATAGTAGATTCATGGACGAAGAGCCCATATATAGAGACACGAGAGTCAGAGTCATGGACGAGGCAGAAGAACTACAGTCTAAAACAGCATCCCAAACAGGATTTCTTTTCCCTAACAGATTTAGTACATTAAAAGTAAAGCGATGTAAAACTAGAAATTAGAAAATCTCTGTGAAACAGAGAAGTGATCATTTTGTTTTATATGTGAGGGCGTTAAAGCTCAGAGAGGCGTTCTAGCTAAGAAAGAGATCTGACACTCAAGCTCCAATCTCCCTTTTCTTTTTTTTATAATTTGAGGAATCTTTTCATTGTACCACTCTTTCTATCTTTCAGATGTAAGATAAGATATTTACTGATGTAGTGAAAGAACACCGATTTACTGGATGAGGTGGGCTGGTGCGTTACTAACATAAAGCAATTTTATTTTCTCTTATCATTCCCTTGAATGCTAGCTATTAAATAATATGTAATTAATAACATGACCTCAAAGTCCAATATTAATGGGCTCAACTTTCTGCCAATTAAAGACATCTTTATCCCTCAGCTTGGGTCTGTCCTAGGTGAAACAGCTCGTTTATTGTTTCTCTCCTAGTGGCTGTAGGTTCTGGCCTCTTCGGAATGTGTAAATGGGGGTTCAACAGAGAGGTTAGAGGTCAGCCAAGGTCCTAAAAGACTGATCCTGAGGATTTTAATCTGGTCTTTGGTTTATCTCTCATGAGGTGCTGCTACAGATTTCTCAGAAATATCCATCGCAATGAGAACTTCTGATTACAGTTTCATGGAATTGGAAATGCCTCCTTCCACCTGGCTAGCAGCTCATAAAGTAAAGCACCTTCATTTTCGACCTCTGCGCTTGGAAGTCCACCCCTCAAACTCTCCCTTCATTCTTGGCAGAAAGCCCTCTTGAGTGAGTCATGTCAAGATAACTTCCCTTTCCCTCATTCCACTGTCAGCACCGTTGAGACTGGCTCCCAGTGGGACCTCTTAGTTATCAATAAACCAACCAGCCCAGAAGTCAGATTCCTGTCATCATGTCCCCCCCAGATCACAGTGGCACGTGCCATGCTCTGCAAGAGGTTTTCATGAAGCCTGAGGTAACACCCCGAGGCACCTGTCTTCCCATTTTCAACTGATGTTGGGGGCTGGGATAAGCAACTGCTAAGGACATGTCAGTTTCCCTTCTCCTCCATATTTCTCAGGGGTCCTTCTTGTATCTCAACCACACAGAAGTGTATACATTTTACATTAGAAGCTGAAAATCCTGTGTTCGTTTTCTGTTGTTTTGTGTTGATTGTCCTAGACCAATGATGAACACCCTTGTTTTCTGTCTTTAGGGGGCCAAGAGGCGTCACGGGAAAATAAAACACTACATGCTATTTAGGGTCTCAAGTTTTAATCTCCAACAAATTAACACTTCACATACCATCTGCCACCGTAGGAAAACCAGAAACAAAATAAGCACCTCACGTTTCTTCAAACGTACTGTCCTGAGGCCAAATACAACAAAGAGGCTCTCTAGCTGCCCTTCCTCTTCCACGACCTCCTGTCCCCTCTTCTCTCGCTTCCTCCTTCCCTAGCCTTTCCCTGACTTCCATTCATTCTACTTTTCCTCTTTATCGCATTTTTTTTCCTTTGTTTTTTTCAACTCTCCTTCCTGAAAAATGATGGCTGTGAAGGGTTCAGAGAGCCGCATTCATTGCCACGTAGGCTGTTTCTCCACCTCACGGCAGTACATTTGTTTCCCATGCAGTTACGTCACCCGAACTGGGTCAAGATCCAGGGAGAAACCTGCCACCCCCTGAACCATCTGAGTCGGCAGCTTTGCGCAGGAGACAGTGCCATCCTCGTGCACAACGGACAACTGTTACCAATAAGAAAGAATGAAAGACATAAAATATTGAAATATTAACTTGAGAACACTAAAACTTGCTAATAAAATTACTTTTCCGTGGAAGATGCTTCCCACATTCACAAATAGGATGTTATTTTCAGAGAGAGAAATATAACATTTGATGTTAGTGTTGCTAGTACTAATCTTAAAGTCAGTATATGTAGCTTTGTTTTGTTTTTTTTTTTTTTAATAAAATCTGATGCCAACTAGCCCCCTATCATCAAGTCTTGACTTTGGCTTGCCTATCTTCTGCCAATAATGCTGCTGTGTCTCACCAATCCCCGTAGACTCCAGGCCCACTGGGCTGGACACAATTGAATGAACAGTGTCCTTTTGCTCTCTCTGGCTTTGTAGTGTTGTGATCAACATTAAATACCTGGCAGGCTTCCCATGTCAACTTCCCCTTCTAACACTCACTTCCTCCTCTGTCCCCCTGAACACACACCAACACTTGCACACACATCCAGTCTGCATGCATAGCACTTAGCAGGTGCTTAATAATGTTTACTGAATGAATGAATCAATGAGTTAGTAAACTAAAGTGTATTATGAATACATTGCTAAGTCGCTGGCTATTTGTTGGAACTGAGATACAAGTAATAGACACTGTGATTGACCACCCCCAGTCCATCCAGAGGCCTAACTTGTTCCTTTCTAAGAATGGGAGATACACTGTCCTCTTCTGTTCCTTCCCTTCTAAAGACAATTCCTCAAGCTCTGTCCAGTGATCTGGCATTAACAAACTATAGCATTTTTTGTTCTATAAATTACCTTCTTCAAACAAGAATTATCGATCACTCTTTGTATGACCTTTTGTTTTCAACCTTTTGCAATGTGGTTATCCTCACTATCAGATAATGAAAATCGTTCTCACCCAAATTAATAGTAAACTCGCAGTTGCTAAATTCAACCGCCTATTTTCAGTCCCACATACTTCCCTGTAGCACTTGGCATTGTTCACGCCCACTCCCTCTTTCTAGAAACTCGACCCTCCTATCTGTACTCCACTCTCCACTGTCCAGTAATCCTGTGGCCATTCCTGCTCTTTCTTTTGTTGGCTGGTCTTCTGTCCATTCACTGTGTGTTAGGCTAGGGTCTTCTAAACTTGGACCAAATACTCTCCCCTGGACATACATTCTCATTGCTTTAATTCTATGCAAACTTCAATTATGTCTTTAGCTTTCATCTCGTTTCCAGTCTCTAAACCCAAATATCCAATTTTCTCCTGGGAAAATAAACTTTGATATTGCACTGTTCCAACCTGAAATCTAGAACAAACGTCTTACCACACCTTCCTTCACATACAGAGTGTCCTGCCCATACTGCTATCAGAGAGGAAGGTGGTTAGTGTTCAACAGACAGACTCTCAGGCCACACTGCTCGGGGTTAAATATTGACTCGCGCACTACCAGTTCCATGACTCTGGACAAGTTGCCTAACCTCTCTGCGCTTCACCTTCTCACGAATAAAGTGGAGGCAGTAATAGCACTTCCTTTTTAAGATTGTTATAAAGCTATAAAGAGGTTGTTCCTGTAAAATGTTGATAAGAGTGTTGCTATGGATTGAATGTTTGTGTCCTCCAAAATTCATATGTTGAAATCCTAATCCCTCAATGTGAGTGGTATTAGGAGAGGGCATTTGGGAGGGAATAAGGTCATGAGGTTGGAACTGGCATGAGTGAGATTAGTGCTGAAAATGAGCAGGACTCTGTGGGTACAAAAGCCACTCGAAGTCCGCTTTCATGTTTGGAACGGGGTAAAAAAAGTCTTCAGTCTCCTAGGGCTTCTCCAAGGCCAAAGATCAGGCTCAAGCAGTTAATAGGACAATAGAATCACAGGATTTTTGAATGGATATAGATAACAATCTGATACATATCTCTGAATTCTTCTACAGAAACTATGGCCCCCATCCAGGTGGACAATGGTAACTACACCACCACATAGACCCAAGACTGATTGGAACCAGAAGATTGAGATACTAGAGACATCACTGTCACCATCAACCAATCAGAAGAAAGTCACACACCCTCCAGCTCTCACCCCCAATTTGGCCTTTAAAAATTCTTCCCCTCAAACTATCAGAGAGTTCAGGATTTTTTGAGCATGAGCCACCCATTCTCCTTGGTTGGCCTTGCAGTAAAATTTTATTCACTCCAAACTCCAACATTTTGGTCTGTTCAGCCTCACTGTGCATCCAGCACAAGAATTTGGGTTCAACAATAGTGTCCCTTAAAATAAGTATTAGAGAATTGACTTTCTGTCTCTGTCTCTGCTCTCCACCAAGTGAGGATACAATGAGAAGACCGCCATCTGCAAACCAGAAAGCACACGCTCACCAGATGATGGGATCGGCCAGGACCTTGGTCTTGGACTTCTCAGTTTGTAGAACTTTGTGAAATAAATTTCTGATGTTTGAGTCACCCAGTCTGTGTTACTCTGTTATAGCAGTTTGACAGGACTAAGACGGCTGTCTAGCACACAGTAGTCACTTTAAAGTTTGGCCATTATTAATCACTATTGTATTTACCACAACATAATTTACTTTTTAATCCTATATCCTCCATCCCCTTCAAATTCAGGGGTTCTTGGCGGTAAGAACTATTTCTCAGTCATCTTATGCCAGGTTTCTAAGCAACTCCTGGTACATGAAAGATAATCAGCCTTACTTGCATCTGAGTTCTCAGATTAATGATGTACCACTGTTGGGGCTCAGGGCAGGCTGCCCCCAAATATGCTTCAGTGGATATGGATTATTTTGAGTTAAAGTTTTGTAGGAAACAGCCAGTGGGGGGGAAATGATTAAAACAACAATACTTGATCCCACTCTTTCCCCCCGAAAGTGGGAAATAAATATTCTTGCCTATACCAAGGGGACAGGAAGCATCCTTATCACCACAATCAGGGAATTCAAAGCTAAGTAAGTGTTGCTGGAGAATAGGTTCTTGTGTTGAACAGGAAAGAATGCAAAAGCAAGCCATAGTAGAGTGAAAGCAGATTTATTCATGGAGATACACCCTCATAGACAGAGAGCAGGCTGTCTCAGAAGGCAAGCCAGACAGCCCCAGGCTATGGGGTTGTTAGTTTTGATAGCTGGGTAACTTCCTATGCTAACGAGTCGGAGGATTATTCCAACGGTTTTGGGAAAGAGAAGGGAATTTCAAGGAATTGGGCCCCAACAGACTTTTTGTTCTTTGTCCTGTCAGCCTGTGATGTGTCAGTTAGCAGGCTAATAATGTATAACGACCAGTCTATAATGAGACCCAAGGTCTACTGGAAGTCAAGTCTTCCACCATTTTGGGCTGAGTTGATTCTAACCAGTTTATGCCTTGTCCTCAATTGCGGTGTCATTCTTTTAATGGTTGTGCCCTGCCCTCTTCCTTCCTGTCTCAAAAGCTGTATAAACAAACTTTAATTCTTCATTAATCTGCTACCCCAAACAAAATCTGCATTGTTTTGTTAAATCTTCACAAATAATTGTTTCTTTGTCAAGGGATGATATATAAACAGCCTGCTTTGGTCACTTCACGGGTCTCATTTCTATGAGACCTCAGTGCATACAAATTAGATTGGTTTTATTCTCCTGTTAATATGTCTTGTGCCAATTTAATTATTAGACCACTCAAGGAGGGATGGGGAGAAATGTCTCCCTCCCTGACAAATACTACCAGAGGAGCCTCAGTCCTATGACAGCTCCTTACCCAGTCACCAAAGTCTGTGTGTACAAGGGCCTCTGTCCCCTACCTCTGAGAATCTTCAACATATCTCACTGGGGCTATTGACACAGCTCTCCAACTAGTTTCTCTGTCAAGACCCTTATATCATCTCTAGGCCTCCTTTCTTCAGAAGAAAAAAAAATTGATCATAGTACTTCTCAGGTTGAAAGGCTCTGTTTATTCTCTGCTGGCTAATAAAATCCAAACTCCCCAGTATGACGTACAAAATTTTTCAAACTCTGGTCCCACTCTATCCCATCTTCTGCCACTTCCCTTAATGCTCCTGCCACACTGATTTCTTAATGTCCAGCAGATATGTCAGATTCCAGTAGTGTCCAAGTCCTTGCACAGCCTGATAGCTTTTTCCCACATATGATTCTGAGAGAGTCTTAGTTATCCTTCAAGGTTCAACTCAAGGCCTAATACTTCTGTAAGTTTTTCCTGACAAATTTCCTAGGGAATTTGTCATCCTCCTTTTAATGACTCCACTGAGCTTTGTTTCTATCTCTTAATGATGTTTATCTGGTAGCACTGTGTTTACCTGTATGAGTCTTCCATTAAATACAGTTAAGTTCTTGATTCACAGGGACTGTCTGTCTCCCCTTCCACAAAGCCTGACCAGTGGTAGATATTCAACAAATGACTACTAAGCTCTTCATCAAATCCAATCAGCCCACCCAACAGAGGTTTTTATTATCTAATCTTTATTAGATACTGTATTAGAGTTTAAGCTGGAAAAGTTAAAACATTACCCTAAGCAAAGTAAATATAAGCTGCTAAATTATAAAACAAAAAAAGATTTCCTTTCCCTTTCTTTCAGTTACAAGAAGTAGATTGGTTAAAGAAAACAAGATTCCTAGGAAGGTGGATTGGAGTATAGGAAGGAGGTGATGACGGAGAGAATTTTTTTTTTTTGTTCCAGTAAGAAAATGGGATTATCAAAAATAACAGGCAGGTGATATGAGTTGAAGACAATGGATTTATCCTTAACCCAAGATGCCAGAAAGATTTCCATACATGCGTAAAGTCATTTGCTGGAGTCTCTTTTCCCTTCTTCCTGGCCACTTCCTGTACCTCTCCTCGTACTTCCCCCCCCCCCCCCCAGTTCTCAGTGCTGGACACTTTCCCTAGCAAGAATGAGAAAGAAAACAGAGGAGCTTGGAACAGAGGAACCCAGAGAAATGCCTAGTGGATTACAATGAAGGAATAAATTGCTTTTGCAGATTTTGCATTGATCAGTGAGCTTTTATCCCCAGACGTACGTGTGGCTACCTGGTAGTCACTGACCCTAATGCAATGCGCTGGCTTAGTACTATGCACACATGGGACACAGAGAAAAACAGCCAGGGCTACTGGGTGCCTTCCGCCTTCACTAGCCACAGTGACTCCAGCAGAGAATTTTGTCCCCGCTTTTTGCATTGCCTTCTTAGGAAAAAGTTTCTGAGAAACTCAAGGTAAAGTAAATTAAGAGTCTTGTCTATCCAAATTTATAGCCAATGAAATGGAGAAGGTTGCAACGGAAGGGGAGCTCGATTAAATTCCAAGCATTGCTAACTATGGGACCTTGGCTAGGGCAAGTATCTTCTCTAGGCCTCAGTTTATTTTCTGAAATCAAGAGGATGATCATATGAACATTCTTTTCTGCTTAAGGTCCAGTCAGGAACAAGACCAAACAAAGTGCAGAATTCTATTCACTAAAAAAAAAAAAAAAAAAAATAGAGCATGTTGAAAAAAATCTGAACATAATCAAATCTAAGCTTAGGTAAATGCTCATTAGACATATAACAGCCACCTTAAAACCTCAGGTCAAATTCTCACTCTTTCATTATTAAATTACAGTTCCAGCTGGTGATATTAAGGAAACTGAATTATTTCCCAATACAGACTGTTAAAAATGGCAAACCGGAAATAAGCCATGCCAGGGTTCCTGTTGGTACTTGAATATGTGCATAACTCCGTGTCCCTGTACAAAGCCCTTCTGTCCTTTGCATAATTTTTTTTTCACAATTAACACAAGTAACTCTCTTTCATGGGAAAGGGAAAAAAATGTCTGCCTTCTCAGGGAAACAAATTATCTGAATTGAACGCACTGTTACTCCCCTAAAAAACTGAGGAATTTTTGCTACATTCTTTCTTTAACAATTATAGACTAAAAAGACTGAATATTCGAGGCCTTTCACCTTAATCCACCTCCTTCTCACTCCTTGGGAGAACCAATCATTAAAAAGAGCACCTACGGGGGACCTCAGTTCTCACATCTGCCCCTAGGACCACTGGCGACCTTGCTGAGAGAGTTAGTCCTCAGGGTCTTGATCTGCCAAAAGTTGCAGTTACACCAAATAACTGGGCTGAATCTAAAGCCCAATAAATACGCTTGTTCCTCTTTTTAGACTTTATTTCTCTAAATGAAACAAACAAGCATAATATTAGTTCCATCCATGGCACTACCAGAGCATTCACGGAGCTTTAATAATAAGAGTAACAATAACAATAAAGTTTTACAGCTGTTCTTCTCAAAGGAAATTGGAACACTTTACCAACATTATTGTCTCATGAATCTCACGTCTTTGAAAAATGGTGTGAGATTGTATGGCTAGAAGGGTGTGAGCCAGGGAGTCAGACATTTACTGTGTCCATTTACTTACCTGCAAATCGTTTCAGTAATAAGTAAATGAAATAATGGACATCAAGTATGTGCCTGCGTGGTGAGAGCTCAGCACCATTCTCTCCCCCTACTTCTCTCTCTCTCCAGACTCACCAGCCATTTCTTCCTGATCTCCTCTCCCTCCCCTTGCTCCAGCAATCCCTTCCCCTTCCTTCTTTCCTTTTACAGTAGTGCAAGCTGAGACAAGTTTGTTGGGGGGGTTTGTTTTATTGAAGCAACAGTATTCTGACCACCTCCAAGAGAGGAAGTCATGAAAGTTTATTCCCACTATTCAACTGTCTTGCATGGACAATAGAGTCCAGATCCTACCTCCAGTCAAGTCTTAAGAGGGTAGGATAAATATCTTCCCTCTCAGCATCACCCTTCTTAGGTTCAGAAGAGAGTCTTAAGTTTGAGGCATCATAGTGTCTACATTATGGGCACCTGGGCAATAGAGAAAATCTCCAGATGGACCTTGGCAAAAAGTTAACATGGAATGAGATCTAGAATTCCAAAAATTCAGGTTATAATCTGCATGCAAGATTCTCTGTATGTATGTCCTTGTGGTTGTCCAAAGTTTTCACCATAGTCTGGTTTAAATGTTATGTCCTTGCCCTTGGGAATTATGGGAAAGACTGCGAGTCCACACTTGGGTCAGGGTGTTAAGCAGTTAGCAGTGCACGACTGGTGGCCAGCATGGTGGTGGTGGTGGTGGTGCTGGTATGAAAGAAACAGAAACAATCACAAGAGCCTCTCCACTTCTAAGCCCGAGTATCTTGGAATGAAACTTGGATCTTTAAGATTCAGCTGAGGGTCAGCCCACCCCAACACCTTAAGTGGAGATTTTTCTCTCTCCATTTCCAAACTAGCAGAAGTGGGAGTTTTGTAACTGCAAAATGTGGAGCTTTAGCTCATAGAAGTAGTGCAATGCACAGCACTTTAAAATAGTTGTAGATGGAATAACTTATACGAGAGTCAGTCACGTAGCTAGCCTCAGGTTTTGCCCAGATCAAGAAGTAGTAAATGACAGTATATTTATTCATATATATAGTTGGACAGCCTGATACTCCAGAAAGTATTTTTATTTGTGGGATATTGAATGTAATAATGTCTTGTAGAAAAATAAATCATGGCTTTAGGAGCTGACAGCAAATTTCTCTGAATCTTGGTGAAACTGTGACGTCCAGACACTGGCTTGAGCACTGCCTTCGTTTTCCATAAAACTTGAGCAAAAGTCTATTCTGTAAATACATACATACTAAAATTATAAGAAGCAAGGTTCCTGAATGAGCATGAATGGGAGAGTAGTGAATAACCCTTTAGAAAAGCAATGGATGTAAGTGGATTTAGCAACAGGGACTGATTTATAAGGTAGTATTTTAAGAGGCAAATTTGTATAGCTTGGCTCAAATAATTACAAAGGAAGACAGTAATAATGTTGTAGTATTTCAAGGTTGTAGGTTTTAAAGATGGGGGAACAAAGAAAAGTGTGGCTGCACTTTTAAAGGATATAGCAGAGCAGAACAACGTGCAATTAGGCAAAAGAAAAGTTGGACAGCTCTCAGCAACATTTTCTCAACAGGAAGACGTATTACTGGAGAGTAAGTAGAGTCTCCCCAGGGCTCCTGCAGATGCTTCACTGCTCATGTCACTTCACATGACATGCATAAAGCTGCTAGAGGGGGTGGACAAGGTGACCTGGCGGGTCTCCTGTCACTAATTTCTGTGATTTAAAGGTTCTGTGCTATTACCCAGCAAGAAGTACTGCTTTTTAGTGATTCCATTTGTAAAATGACCCTACAGGTGTTTTCCCTTAGCTTGTAATTTTGCAGAACCTTTTTTCCTCCACCTTTGCAGGAAGACTCAGGATTATAGTATTCAGCATCACAGGATTGGATGTGCGGAGGGAGGGTTAAACAGGAGTAAATGGTTGCTTACTTGGAAGAAAAAAAATTAAGAGGGAGGAAAACTGGAGGAGAGGTGAAAAGATGATCACACTTAGCGCGTTTCTTTGCATTTAATGGAATTTTGATTTAGACACCACATTCCTTTAAGAAAAGCTGTACTGAGGGCGGGAAGAAAACTGCACATTAATCTTCCTTTTGACAAGACTAAGGAAAAACAAACAAAGGTACTAATTTAACACTGGCTTATTGAAGCTCTCAGATTGTGATTTAATTCTAGAGGAAGCTACAGGGTACTGACAACCTTTGGGTGACACTAAACATCTCTGACTTGTTAAAAGCCTTTTAATGACAATTCTAGACCGTAAACTGCATGTGCCATTTACATGATCTATATAAAGCTTTATCTTTTAGTCCAGATGGACTTGGATGCACAAGATGAAAAAAACCTTCAGGAAGCAACCCTTGCTGGATTTCAACTTTAAGTATAGGGGTGAGCCTGAATCTTATTTCCCCTTTTGTGCTCAATTGTGAATGGGGCACATCATGAATACCGCATATATTGTAAGAGGCTGGATCACTGGTGGCTGCAACACACTTCAGCAAGATTCAAAGATTCAAAGCTCATTTTTGGTTGCCAGAATAAGAGAACTTTAAGACGGATGTGATATTTTAAGCTAGAATCAGATAGCAAGGGGACTTTTCACTAGTTACCTAGCAAGACACACTCTACCACTCAAGCATTATGTCTTCAGGGCAATAAGAGCAATTTGTAACAATGAAGGCCCCTTATTCAAGAGAACACCTATTCTGAGAGATAGGTTTGGAACATGGAAAGGGCCAGATAATGAGAGAAATGGCAGGAAGAGTCCAGATAAAGACAGATATTTCTCTTATTTTCATTGGACAGAATAGATCATCCATTCTGTGCTAGGAAGTGATTAGAAATTAACACCAGAAACTTATCACATAGCATCTAATGTCATTGTAAATAATGTGCCTATGTATGCGTTCTCATACTAAGGTTGGTTGCATACGGTAAATAAAATTTTATTCCAAAATTATGGATTTAATCATCTTCAATTAATTCCTTTCCTGTTTTTATGATGCCTTGAGATAAAGATGTAGATTACATTGGTATCTACTGGCAATTCAATAAAGATAGGTAACTTTTTAAAGGAAAAAACTCCCTGCAGGCTTCATTATGCCTCTGGCTGCCATGTCTTAGAGGTGCAGAGCATCTCAATTTGACAACATGGATTTTCCTTCTTTCTTCCTTCTTCTTATTCAATGTGGTTAATTAAGCCCTTGCTGTTTAGTAGGTGCTCTAGGAATAGAGCAGAAAAGAATATGATAATAATAATCATGTTGTTATTGTTATTACATTATAGAATTAAATTTTTTTCATAAAAGTAACCCAAACTATTTTTAATCATTCAAAGCAGAAGGAAGAATACAGTGCAGGAGGCAGGCCTCTCAAGTCATGTGCTTTTGGAGAAAGATAACATCCTTGAAGCAGCTTTGCAATACGCAGAGCACAGTACTGGCTTCAAAAATAAGGCAAAATGACTCTTATGCACTTGTATTATTTACATGTGAAGAGCTGCGGTCATCTTCCTTTAGAAAAGTTAGCAAGTGATATCCACTCAAGTACATTGATTTAACTGTCCTTCATATAGCTTTATAGTTGGAATGAGGCTAAAACAAAAACAGAACAAAACCCACTAGCACAGGGCTATTAATAAAACAAAACAGTAATTATTGAGAGATGTGATCAAATATATATGTATGCATTTGATACGTCATCAAATAATGTAGTTATTATAGCAAGAACTAACATTTATATAGTACTCATCATGCACAGTGTTCTAAGACTTTTCCGTATATTAGGTCACTTAATTGTCACAAATTCCTTTAAATAAGGAAATAGAAGGACCCTATATTTACAAGGGCCCACACTTGATTTATTGCTCTACTGTCACTATCTCAAAATCCTTAATAAATGTTTACTAAGGAGACCTGCATTAGCATTTTGTATGGGGCCTGGTAAATTATGTAGTTGATCCCGCTTGGGTTGGAAACTGGGTTGTTGGTTTCTGGTGAAGCTGACATTATCCACCACACTCTACGACTTCTCGGGAGACAGGCAGGAGACTGTTCTCCTTTCTTTCTTTAACAAATACCAACTGCCTATCTGCTATGTTCCAGGAGCTGCTCTAAACATTGAGGATACAGTGATGAACAAGATAGGCAGCATCCTCAAAACCATGAAGCTTGTTTTCGTGGTGCTACAGATAATACATGAATGAACAACCAAAAAGCATAGAACTGTGATAAATCCTATGAGGAGAATTAAGCTAGAGTCACCGGATTAGAAGTAACTCCTGGCTGCTGCAGGTTGGTCCAGGAATGAACTAAGAAGACGGCCCCTGCCATGAGAAGATCTGAAGGAATAACTTTTCACTTAGTTCTGTATTTGCTCTTTATTGTTCACCTTCAGAAAAGACTTGACCAAAAAAAAAGAGCAAATATTTCCTAGTCTAGAAAATGGACTGTTGTTATAACATTATCTTCCTCATTTCACGTTTTTCTTTAATTTCGATTTCCAGCTAATTCAGTTTTCAAAATGGAAATGATATCAAAAGATCCATTGAGAAAGCGGAGTGTCTCTTATATTGAAATGCCAAAGGAATTTGTCTGTGATTTATGTGTCTGTAAATTAAACTCGGTATGGTTAGTAAAATCTGGCCATGATACTAATTAATTGCCACGAGAACAAGATAGGATTAATTACAGTACTAACTCATCAGATCTGGGCTGCCATGTACTCTGCGTGGGGAGGGCCACCTGGAGTGGTGCAGGGTGACATCACTGGTAAGAAATTGACTTACAGAGTGTGCTTCCCCCAATCAGTAGAAATATAAAATATTATACTTTAGACCCCTTATTTTGCAGACAACGAATCTACAGCCCAGTAAGTACATTTAGATGGTCAAAGGCAGTTCAGGCCTCCTAATTCATGCCCGGTGATTTTTTTTAATTCAAAAAGGAATAACCAACTAAAGATGCAACTTCATGACACATTCCTACTGAAAATAAGGGCCCTGGAGCAAATCAGGATCATCTGCAGGATGACTGGCTCCTCTGAGATGCTGATTACGCCCCACCTGGTGTAGCCTTCTCTACACCACATCCAGGCCCTGATCCCATCTCTATCTACAACCCCACATGCACATTTCATTCAGGAAGAATAAGATCCTTATTTAATATAAATGTTTGAAATTTTAGAACTAAAACAAGATTCCATTAATGAGATCATTTTATTCCTCTTTACATCGCCTGTATGTCCTAAGTGTTTCGGTATAGCCTTCAAGAAATTGTTCCCCACAAAAATAAGATAAAGATATTCATCATTATTAACATATTTTGCTCAATTAATAAACTGTAATTTGGAAAGATACATGTACCCCAATGTTCATAGCAGCACTGTTTGCAATAGGCAAGACATGGAAGCAACTTAAATGTCCATCGACAGATGAATGGATAAAGAAAATACGATTGTGTGTGTGTGTATACATATATACATATATATAATGGAATATTACTTATATATTATAATATAATGGAATATTAGTTAGTCATAAAAAAGAATGAAATTTTGTCATTTGCAGCAACATGGATGGATTTAGAGATTGTCACACTAAGGGTAGTAAGTCTGACAGAGAAAGACAATCATAATATCAATTATATGTGGAATCTAAACAAATTATATAAATGAACTTATGTACAAAACAGAAACAGACTCACAGACATAAAACAAACTTATGCTTACCAAAGGGGAAAGTGGAGGAGGGAAGGATAAATTGGGAATTTGGGGTTAGCAGATACAAACTACTATATACAGAATGGATAAAGAACAAGGGCCTACTGTATAGAACAGGGGATTATATTCAATATCTTGTAATAACCTATAATGGAAAAGAATTTGAAGAAGAATAGATATCTATATGTATGACTGAATCACTCTGCTGTATACCTGAAACTAACACAACATTGTAAATCAACTATATGTCAATTAAACAAAGCAAATGTGGAAGATTAGTATTCAAAGTACAAACATTTGTACATAATCTGACATCTGAACAGTGTTGGCATTAGTCTCAGCTTTGCCATCATCCAGCTTCAGGACCTTGGAAAGCCACACAGCTTCTCTGGGCCTCAGTTTCCTTATAGGTATGATGCTGCGCATACGCACGCGGATTAGATAAGCTCTCAGAGTACAAACTAAGTCCAAATTTTGTTAAGGATGCATGAGGAGAAACTGAAGCTAAAGCTGCCTCTCTTCATTATTCTTTCTGGAAACAATTCCATCGCTTTTCTATAACCCAACATTCTTTCACATTGTAGGTTGCCCTTTAGTATCTGCAGATGAAACAGTGCTCAGAGCCTCCATGCTGCTGCCCTTCCCGCAGGAGCAGCAGCCTCCCCTAGTGCTCTCTGCCACCAGCACATACGTCCACACCTATTTTCATTCTGAGGCTTCTCTCTCACTGTCTGGCTTGTGAATTATGTGTCTGCTTCCTGCCAGAATGTTCACTCCTCACCACTCGGCCATTTTTCATCCATAGAGATACACAATCATCACCCTCACTGGTAATCCTCTCACTGTACCAAATGAAAAACATTTTTTTTTGTTGCTGTATTTAACCCTGTCTCTTCTCACTTTTTAGTGAATCTAAAATTCACTTTAAGAGTAAGGTGACCAGAATAAGAGAACAGATATAGGAAACTTAGTCTCTGGTCTTCCTATTCACAAATTATAACAGTATCATCTTCAGAAAAGATAGAATAATTAGCTATTAACTACCAATTGATTTTTTATTAATGATACAGAGTTAAAAACGATATTGAAAAACATCTGCTCTCAATAAATTTAAATGACTGTAATACCACACATAAGGAACAATATACATGTTAATAAGTATAATATTTATAGTCAATTGCTATAACTAAAATTGTTAATATTTCCATATTTTCAAAAAATCATACAATTAAAGATTATTGAATTTTTAATATTTAGGACAAAATGGATCTTAAAAAATAATGACCAAGAAATATAAGTAATTTTTGATACCAAAATACTTTTTAAAAATAATATAGGACTCGAATCATAGTGACTGTCTCTTGAATAAGAGTAAGCTTTTTTCAGTGCTGCCTTTTGGGAGATGTGATTGAAAAGGTTATCCAAAAAAAAGGAGTTAAATTTTTATAACTAAATCTAACCTCACCTTGAGAGTAACACCTGTTTCATTTTGTCAGTTGATGGTCTAAATGTTAGGTAGAGGTCAAATGTCCATGATCGTCCTGTAGGTCACTCAACTACCCACAGTCACAGTGAGTCTTACAGCATGACAGAACAGATGGAAGTATTTTCTGGTGATCCTGTTTCTGTATCTGGATGAAACTAGCATAGAGATTTTTCATCAAGACGTCTACAATCATTGCCCTAAGTCTGAGTAGATCGATAAATCTCTGTTCAATGCTAGTAAATACTGTAGATGATAAAGTAGAAGATGAAGAAGAGCAAAGAATAACTGTCATGTCAATTTTTAAATGCATTTTGAGGACTGAGGCTGTTGAAAATACAGAGATAACTGGCACATGAGACAGATGGCTTTAATAAACCAAAGAGCGATAATCCAATTGAGTCTTGTTTCTACATCCATTGGGTGCTGGTCCTCAGGATAATTACTCTGAGCAGATATACAATATTCTCCATAATTGTCATTGCTCAAAATCATTTCAAAACACCTCTTTTGGTAGCGATATGCATCTTCCATACAATAGAATGATCTGTTTGTGATGGGTCCTATTTTTTTATATTGCCCTCGGTAACAGATTGTTAGCATTTATGCATGCAAGGCAAACTGATTAAGAACATGGAATCTGAATCAGAAACACCTGAGTTTAAATTCCAACCCTACCAATTTCTACTTGTAATACCTTTAACAAGTTATTTAACTCATCTATGCATAGATTTCCATTTCTTTCAATCTGCACAAAACTTACTGAGAGATTGTAAGGATTAAATGATTATAAATGATATATACCACAGATATGCATATATGACAGGCTAAGCAAGTATTTGCTATTATTATTATTAATAATTAGAGAACATCTTCTCTTGATTTTTTTTTTTTGGTAAGACATTTTCTCTGAAGTTATTTTACTTTTCCCTTTGTAAATAGCACCTTTTGCCATGCCAAGTGTATTTTCAAAATACCACAAGATTTACTGGAAATAAATTTAATGTAACCATTTCAGTATAAATTTTGACATGGTAATCTCAGTATGGTAAATAGAATTATTATGTGTAAATTCTTCTGTATTATTTTAGAATAACTTTGGAGGGGCTTTAATTTTTTTACACAGATTTAGGGGAAAATGTTTATATGATATTTAATCTTACGTAGGTACACAGTTGTCTTTCCATTTTCAAACCTTCTTTTAAATGTTGCTCACTAACATTTTATAGTTTAATTCATATTGTTATTTATAGACATTTTACATCCTTGCTGTGGTTTTTTTATGAAAGAGATTATTTTTCCATCGTATTTTCCAACAGGTAATTGCTAATGTCTTAGGTTGGTTCCCTCAAAAGCAGACGCAGAGACAAGGATGCATACGCAAGTAATAGATTAAGAAATTGTTCCCATGGAAAATTAGCAAGGGAGTTGGGAAGCAGGATGGGGAAGGCGTAAAGGCCCAGCAAGGATGCAATCTCAGGTTAAGTCCCGCATAATGTACCTTCCATCTGATCCCACAGGGAACTGTGATGTGTAAGCTAAGACCCACAGCAAGGAAACCAGGGCTTCCTTATGCCCACGCGTTGTCAGTGAATGGTAAACGGACACACCCAGGAAATATAATTTCCCAGACACTTCTTGATATTCAGGCAACGTAGACACAAGCAGCCTTAATTTTTTTTAATTTATTTCATTTATCTCCTCTATTCTTTCAGAATGTATGCACCTTGCTTCTATTTTCCCAATGGCCATCCTGAAAATTTTAATGGTGAACTTAGAAGTTAAGATATTCTCTCTCTATTCTCTTTTCAAATAACAAGAGACTTCAAAACACTAATTTCTATGTGTGCTTTATTTTTAATTGTGAGTTACTATTTGGTAGACCTTTTCTGCAGAATTTTCTCCTAGCCTGGGATAAGGCCTACCTCTTTGCGGGACGTTTATTTTTCTTACAACATATATGCAACGTCTTATTTCATGCTGTTTACTTTGCCCTTTTCCCCTGTTTTCATTTTATTTGTTTTTTGCTGTGCATGTTATGGTTTGTTTGCTTTTGAATCAACTGAAGTTCAGCTCTAAGCTTGTGGTTGCCTAAAGCACAGGAGTAGTGTCAATTTGAGATCCAAAACCAGTGTGGTTACACATTCTCAGTGGAGACCTTTCTGCTCATTGTTTGCCCACTGAAGGTAGCTGCCAGAACAAATAAGCTTCTTTGTCCTCTGCTTTGTTCACAGAAATATTTCTTGGTGGTTGTTTTTTGTTTGCTTAATTTTTTTTCCATCTGCCCCTTTGCTAGTAATGCTTGAGCCCTTCTGATTCTCAGCTTTGTTTATGAGCTTTACTTCCAAGCTCCTTCTGCTTGCCTAGGTCTAACGCCTGGTCTCCTGGGAGAGCTTCTTGGTTTTCTGAAACTCTTCTGCATGGAAGTTAGGGATTTCAATTTTATTTCCCAATCAGTATTCTAACTCTTTTTTTCTTTGTTTTTCCCCCCACCTCTAGGGATTCCCTTTCATTAGCGCAAACACATTAAATATAATTTGTTCTATTTCATCCACATAGAAATCTACATTACAGTGAAGCTTTTCAGGGTATGTATTCTGCATTATTGCCACAAATATAAGTCCTGAAATTTTCATTTTTAACTTCATCTTTGATGCAAGAGTTCTTTAAAGGATAGTTTTTAATGTCCACATAGTTGTGAGTATGGTTGTTTACTTTTGAGATTTATTGAAGGGTTATTCTAAAATATGACCCATTTGGGGAATTTATGGGGATTTCTTGTGTGGTCTAGTGTATCATTAATTTGATAAATGCTTTAAGGAAAATGAAAAGGATGAACTATTTTAAAGGAAGAAATGTCAATGACCAGTCTAATAATTAAACCTACTATTTGGGGTGTTCTGTCCTTATTTTGTGTCTTATCACTTGTCAAAACTTGAAAGCAGTCGTCACATATCCCAAAACTATGGCACTGTTTCACGCTCTTCCTGTTTTCTCTAAAAGTTTCTGCTCTTTATATGTTAATACTATGTTATTTGCTGCTTAGATTTTGATTCTGTTATATCTTCAGTGTGGACAGTAGCTTTTATCTTTCTTTTATCTACTGGTTTTGTCTTGGAATTATATCTCAGTGGATATTCATAGTCTCACTCCTAACAAATAATAGATTTTGTTTGCTAAATATACCTTTGCCCATTCTTCTGTTGTTTACTTTTTCTGCTATTTTGTTTGGGGTTATCTCTTGTGTATGGTGCATATTTAGATATTTTGGAGTGGCCAACTTTTCATCTTTGTGTTTTAATAGTGAGTTTAACCTTTTTATTTTTTTCGTTTATGGTTGTATATGAAATATTCAGTCATATGAGCATCACCGTGTTTCATACTCTGTTTACTTCCTCCTTTCTTTCTGTTTCTTTTCCACTTGTCTTTCTCTATACAGATATTTTGTTTGCTTAGTTTCTGTAGTGATTTAGAAGCCACCCTTGTTTTTATATTTCTACCAATTATTTAAAAATTAACATTTAAAAGTGTACTATAATACATACATTTAAATTTTTCTACATCAGTGCAGAAAGGTCATCCATTGACTTCCTTCCTCCTATGAAAGATGAGAAACTTAGCTCTACTTCCTCTCCTCCTGCCATCAACCACACCCCACTGCCTAGTTTTAATAAAAGAAAATCTGGATTCTTAGGTCCAGTTTGAAATTAACGCATGTCCTTAATTTACTTTTTATACACACATGAATTCTTACAGCTGTTGATTAAATGAAACAATGTTCAAATAGTTTTGATGCTTACTGGCTGACCTTTTATACCGCAACTTCCTCATTTTTGTGATCTCTATTTTAATTAAACTCTTGTTCAACTGGTGAATTTCTTTTTTTTTTTTTTTTTCAGAAGTGAATGTTGGCAGCATGTATTCTGAGAGCTTGCATACGAGAAAAGAACTTTTGGTTGCCAAAGCACGTGACCGATGATCTGGCTGAGCATAGGATTTTTCAGCGGCAACATTTTCCCTCAGAAAATCTATTCCTCCATTTTTCTGCAGGCATTTAGTGGCAGAGGGTTAATTCTTATGTCCTGATGGCTTTTTACTTTGATCTTTTAAAAATATTAGGTCAGAGATCCAGTTGTCCTTGGGGAAAAAGTGAGGTTATCAGATCCCTGCATCAGTCATGTAGGGCCTCTGCCTCTCTGCCAATTCTGCCCTGTTGTCTTTGCCTATAAAAGAAGCCAGCCCTGACAGGATATGACTCACCGTCTGCCCAGTGGCCCACACCAGAGAGAAGGCATGGCAACACTGGGGTCCACCGATGTCAGGAGCCAGCCGCCACGCCGTCAACACTGCTTGATTTGAACTGTCCATGCCAAGAGCTAATGCCGTGGTCCTCTAATTCTACTGATAGAACCCAAAACTGTATGCTTGAAAAGGAGAAAAACAATTCAAGTGTAACGCCACACGTCTGCTTCACCTCCATCATTCACCTCCTGATTCAGGTAGTAAAAATTATTTTACTTCCTATCCTCATCTTCCCATATTCATGTATATTTCTGAATCCAACCTTTGCTCTTCATAAGGCAAGATGTATGGCCCAGCCTCTTAAGTCCTGGCACCACCAACACAAAACAGAAACTCCTTGGGGTAAAAGTAGGTGGAGTATATCCAATGCAATACATACCGAATGGCCCTGCTTTGACTCTTACTGAACTGCACTTGGTTTCCTGTGCCATCGGCCTTTGCGAAGGGTGTTATAGAAAATCATCTGATGCAAGTGTCTTCACAGTAAGATAGTGGTGAAATGGCATTAATTACTTTGCACAGTAAAGCTGTTGTCTGTAAATGTAGCCTCAACCCAGGCTGTAAAGCATAAACTACAGCTAAGCAGGGACGTGTTTAACCTTAATCTCGTGGTCTCTCCTAATCTGCAGAATCAGACGACTGTCCTGTAGCTCAGTTTCAGTGACTAGGACTAGTTCTGTCCTGGAAAGGCTTGTCTTCTCTAGCAGCTCTTTGTGCTGTCTTGTCCTTATCAGTGCACCTAACTACAGACCATGACAGGATGAGATCCACCTGGCGCTGCTGGGCTGTCCTGACATACACGTCTCCCTACACAGCAGTTCTCAGCCTACCGTTTTCCATGCGACTCTTGGCCACCGACCTCACCTTTCATCAGTGTTTTCTCATTTCCTTCCAGTTGCCCACTTCAGAGTCTTTCCAAAAAAACTCAGCCATACCTCACTGGGCCTATGTGGGCCTAAGAGCCTACATTCCAAAATTCAGTCTGTCCTACCATTCACCAAGCCCCCAGTTCTAACTTAATACTCCTTTTTCCTCAGAACTAAGGCAATCCTCAAGGCTTTATCTGGAATTGTCTATGGGTGACTAAAGGCTTCTGTGAAAGGAATAAATATTTGCGCAGTAGCTTACTAAATATGCCATGATGTATAAGTGGGGGTGCCCAGGGTGCATTCCTCAACATCTGATACTGAAATCCAGTTCATTTAGATTAAGATGGTGCCTACTCCACACCACATAATTTTACCTCTTTTTCCCATGTAAGTAATCCAAGTGTACTTTGGTGTGTTTTTCATTTTTTGTCTAATCATCCTCACAAGGGGAACCCTGAATGCTTGGTTATTCCTCCACCACTAAGTATCACAAAGGAGAGAGAAACACACAAGTATCTCCATCAGTTTTGTGGGCATCTAAGTAAACCTTGACAGTATTTCGTCAAGGCTTTCCAATAAGTAGAAATTCATTATTAATATATTGGCAATTTTTATTCTGTTTAAGTCAAGGAAGAGCTACAAAAGCCAGCGGAATAAAACTTTTCAGAAATTCTGTCTGAATAATCTCTTTTGAAAGTGTGGATTAAGAATTTCTAGCTTGAATCTGTTAAACAAAAGAACAAAAGAATCTAGACCTTTTAACAGACAAGTGTTTTGTTTCCGTGATGCTTATTTTATTTCCTTGAGTCTTCACGTGGGTTGTTTGACCTTTTTCTGATGACTTTCACACACTTACTTCGATTTGTCAGTGAGACTTTGTTGCGCGCCTGTTGCAGCCATATCTTTTCCCTAGCATTTCACGTGTGCTGCCTCGCTCCAGCTCACATCAGACCTCCAAGACAAGGTCATCATCACCGTTTCACAGACGAGAAAACTGAGCCCAGACAGCTCCTGACTGCATCTCACTGTCACAGGGACTTATAAGATAAGCATTCTGAATGCACAGGGAAAAGACCCAATCATTAATATGAAGATGTTGACCTACCACATAGTGATGCTATGAAAGAATGTACGTGTGTTGTGCTTTATTTAAACAAATACCACTGTCTGGCACTGTCTATTTTTAAATATATATTCATGATTAACAAATGTCAACTTATTTAATCCTCAGAACAACATGATGAGATAAGTACTATTATTGTCTCCATTTCACAGATGAGAAAACTGAGGCACAGAGAAAGTATAATGTGTTTGAGATAACTTACTAGGCGAAGAAGCAAAATTTCAGATCCCAGCAGTCAGGCTTCAGTGTCCATGCTCATCACTGTCATGTTAAAAAGGAAAGTTAAGGCCACATAGGAAAGTCCGTACAGAGCAATAGCCAGCAGTGTGATACTTTTCCATAATGCTTTCCTCAGATTTGAGATGTTTGATTTTTGCATATAACTCATCTCATGGAGAACAGCCATGCCTTATGCATCTTTGTTCAGGTTTTTAGGAAGTAAAAAGTGTAAATCAGTGGCAAGAGACGTTAAGATGAATGTTCTCGGGCTTTCTCCTTTGGGAAGGACATTTTCTAAGAATGCATTATTCATTTGGGGAATTATAACATCAGAGTGAAACAGAGTCATAGAATTATTAAATTTGAAATACAAAGTGTAAAAAAAAACCAAACACTATCCAAAAGTATGTTTCTGCAGAAAAATTTTAAATCACCCTGACTTCAAACCTGAAGTGCATACACCTTCAGCATTAATGAAGAGTTGTTTTCTTTTAAATAAGTAAAATCAGCTCCATTTCATGGGATGGGCTATTAAAGGTGACACCAGAAAATGTATTTTTAAATTTGTTCTGTTCATTTTTCCTACATTTTTGTAGCTCCCTGCTTGTCCTTGGGAATGTGTTTCTTTAAACACTTTTTCGGTCGGCGTCTGCCCCCTGTGGTGAGCTGAGGAGGCAGCAGTCTTGTGCATATTTCAGTGCAGGTTACAGGATGTGCGCTGTTGAGGACCCCAGGACTCCAGCATGCAACCAGCCCTGTGGCTTTTTAAGGTGTGGCAGGCCAAGTGGAGGACTAGGGGAGGGGAATACAGCACTCAGGCTGTCCCGTGTTTCTGAGGGAGCCAGAATATCTCAGGGCCTGACCGTGACATGTTTCCTGGGCACTGACCTCAGCTGGGAAAATGCTGGTCCACGGGCTCATCACCAAGGATTGCAGACCTTGCTACTTCCTTGCGTTTCGGGAAGACATTATGTATTTAATATTTTACTTTATTTACAAATAGGTTTTCAATTACCTAATTAAAATGCAGAGTTATGCTATCAAGCAGAATAGTGGGGTTTTTTGGGTTTTTTTGGTCCAAAATGTTCTTCAGGCAGTGTCTCTATTAAAACCTGTTGTTGATACACTGGATATATTTGTAAGCAGCATGGAGAGAATAAGAGGATAAAGGAAGTAATGAAGGAAGAACACATCAATGCTGACCCTGAATGAAGACATTTCACCCTTATTCAGTATTTGTAGTTTATTTTTTTTCATCGAGACAACTTCCTAGTTATGGTGGTAAGATATCATTGACTTCAACTCAGAAATGAGAATTAAAATACCTGATTTTAAGGACGTGTGACGGGAAGGAGCAGGCCAGCTCCCAGCCTTGGGATGCAGTGGAAGGCAATATACCCACCGGCGCAGTCAGGAGTCCTGGATCCAATCCCAGGTCTCTCGCTCGTCTGCTCCATGGCCTTAGGTAGTTTGCTTAACCACTGTGTACAACTGCCATGGCCATGAAATAGAGCTGATGCAGTTACTGCATGAGAAAACTGTGAGAAGTTTAAAATCAGGTACAGAGGTAATAAATAAATGCCAGTGTGCCCCCAGGCTTGCTTATAATATGCTTGACATGTGAAAGGAATTTTTTTTTTCCTGGCAGATCCAGGATCCTTCATTCCTGCAGAAAACCAGCCTGGTAGTGGCCTGCTCTGCCTACAGGAAACATTTGAATCATTTCCTTTCCAATTCCACACCCACAAAATATTTTTGAGGGGAAAAAAAAAACTTAGATGACTTGATTCTCTTAGGGAAAAAAACCCCATAGCCTATTATTTAATAACTGTTAATTCAAATGACATGGTATCTCTAGTAGATCAAAGTTTTAGGCTCCTTATGTGTAAAAGACCCAGCATGTGAGCCCACATAACACACAGCTGCTTGAATTGTTGATAGTCAACCATAGAACACATAGCATTTCCTACTTACTTATTTTAATCTTATTGCCTTTTAGAATCCATAGATTTGGGGACTCCCTCTGGTGGTTAAATAAAATATCATTTTTATATTAGTAATGCTAAAGTAACAAACAAAAAGAAGTAAGGGTAATATCTACATAAAATTACTTCTTGTAGAGTATGAAAGTCCTTTGAAGATAAGACAGCCATCAGGGGATGGGGATGGGGATGGGGATCTTGATGGTGATGGAGGATTCTACTCAACTCTGACTTGGGTGGATTGCCACAATCCCAGCTAAAAACAATCTGGCAAAAACCAGCAGAGGAGGCAAAGCAAATTGCAAATTTTTAAAATGCATAAAATTCACAGATGAACAAAATTCTCAATAGCAATATGCAAAATGACAAACCATCCTGGGGTTCACACACAGTACCAAAAATTCCAAAGCGTTTGCATATCAACAACCATAAAAATACTAATTATACTTTCATTGTTATAGCCAAAATGTCTTCCCTACAACTTTGTGATTTTGTCCAATTTTTTCTGTCTGTTCACCCAGAGCAAAGCTATAATTGCTTTACTAGTGATGTCATCATTTGAAAGTCTGTTTGATAGGACTGATTTCTTTCCTAGTTCTCATAAAAGAACAAGATTTGTTCTTCAGCTCTTCCTTAGCCCCTTTCTCCTTCCCATCAATCAGTGATGAAGTGTTATCCTTGTTGTCAGTGTCCCTTAGAGAGTGGAGTGCTTACTGGATTATGGGGTCCTGGAGCTAAAAATTCTCTTCTGTTGAAGTTACAGGGAGCATCGAATCCCTGCCATTGTCAGGGTTAGTTATCAAATATGGCTTCTTGACCAGTGACATAAATAGCACTAAACATGGTGACATGTGGGTGTTCAGGAAGTAGAGATGGCAGTGAGACGGTGGTTCTTATGTCTGGAAAATCTTCCAGGAATTTAAAGAACACCTCCTTCTCCTAATCACTCCAGTCTCACCAAATTCTCCCTGCTTATTTTTTCACATGGTGTCCTAAGGGACACCACAAAGGCAGATACATCCATCCCCTCCTCTTTTGTCCTCTGTTGAAATGAATTCTTATTACTGTAATTTAAGAATTAAAAATCTTTTTCAGAGAGAAATGGTCTCAAATATGGAAAACTAAAATCATTTTTTCAGGTCTATAAGAATGTGAGCATTCCTCCAAATCACCAAACGCTCTCATGTGAGGAAAACATATTTGCCCCTCACTGCTGAATCGGGATCTGTTTACGTAGAATGTCTGTTTACACATCCATCTTTTTGTAACCCAGGCCATTTCTAGGGCAAACAGTAAAAGGGGAAGAAAGGACATCTGCTTCACCATGTCACACTACGTTGGATTCCTCTCGCCTTCTGGAGGAATCCACTGAGCTATTAAATGAACAATATGAGAAAAATCTTAAGAGCTATTCATAAATTTAAGAGCTAAACGGAGACAGAGAACCACCCCTGAGATGGAAAGTTGGCAAATGTTTAAAGGGGAAGCCACAGACAGCAAGGACCACCCTCTAAGTGAATATTTTCATCCCTTCTCTCAGCCTCTGCCCATAATGCTACCTTCCCAAGTATGACACCCAGGACACTTGTAGAGCAATGCTCCGAGGGAGAAAAAACACATTTACAATCAAGTGAGCTGCGGAATGTTTCATATTATATGACTGGGATGATGAAGAAGAAAAAGATGAGGAGGAGGGGGAGACAGGAGAATAAATGTTCAGAATCTAAGAAAGAGAGAATAATGAAAGGAAAGGAAGAGGCTTGGGGCTAGGAGAACTCTGGAACACCCCACTCCCTACATGTGTATATGGGTGAAGCGGGTGGACACAGGATGCACCATGACCACAGTGTGAAATCATGGCCAACACCAGCCCGTAAACCCTGCATGGAACTGGTATTCCACATGGCATACTCTGGGGAGAGCTTCACAATAGAATTCAGATAGATGTCGTAGCTGAGGGTATATATACGTATATGAAGATTTCCCCACGTTCTACTATCTGGGTTCTTGTGCCCAATTTATAATTCTTACATCCCCTTGAAACTGCCTATGGATAGAAGTCATTATATCTCAACCCTGGCTGCATATTGTAATCACTGGAGGAGCTTTGAAAAATATCTGGGTCTCACACCCAATGACTCTGATAATGTTTGAAGGTGAGGCCCAAACACTAATCTATTTAGAAGGACCCAGATAGTCAAGTTGCAAATTCAACATAAAGAGTCAAAGGACATCCCCTTTACTCTTGATTACAGCTCCCTGGTTTTCTTCCCATCCTCTTTCCAATTCTTGCCCAATGTCTTTGCTGAGGAAATGTCATCATTTCCTTCCTTCACTACGAGCTGGTTCAACGGGCAAGAGAAATGGTGACGAAAGAAGTAAAAGCAAGGAGAGACGGGAAGGACCCAGCTGCTTCTGGACTAGTCTCCTCCCCACACTACCATGACTAAGCCCTCAGATGTCTCCTCCCATGACCCCTACATGCAGCTTCAGTTTCTTGGTCAGTCCTGAGAGGAAGCAGAGTAAGGCATCTCAGTGATGTGTTTCTTAACCCTGAAATCTCCTGGGGAGAGCCCAATGTACATGGATACAGCCTCTGCCTTTCCATTTGACCAGGTCTTCTCTTCTGGACACTTTCCCATAGGGCGCCACCGTGACTTCTGGATGGAGGGACTGTGAGTTAAACAGTGACGCCGAGAAGCATTTGCCAGGGTCCAGCCTGGAGACTGATCTCCACAAGCATAAAACCCAATTGTCTCTTGAAATGCTAATTACCACTCCCAGTCTGCCTGTTCCTCTACCCAATTTTCTTGGTTTCCCTCTAGGACTTGAAGTCTTTCCTGGACTCTCGGTCATGTGGCTGAGTCCTGGGACCAAATGTCATTCTTTCCAGGCCCTTCCTTTGTATGCCTGAACCAAGGTCACTAGGAAAGACACATGCTACCTGGGCTCAAACTTTCTATCCACGAAGTGAATCACACCTGACCCGCCCCATGCATATGACCACAGAGCTCAGGATGCACCACTTTACAGTCAGAAATGAGGCAGATTCATCACCACCTGACTGCCCTCCCCTGAGCCAGCCCCAGAAGCAAGGTCAGTGTCCCGGAGCCCGGCTCTGGCTCACCCCGCAGCTCCCAGCACAGCCTCAACAAGCCCAGTGCCTGTTAGGACACTTGCATCAAGCACGTAACTGCAAACACTCTGCCCTGAAAACACTGAGTGCAAGTGTGAGAAAAACATTCTGTAAACTGTAAAAGCCCACGTGTGTTATGTATTAACAGCAATTAGCTTTGCATTTGCATTAATACATTAGTAACGTCAGATACATTGTGTATTAAATAGGATCTGTGAATCTTCCTGAGATGCTGAATACCATGACAAAGGCCATTTCTAGGAACAAAGTACTTTGACTTCTAAAGTGTCCATTGGCATATTTGGCTTCCCAAATGTCTAGCTAAACTACAAAATCAGTAGCCCTTGGTAGACATAGGTAAACCATGCTTTGTTGGCAACATGTTTTCCAAAAGGCATCTTGAATAACAAGACACTGAAATCTTTTTTACATTTTTACAGTATCTAAAAGAATATATAGCAATCAAGATAAATGAGGGGTAGTTCAGTGTGGAGAACTGGCAAATAAAAATCTACCTGGCTTCATGTCTCTGATGCTGTCTGCGGAAGAGTGTGAGCTGATGAAATCTGCCCCAAAGGGATTGTGCCATGCCACAATTTTATATACTGTAGTTCTTTTTTTTTAAATTGAAGTATAGCCTATTTACAATGTTGTGTTAGTCTCCTGTGTACAACATAGTTATTCACTTACACACACACACACATATATTCTTTTTCATTTCTTTTTCATTATAGGTTACTACAAGATATTGAATATAAATGCTATAAATTCTGTGCTATAGAGTAGGACCTTGTTGTTTATCTATTTTATATATAGTAGTTAATATCTGCAAATCTCAGACTCCCAATTTATCCATTACCCTCATTCTCTCTGGTAACCATAAGTTTGTTTTCTATGTCTGAGTCTGTTTCTGTTTTATAAATGAGTTCATTTATGTCATTTTTAAGATTCCGCATGTAAGTGATATCATATAGTATTTGTCTTTCTCTGTCTGACTTAATCTCTAGGTCCATCCATGTTGCTGGAAATGGCATTATTTCATTCTTTTTTATGGCTGAGTAGTATTCCATTTCATTCCATCACATATTCTTTATCCATTCATCCATCAGTGGACATTTAGGTTGTTTCCATGTCTTGGCTATTGTAAATAGCGCTGCTATGAACATTGCGGCACATGATTCTTTTTGAATTAGTTTCCTCCAAATATATGTCCAGGAGTGGGGTTGCTGGATCATATGCTAAGTCTATTTTTAGTTTTTAAGGACTCTCCATACTGTTTTCCATAGTGGCCACACCAAGTTACATTCCCACCAACAGTGCAGGAGGGTTCCCTTTTCTCTACACCCTCTCCAGACAATGCGCTTGTTCTCAATGCTATAGGCCTTTAGGTTAGTAGAAGAGCAGAACCAGTCTGCCAAATCTGCTGCATTGCAACCAAGTAGAAAAGTTGCTATGTCCTTTTCCTTTAAATGCCAAGGCTGGCATCTTCTCAACATCTGTTTTCCAGTAAGATTTGATTTCATCTGCTCTGAACGTTAGTTCCTGGCAGCTTATAACTCATCCTCTATACAAAATTCTTTAGCCCAAAAAGAAAAACCTAGGGTGGCAAAGTCATGTCATGGTTTCTTGTAACATCATCTTGTACACATAAAAATTCTCGTTAAAGTATTCATATTTCACCGGCAGCAAAATTGTGGTAGCCAAGCAGGTGCCTTCATCCCATATTGCTCGCAAGAATATTTGTACAAGCTTCTGACTTTGTCTCAAATCACGCTTCTGTCAAGAGCTATTAAATTCAGTCATTATCATGTGATTCATTCTCTACTATCCAGCCTCATGTGATTTAAATCCAGGTCTCAGCAACATTTCAAGTCACTGCATCATGCACTTTGAGAAGTGTTCTTAATTTACCAAAATGATGCTCATTATTCCAAGGCACAGGGTCTTCTGCTCCTGTTGGCAGTCCTTATGTGGTGCCCCACATGTCACGTGACAATGACCATCCCCAGGGCAATTCCCAAAAGATTAGCTGGAACTCTTCCCCTTTCTCTCCCAATTAAGAAACCAAAGAATGATGATGATGTTATTATAAGGACAACATGAAACACACTTTGCTTTGTCTTTAAAAAAGAAAACTATACAGTGTCACAAACTTGGAACTATTAGGAGCTTGCGACATATTCCACAATGAAGCACAACATGTCAGTGTGCACATCAGCTATTTGAAAAGTGTTGGTGCATAAGTTTCACCGATGGGTAGTGGGATTTTTTTACAGCGCTTTACATGCATTTGTTTCATTCCGTTTTCACAGTAGTCCTGTAAAGTGGGAGATGAACACATTATTTCCCTCATATTAAAAGTTCTATATATATATATATATAGGCATGAGCCAAGTAAGCAGTTATGTGTTGCACATCAGGAACATTTAAGCGTTTGCTGTATGAATAGCAGGAAGGAGAAAGCAGAGAGGGAGGAGGAGTTAAGTGTGTCTAACGATTAAGCTTGCAAGACTCACACGCAAAAGACTTTTCCTTTATTCTCATGTCTTCAACCTATAATTAGGAAATGATGTTGTTATACCAGTATTTTATAGAATCTGTTCTACAAATTTATTTTTTCTCTGTGATGCTTTATAGGAAAAAAAAAGGTACTTAATTCAAATAAGTTCTGAGAAACACTGCATATTCTGTCTTATACGCTCACAGTGATGCTCTTTTGTATATTACAGTACTGAAAGTCCTTCAGTAAAGAATCATGTTTAATTTTGTTTCACTTGTGTTATTAGCATTTATTTGACCATGAAAAACCTTTTCTCCTGTAACTTCTATTAATATGCTGTGGAACAGCGTTCGCAGGAACATTCTTTGAGAACTGCTGCATAAGAAGTTTATTGTCTCATGGTGCAAATAATCAAGTGCCTTCTAGATGTTTTATTTACTCATTTTTATTTGAAAGAAAAAAAAAACATGGACAATGTCTGATGAGAAGCCCTTACAAAGACCTCCTCTTGGAAGCTGACAGATATAACCAAAAAGCAAAGAAGACGGGAAAGAGAATGTTTATCAGCCCTGAAACTAGTGAATACTGCCAATGATACTGTTTCAGAAATCTTTGGCAGGAATTACTACCAAATACAGTAAATTTTAATCAGTGTGAAGAAAAGCATTAAAGGTTGATGAGCAACTTCCCTTCCTGAAAATGTGCAGTTTCCAGAGAAGTCACTAACGCAAATTCTGCCAATTCTCACTACTAGGGAGTAAACGGAGAGCAGGACCGGAAGCAGAGGAGGTCTCGCAAGAAACGGCTTTCTGCCCTGGATTATCCCTGGCCCCAGGCTAAGCAAATGCAGAAAAATGAGCCGCCACTCCTGGGCACACGGTTGTTATCTATTTAATGACACCACTCTCCTTAACAGTCACCCGTTTCTCCAACCTGCCAGCGGGGAAAGGATTCCCACCATTAGAGGCTCCAGAAGCGAGGGTGAGCGATTTTGACAGATGCAAATATGGTCGTGCCAAGAAACAGGGGGAAGAATGTGGCCTCACCAAACTAAAAGCCCTTAGGCCCTGTAGCTTTTCTCCAACCTGACTTCTCACCTCTGTCTTAGTTTTCTTGGGCTGCTATAACCAAATACCAAGGCTGAGAGGCCGATACAACAGACGTTTATTTTCTTGCAGTCTGGAAACTGGAAATCCAAGATCCAGGTGCGGCAGAGTGGGTGTCACAAATGTTCCCTTCCTGCCTCACAGACGCCACCTTCTCACTGTGCACTCATATGGCCTTTCCTGGGGGTGAATGCTCTCTCCTCCTCTCCTCGTAAGGGTGCTCGTTGCATCACTAGGGTCCCACCCTCATGACCACGTGGAAACCTAACCACCTCCCCCCAAATCCACCTCTGTTTTAAACACCACCACGTTGGGAGTTCAACATATGCATTTTGAAGGAACACAAGTATTCAGTCCGTAACACCAGCCTGGTTTGTAGGTAAGCAATACAGAATCAAGGAGGTACCCCCCTCAATCTCGGTGCAGAACATACACAAAATCCACCCCACAAGCCCTCACCACCAATCCACACAGACTGGAACTCACGCAACGTACTAGAAGTGAAAGCTGGTGCCTTTTCCCCATCACAAATCTTAAGGAAAGAACACAGCACACCTCTGGTCTGCCAAGGGAATCGAAACAGTCTAGTCAAGCATCTGGATCCAGCTGCCAATTTACAGGAAATGTGGAAGACAAAGAAATATGATGATCTGTGAAGAGTTTTCTAGGCCCAATTCGCCAGATTCTTCAAGATATTTATTATAATGGAAAGAAAGGCAAATAGAATGTGTAGATTAAAAAAACAACAAAAGTAATACAAAATTTTAAAAGTGGGCATGCACTCCTGTGATAAAATCATAAAGAAAAGCAAGGAAGTGCTTATTATAAAATTTAGGGTAGGTACTTTAGGAGGGAGAAGAGCCATGATTAAGATCAGAAAATAAGGTAAACAAGTTCTGGGGATGTAATGAACAGGATAGTGATTATAGGTAATAATGCTGCATTATATAGTTGAAAGTTACTAACAGAGTCGATTCTAAAAGTTCTCATCACAAGAATAAAAAAATTGTAACTAGGTGAGGTGACGGAAATTAACTAAACTTACTGTGGTAATCATTTTGCAATATATACAAATTCCAAATCACTATGTTGTACCCCTAAGACAAATACAATGTTATAGATCAGTTACAGCTCAATAAAAAATAAAATTCAAAAAACAACAAAAAAGGATATGAAAACGAAGGAGCTTCTGGGATGGCAGCTAAAGTTCTATTTCTTGACCTAAGTAATGGTCAAGATTATTCATTTTATTTCAGTAAGATAGATAAGTTCTTAAGATATATATTTCATATCTCCTATGGCTAATACTGAATTGTATGTTTAAAACTTGCTCAGATCTTCTGTTAAGTGCTCTTATCACAGACAAGTAAATTAACTAATAATGATAAAGGAGGTAGAAAGAAACTTTGGGAGGTAATTGATATGTTTATGGTCTTGAAGTTTCCAAGCCTTAAAGTTTCATGGGTGTCTACCTATCCCCAAACTCATGAATTTGTATGCAATAATTGTGCATATTCAGCTTTTCATGTGTCAATAATACCTTAATAAAATGGTTTTAAAAGGATTATTCACTTAGTAAGCATTCATTAATCTCTACATTCTTTTTTTTGTTTTCTTTGTATTTTATTTTACAATAAAATAGTTTTAAAATATGGCAGAAAGCACAGGATGCAAAACATAGACTAGGCATATTCTTTGCTAAAAAGATTTACTCCAGGAAAGAGAAGAATTTCTAAAGAGAAACTATAGCTTTGAGAGAATTATAAATACATGAAATGTTACAAACTCTTTATCTACAGGTAATTCCCCTTGTTTTCAAGTTCCCAGAGAAGTTATTACATTTATATGAAGTATTCAACCCTATGATTATAAGTTTGAAAATCTATTCAAAAGAAATTTTTCCTGGGAAATTGTAAGTGAAGCAAATTTTCCCAAAACAAATCAATAATAAAATAAAGAACTGACGAAGCTATTGTATAATATCCAAGAATGTGTTACAGGAGGATTCTTTCAGATTTCAAGGAAGAGTTTACTTCACTGAGTCCAGAGAAAGAAGGAAAGTTTCACTTTACTTTATGTAAAGTTAATTTAACCTTGAAACAAAACCAGGCCAAAACAGCACTAATAAAACCACAGGCTCATATCAATACAAATTTAACAGCAAAAATTGTTAGTAAAATGTTAATATTTGTAATCTATTGCTGATTGAAAACCTACTATTATTTGCCCAACTGATGTTCTTTTCCAGAATGTAAGAATGGTTTAATACTAGAAGGCTTGTTAATATAATTTCTCCCAAAAAAGATGAAGGAAAAATATTCTGTAATCATAACAGGTACCAAAAAGTCATCAAACACCTATTTTACATTTTTCTTAACTTTTTAATAAAGATCTTTAACATGATTAAAAAAAAAAACTTCAGTAACAGCCAGAACTTTTTACTGTCAACACTACTAATATTGTCCAAGAAATGGCATATTGTTCTAAATATTGTTCTAGAAATAACAAAATAATTATTTTTAAATGTTTTCTAAGAATAGGAAATATAAATAATTAAAAAGAGTCTTTACATAATAGGGGCTCAACATTTGTTAAATGATATTTATTTGCAGATAACAATTGTTTCTGCATGAAGGAAACAGAAATATTGACTAAAAGTAACTTAAGAGAGTTTTGCAAAAGCATCCAGTTATAAAATTAATATTTTTAAATATATCTTTCCTCTATCAGCAAATAACTACTTTAAAGAAAATAATACATTCTAATCACAATTGCAATTATTATGCCTTCCAGACATCAAAATGTTATCAGTGAAAGATGGGATTACATCTTTTTTCCACTTCTTTTTTAGTTTTCTATACTGCTTTTAAAAAATGTATTAATTTTATTGTCAAAAAACTAAAGATCTATTTTCTTTAAAAATTGAAAAATTAAATACATCAGCAAATTTGATCTTTATATTTTAACAGTTGATACATTAAAAACGAGTCTATCTTAATAAAGACTCATTTTGTAGAATTATTTTTCAGTTCTAGAAGAGTTTTTAGAAGATGTCTAATTCACGCTGCCGTTTTCAAATTGGAAATTTAGGGCCTCTCAGTTTACAAGATTTGCTGGAGGTTTCTAGTCAATAACAAAGCCAAGATTAAAACCCAGAACTTCTGATTTTGAGTCCATATTTCCTTTACTTTTACCTAATTTCTCTTATCCACTTCACTCTCTAATGTTATATTAAAAATAATGTATATGTATAACTGAGACACTATGCTGTACACGAGAAATTAACATAACATGTAAACTGAGTATGCTTCAATTTAAAAAAAGAACAAATAAGATTTAGCTATTAAAGTTCTTTGTTTAATTTGATTTAGATTTTTGAGTGTTAATAAAACACTTCTTTCAACTCACACTGATACTTTGAGCTTGGAGTCAAAATTTATCAATGGAGATTTCAGGATTCAGTCTAGCCTGGCATCAGACATTCTTGCAAATTGTTTCCTTACCTGACACTGACCATTCTGCCACAGCCACGAGATGTATATTTTCTGCTGTCCATAAAAACTAAAAATGGTAAAATATGCCCCTTTCCAGTGCCTCCTCTGCCCCTTGCTCTCCTTTCTAGCCATCTAAGAACAGAAACACATAAAGCTGACATATCCATTCACACAAATACATGTCCTCTTTGCCCGTTTGTGAAACTCTTTAAACAGAATTAAAGGTTTTGTAGCCAGATGCTAGACATTGTTTTATTAACAACGTGTTTATACTAATTTATAACCACGTTTCCATGATTACAATCCACAAACCAGATGCAGAAACAGAAAGATCATTCTCTTAAATCTCCTTTTGGGTTTTTTTGTTTGTTTTGGTTTGTTTTTTTTTTTTTCTTTTTGGAGGGGAGGAGGTAATTAAGTTTATTTATTTATGTATTTATAATGAAGGTACTGGGAATTGAACCCAGGACTTCGTTCATGCTAAGCACACACTCTACCACTGAGCTATATACCCTCCCCCACCTTTTTGTAAACCTGGTCTTAAATTATAGCTTAGCTAAACATTGCCACCACAGTCAACATTAATTATTAAGAAAATAGCAGAATCAGTTACTAGTTGCAAACAATTAGTGCCTGGTGTAAGTAAATCACAGAAGTGCAAGCAGTACAGTTTAGACAAGGAAAAGAAGAGTGCTTGCAGGTCTACTTATCAGGAAGCAGAGGCAGAAGAGGAGAGAGGCTAGGGGTCGAGCAAGTTTTGACCCCCCCTTAGAGTACCGAATTGCCCAGCGCCATGATGGTGAGAAGGCCACCTCCCGCCCACCTGCACTTGTGCATTACGATTACCGAATCCACTCTCCTCCATGACTCTTCTCATAAATGTTTCCCTCCTTATCCCTCCAAATACCTCTCCTGTCATCCCTCTCAGCGGATGGTTTTGCTTCCTACTTTGCTGAAAAGATTGAAACAATCAGAAGACATCCTCACAGGCTCCCACCATCATATTTGCCCTTGGTAACTACCCTCCCCCACCCTGTTTTCCTGTTTTTATAGATGAACTCCCTGCCTCTGTATCCAAGGCAACCCCTTAGTCAGGCACCAGGTCACAGCCAACCTAGCGATGGAAGGATACAGCTCTTCAAATCTCTCTTCTTCCCCCTGCATCATCAGTTTCCCATTCTATACCAGATCATTTCCATCAGCATTCAAGCTTTGTTCTTTCTTCCATATTACTATTATTTTTCAAGAAAGGACACATATTCCACTCTCTTGACATTCCTATCTCTTCCTTCAGATTCCATCCACCACTCTACCTCTTGTCCATGCCATTCTCTGTGTCTCTCCTTCTGACTTTGCCACTCCATTGAATCACATTCAGCTCAGGGTTTCCACTGTTCCCCATGTTCCTAAATCCCCTCTTCCTGTTTATTCCTACTCTGTTTCCTTTACAGTCCTTCCTCTTCTCCCAGACTTTTCAGTGCTTACAAGCCTCACACTCAGTCCTTAAACCTCGGTGATTTTATCCTGATCCATGGCTCTCAATATTCCCCTGTCATGGACAACACTCAAATTTACTTGTGCAGCTCCCAATTCTCCCCTGAACTACATATTCATAAATCTCAGGTTCTAACTAAGGTGACACTTACAATTTAGAGTAACACATCCAAAAACAGAGCTTCTCTCCTCTCCCAAATTCCGTCTTCCTTCCCTCTCTCTTCCCATCTCAGTTAATGGGATTATCACCCATTCAGGTACTCAGATCAAAAACCTTAAACTCATCTTGATTCCTCGCTTTTCTTCACACCCCTTCATCCCAGCTGTTAACAAACTCTAATGACTCAACCTTTAAATTATATATAGGACCTAACCTCCCCCTAATACCATCACTATTGTCACCCGAGACTGTCACTAACTTCTTGCACCTGGATTATTACAACATCCTCCAAACTGGTTTTCCTGCTTTCATCCACAACCCAGTCCAGTCTGTTTCTCAACAAGGCAGTTAGATTATCATTTTAAGATGCAAATCATATCATATCACTCTTCTGCTTAACACCTTACAAATAAAATAAATATCCCTCCACTTTAGAGCAAAAGCCAATTCTTAATATTGCCTACAAAGCCCTACACATCTGGCCCCACCACTGCCTCTCTGATCTCCTGATTGCTTCTTCTTGGTCCTCCTGCTTCAGCTACAATGGATTCCCTGCTGCTCCTAAAAGAAATGAGACCTTTTACCTCAGGGCCTTTGCACTTGCTGTTCTCACAGCCTACATGTGCAATCTGTTAACATACCCTGATAACTCCACCTCCAAATTAACTCCTCCTAACACAAAAATATTCTCACATTTCCCCTGAAATATCTGTAGGGCTCGCTCTGCTCAGAATTAGGCCCAATCTCATTGCAACACCATAGCCCTCTGGGTATTCCCAAACCCTCTTATTTTGCTTTATTTTTTTCATTGTACTTACAATGCTTTTACATAGCACACAACTTAATTATTTACTGTATTTTATTGTCTCTCTCCCTGACCAGAATGGAAGATCTGCTAAGGACAGGATATTTGCTGTTTTGTTCACTGCCTTATCTCCACTGTTCAGAACTATAGCTAGTAAATCAATAAATGGTTAAGTGAGCGAGTAAATGAATTAATCTAACTGAGTAGGTCGTTACCACAATGGGATTTACAAGAAGAATGACACACTGTCATTGTACCCTATTATTAATATCAAAAATAGTAACATCTTACATTTGCTGAGCACTTTACTCATTTGTACATAAAGTTTTTATTCCATAGGTCTTTCTACTCTTACAGTTAGCAAAATGGTTTTCTAGAAAAACAGATTAAGGCTGATAAAATCAACAAGATATTTCCAAACAGCTGAATTTTTGTTGAAACCCAAGCTTGTTTTGTGAAAACCCAGGATTCAGGAGTTGTGGCTTTTCCACCCCGCTTGCCTGATATCCTCAGATTGTTGACTCATCCCATTCTTTCCTTTTGATTGCCACAGGATATTTTAAATTTATTTGATAACACATGTAGCTCAAGGTAACATAATTTAGTCTGTAAGCCCATCTGCTCTGTGACCTCTGGTACAGATAACTTGCCTGGTGGTACACTCACTCGGAGGTTGCAAGTATAAATTGCCCCAAGGTAATTTCCCACACGACCCTGGAAGAATTCAGACCATCTGCTGACTGCAGGTAGACATGTTCCAACGAAATTTTTATGTTAAAACAAGTATCAATTTGTGATAAAGAATAGATCATGCTTTCTGATTTGTGGGATATGCAAACCTGCCTTCAAAGATATCAAACTGGAGAAATGAGACCAGATTATTTAAAGAATTGGTCTGTTTCTGGAGAAACTTAGAAATATGACCCTGTTAAACTTTGGAAGACCTGTCTTTAAAGCACAAAAACATCACTGGTGCATGTGTTTTATTCTGTCTTGTTTTCATCTTTTCTGGATGTTTAAATACAAGGGATTTCCAAAATAAATAAATAAATAAATAAATAAATAAATAAATAAATAACTGACAAAACAAATGTTAATATTTTTCATTCTAATATTGAACTAACAGACCAAGTCTATGAAGAGTTCCAGTTGCAACTCCTGGGAAATTACAGTGGAAAGTAGCATTTTAAGCTGACACTGTAGGACCTGATGGTTCTACAAATGCAGAAAACTGGTAATGTGGCTGTATTACCAGCTCTCTGCGTTAGTGGTGCTGAAAAGGCTCATCTTCCATCTTCCTTTTCTCCCAGAATCACTGTATCCCAGAGTCATCAGAAATTCTTTGCAAAATGTCATGCTAAGATAAGGTGAGGGTTCCATCTCATGACAGACAAAGACTCACTACTAAAGCAAAAGACTGTGGAGCTGGTAAATAACCTGCCTTTGGACAGGCTGCAACTGCCTAGGTTTAGGTTCTCTCTCTCTCTCACATACACACGCATACACACACACATCACATTTATCCCACCACCATCACTCAGACACATTTCTGATTGCAATTTGTAGACTCTCAGTCTTGTAGGCTCTTAGAGATCTCAGGGTCCTGATCAGCTCTTTGTGTCTTGGTTGGAGAGCCGAGTATTACTACCTTCTCATGTAAGTCTTAGAATACATGACAGGCAACTGAAAAAAAAGTGAGATCACTTTTCACTATCTATACTGTGATTATCTCAAAGCATAGTGGAAGTTGCAATGAAGGTAAATTACTAGAGTGTTTCACTCACATAACAGCGAAAAAAACCAGGGGTGTTTCCCATTAGACTGGCAAATGCTTCTCAGTCCTCAATCTGTATTTTCCTATCATGTAAAAGACTGAATGACCAAAGGAAGAAAGAAAGTGTTAACTACAAAGGCGCTGAGGAAGAGAGGTGCTTCCCGTTCTGCTTCCAGACTGCTTGCCTCACTGAATCAGGCATTTCCCCTCGTGACTGGAAACGTCTCTGCTTCCTGCCCACCCTCCTCTGGTGTGCTCTGCATCCCTGGATTGGACAGACCTTCAGCGAAGTGCTAAATGGCCAGGTTCTCCTGAATGCCATGCATGGATATGTAATGTCATGATGATGCTGTTTGAGAAATAACTCAAAAGCACACCACCAAAATCGTCTTTTTAATTGAGAAGGTAGAGCCAAGTACGTTTTATGGGTTGCAAAACACTTTCCCCAACTATTCACACCACCCAGATCTCATCCACGTGAGTGATGCTTTTGGATACTGTGCCTTCCTTCCAGTTACTGTAGCTTGATGGGTTCTAACAAGCTGCAGACTTCAGGAAGCCAGCTATCTGCAACAGTGTGCCTTCTCTCTTTCCAAACCCCAGAGCTACGTGCAAACTTTCCCTGATTTCACAAAGGGAAGAGGAGTCTCAGTTCCATCTTCTCACAAAGCTGTTTTCTTCTTCTCTGTGGCTTGTTCGTTCTTTCTCTCTGTAGAGTTACTTCAAAGCCCCTTTGATATCTTTTGTCTTTCTTTGTCTATCATTCTTTCGACCAATTCAATGCGTCACTTGAGAGAGAGTAAATTACAGTAGTTAAGGGCACAGACTGAAGCCAGATTGCCTGAAATCAAACACTAGTGCCACCATCGAATTGCTCCATGACCTCGAGCTGGTTACTTAGCTTCTCCATATTTCAGTTTCTTCTAAAATGAGGATAACAATAAAACCAACATGTGGTCAAAGCTGCGTGAGAGGCTCCAGGTCCTCCCTGGACCCATACACATAGCCCTTTGGCTTTTTGTAGTGTTTCTCATTAAGGGGCAGAGTCTATTTTCTACCTCTTGAGACTGAACTAGTGTTTTGATTTGCTTTGTCCAATAGAATATGTAAAAAGTGACCATGTGCAGCAGGAGCTTAGGTTTCAAGAAGCATTGTATGTTCCACTCTTTCTCTCTTGGAATCCTGTTGTGGCCATGGGAATACTCCTAGGGTACTTTTTGAAAAATCAGAGACCACATAGAATAGAGCCAGGTTGTGCTACCTGAGGTCATCCTAGACCCACAGCTCCCATCCAGGCTGGTGGCTGACTGCAGACAAACGAGTGAGCCACGCCAAGGGCTTTTGAACTTAGCCCAGATCAGCAGAAACTGTCCTATAAAAAATAACTTATGGCTATTGTTGTAAATTGTGTTACATTTTTAAGTTTTTGAGTAGTTTGCCATACAGCATTCTTGCTGCCATAACTGACACACTGTCTCATGGGGCTGAGGTTTAAATGAGTTAGTACATGTTATATTTAAAACAGTGCTTGACATTTAGTAAGCGTTATATAAATTTTGAACTTATTATTTTGTATAGTAATAGTGGTCGTACAGGAATGGGATTTGAATTGGAAATACAGATCTAAGGGCAAGCATGAACATGATGGTAAGTGGGACCCATATACAGCATTTTAAAACCTAATTTCACCTGCACTTTAAAACTTGGTGGATTGAAACATGCATTTATTTCTGCTATGTCCAGAAACATCTTAACATTTAAAGGAATAAAAAAAATCATAAAATTCCACAAAGACAATGAGAACAAGAGGTTAGCAGAATGAAAAAAGTGATGTCAACTAGAAGAGAACAGGTTCTCCTTAGCACAAAGCCCTTCATCAGACTCTGTGTACAGAAGGCAAAAGTAAGGAGCATGGCTGACAGTGAGGCACTGGAGACAAGCCTCCATCCAACTTAGTTTGACTCCAGTCTCACAACCCAACCAGGCAGAGACAGACCACTACTGTTTCCACCCACCTCCGCAGCCCCTCACAGGAGTCAGAAGATTATTTTCTTGGGAAACAGAAACTCAGGGACTGAAATTTGGAACCAAAAGCAAAGAAGAAGAAAGGGCTATGGTGAAGAGAAGATATAAAGGAGGTTAAGGAGAAGTCTGCATTAGCTTTTCAGACCACTCCCTTCCATCCTGGCATAGGTAGACAGGTTTATATCAACTACTGTCATCTAAGAGATAAGACTCTTGTCTGCTTTTAGCAAGAGGCAAAGCAAACACAACCAAAAAAAAAAAAAGACTCAAATAAGTGGAAATAATGCAAGTTAAAAATGGAGATTTAAATCTCGCTCTGCCTCTGTATTAATTATTCTGTTTTGGTGGGGTGGGGGGAGATAATGAGACTTATTTTTTTAGAGGAGGTACTGGGGATTGAACCCAGGACCTCATGCATGCTAAGCATGCACTTTACCACTTCAGCCATACTCTCCCCCAAACTCTCTCTGTCTCTGTCTCTCAACATAGAAGAAAACATGGCGGCCACAAATCAAGAACAAGCTTCTATACTAAAAAGGGAAGAATCAGAGAATAACTCAAAAGTAGGGGCTCTAACTAAGCACTCACTACTTTAAACTAAGACACCAAAAAGATTTATCCTCCTTGCAAGCAGGCACTGTAAGTAGCATAGCTTTTGCACAGACCTATATAGCCAGGCTCTCCATCATCTGGATGATCCAAGAAACCTCCAAATCCGAACTCAGATTAAGGTGGTCGCACACTGGAAGTGCCTCCAGTTACCTGACAAAAGCAAAGCAAGCTCCTTTCTGGAGGAGGATATTCACCATTCTAGGCTTCACATTAGTCTTACGAATGAGGTTTCTGAAATGATGTGCAGCACACAATATGACAAGCCATAAGCAGCTACGCAAAGAAGCAAGGCACCATGAGTGCAAATAAGCAGGAAAGCAGGAGACGGAAACACACCTACAAGCACGTATGTACTATCCTTATCCTAAATGAGTGGAGGTGCACGTACTTACTTTATTCAACAAGAAGTAAAAGGCCAACATTACATAGTTCAGCAGGAACTGTAAACTATAGAATGTGACACAGCACATTGAAAAAGAACCAAATTTAAAAAAAAAATCAAGAATAGAAGAGCATAATAACTGTGGGAAAAGTTTCTCTATGGGATTTCTCATTTGATTAGATGCAAGGAAAGAAAGAATTAGTGAACTGGAAGAAGAATTTGAAGAAACTAAACAGTGTAAAGCACCGAAAGACAAAGGGATGAAAAATACAGAGGACGTGGTAAGAGATTTTGAGAGCACAATGAGAAAATACAACATCTAAGAAGTAGGAGATAGAGAATGCGGCAGAGAAAGTATTTGAAGAAATGATAGCTGAGATTTTGTAGAACTGATAAAAGATACCAAACCATAGTCTCAAGAAGCTCTAAAAATCTAAAGCAGGATAAATAAAAAGAAATCCACACCTAGACACACCATAGTAAGACTTCATAAAAATTAATAACAATAAGGAAAATGTTTAAAGAGCCACAGGGAAAGGCACAGATTATTTTCAAAATTGCAATGTATCTTATGACCCATTAGCTCTACATGCCTGAATAAGTTTTACAATGTATATCCTCAATAAGCAAATCTCTAAAATAGAGCTAACTACTGCCTATGACTTAGGCCATTCCACTGTTGGATGTAACAAAGTGCTTTCTTTTGCTAAGACATTCTCTCACAACTGGTACCGAATGATGTGCTGGTAAATGATACATTTTTATCATTTGCTGGTTTCTGTAGCAGAAATACTTTCACCATGGCTGACTTCAGGCAACCAATGGAACGTCACTGAATGCAGAGCTAAGAAGAGATGTGCGTAGTCAGCTCCTCCAGGCCAGTAAGAGCCAGTGCCCGCACCCTTTGATTGTATTCCTGATTATGTCTCTTCTTGTCAAGGTTAAATATCCCTGATTCTTTAGTTATTTCCCTTATGTAGCCAACTATCTATGGAACATTCACTCATTTAATGGATATTTATTATGGACCTATTATTTGCCAGTAAACATCCTAGGAACTAATTATGCATCATTGAACAACAACAAAAAATGTCTTCATGGAGCTTATGTTATGGTGGAGAGAAAAAGGGAACAAACAAGTAAATATACAATCTGTCAAATGCTGATGAATGACATGGAGAAAAGTATATGGGGGTAAGGTCGGGGGGAACTGCCTTACTGATAAAACAACCATTATATGTTTCTCCTTTGCTCTCACTCTTTGCTGTAATGCTATTGATTAATTAGAGAGGAAAACAGTTGGTGTGAAGAGAGCTGAATTTATGAAAACGTAAGACAAGCTTACATAGAGGATAAGCACTATGAAGAGGTATTACTGTAAAGTCAAGATTGCAAATCAAGTGTTCAAAAGAAGTGAGCCAACATTTAAACATTGGGAGGGTCCAGTAAATAAATATGCAAAGTTTCAGCCTTGCCCGCAAGACTGGAAAACCAGGCAATGCTGACCGTGCATTCTGGCCTCCTTTGGACGAGGCCTGAGCTCTCCAGTCATCACAGTCCTCAGCAGGCTGTCTGCACGCACCGTACGTTACCTACCTGCCCTCTGCAGCCATTTAAATTTGTGACCAGGCAAAAATCAACTAATAATTAAGTGTTCAAGAATTTCCATAATTCTTTCTGTTTCTGATTTATTTTTTCACTGTTTTCGCACATCAAGCCCATAATCACAAAGAAAAAAATTTCAATAACATACTAGAGGTTTTTATGACTCACTCTATAAGGATTTCCAAGATACATTTTGAAGCATGATAGCAAGAATATAATAAAATAGGTTTATAAATTCATAAGGTAGTTACTTTGAAGGGAAAACACCATCAGGAAGTTAAAATTTCCCAAGTATTCTATTTACAATAGCCAAGACATGGAGACAGCCTAAATGTCCATCAACAGATGACTGGATAAAGAAGATGTGGTATATTTATACAATGGAATACTATTCAGCCACAAAAACTGACAACATAATGCCATTTGCAGCAACATGGATGCTCCTGGAGAATGTCATTCTAAGTGAAGTAAGCCAGAAAGAGAAAGAAAAATACCATATGAGATCGCTCATATGTGGAATCTAAAAAAACAAACAAACAAACAAAGCATAAATACAAAACAGAAATAGACTCATAGACATAGAATACAAACTTGTGGTTGCCAAGGGGGTGGGGGGTGGGAAGGGATAGACTGGGATTTCAAAATCGTAGAATAGACAAACAAGATTATACTGTATAGCACAGGGAGGTATACACAAGGTCTTATGGTAGCTCACAGAGAAAAAAATGTGACAATGAATATATATATGTTCATGTATAACTGAAAAATTGTGCTGTACACTGGAACTTGACACAACATTGTAAAATGATTATAAATCAATAAAAAATGTTTATTAATTAATTAATTAAATTTCCCAAGTGTTAAAATAGTGTTAATAGCTTCTGTTAGTAATCAAGATATATAATATTATACAGATATTCATTTTGTTCAATGGGTATATTTGTATTTCAACATAAGTTGTTGATTTTAGAGCACAGTTGCTTCTTGTGATCACCCTTACCTTACCGTAATTACTAAAATATAATGAAACAAAAGTGGCATTTCATACTTCGAAAGTATTCAATATATATTGCCAACATGGAGGAATTATGACCAAATTAAATTACCAATCAATGCAAATATCTTTTCATCAATGGATGCAGTACGAAGGTTATCAAATTATTACCCATCCAATTCAGGTCGAACAGTTTTTCAAATTCACAATTCCATAATGCAAATAAATTTTAAAATAATGTGAAAACTGATACCTGTACTGGTTTGTAAGACATATTTGATGAACTCAGTTGATGCAATATCACCTTCTAACTGACAAGACACCTACTTACAAAATTCTATTTACAATGCTGCCTAGAAACCACTCTTAGTCATCCTAAATATTACTATAACCAAACAATCCCCACAAACCAGACGTTGCGAATAAAAACAAGCGATTCTGGAATAATTTGTAGAGCCAGTCTCTTCAATTTCAAATGGTTCATTTGTTTGTGGGAAGGAACAGGAGGAGGATAAAACATCTGAAGCTGGTCTTACAACCCAAATGACAACACTTTCAAGTTAATAATAAGTGTTATTTCAACATAGAGATGTTTAAATAAATGTTCGACATAATATGATTTAATTTTAACTCAATTCTCCTTCCCCTTCATTTTGCTATTTCTTTTTATCTGTATCTCAGTCAAAAACATCTTCGAAGGAGATTTTTGTAATTGAGGAGAGAGAGGAAAAGGACCTAAAGAAAGACAGCAGGAAAAGATAAGACAGGACAGTAAATAGCAGGCACATGTCATCAAACAGGATATAGTGATTGATTTTATGGCTCCCAGGGTTCTAGCCTGGGGCTGAAATGTACAATGAAAGTATCTATTCTGGAAGCATATCAGGTGGGAAGAATGAAGTCGAAAATAAGTGTGTATTTGTGCAGGTTGAGTTTGAGATACCTTTGAGAGAGTCAGATAGAGATGCACCATAGCCTGTTGGATAACAGGGTTGCAATTTAAGGTCATATCGACACAAGGCAGGACATGTAAAATGTGGGCAAGGAGCATAAACCAGTGGTTAACACTATGGAGTCGATGAGGTGACTCAGGAAGTCAGCGCAGCATAAAGGAGAGGGCCAGGAGCAGAACCCCGAGGAGGAGAAATACTACAACAGACAAGCAGAGAAAGAGAACCCAAAGAATGAGGCAAGACTGTAAGTCCACAAGATGAGAATTAGGAGAATGATGTCAATGGAAACATAGGAGGGGAAAAAAACCAAGAAAGAGTGATTAAGTGTCCAGTGCTTCTAAGATGTCAAGTATGCCAAGTGGTGAAAGGTACCCGAAATGTTTTTACAAGACTGTGTCCAAACCAAGTGGCCAGCAGGAGAATATTGGTTTAAAAAAAAATTATGGGCCGTTTATATATAATGCAGCTATTACAAAACAAAACAAAAACCAGAAAAAGTTTTTATGGTCTGGTATGGAGGAAATATTTACCTACTAGGGGAAGAACTCAGGGAATAGAAGAGGAAAGAGAGGCAGGACTTGCCACATAGAACTCCTCTGTACTACGCTTCCTATATAGTGAAATTTAAAAATACCATTGAAAACAACTGAACCTATCATATATTAAATTGGTTAAACAAATATAAATAGAAAAGATTGATTTTTTAAAATTTTTCTTTATTTATTTTTAATGGAGGTACTGGGGAATTGAACCCAGGACCTCGTGCATGCTAAGTGAACACCCTACCACTGAGCTATACCCTCCCCCAAGAAAAGATTTATTTTAAGTGAATTTGGAATACAGAATTTTGATGTTATATATCCTTAGAGGGAGGCACCCAAGAACCAGAAAGAACCATGAAGATGGTTTAAAATTCCCTTAGAATTTGTTATTTCATGTAATATTTGCATTAATAATTTATGATTATTTTATATAAATTATTTAAAAAGAAGTGATTAAGTTAATGATATTAGGAGTCAATCTTTTCAGTGGAAGAGAAAACGGATAACATTCTAAATTAAAACAATTAAATGACAAAAGCTGAACTATTAAAGTGTAATTAGAAAGATCAACACTAACACATGATGTTTCCAGCTGCAACCACTAAAATGGCCCAGAGGTAACAAGCACTTCTAGTGCCCAGATTGTGGTTTCTACTGTAATAATCTGCCAAAAAAACCAGCGCTCCAGTGCAATGACTGTTTGGGGGGCAATTCTGGAAATCTGAATATCTGAGTATTAGATAAGAATTTATTGAACTATAAAAAGAGAGAGAGATGACTGAAAACAAAGCATGTTGCAGAACAACATGTGTAGTATGACCCTGTTTTGGTTAAAAATGTATATTAACAGCATGCTTGTCACAAGTGTGATGGTTAGATGGAAGATCAATTTTCTAAAATTTTGCTTGTCTCCATTTATTAAATGTTTATACTTTACGTGTTCTGTTTTTATAGTTTTTAAAAGATAATTTAAGAAGTAACATCACCGACGAGTAGCCAACCAGTTCGCTGATAAACTAGGATGGAAGCCAGAGCCCCAGGGTGCAGGGGAATGGAGAATGAATGAATAGGAGTGGAAACTGTAAGTGTGAGCTATTTAGGATGCGTCAGGTACAGAAAAAAGGAAGGAAGAAAGAGAAAAAGAAGCAGACAGATCAAAGTCTCCAGGCATTCTCTGCCATAGAACTTTGTGTTGGCTTTCCTCTCTCCAGAAGATGCCTCTTATAGACATCCAGGTGACTCACTCAATCCCCTTTCAGTCTTTGTTCAAATGTCACCTTCCTGTTGAAGCCCATTTAAAATCACATTTTCCCCTATCCCACACTTGCCTTCACATATACAAATTCCCTATCTTGATCCTACTTTTTTTCCATAGACCTTAGTAAATTTCAAATATTTTATATAATTTTTACTTTCTTATTGTTCTATACCTCCAATGGAATCCTACTCCTGCACCCCAATGTTCATAGCAGCACTATTTACAATAGCCAAGACATGGAAACGGCCTAAATGTCCATCAACAGATGACTAGATAAAGATGATGTGGTATATTTATACAATGGAATACTATTCAGCCATAAAAAGACAACATAACGCCATTTGCAGCAACATGGATGTCCCTGGAGGACGTCATTCTAAGTGAAGCAAGCCAGAAAGAGAAAGAAAAATACCATATGAGATTGTTCATATGTGGAATCTAAAAAAAAAAGAAGAAGAAGAACCTAAATACAAAACAGAAATAGATTCATAGACATAGAATACAAACTTGTGGTTGCCAAGGGGGTGGGGGGTGGGAAGGGACAGACTGGGAGTTCATAATTTGTAGATACAGACAAGCATATGTAGAATAGATAAACAAGATCATACTGTATAGCACAGGGAAATATATACAAGATCTTGTGGTAGCTCACAGTGAAAAAAATGTGACAATGAATATATGTATGTTCATGTATAACTGAAAAATTGTGCTCTACACAGGAATTTGACACAACATTGTAAAATGACTATAACTCAATAAAAAAAAGTTTAAAAAAATAGAATGTATACTCAATGTAACAAAGTATTTTTGTTTTGTGCACTGATAGATCCCAAGTGTATAAAACAGTGTGTGACACATAGTATTACCTGCTAACTATGTGTTGAATTAAAAGAGTTATTTAGGGTTGAGAGAAATTTGAGCAGATTTATGTATACATTGACTATTCCCAGGAAGATTCAATGATTTCTTCAAACAATGGTGTGGAGTGTCACATATGTCTTGAGTGATAAACCCTAAGAAATAGCGACTATATGCTCTGATTTCCTTGTTTGTTTTATTATGTTAGCTATTCACCTAATATTTAACAGACAAGTTTTCTAATCATGTCTTCCTCATTAGATTTTTTTTTTGACCAACACTTTTTCTCCCTGATTTGTCCTAAGACACTGTTTTTACCAGTGATGTAATATTTTCTATTTATTTCCCTCCTTTCAAAATGATATTCTGTGTCATTTTCATTCCCTGAGATTTATAAATTTTCATTCAGATTAGAAAAGTAAGGCTTCTTTGATTCTAGTTCCAAACTAACCATATTATAACTTTTTTATTCTAAAGTAAACTTTATGAAATTAGGGCTGTTTACCACATACAGATAGGTCCTTATGTATAAAGCTATTTCAACTTATTTCTTAAGCTTTTAAGTATATATATTTTCACTTAGTATACATGGTCTAAGTGGCCCACAATGAGGCCCAAACATAAAAAAAGGACAAAAATGAATCTTGTGAGTTCTGTACATTGGTCATTTAAGAATGATCCTCTGAGGCTAGAGGCTTTTGCAGGCATTCTTCAATAATAGCCAGATATAAATCTGTGACTTTAAATAAAAACAATCAAAGCAAAACAAAACAAAACTGAGGGCTTCCAAGAGCCACAGAGATCACTATTAAAGGAAAAAAAAGAAGTTTAGAGGCTCAAAGAAATCTCAGGAAGTTGAATCTAGAAAAGTGCTAGGAGCTATGGAATAGATCAAATTCGTAATCCACTAGAGTTGTTATTGTTATAGTTGCTTTGTGTCTTCATTGAGACCACCATATTATTATGACCTTAGTTTTCTCTAGGTCTTTTGGTGGCCTTCTCTTCTTTCTCCTCGTAAATATTTATTGAATATTAAACTGCACTTCAATTTTTTTAAAAATGCATGCAAATACAACACAGCAAGAAAAACTGTGAAAGGAAATAAATAAACCTGATGGCAAACCTACTCTTGCAAGCAGACCCCTTTCGGTACTTCTCCTGTTGTGCAGTTGCAGCTAATTCAATAGACTGTATCAGTAAATGGAATTCCCTGGACCTCGATTGTCAACAACACATCCGCTAGTGTACTGAAGGACTGGATAGTGAAAGTTACAGAAGCTACCGTTGCTCCTCCTGAAAGGCAATTCAGGCAACACTTTTCCCTTGGACTAGCCAGTACTCAACCCAGAAGTAGACGAATGAGTGCCATTGGGAACATTTCAATAAGGAATATAAAATTAGGCATAGTGGGTTTACAGTGGATTTATAGCGGATACTGGTGATTTAGAATTACAGAATAAAATGAAATGAAAGAGGACAGAGAAATGGAGCATAAGAAAAAAATTAATCACTACTTGGGTTCTTGGTTCCCTCCTGTCCTACTTCTTCAGAAGAACCTAATTTCATCCATCAATATATGAACAACTTCTAGCACCGCTCACACATGGAAATGGAAACTTCCACTATGCTTCATATGCCTTTCAGACCATTACCTGATTCCTTTGCTCTCTACCAGACGTCTTAAAAAGTTGTCTCCTTTCATTTTATTTCCATCTTCCCTGACTTCCCACAAACTGGAATATTGCTTCCAACTAAACAGCTCTCCTCAAACTGTTGTCACGAGGACTACGGACAACCTCTACTCTGACAAATTCAGTAGACACATTTTTCAGTCTTCATCTTGTTCAATCTCGTTGTGATATTTGGAAACACTGACGACTTAATCTGTTCTGAAATTCTATCTCCCTTGACTTTCTGGGACGCCGACTTCTGCCTCTCCTGCCTCGCTGCCTACTGTTTGTCAGGTAGTTGGCTGGCACCCAATTCTCCATCTCCCCTTAGCGTCCATGTCTCAGCGTTCCTCCTGGCATTGGCTCTCTCTCTCTCCCCCCTCCTCAATTTCAGGTTGGGTCACTTCATTTATTTCCATGGCTCAAGCAGTCACTGAAATGCTGACATACACTTTCAGCCAAGTCCCTGACATTTTGATGTGGCCATTTTTTGATTCCACCTTCAGAAGAAACCTTTTTATTTTCACTCTTACAATGCTCGAAACTGGCAGTCTCATCCCACCCCTAGGCTACATCCCATAAAATTACGTTATGTTCTATTGTTGAACTCTAGTCATTTGTATAATGCTTAAACAGTTACAGTTTCTAGAAAACAACAGAATTCTCAAATTCTTTTGTAAGTTAAGAAAATTTGACAGAAATAGCCCTGGCTCAGATGACTGTAATATGAAGTACAAACATACACCAATTATGAATACAATTGCAAAGTTCTAAGTTAAATGTTAGCAATTTGAATTTAGCATTATGATAAATTTGCAGTTTATTCAGGAATGCGACAAGAAAACACATGTAAATAGATGTTAAGTAGTCATTTGATAAAATTTAAAATTCATCCTCAAGCTCAGGCTTGAAAATCAAACAGATCTGATTTATAGTTACAGGTTATCCTCTTATAGCTATTTTCCCACTGGGCAGGAATATTAACCTTTTTTGGACCTTCACTAATTTTTAAAATGGGTCTAGATTGTCTTAAAACTCTGGTTTGAAATAAACCTTAAGCTTTCCGTAATATTATTTATTTTTGAAATTACACATTTAACATCTGTTTTCCCCACTAGACTGAAACTATCTTTAAGACATGCATTGCTATCCACAATGTGCAGCTTAATATGTGTAAGTGTGCATGACCAATTACAGAATTTGTGGGGCCCAATGCAAGTGAAAATGAGAGCCCTCTTGTTCAAAAATAATTAAGAATTTCAGGACAGTGACAGCAGAACATTAAACCAAACACAGAGCCCTTCTAAGCACAGACCCCATGTGTTCTACACAGAACACATGCTCATAAGTAATCCTGGTGAGTGTGTGTGTGTGTGTGTGTGTTTGAAATATGTTGAATATTATGCCTGGAAAATTGAGTCGTAGGGACTTCAGATAATTATCTATAGACAGAATGACAGCTAGCATTCAGATCTCAGACTACAGAGAATAGTCATATTAAGTTGGGTAAAGATAGTTCAGATAATTATCAAGAAAAGATTTTCGGGTTACCAATAATTGACTATTTTGATCAAAGATTGCAGAACATTTAAAAAGATATTAGTCAAACTTTAACAATTCTCTTAAGTTGAAATTCATATTATTTTATTTCAATTTTTTTCTAGTACATTGTATGAGTTATTCTGAGAATGCTATCTTCCTTCTTAATATTTATGAGTTATAATCCATAAATGTATATACTATTTTGTTTTCATGTTGACTTTTCTGCACAGTTCATTGAGTCTATGAGTGAACATGATGGTAAACACTCCAGTTCTCTAATCACAGAACATTAGTGTATAAAAATTCATAAAACAATTTATCCTTATCCATCTGTCTTATGAAAAATAATGTTTACTTTATCAAAATATCAACTACGAATTTAAGACTACATTTTGGAATTTTTTCCAAATGGCATTAGACAGAAAAATCATAACTTGATGTAGTTAGAATGCACCCATTTTCATATAACAATAAAAATTCCAAATGCTTTATGAATATTTTCTTCAGAGTGATTCTTCACATTTGGAGTCAGAGCTAGTGAGGAATTTACATTGTCTCTCCTGGCACTGTGAATAATTTCCCCTCATGCTTCCCAAGAGTTCACTTATGCACAAGCCCTTTCTCAGCCAGATTTTATGGTGATTGCATGAAAAAGGAAGACGGATTTCCTGTTGAGCAAGTTATTGATGGATGCTCTTTCATCTGTCCCTGAAAAGTTAAAAAGAAAAAAAGTGCAGGCTATGTGCAATTATCTACCTCAATGCTGCTGTCAGGGATTTTAAATAAATAACCATCTAGTTGTGTTTTGTTACAGAGTTCATTTTTGTAAGTCACTCCAGCCTTCTGTTTCTCCACTGTCCACCTCCATGCTAAGTAGCAGTCAGATGCAAATACGTGACTTTTCCCACTCCATTCTGCCTCCTGTTCTCACTCCCCCTTTCCTTCTATTTCCCTTCTGCCTTCACATACTTTCTCTTCCGCACGTGTTCTCATTCATGCATCCCACTCAACTGTCCTCTCTCTCTCTGTCTTTCTGCGTGCCTGTGCACTAGATTCCCTTCTAACGGGAAGTCAGCTTGGCCGGGCACAGGGAGGAGAAAGGCCATGGGTACCAGAGAGGGTCAGAGATGGCAGCGGGGCCTGGAAAGCCTGGTATGCAGTGCGAAGTGGCTAGAGGGTGGTCACAGAGGGTGGCAAATGTAAATCAGATATTCTGCTGCTGTGAAGCGAATCAAGGGCATGTGGGCAAGAGTGAAAGCTGAAAGATTTAGACAGCAGGCAATTCACAGAGTGCACAGATCAGATTCAGAATTTAATTCTGAGGTAGAGCTGACAGGATTTACCCATGGATTGGACGTGGGAAGAGAGACTAAAAGAGGAATCAGAAATCCAAGTTTCAGCCTTGAGCAATGCTGTCTCACTCTATTTCATTGTTACTCTTTCTCCTTTCTTTTCCTTGTTTCTTTGTTCACACTATAGCAGAATCTGGAATGCTCACATCCCCAGGTTAATTCCTGCTTGAGTCTCAATTGAGACCTCACAAACTCCAGAAATCTTTCCTGAGGTCCCCACACTGGAGCAAAGGGACATCCACATGACAAGTGACTCTGGCTTCCTCCTGCTATCAATTTCCACATTGTTCAAAAGAACTCCCAACTCAGGGGGTCCAAGCCCCCACTCTAGAACCTGTGTGTGGTAGGTTTTTGTCCGAGCTCTGTTACTAACCAGCTAAGTGAATTCTGGCAGATACTTAAGGCAGCCTCAGTTCCCACATCTGTGAAAGGCAGGTAAGAAAACTGTCTACCGCACAGAAAATTTTGCATGAGATGCTACACATAAAAAGCATGAGACAATACACAATACTAGCACAGAGCAAATGCTACATAAATGAATCGTAATATCATCACTGTTTATACTTTACTTTACCCCCCCCCCATTTAAGCAGGTAACTGCAGAATATCAGAAACCAAACCAAAACAGAAAATACCTAAATAATTCAGGACTAGAAAAAGATTTTCACCGTAACACACACTCAACATGGACAATTTGATTTATTAGCCAATTCAGATGAATGCACACGTTGGAGTCATTGTTATGAACTATTATGGGCAGCCTCCACTTCCTCCACCTAATTTGGGCTTTGATTTTCAGGTCCAAAGATAGCACCAGATTAGGCTGACCCAGCGGATTTTTTTTCTCTGAGCTCTCACCTGGGCAGGTGCATGTACAAAAGGCAGAGATGAAAAAGCCTAGAGAGGTTGGGGAGGCTGAGGGAGTGGCCCTCTTAATCATTCTTTACTTCCTTTTTTTCTTTTCTTTTCTCTCTCTCTTTTTTTTTTTTTTTTTTTTTTTACAAGACGACTTGGCATCGTCCACCACATCCGCGGCAAGAGCTGCGACGCCTCCTCCCTGGCGTCCGCCTGTAACAGCCCAGCTTTCGTCCTACACATTTGTAGCTTCGTGGACACATTAGCGACTGATGCTTTTGGATCCTAGTCGCCTGGCTTTGCCAAGGCGGTTAGAGGTCATCTGGAAAGTCCTTTGCCTCGAATCGCCCTGATTTAGAAGGCCAGCTCATTCCTCCTGAGGTGCTTTGGGAATTCGCGCCCTCCTCTGGTCCCGGTCCAGGTGCACAGGAAGAGCCGGGGGAGGACGCAGGTGACCGCGAGAGGGAAGAAGGGGCAAGAAAGGCGCCCCAGGGATTAACTCCGAGATCGAACCTGCAGCCCAAGCGCAAAGTAGAAACTGAAAGTACACTGCTGGCTGATCCTACGGAAGTTATGGGAAAGGCGAAGCGCAGAGCCGGGCCGTGGTGTGTGCCGCCCCCCTTGGGATGGATGAAACAGCAGGCGCGGCGTGGGTAGGAGGAACCAGCGGGGAGACGGCCCTACCCGGCACGGACTGCCGGCGACTCCGCGGAAGACCAGGGTCCCGGGAGTGACTATGGGCGGTGAGAGCTTGCGCCTGCTGCAGTTGCGGTCATCATGACCACGCCCGCCTCCCGCAGACCATGTTCCATGGTAAGCGCGCCTCTCCCGGGCGCAGACCTTCGCGCGCCCGGCACGCCCCGGGGACTCCGGGACGCGCCGCGGGGCCCCGCGCCCGGGCGCGTCCGGGAACAGCCCGGCCTTGCACTTTGCACCTGCGGAGAGCGCGGCTCTGCCCCGGGCAGCCGGCAGCCGCGCCTGAGCACCCCGGCCCGTAGCCGCTGGCACCTGGGGCTGCTGCGCCCGGCAGGCTGCGTGCGAGCAGCAGTCCCCGACGCCTGCCCTCTGCCCCGCGCTGCAGCCTCGGCGCCGCTCAGCGGCGGCAGCCCGCACCCAGGTCCCAGAGGTGGCAGTGCTGTCCGCCAGTCTCCCCCAGTGCTGCCCGCTGTCAGCCGGCGCCCAGCCGACCCTCCCCGGGCTCCTGGCCGCGCCACATTACTCACGGGCCCCCCGGGATCGGCGAGGATCTGGGCTCTTGCAGCTCCAACTCCCTATAGAAGTGAAAGCGAAGCTCCCGTGGGACGCGCTTTTAAACCCAAGGGGACAAGTCTCCGGAAAAACCCGTTTTCTCCCCGCTCTGAGGCTGGGAGTTTCCGACTGGGGCTGTGCCTTATGTCTTTTGCTGGGAACCCAAGTGCTCGGACCGGCACTGAGAAAGGCCAGTTTCGGATGTTCGGTTTTTCCCTTGTATGGGTGCTCCTTGTTGGAGGCAGGATTAACAGGCATAATTCTAAGCTGTAGAGCCTTGCTGAGATCTACTGTATTTTATTTGTGCGGAATACGGACTTAAACTGGACAAGGGCAGAGTTGAGGCGAGCTGGATTCCGCTGGCAGCCGTATGGCCAACGTGGAGAGTCAAAAAGTCGACTGGAAGGACAAAGAGGGAAAGGAGGTGTGAGGGGAGGGGATCTGCTGAGGGCAATTCTAATGTCTTACAGTAAATGCTTCCTCAGGCACAAGGAGACGGGTCGGGGAGGGCGCAGGGATAGGGAGAAGGCTGTCCTCGTGTTTGATGCCCGGTCTGTGCCCTTTCCTGGCTGCACCGTTAGATCAAAAGAGTTCTTTCCCCTCTCATCGGTATTAAAGCATCAGAAATTGACATAGCCGAGAGGTACCAGATCAGGAACAAAATAAAGGGGGGAGTGGGTTTATAGGATAGAAGATCTGTAATGAGTGTCCTCCAGAAGCCCATGAATTTGATGTTAGGTGTACCCCTGTTTTCCTTACAATGCCCCTGGATCTCCTGCAATTGCTTCTTTCTGGGCCTCTCCCAGTTCTAATTCTGTCACCTCCGATCTAAAGTGGAGAGGTAAAACAAGAAAAGGAAGCTGGGTGCCCATTACTAACAAGGAACCTTTATTTCCTGAAGTATATCTATATTCATCATGTATCATAAGTTATCAGCCACCAAAGTATTAGAATTCTAAACTAATAATAATGATTATGAATGGCTTTCTGCTCTTTGTTCCAAGAGATTTCCAAGCACTAGATGCTTTCGGATAGTGTTACTTTTTACCCTTTTTCTTTGCTACTTCTTCTGAAAGTTGAAGTAGTTGAGGACCTGCTATGTGGTCCTCGATTGTGCTATCTAGTTTAGGTAATTTAATCATATCTGAAGACCAAAAAAATGAAATAGTAATAAAAAATGGAGAACTGAGAGTAATTAGAAAGCCTGAACAAGTATAAAAGAGAAGCACACACAGTGACACATAAATGTTGAAATATCTTGAACAAAAATAGAAAAGGTTATTTCATAGGACCAACTTACGTGCTGAATTCACACACTTGCATGTGAGATGTTTTCTCTGACCTCACCTCTGACACATAACCTAATGTAATAAGAGCAAATAATTAGTGTCTTGTTTCCTGAAATAAAAGTGTGTGATGCAGTGTTTCAGAGCTTGGCCAAGGAAGCGCCTTAGTGAGGTTCATGTTGAGGAACATGGGTTTTTGTACATTTCCCTGGACTACACACATGCAGTTATTTTTGTAGGAAGCAGTGTAGCTCAGTGGCTAAAATCTTAGTTTCCGGATTCTTCACCCTGACAAATTTGGATTTGCATCCTGGCTCATTTTATGTGGGGAAAAAGTTTGGGCCCCAGATTCTCCATCTGCTAAAGTGTTAATAATTGGTAGTACTTACCTCATGAAATGGTTATGGGATTAAATGAAACACTGTATGCAATATTAGAGGATAGCTTCAGAAATGTCTTTAACTGTTTATCATTGGACTTGTGGATGGAATTTATAATATAGTTGTAATATGTTTGTGGCAAATAGTAGATTCCTTCATGTGAACATAATCAAATTCATTTTTATGACCTTAAAAAGCTGATTTCCATATAACATATGGTCATTTCCTACTGTTTATTAACTGTACTCACTCGCTTGTGCCAATTGTTCATATTAAAGCTAAGTCTTACATATTCAGACAATGTCATTCTATCCTGAATCTCTTTTGACCATTTTTTTAAAAATCACAGTGAAAATAGGTCTATGTAACATTTATAATAGACAGTCAATAAACACTAATGGTTCTTAAAGACTAATGAAAGATTGGGGTTGCTGGACTATAGAAACGAATTTGTTTATGTTCACTTTGACCCCATAACTTAAGCATCTGAGGATTGGATGTATTATTTGGCTTAAATTAAAAACCAGCAAGAATTTTTTTTTTAGAGAGCTCTCATTCTGGTTTAACCAAATTCCCTACTGAAAACAAATTCTCTAGTTTCAGTCCCTTCAGGAAATCTAAAGAAAATTCCGCAAGCCCAAGCTTGCCTCGCATTATTCCTTATGGTTTTTTTTTTTTTTTTGTAACCTAATGGAAAGTTCAAGGTTGGAGGAGGGGGTGGATCTCTCTGTATAATCTAAAAACAAAAATAAAAACGGAGTCCTTTCCTATTGTGACAACAATGTCAAAAGCATGCTCAAACTAGGCAATATTAATATGTTGCACTCTGTGTGGTGTAGAGAAAAGACTTCAATTGCAAATCAAATTGCAAGTCATTAATGAAAGAACTAGAAACCAATGAAATGTGAGTTCAAAACCCTGGGTGTGTTTGCAACATTGTCCATCAGGTGGTTTCAAATATAAAGTTACTGTAATAGGTTGGCTAGGTAGACTCACAGAATTCGGCTGCTTGAGGGTTGCAAGGGACATCAAGAGATCATGTGTTCGTTTTACAAATTAGGTAACTGAAGCTTTTAAGATGCTCTGTCACTCATTCAGTCACACAACCACTGTCATACCAAGACAGAAGCCCCAGGTCTCCCTCTGTGTTTTGCATCACCAGAGTTAATCTGGGACTAACTTATTTAACAAGGATGACAACCAAAGACCCTCTTTACAGATAAGGCAAATAATGTTTTAAAATTGAGAAACTAGTTGTAGTACACAAAAAAGACTGAATTTTCCACCAAGCCATCATTTGAACGCGTTGATAAAATACCATCCAGTGAATGATTGATATGAATTGGGGAGCATCATTTACTGAAAATTGTAATGAAGAGGAGATAATAACTCATGCTTATAAAAAATAAAACAGCCTCCCTTATTCAAACATAAAATGTGGACATTTGAAATAACATTTCTGTATAATGATTAAAATGTCTCTTTTTCATTCTAATGTTTAATTATCTTGTTATATTTCCTTTAAAGCTCATTTCAAGTTATATACTGTGTAACTTTTCCTTACCATTTGCTCCTCCCAAAGTCTACCTGCTGGACATCTGTAAGATGACAGAGAAAAGAAAAGGTTTGGCTCTGTGCAGTCTATACAAATCTGGTTATAAAGTTAGGACCAAGTAAATAATTAGCAAGGGATCATTGTTTGAGAATCTTCAGGATGAAGGGACAGTAGTAGGACAAAGGGAGACAGAGTTCTGTAATAGTGCCTGGAAGTGATTTTCATTCAGAAGAACAATGTGATTACATGTTATCAAAAGATTACGGCCATTTACAATCAAGTCCGGGTGTGGCAGCAAGCTCAGGTTAGAATCCAGACTTGGTACCTACTATCTTGTTTTACAAAAAGATTAAATAGCAGGCAGGACCCTTTGACCCTTAGAGATAGTAAGTATAAGGCAGGGACCAGTGCTCAGTACATGGTAGCTACTCAGTTAAAGGTAAATAGCATGATCATCATTATTAATCTCCCAAGTGAATCCTTGCTCATCATGTATATAGACATTTGGTGGCAGAGCTGTGAATAGGTTCTATGTCTCATTTGTTCCTCTTTCTTACCTTGTCAAGTGGTAGTGACATGTGAAGATGAGATGTGGAATTCATGTTTGTTTCCTACATTCTCTATTGTAAAAATATTGTGCACCAATAGCACATAATTTATTGGGAAGTGCTACTAATTTTTATATGACAGATAATTATGTAATAAGTGATGATGTTATTGGGAAATTTATGATATATTTAACAGTCTTTAGGCTGTTGTCACAATATTAGTTCCTTGGGTTCCAGGGGTACTGTTTGGAATTTTAGTCGGGAGAAGGTGTACACGTGAAATGTCTTGCACTCAACAAGTACAGTCAAATTCATTGGTGAAATTCACAGGAAATATATGGTCAACATAATTCAAGAGTTCATAGAAAGATGCAAAAAGACACTGGCAGGCTTATGAAGAAACAAGTCCCTGTGTAACCAGATTTTAATGCTTTCTATCAGTGTATTAGTGTTGCCTCAATTGACACCATTTATAATTCCATTCCTTTTGATTAATAATTGCCCCTAATTGAAAACGCTTATTTAAAAAAAAGTAAATAATTAGTTAACAGGATATGAATTTACTTATTGGGTTTTTCTAATATATCACGAAGCTAGACAGAACTGTGTTTGAAGAGAATATGGGTCTCTGAGCACTTAGAAAATACTGAAAAGATAAGGATTCTCATAATGTAAATATCAACTTTGTCACAGTCCTGGGAAGGGTAAGCCCTTTAAGGTCCAGCATTGAAAAGAAAGAATACAACCCCAGTACAGTAGCATGGAGCTAAACTCCCTGTCTCTAAGAAGCAGCTGGACACTTGAACAACCATCAAGTTCTACATGAATACACAGTCACATGCCATTGATTATAAAATTTCAAAAATGTATAACTTTTTACCCATAATTGACCTGTTTTCCTGTCAGTGAATCAGAGGGACTCTGCTGTCATGACACCTGTTCTGCACTTTCCCAAAGATTCATTTCTAAATAAAAACCGAAAGATACCTAAACTCGAAAAAGGTGTCCTATTTTGGTTGTTATATAATATCGAACTTTAGAGTTCTTCCCACACCATCCAAAAATCAAGATGCATTTTTTTAATTATTGGAAATAAGTGGTCAGGCCAGTTGAAACACCTCTGTCAAATGATTTAACATGACCTACGACATTTGGCCTATTCTTATTTACTGTTTAATTTAGTTTCTTTTAGGTATATCTTTGGAATTCCTCCCCTGATCCTTGTTCTGTTGCCAGTAGCATCATCTGATTGTGATATTGGAGGTAAAGACGGCAGAGTGTATCAGAATGTTCTTATGATCAGCATCGATGACTTGGTACGTGTTTCTTTTCCTCACATTTTAACTCATTGGGAAAATTTGATATGGACTGTTGGCGTTCAGTTTCATATTCAAGTGTTTATATTTCTTGAAAGATAGTGAAGTAACTAAAGAATAAAAGTGAATGAGCTGCTTATAATATATTTTTAGAGTTGGCATTATTACAATCTTTAAAAATAATTCTTTCATAGACCTTCAGACTCTCACAATTATCCTTCTAAATCTTGGTTTCCTTCACTACTACAATGTTTGTAAACAATTTAGCATAACTATGTGCATTTCCTCACCTCCTATTGATGGTCTCTGTAAAAGCATTATATTAGGAGAGGGAAAATAACAGGATTTGACGTTTAAAATTATCATGAAAAGAGGTGTATAGTTATTTTATTTTATCTGAATGTATGTATATGCATATATATTGCATATTTTTATACATGTGTGTATATATAAAATTGGCTGTGAGTTATTTTTTTACTTGCTATGGACATTGATAATAGAGATTAGTTTTTAAAGTAATTTTGGGTTTACAACTTTTACAAAAAAGCTGAGGAGAAAGTAGAGAATTCCTATGTACCCATTCTCAGCACAATTTCCCCTATTATTAATATCTTGCACTTGTGTGGTACATTAGTTACAACTGATGAACCCAAAGTGATACATTATTATGAATTAAAGGGCATAGTTGACATCAATCAGGGTTTACTTCTTGTGTCTCACAGTTCTATGGGTTTTGACAAATGCATGGTGTCATGTATCCACCATTACAGTATCATACAGAATAGTTTCGCTGCCCTTAAAAATCTCCTGTCCTCCACTGATTCACCCTTCTCTCCCTTTCCTTGAACTCATGGCGACCACAGATCTGTTTATGGTCTCTGTGGTTCACCTTTCTCGAATGTCGTACAGCTGGAGTCATGCAGTATGTAGCTCCTTTAGATTCTTTCACTTAGCAATGTATATTAAAGGTTCTTCCATGACTCTTTGTGGCTTGATAACTCATTTCATTATTGAATAAAATTCCATTGAATGGATGCACCACAGTTTGTTTCTCCATTCACTGACTGAAGGATATGTCTTGGTTGCTTCTGAAGTTTGGCAATTATGAATAAAGCTTCTGTAAACATTCGTGTGCAGGATTTTGTGTGGACATACCTTTTCAACTCGTTTGGATAAATACGTAGGAGAATGATTGCTGGATCATATGGTAAGACTATGTTTAGCTTTGTATTAAACTGCCATACTGTCTTCCAAAGTCACTGTACCATTTTGCATTCTTACCAGCAATGAGTGAGAGCTCCTGATGCTTCACAACTTTGTCAGCATTTGGTGTTGTCAGTGATTTAAGTTTTAGCCATTCTAATTGGTGTGTCATGGTACCTCATTGTAGTTTTAACTAGCAATTCCTTAATGTCATATGATGTTGAGCATCTTTTCATATACTTATTGCCATCTATGTGTCTTCTTTGGTGAGGTATCTGAAGTCACATCTTAACTGACATCGTAACAGCACTGAATCTTCTTATCCATGATTATAGACTATCTTTCTATTTATTTAGATTTTTAGAAAACTTTCTTTCATCAGAGTTTTTTACTTTTCCTCATACAGATTCTGTTCGTATTTTGCTAGAGCTGTATTTAAGTATTTTCGTATTTTTGATGCTGTTGTAAACTGTGTTGTGTTTTGAATTTCAAATTCCAAATATTCATTGTAGGTATACAGGGGAACAATTGACTTCTGTATATTAACCTCGTATCCTGCAGCCTAGCTGTGATTGCTTTCTCCCAGGTGGTGGTGTTGTTGTTTGTTGTTGTTGCTGCTCTTGATTCTTTGGGGTTTTCTACATAGGCAATCATGTTATCTACAAAAATTAATTTTTTTTTACAGTTTAAGAGCTGTATTAATATAATGGGATATGTTGATTTAGCAGTAATGAGTACTTGAAGACCCAAATGACAAAGAAAAACCCTCTTAAATGTTCATAAGGTGGGAGAAATTATCTAATTTTTCTCCTCCTTCCACTCTACTGTCTTCTCCAAATACTCAGACTGAAGTGGCATACCGCTTTGGGAAATTCAGTGTTGCCCCTCTTGGAGGGACGTGGGAAATTCAAGATGTTATTAAACACTGTACCACAGAGAACTGCTGATTTTGCCCACTGACAAGAAAAAAAAAGTGCACACTAAATGCTAATTGCTCCATTTCATATTTCATAAAATTTTGACATTTTCTGCATTAATTAATCTACTAAATTAATCTTTTTCCATCGAGATAATTTTTTTTAATTTAATGTTATCATCTGGGTAGGGAATCAACTATTATTAGTTCTACAACATTTCTAAATAATGATATGTGTGTAAAACTCTGCAAAAAAAGAAAAAGAAAAGATGCTGTTGGCAATTCAAAAGGAGGAGAATTTTATCCACCAGATTGATAGCACTTCTTTTCTGGAAATAGAAAGCAGCCTATCTCCTTAGAATACACGGCAACAACAGGAGCAGCAGCAGCAACAGCGACGCTATTCACAAAGCAAACTGTGGCTCCTCTGCTTAAGGAAATTATTTTACAAGACACAGAAGAGTGTATGAACAAATTAACCCAAGTGAATAGCACCACGATCATCTCAAGATTTCTATCAACATGAGGTAATAAATTTGAGAAAAGGGGAAAGTCACAAAGAATTATTCTATCAGCCTGACAGGTAGAGAAGATTCAGTCACTTACCCAGCGTGTATTAGATGCTTTACAGGCATTACTGGGTTTAAATCTCAGGGAGACCATAATAATACTAGCCTTTAAGAAGCGCTTTTTATGTTCCAGGTGTTGACTAATTTAACGCTCACAACGCCCCTGTGAGAGAGGTACTCTTATCACCTTCATTTCACAGAGGAAAGATCTAAGGCTTGGGGCCACCCACTCACGAGGCAGAGCCAGGATCTCAGCCTCTCCTGTTAACCAGCACACTCCCCGGCTTCCCAGTAGCAATCTCTGTGTCAGTTAATTTATTCAGCAACCATTTATGTAGAGCCTGTTACGTGCCAGTTATTATGGAAAACCCTTTGGCATGGAGGGTGGAAGGGGTTTGGAAGTAGTTGCAATGATGGACCAGATATAAGCCCTTCTTTTCAGCAGCTTACATTTGGTGATGGTTAAGTCTTGGTGTGAAGAGCGCAAGTTGCAGCTTGAAAAGGAGTGGCTGCCATACTGTCATTTGAGACAGGCTGGCTGTGAGTCAGATTCGGAAACAAAGAGAGATAAACTGTGTTCTAGGAGGAGCTGTCTGGCACTAGGAGAGAAACCATGTTGTAGGATACTGTGAAGATCACCAGACTTTTTAGACAGTACACCGCGTTAGTAAAAATATTTTGAACCTGCACTTCCAATATACATTTAGGATTTATTTACACGTTTTAGCAATTTCATAGTAATTTTGCATCCATGAGTAATGGTATATACCAAATAATGAAAATTTGAGAAAATGTAATGAAAATGAAAAGATGAGAAAAAAACTAAATGTAGATAGAATTTCTAAAAATTTTCCTCCCACACTGCAGTGGATTGTCCATTGTGGACTCAGCTTTGAAAACACCCCTGACATAGTGGAAGGCATGAGTGGAAACATATGTTATAGCAAGACTGTGAGTGGCCTTGATATGATGGTATTTAGACATAACCAAGGGTCAGTAGTGATCTGATTATCAAAGTAACATTTAATTAAAATTTAAATTTTGAGCATTTATTATGTGAAATGTGAGCCACTAAAAATAAGTAATAGTCCTTGTTTTTCTATAATCTATGAGGGTGAGGGATATACATGTCACTATAATACAAAATGATAATGGCGGTACAATACAAAACAGTTTCACACACAGTATCCTATTTGAGCATTACAGTATCTCTACGAGGTGATAATAATAACTAACACACATTCAGATTTCACTCGGTGCCAGCACTGCTCCAAGCACTTTCTGTGTATTGATTATATAATTCTTATGACAACACCATGCAATGAGGAAACTGAGACCTGAATCAAACCCAGAATTCAAACCCAGGAAAAGCCCTCATTATTATGAGGCAAAACAGGAAATAGCCCTGTTTCTTTGAGGGAGAACACGTGATAGAGAGTTGTGATGATAACATAATGAAAGAAGGGTATCAGGAACAGCAAGAGGGTGACTGGACCAGTTGAACTGCAGGAAAAGGTGATGGGGAGCTGAACAGATGTTTTGAATACTGTTAAAATCATCCAGAGCAGACCAGTAAGGTAGAATTAGTTGTAGAAGGAAGAAAACAGAAATGATGGGAACTATTACATAGAGACCAAATAAGGTGTAGGGTAAGGGTGAGACTCATTTTTCTACCTACCTCAGAAGGAATGGGAGGTTTTTAATAAATAATGGCCCCTTTTGTATATGGTGTACTAAATAAGGAATGCAGATTCCTAGAAGTGGGGTGACTAAGTTAAATAGAGCCAGCATTTTAAGCTTCTTAATATATATTACCAAATCATTTTCCAGAAAGGACCTATCAATTTACAGTTCTTACAGCACTATATGAGATCATCTTTCTTAGCATTGAGTATTTTTATTTTTGATAATATCTGCCAATGCAATGGAAAAACAACCATTTTTTTGGTTGCTAGTGACATTGACTTTTTTTACATTTATTCATCATTTATGTTTTTGTTTGTTTATTTTGCATTGAGATAAACTTCAATATACTTCTTAAAGTGTACAATTTGGTGACTTTAAGTATATTCACAACAACTATCTACTTCTAGAACATTTTCATCACCTTGAAGAATGATAAAACCATTAGCAGTAACTTTCCATTCCCCATCACTGGACACTGGTAGCCATTAATCTACTTTCTGTCTCTACTGATCTATCTCTTCTGGGTATTTCATATAAATGGAATAATACAATATGTAGCCTTTAGTATTGGGCATCTTTCACTTAGCATAATGTTTTCAAAGTTCACACATATTATAGCATGAATCAGTACTTCATTTCTTCTTATAGATCAATAATCTATTGAATGGATTTACCACATTTTGTTTGTCCATTCATCAGCTGATGGACATTTGAGTTGTTTCAACTCTTTGGCTTCAAATGTTGGTTGTACAAGTTTTTGTGCAATTCTCTTTGATACATACCTACAGGTGGAATTGCTGGGTCATATGGTAACTCTTTGTTTAACTTTTTAGGAAATACCAAACTATTTCCAGAGTGGTGCGGCCACTCACACCAGCACCACACCAGCAGTGTATGAGCACTCACATCAGCAGTGTGTAAGCATTCCAGTTTGTCCAAATCCTCACCAAAACTTATTGTCTGTTTTTAACTTTAGTCATCCTGGTGGGTGTGAAATGATATCTCACTGTTCCTTTGGTTTACATTTCCCTGATAATGAATGAAGTCAATCATCTCTTCAATATTGACTGTTATTATTGATACAGCATACATTTATGTATCTTCTTTGAAGAATTTTTTTTCAAATTTTTGCCCACTTTTACATTGGGTTGTCTTTTCAACCTACAGACTGGGAGAAAATATTTGCAAATGATGCGACTGACAAGGGCTTTATTTCCAAAATATACAAAGAGTTCATACAACTCAATAACAAAAAAACAAACCAATCAAAAAATAGGCAGGAGACCTAAATCGACATTTCTTCAAAGAAGACATCTAGATGGCCAATAGGCACATGAAAAGATGCTCAATATCACTAATTATCAGAGAAATGCAAATCAAACCTACAATGAGGCATCACCTCACACTGCTCAGAATGGCCACCATCAAACCCCATCAAAGACCATAAACAATAAACACTGGAGAGAGTGTGGAGAAAAGTGAACCCCCCTACACTGTTCGGAATGTAATTTGGTGCAGCCATTATGGAAAACAGTATGGAGATTCCTTAAAAAACTAAAAAATAGACTTACCATATGATCCAGCAATCCCACTCTTGGGCATACATCCAGAGAAAACTCCAATTTGAAAAGATACATACACAGTGATGTTCATAGCAGCACTGTTAATGATAGCCAAGACATGGAAGCAACCTAAATGTCCACAGACAGATGAATGGATAAAGCAGATGTGGTATATACACAGGGAGAGAGTGAAATACTACTCAGCCATAAAAAATAATGAAATAATGCCATTTCCAGCAACATGGATGGACCTAGAGATTATTCTTACCAAGTGAAGTAAGTCATACAGAGAAAGACAAATATATGGTACCATTTATATGTGGAATCCTAAATATATGTGTATCCTAAAAAAATGATATAAATGAACTTATTTACAAAAGAGAAAGAGACTCACAGACATAGGAAACAAACTTATGGTTAACAAAGGGGAAAGTGGTGTCAGGGGGAGGGATAAATTAGGATTTTGAGATTTGCAGATACAAACTACTATATATAAAATGGATAAACCACAAGGACCTACTGCATAGCACAGGGAACTACATTCAATATCTTGTAGTAACCTATAATGAGAAAGAATATATATCTGTATAACTGAATCACTACGCTATACACCAGAAATTAGCACAACATTGTCAATCAACTATACTTTAATAAAAAATAAAAATAAAATCTATTAAGAGGATAAACAATTTAAAAATAAATTGGAATCTCTTTTTATTGTTTGGTTGTGAGAATTTTTTATATATTCTGGATACTAGAGCATTTTATCAGATTTGCAATTTGCAAATATTTTCTCCCATCCTGTGGGTTGTCTTCACTTTCTTTATGTTGTCCTTTGAAGTACAAAGGCTTATTTTGATGAAGTCATGCTTTCTGTTTTTGGTAATGCTTTTGACGTCATATTTAAGAAAGTATTGCCTAATCCAAGGTCACAAAGATTTATGCCTATATTTTTTTCTAACAGTATTATAATTTTGGTTCATATTTAGGTATTTGATATATTTTTAGTTAACGTATGTACACATATGAGGAAGGGATCCAACTTCATTCTTTTCCAGTTGTTCCTATGCCTTTTGTTGAAAAGACTGTTTTCTCCAATGAATTGTCTTGGCACCTTTATTGATAATCAATTGTACCAAAATATATGGGTTTATTTCTGGATTTTCAATTCCATTCCATTGTTTTTATGTCAGTACCACAAGTCTTGATCATGGCAGCTCAGTAGTTAGTTTTAAAATTGGAAGTGTGAGTCCTCGAACTACTTTCTTCATTTTTAAGATTGTTTTGGTTCTTAGGGGTCCTCATCACTTATACTAGGTCAATTGTTGATATTTATTCCATGAATTGTTTACATTTTTAAGGGATTCTGTTATTACAAAACTTTAGAATTTAAATACAGTACAAAACTCTGGTGATGCCATGCCTCTGTGCAATAATTAAACCACAAAACTCCACAAAAAACCACAAAACACCACAAAACACACTTTCAAGCACAGCCAAGTCTGAGGCATGGACAAAAACAATGACAGTGGACAGAGTGGTGACCAGCTTAAGGAAATCTTCTCCCTATCATCCTCAAGATTCTTTGCCATTCTTTTATTGGCTTCTATTGATAATCCCATCATTTGGTAGGAGCATTAGCAAGGACTTCCAGCACACTGTTGAAAAGGAGTGGTGTGAGGAAACATCCTTGCCTTCTACCTGCTTAGCGGGAAAATTTCGTGTTCTTTACCATTAAGTAAGACATTAGCTATAGATTTTTTGCATAGTCTTTGTTAAGATGAGGAAGTTCCCTCTTTTCTAGTTTGTTGAGAGGTTTTTCATGAATGGGTGTTGGATTCTGCCAAGTGCTTTTTCTGCAGCAAATAATAAGATCATGTGATTTTTTTTTAAAAGTTTGTTTATGTGATGGATTACATTAATTGATTTTCCATTGTTGAATCAGCTTTGCATGCATGGAATAAACCCCCCTGCTTGTGGCATATAATTCTTTTCATGTTTTTCTGGATTTGATATGCTTATATTTTGAGAATTTTTGCATCTATGTTCATGAGAGATACTAGCCTGTAGTTTTCTTGTTATGTCTTTGTCTGGTTTTAGTATTAAAGTAATGCTGGTCTCATAGAATGAGTTAGGAAGTGTTCTATCCTCTGAAAGAGATTATAGAGAATTGGCCTAATGTCTTCTTTAAATATTCGTTAGAATTCACCCATGCACCCATCTGGACCTGGTGATTTCTGTTTTGGAAGGTTATTAATTATTGATTCAATTTCTTCAATAGATACATTGAATAGGACTATACAATAGGACTATTAAGATCATCTGTTTCTTCTTCTGTGAGTTTTGGTCACACGTGATTCTTGAATCTTAAAACACATGTAGATTTTGCCAAAAGGAGCAGAGCAGAGTTGGGGGGGGTGCTCCCGCAGGGAGGGGATAGATCATCTTGTAAAGGAATGTCAGTAAGAAACCAACTGGCATGGTGCAGTTGGGTTGTGGGGATGCAAGATGAGAACCAAACCCTCAGAGGAAGCCTGGACCACTGAGTCCTGTGCCCATCATCATACAAAGGAATTTGGACTTTCTTTCTAAGTACCAGGAAGTCACTGAGGAGTTTGGAGCAGGGAAAGACACTGAATATAAGCACCACAAGAATAGGAATCTTTGTCCTTTGTGTTCACTGCTGTATCCCAAAGGGCTAGAAGTCTCAATAAATATTTGATGAATGAATGAAGACTAACACCATCAGATTTTCATCTTATAACTGGTTTCTGGCAATGATGTAGATAATTTGTGGCTTAGAATGGAAAGCAAGGAGACAGTGGGAAACACCTTCAGTAATTTAGATGAGGATTATCGATGTGTGTGGACCAAGGCAGTGATTCATAACTTTAGGGTGCTTCAGAATGAACTGAAAGTTTCATTAAAACACAAATTGCTGGGCCCTACTCCTAGAGACTCTGATTTTTGAGGAATTTTCATGATCTGGGAATTCCACTGGATAACTTCATGCATGTCCCTGACTCACATGGAAAGAATTCAGAAATTCTTACGAATAGAATTTAAAATAATACCCTGATTTCAGTCTGACACTTAAATTCTATTGCATCAGGTCTGCAAAGCTGTGTATTACACTCTGGGTATCGGCTGCTAAGAGGTTGGTTTGATTTTCAGTATTTAGCTCAGCCAAGTAACTAAAAAACAGACCATACATTCAATTAGCCATTATTTTAAAGTTACCCCTTTTCATTTTAGAATCCATGATTAAACATCTATTTTAAGGATAAATAAAGCAACCTTCTGCAGCATGGGAAAATATATTTTCATTGACAGCCTTGATTAGATTGCTTTTCTGTGAAACAGCATTGCAGTGCAGTGTAAGGGACACTGAGTGAAGGATCAGAAGACCTAATTTAGTTACTAGCTTTGTTATTAGCAAGCACTGTGATCTTATATACTTCATTTAACCTCTTTGGCACTTTTCAATCCCCTATAAATTATCTCTGGGGTCTATTATACTGCTCAAATTTTTTAAGACATGGAAAAAAAAATCACATTTTATTTTCTTCTTTCCCTTCCTCCTTTTCCCTATTACTGGCCTGAAATTGATTATATTCCTCCTTTTATAAATATTTATCAGTCCTCTACTATATGAAATGCTCTGTGTTAAACATTACGCTTCTAAAGAATAACAGTAATAATAAAATAATAATAAACTGTCAGTCTCCAATGGCCATATAATCAAAGACTGGAGTGAAATTTATTCAGAGACAGTTATCTTACAAGGCAACAAATAAACTATAGTTGGAGAAGAAAAGACTCTTCTTTCCCTTATTGAATAGTCCTAGCACCCTTGTCAAAAATCAGTTGACCAAGGATGTATGGGTTTATTTCTGGACTCTTCAGTTACATTCCAGTATCACACTGTCTTTATTATCATTGCTTTGGAGTAAAGTTTGAAAGCAGGAAGTGTGAGTACCTCTGGTTTGTTCTTTTTCAAGATTGTTTTGGCTATTTCTGTCCCTTGCAATTCCATATTAATTTTAGGACCGCCTTGTTAATTTCTAAAAAGAAGTCGGTTGGGATTTTGCCAAGGATTTTATTCCACCTATAGAGCAATTTGATAGGTACTGTCTTTTTAACACTGCATAATAATGCTTCTGATCCATGAACATGGGATATTTTTTTCCATTTATTTAGATCTTTTAAAATTTCTTTCAACAATATTTTGTCATTTTCAGACTGTAAGCTTTGAGTTCATTTTGTTAAATTTATTCCTAAATATTTTATGTGTCTTTGATGTTGGTGTAAGTGGAATTGTTTTCTTAATTTTATTTTAAAATTGTCTGTGATCTTTAACTCTGTACTCCTTGTATACTTCGCTAAGTTTGTGGCTTACTTCCCCATACAAGTCTATAAGTATCTGAAGGACTGTTTATGTTTGATTCATCTTTGTATCCAACACACAGAGTAGTTTTTCATATAATAATAATATTAATTGTAATAATATATAATAAATAATTTGTGAGCTGTAAATCAACACCATAAATTAATGGAAACCCAGAACTTGTTTCAAATAGGCTAAGAAGTCTTTTTTCTTGAACATGTTTGTTTGGAAATTTGTTATGAGTCAAATGTCAGATACTTTTCTGATCCTAATACAAACTAGTTTTAGATGTTACACAATACTACTTTATACATAAAAAATTATTTGCCTAAACATAACTCATGACTGAATGATGTAACTCTTAGTCAGCACAGCAAAGTCTGGTTAAAAATATAAAGGCTGTTAGAGAAGGCCAAATACTTTCTAGGTATGTCTAGTTGCAGGCATAAAAAGAGCTGTCCTTTATGTTATTAAATTATAAGGTCTAATGACTAATAAGTTATAATTGGCTTTTACAATTTCCAATATCTTTGTGTCTCTATTCCAGCAACCCTCACAGATTTAACTTCCATCTTGGCATAGATAATTTTCAAATAACCTCAGATCTGTACCTCTTCCGTGAACTTTAGAACCATTCAATTCTAATACCAATTAGAAATCTCTACCCTGATGTACTGTGGGAGATCATGCATAATTAAAGACTAATTATCATCACTTTTAGCGTGTTCCTCCATCTACATTCTCTGTCTTAGGGAACAGTACTTGCTCAATCATTTAGTCAGGAAAGCCTGGAATCACTCTTGACACCCTTACTCCTTCATTTCACCCATCACCAAATCCTACAGAGTATATCTCCTTAACACGTGTATGAGTTATTTACTCTGTTAATCTCCACTACCTTAGCTTGAGTTCAAGTAGTCATCAAATTTTACTGGAACCACTTCTGTAGCCTTCAGTAGACCCCTGGCTGATCTCCCTACCTCCTGTATGCATCTGTCCTCTTCATTGGCACTTGGGTTATCTTCCCAAAATTCAAATCTGATACTCTCTTTCTCTCCTTTTCAGTAACTCTTTAATACTTTAAAGTCTCTCTCCCTTAATACCGATCAGACTTTGATCTTGCATTTGATTGGTTTGCTAACAGAGGCAGCTAAGAAAAATGATCAAATTGCAATCAAAGATTATTTTAGAAGTATCTATAAATATATTGTTTAAAAAATTGTAGTTAACAGAGAAAATATTTAAATTGACTAAAATAAAAGGTAAATTCTTTACTAAATCAAGTTATGCTAGAAGATAAAACACATTTCCTGTGTACAAAATTTAACAGCATGACTGAAGCAGTTGCAATTTAACAGGAGTAAACTTTTAAGAGATGAGTCTTTTTGTTCTATTAATGACATTTTAAGTTATAAAAATTAAATTAAAATATACCAATTAAAAGACAGAGATTCTCTGAGTAGATTAAAAAAAATAAGACCTAACTATATGTTATCTACAAAAAACCCACTTTAAATATAAATACATACATAGATGAAAAGTGAAAAAATGGAGAATGATATGCCATGTTAATACTAATCAAAAGAAAGCTGCAGTAGCTATATTTATGTCAGACAAAGCAGACTTCAGAATAAAGAAGACTTCAGAATAAGAAACACTACCAGGAATAAACAGGGGCATTATATACTAAGAAAGGGGTCAGTTCTCCAAGAAAATATAACAATCATTAATGCGATTGTGCCTAAAAACTGCACTGAAATCTGGGGAGCAAAAACTGATAAACTGCAAGAAGAAGCTGATAAATCCACTATCATAATTGAAGAATTCAACACCCCCTACCAGTAACTGAAAGATTCAGCAGGCAGAAAATCAGTAGGGATGTAATTGAACTAAAAAGCTCTATAAATTAACCATACCTAATTGACATTTGTAAAATAATTCATCCACAAGAACACAATGCCCATTTTTTGCAGGCTCACATGGAATTTTCACTAGGGTTGAACACATTCTGAATCACAGAACATATTTTAACAAATTAAAAAAATGGAAATTGTGCAAACTATCCTCTCAAACCAAAATGTAATTAAACTGGAAATCAACAACAGAAAGATAGATGGAAAATCCCACAATATTTGGAGATTTAAAAACACACTTTTAGATAACATGTGGCTCAAAGAAGAAATCTCAGAGAAATTTAAAAGTATTTTGAACTAAATGAAAAGAAAATACAAATTAATAAAATTTGTGAGACACAGTAAAAGCAGTGCCTAGTGCACTGAATACATATATTAAAAAAGAAGAAAGATATAAGTTACTTCTCTCAGCTTCCATATTAGGAGAATAGAAAAGAAAGAGCAAATTAAAACTAAATTAATTAGAAGAAAAGAATTAGCAAAAAATTTTGAAGAAATTGAAAACAAGAAATTAATAGAGAAAATCAATGAAACCAATATCTGGTTCTTTGCAAAGATAAATAAAATTGGTAAACCACTCTCTATCCAGGCTAACCAAGAATATAAGAAAGAAGACATAAATTACTAATGTTAGAAATAAAAGAGGGGCCATTACATTCCACAGATATTAAAAGTATAATAAAGAGGAGTATTATTATGATGGTTAATTTTATGTGTCAACTTGGCTAGGCTATGCTTTGCAGTTACTTGGTCAAACAGCAATTCAGATGATGCTGTGAAGATATTGTTTAGATGTTATTAACATTTAAATCAATAGACTATGAGGAAAACAGGTTAAGTGATCCTTTATGATGTGGATGATCCTCATTTGTTATGGACTGGAAGTGTATGTTATTCCCAAAATTCATACACTGAAACCCTGAACTCAAATGTATTAGGAGGTGGGGGCTGTAGGAGGTAATTAGTTTTAGATGAGGTCATAAGGACAGCTATTCATGATGGGATTAGTGCCATTATTAGAGGAGGAAGAGACACCAGAGCCTCCTCTCTCCATTGTGTGAGGATACAGTGAGAAGATGATTCCTGTAAGCCAGCAGGGAGGTTCTCACCAGGAACCAGATTGACTAACACCTTGATCTTGGACTCTCCAGCCTCCAGAACTGTGAGAAATAAATATGTTATCTAAGCCACCTAGTCTGTGGTATTTTGTTATTGCAACCTGAGCAGACTAAGACATCATTCAGTCTCTTGAAGGCTGTAAGAGTAAAGACTGAGCTCTTCCAAAGAAGAAAGAATTCTGCCTCCAGACTGCCTTCAGACTCAAGACTACAGCATCAGCTTTCCTGGACAACCAGCCTATTGCTGTATCATGCAGATTTTGAAATTGCCAGACCCTACAATCACATGAGCTAGTTACTTTAAAACTTTATATATATATATACAATGGTTCTACTGGTTCTGTTTTCCTGGAGAACATTGCGTAATACAATTATAAACAATTCTATGTCCAAAAATTTGATAACTTAGATGAATGAATCAATTCCTTAAAAGATACAAGTGGCCAAAACTCACACATGAAGAAATAGGTGATCAGGATAGGTCTATTTTCTCTATTAAAGAAATTGAGTCTACAATTAATAACTTTACAAAACACAAAATTCCAAGTCCAAATGGTTTCGCTGATGAATTCTACCAAGCATTTAAGAAAGCAAATATGCTAACTCTCTACAAACTCTTGTAAAAATAGAAACAGAGAGAATAGTTACTCATTCTTTGAGGCCAGCATCATTTTAATACCAAAACCTGACGATGGCCTTATGTGATAGGAAAGCTCTTTTAGGAATCCAATAGGGATTTATTATAAACATTCTCAGTAAACTAAGAATGGACAATAATTTATGCAAACTGGTAACATTTATTTACAAAAACCTACAGTTAATATCATACTTAATGGTGAGAAACTAGATGCTTTCCCTTACAACTAAGAGCAAGTTAATAACGTACTCTCTCACCTCTCCAACATCATTTGAGAAGTTCTAGCTAGTCCAATAAGATAAGGAAATAAAATACATACAGAAGGAAGAAAAAAGGTTTTTGTTTTCAAATGACATGATTATCTTCATAAAAAAGTCCAAAAGAATCAACAGAAGAACTCATGGAGCTAATAAGCAATTAAGCAAGACAAGGTTGCAAGATACAAGACTAATTACAAAAGACAGTGCTTTTCTATATACATTCAGTAATGAGCAATTGGCATTTGAAATTAAAAACACACCACCATTTACATTAACATAAAAATGAAACAATCAGGTGTAAAATCTAATAAAATATGTACAATATCCATATGAGAAAAACTATAAAACTCTGATGAGAGAAACAAAAAGAACTGAATAAATAGAGAGACATTCCATGTTTATGGATAGGAAGACTCACTATTGTTAAGATGTCAATTCTTCCCAGTCTGATCAAGGCAATTCCAATCAAAATTCAAAAGTTGTTCTGTGCATATGAAAAACCTGATTCCAAAGTATATGGAATGTCTAAACACCCAGACTAGTCAACACAATATTGAAAAAGAAAACAAAGTCAGAGTACTGATATTACCCAAACTTGAGACTTATTATAAAGCTAGAATAATCAAAAAAGTGTGGTATAGATGAAAGAATATACAAATCAATAGAACATAATAGACAGCCCAGTATAGACCAACACTAATACAGTCATCTGATCTTTGACAAATGATCAAAGCCAATTCAATGGAGAAAAAGATAGTCTTTTCAACAAATGGTCTAGAACAATTGAACAGCTACACACAAAAAAATAGAACTTACAATTTTCCCAAAAATTGACTAAGAATGGTTCATAAACTTAAATGGAAAACTAAACTATGAAACTCATAGAAAATAGCATAAGAAAAAAAACTAGGTAATCTTGGATTTTGTGATAACTTTGTAGGTTTAACACTCAATAGTACAATCCATGAAAGAAACAAAAAATGGAGTTGGACTTCAATAAATTAAAAGCCCTACCCTGAGAGAGACACTGTTAAGAGAATGAAAAGACAAGCCACTGGGAGGAAATATTTTCAAAACACATGTCAGATCAAAGTCTTGCACTCAGAATATCTGAAGAACTGTTAAAACTCAGAGATAACAAAGGAAGCTATTCAGTAAAAAAAAATGGGCAAAATACTGGAAGACACCTCACCAAAGAAGATATACACATAATAAATAAGCATATGACACAATGCTTAAGATCATATGCCACCGAGAACTGTAAATTAAAACAATGAGATAGCACCACACAACGAACAAATGACTAAAATTGAAACCCCTCACACCAAATGCTGGCAAGAATGTGGAGTAAAAGTTACTCTCATTCATTGTCAGTGAGAATGCAAAATGGTACAGCCATTTTGGAGGACAGTTTGGCAGTTTCTTACAATGGTAAACATAAATAATCATACCATGAAATACCTCACCTAGGTATTTACCCAAATGAGTTGAAGACTAATGTTCACATTAAAAGTGTCATGCTAATGTTCATAGAGACTTTGATTATTCATAGATGCCAAAAATGGAAGCAATCAAGATGTCCTTCAACAAGTAAATGGATAAACAAATGTGATATATCCATTCAGTGGAATGTAATCAGTGATGAAAAGAAATGAACTATCAAGCCGCAAAGGGACATGGAGGTATCTTAAATGCATATTGTGTAAAAGAATCCATTCTTGAAGGGCTACATACTGTATGATTCCAACTATATGATACTCTAGAAATGAAAAAACTATGGAGACAGTAAAGAGATCAGTGGTTGCTAGGGATTGGGGAGGGAAGGTGGGGATTACTAGGTAGTGCTCAGGATAACTTTAGAGAGGTGAAGTTATTCAATATAACACTTTAATGGCGGATACACGACATACATTTGTCAAAACCCATAGAACTTTACAGCACAGTGAGTGAACCCTAATATAAACTATGAACTTCAGTTAATAATAATGTAACAATATTGATTCATGAATTGTCACAAAGCTACCATACTAATGCAATGCATCAATAATACAGGAAATAGTGGATGGAGGGGAGGGGATATATGCAAACTCTCTGTCTGTTTTTCTAGTGTTTCTGTAAACCAAAAGTTGCTTTTAAAAGTGAAGTCTATTTTAAAAGAGTGGCATAAAATGCTTAATTAATTAAAAAATAAAAGACTAGTAGAACTTCTTTTATGGCTACATAAATTCTACAAATCCAATGTGCTCTTTTATGCACAACTGATTGCTAAGGAGGAGATAATTACACATCTATATACAGTTTTCTAGGCGGAATGAGATTAAGAACCAACCTCTTATTTCTTGAGGTCCCATGATATTAGATTATTTATGAAAGAGTGGATCGTTCCTGGCTGATATCCACTGACAGGGTGAATTCATCGCAAGGGAAAGGAATCTTGACTGGTTACCTGGACTTAACACGAGGCTCAAGATATTTGTTGGGGGAAGTTTACTCTGGAAAAGAGTGCAAGGATTGGCATCCTTTCAGATCCAAACACTCTGCCACTGCAGGTCCCTTTGGAAGCTCACACTACCTTGATGGCAAACGTGGTGTAGTAGGAAGAGCACGGGCTTTGTAACTGGGCGAACCTGTGTCTGTGTGGTAGCTTTGCCTATCATTAGTTTTCCCACCTATTTGTGAACTGGCTTTGTCTGAGATTATGGGGTGTAATGGTTTTGGTGACTGTTGTGGTGTTGTGTATTGTTTAACATCATCAATCATTCTAAGAAGAGGACATTTCTGCGATAATGGTGATGAAAAATTAATCAGTCGATCTAAGAAAGAAATAGAAAATTTTATTAGAGTCAAATTTGAGGATTATAACCCAGGAAGAGCATCTCAGAAAGCTCTGAGAACTGTATCACCATGAGTCATTTGGCTTTAAGCTGTGGCCTATCAGTAGCAACCAGGGTTTCTTGCTTCTTTCAGATCCAGAAAAATGAACATTCTTTTGCCTATAACTCACTAACCAAGATGCTAACTATATTCACATTGGGTTACCTATGAAATAATCCTTATGCCAGTAGAACTCCAAGGCACTGATTGCTACTTAGACCTCGGTTTTTTTGAGGCAGTTGCTCTAGGAGGGAAGATGGGATAACTCTTATCGATGTGGTATCTAAGTCTTAGACCACTCAAAGCCCAACCCAGAGGTAGGAGTGGCTTTAAGTTCCATTAAAAAAAAACCCATTTGACTGCACAATAATGAAGACAGGAGGGAGAGGTAAGATGTGGAAAGAAAACCACAATGTCCATTGAAATAGGCGTGTAGGTAGTTCCAGCAGCCAGGAAAATGACTCGGACATAGTAAAGGCCATGATCCCTCTCCACAGCTGGAGGGGAAACATTCCTGCTTGTCACTAGAGAAACAGCTTTACGCGAAAGAAGTGGTGATTTCATGAAGGTCACCATCCCTAGAGGCAGCTCTTGTCAGCAGGACAAGGAGACTAAAAGGAAGAATCTGAGGAGTTTATCACAGAGCACCCATGAGATAAACCACGGGAAATTTCAGAAATGACATGTCACTTCGAGAGGAGTTCATATTCAGAGGGTAGGAAGTTAAAGGCTTATGTTATGATAATGTGTGTATAAAAAAGAAGAGTGACTTTATATTATAATCGTTGCATAGACACACATGTAAAGGTTTCCCAAAAAGAAAAGGCAAAGACTTTATACAACTATGTGTGTGTGTATATATATATATACCCATCTCCCTCCCCAAATCCCCCCAAAATATATATATGCTTATTAGTCTATGTATGTATGGATATGTATAATTAAGAGAAGGTAATTGATACCATAGAGTCCACAGAGCTAATCTATGAATAATGAATGATTCTGAAGAAAATATAACAAATGAAAAAGATGGAACAATTCCAGAGTTGAGATATATTTCTGTATTAAAATATGTATAGGTATATATATATACACACACACATACATATATATATATATATATAGTCTGTTGATTATATATCAACAATAATAACAAGAGACAAACACTAGGAGAAATCAAGGAGAAATTTTTCAACAAGCATCCTTTCTGGAAGAATAAAGAGAAAGCATTTCCAATAAAGGAAAATTTACCCTACTTTTTTTTTTTTTAACCAATTTTTATCTCTAGTTGAGCAATTTCTACTTTGATTTGTGATTGCAAGGGCATGAATCCACAATCCTAGTCCTAGGAAATTTTATTCAATGTGCCAAAGAACACAAAGATACACAAATCTCAGTAAGGATACAACTTACGTATCTTAAACAGTAACAACAAAAACTGACCCTCAGATTAGTTCAGCCAAACAAGATATTAATAAACATCAGTAATAGAGAAATGGTGATATAAAATGACCACCATTAAATATTGAACTATTTAGTGATGTCTAGTTATTGTAATAACAGAAACACAATAATAATATGCTTCACTTGAAAACTAAAATTCAACCATGTGGTTACTGAAGGACTGAGAGGAAGTAAACAAAATGATAAATTTCTTTTCTTATAGCAGAATGACCAATAGATATGTTTACTATTTCTATTGAGAGAAAATGAAATTTTAAGTTTTTGGAAAACATTTTCAAAAGAATTCTTCTTTATAAACCAAAATTACAAAACAAATGAAAAGGATCATAAAGAAATAGTAATGAATACCTGACAATAAATATAAATTATTTTAAACTCTGAACTTAAGTAGGACTAATTGTATGAAAAAAATACATTATATGAGAGATACTCCTGAAACGAAACATGCAAAGTTTTAAAAAAAAATTCTTACTATAAAATGTAGAAACTGATCATTAAAAGACAAACAACCTAAGAAAACAGTTAAGAACAGGCTATTCACAGGCAAGGAAATGCAAATTGTCGATTAACATGAAAGGAAGCTAATCCCTTAGTAGTCATGGAAATGCAAATTTAAGCTATAATGAGGCACATATCACGATTGGTAAAATTGTTACAGGCTAATGACATCTGGTGCTAGCAAGGGTGTGACAAAATGGGTTCCCTTATTTGCTGGTGGAAGCGTGAATCATTTTTACCAAACATCACGATTTTTAAATGAATATACCATTTCCTTCAGCAAATCTCATTACGGGAACCAATTCTACAAAAATACAAACATTTATGTAAAAGGAGATAATATACACATAGACATACACACACACATTCACACCCAACGACGTCTTTTATAGCACTGCTTGTTGTAGCAAATGTTGACCTTGTTCCTCAGTAAGAGAAGTGTGGACTAAACCTTGGAATAATATACCTAATATAGAATATTATGCAGCTATGGAAAAACTGTTCTAGATGTGTTTGACCTAGAATGATGATCATAATATTAAGTGAAAATAATACAAACCAAGTTGAAGAATAATGTATATACTATGATATTATTTTTTAAATGGTAAAGGAAAGTACCTTCATAAGCCCTCTGTATGCATGTGTATGTGTGAATTTTGTATACATGTATGCATATCACACATATGCATAGGTTTTTCAAGCAAGAAAGATATTCTCTAATCTAAAGATCAACTGCTAATATTAATCACTTCAGATAGGTGATTCTCGTGGGGGCAATGGGGAGAAACTGAAAATTTTTACATTATATACCTGTGTTGTTTGAATAATGAGAAGCCAGCAATATACATGGCATTAAAACATTTTTAAGTTATGTTCAAAATAATTTAAAAAGTTAAAAGATGGGAAAACTATATCATGCAAACCAGAATCAAGATACCATAGTACAAATAGGGCGAGAAAATATTTTATTGCCCAAACTTAAACACTGTCGACTGAAATAAATGCGCAGCCTAAAAGTTAAGAGTTCTGTTTTATTTGGCGGGAGGACTCGAGCTGGGATGACAGCCTCTCAGATCGCTCTGAGGGACTGCTCCCAAGAGGTGGGGGAGGATCTAGGATATATAGGAGCTTTACAGTAAAAGCCAGGTAGTTGGAACAATAAAAGATTACTTGTTATCTAAAGAAAACCAGGCATCTCAAGTTAAAGAATTTAGTGCTTTTCTGTGTATGGGAGGAAGCAAACATTTGGGGTCACTGAATTCATTCCTTTGACAAGCACCTAGCTATCTAGGGCCAGTGTCCTGTCCTTTCTTATTCTGAGTCCCCTCAGAGTGCACCACTGTGAGTGGCTGCAGAGGCCGGGCTGCAGGTCTGTCCCCACTGGGGGGTGGCGGCAGCCGCTGATGCCTTGGTTTCAGCATTCTTTGTTTACTGATATGTCTGCAGTATTTTCACTCACAATGCAGTATTTTTGTTCACAACACTTTTAAGAATGAACGGGGGAGCTAACCAGATAGGCTGTCATTCTGGTATGATCCAGAACAATCCCAGAAAACTGGGATTACATCTTGGTGATGTAACGTACAGCACAGTGACTATAGTAATAATACTGTATTGTTTATTTGAAAGCTGCTAATAGAGTAAATCTTAAAAGTTCTCTTCACAAGAAAAAAATTGTGCCTATGTGTAGTGATGGATGTTAACCAGACCTATTAAACTGGACTTACTGTGGTGATTATTTGGTAATATATACAAATATCATATATTGTTGAACACCTGAAACTAATGTCAAATGTCAATTATGTCTCAGTTTTTTAAATGACTGGGGTTTGATGTAGCTAAGGCTAGAATTCATGGTTTCAGTGTAAGGTGGGCCACTTTACAGGCAAGAGAAATATTATACTCCTATCTTGGTATTCACCTCTCTGGGTAAAATCACCTCTGGGTGGAATGCTGATATTAAATGATATTTAAAAACATTTAACTTCTTAAGAAATCAGTCACTGTGGCTGCAAGACTAATTACAGGTGCAGTCCTTAAATGATAGCATGTTAATTTTCTGCTGATTCCTCCACTGGTCTATGTGAACAATCTTAGTAAACAAGTCCCTAAAAATAGTTTATTTTACAAGCATTGTTTTCAAAGAGAAGTGTGTGTGTGTGTGTGTGTGTATTATATAATAAATATAAGGTGATATATTATTGTATGGATATGGGTAGTACTGCTATACTGTGTATTGTTCAGCTTTTTACTTGTTGTTATGATCGAGTGGTGACTTCTGAACTCCTTACATGCCAGACTGGAAACTAGAAGTCCTACAAGCAACTCTGTTTTCATACTATCTCTTTGATTTATATAGTATTTAATTAAGTGATATAATTAAATAATAAATATAACTTAGTGTTAAGGAATTGACTTAGTACATATGCAACTCAAATTGTGACTGCAAAAATACACAAATACATCAGAAACTAGACTGCTAGTTTGTATACTGTCTGCATTAGTCAATACGTTTGATTGGGATTGATTATCTCAGAGAGTTAGTTAAATGGAGATTAGTTAATCAGTCCTCATACATATATTCATGTGTGTGCATATGCATATACATTTGAATATATGCTTATACATAATATCTTTTTTTTGAAAGATTTTTATTATAGGCATAAATTTTATTATAAGCATATGCCCCTGTTTATAAATATTACCTCAAAACAAATATCATATCTGCTTAATATTTCACCTTATGTTTCACCATTAATTCTACCATCTATTATCAGCTATTTTTCTATTTTAGCTTTGCTTTCTTTATGTGAATAGATTTTATATGGGACTCAACTTACTTGGCCTTTTAATTGGCATTGGGCACTACGGATCACCACCATCTTAAAACAATCTATCCCCTGGTTTCTTTCTAACTTTCTGGCTTCTCTATGTATATGTCTATTTGGCATCTGTTCTTGCATCTCTAAATGTCAACTCAAACTTCATCTGTTTAAAACCAAGCACATACTTTATTCATACCACTTCATCTACTATTCCCTATCTCAGTGAATGGCAACACAGTATATTCTGTTGCACACACCAGAAACCCAGGAATCATCCCTGGTATGTCAATCTTCCTTAACTTTAATTCTCAAATCATGTTATATTGGCTTTCTAGATATTTCTCAAATCTGTTCACCTATCTCTACGGTCTTTCCCGCCACCAAGTCCAATAAACCATTATCTCGAGCACTAAGTAATAGCCTCCTAAATATTAACACATATATGTTCTTGAACCCTTCCAGACCATTCGCCATGCTGCTATTAATATGATCTTTGTAAAAGGTATTTAGTCATTAATCATTGCTTTTAGGATCAAGACAAAGCTCCTGAACATGTCCTTAAGCCCCTCCTGCATAATTTAGTCTCTTCCAGACCTTCCGGTTTCATATGGAACCAGTGATTTCTGTTGCTTTCTCAGCTTTAAACCTGCTTTCTGTTGGTCTCTTTCTCCCAGCAGCCCCCCTGCCATTGCTCCCTCCCACTAAACTACAGCCATACATGGTGTTTTCTACATCTTCAGTCCTCCTCTATTTTCTCTTTCTCTAGTTCACTCAAGCTTCAGATCTCAGTTAAAGTTCTTTTCTCAGGGAAGTGTTTGCTGAAGTTCCTAAGTAACATACTTCCTGTATAGGCCTCCACGGTAGCATATACCTCTCATTCATAACAATTATCAAGTTGGGATGTGATTGTGGTTATTGGATGGGTATCTGTCTTTACCACCAGACAGTAAACTTCTATAAGGAAGAACCTATCTGTGATTTTGATAACAGTTCTGTCTCCACTATTATATGACACATGGTAGATATTCAACAAGTATTTGAACGAAGAATAAATGAATGACTTTTCATTTAAGCTAGGAATCAACTACCAGTTCATACTATAATCTGAGAAGCTACCTGAAAAGTGGTAAAAATTTGTAACATTTGAAATAGGATTCTAAGAATGATATAGACTATTTCAAATTTCATACAGAGTTCAAGTTTCATTAAAAATAAGTCTCACTTTTCAAAATGTCCTCCATATGGGTCTTTATATGCTACAAGGTTTTGGGCCATGGATGGGTTGTGATAGTGATGATCAGAAATAAAGAATATTTCTGTAGGGACCAAGTCCATTTCCAAAGAATAGTAAGACATGAGACTGAATCTTTCTTTTCTAGGTCAAAACCCCAGTCTTTAGGCCCAGACTTACAAAATGAATAGAAGGTGAACACAAAAGAAACAGCCATCAGTTATGTAGCTGCTGGTGAGAATTATTTATAGTCAGTAAACAGACATTAGCTCACTGAGATCACATGTGACCATAACAATTCAGTGACTCAGACTGACTATCTCTCCTGATGGGGAAAACATGAAAAAATTAAGAAGATGACTGTCTCTTTATGACAGAGAATATAGCAATTGGTTAGGAATGTGTTCTGAGGCAATACACTTGAACTGAAAGTGCTGGCTGCCCCAGTCCATTGCCCTTGCACCTTCCCACCTCATTTTGAACAATTAATCAATCCAAAAAGCAATAATTCTGTGCCAGTCAGCTTTTACTTCATAACAAACAAAATATAGAGAGCAATATGCATTTATCTCAGATTCACAGATAAGCAAGTTGGCTGGGGTCGATTGCCTTCACATGTATCATTCTGGGTCACTGGGTGGAGGAGCAGCTGGGAGGTAGTTTTAACATACATCCACAAAATTCTCTGACACTCCTCCTTTTGAGAGGGAGAGCTTAATTCTCTTCCCCTTGAGTGTGGACTTCGAACCAGTAACTTAAAATGAAAGTGGCAGTGTGCCACTTCAAGATTAAGTCATAAGAGGCATTGTGGCCTCCTCCTTGTTGTCTTTTGAATTGCATACTTTGGGGGAAGCCAGCACTATCTTGAAAGGACATTCAGTTAAGCCTATGGAGAGGCCACATGGGGAGAAATTAAGGCATCCTGTCAATAGCTAGATGAATGAGGCATCTTGAAAGTGGATCAATTTTCTAGTCCTAGTTAAGCCTGAGGTGAGTACAGACATGACCCACATCCTGACTGCAACTTCATGGAAGATGCGGAGCCAATTAACATCCCAAATTCTTGACCCACAGAACCTGTACAATAAAAAATGTTTGTTGCTTTAAGCTACTAAATTTTGTGATAATTTATTGTGCAGTATAGGTAATGAACACAAGCTGCTACCACAGGCTTCTTCTCCTAATGTTGAAAGACAAAAATGCAAGGGACCAAACTTAGTTGTGCAAGTTGCAAGTGTATTTTAAGTCTGTGCTCTTGCTCAATCTGCGAATATCCACTACCCACAGCAAAATCTTTTGGTTAAACTCAACATCAATGGGCAGGGAAATACTTCTCTGTAGTAGGCTGAATAATGGTAACCCACAGGTATCAGGTTCTAATCCTTGGAAATTTATAAGGAAAATGAGTCTTTGCAGGTGTGATTAAATTAAGCATTTGGACCTGGTGAGATTATCCTGGATTATTCAAATGGGCCCTTAATGCCATCACAAGTGTCCTCATTAAGAGAAAACAGAGGGAGACACCATATACACACACATAAGAAAGTGATGTGAAGGTGGAGGCAGGGACTAGAGCCACGTAGCCATAAGCGAGGGAGCACCAAAGAATGCTGTCAGCTCCCAGATGATAGAAGAGGCAAACAATGGGTTCTCTATAAGTCTCTAACTGACACCCTGATTTTGGACTTCTGGCCTCCAGAACTGTGAGAGAATAACCCTGTTGCTTTGAGTCACCAAATTTTTGGTACCCTTTGTTACAGCAGCCGTAAGAAACTAATACATTCTCCCATGGCTTAAGGGGATGAGTTGAATGTTGGCTGAACAACAATCTAATTTATTTGAACATCACTTCAAAAAATAATCAGAAAATCAAAAAGGAAACACTACATATGGATATTACTAAAATAAGTGAATAAACAGATGAATGCATAATAATCAAATCAATACATAAATAAGGCAAATGAGGAATTCAGACCACAGATTAATTATCCATAAAATTTGTAAAAAATGTCAAAATTTTTCTTCTTAACACTCTCTAAGGAACTCAAGTAAAAAGAGCTAAAAACAATACAATATCAGAGAACAGATAATGGAAAAAATGAAAGTGAGCTGTAGGTTTAGAGGGGGAAATAGAGAAAAAATGAAAAATCAGAAATGAGTGCTGCATTGGAACATGCATATGGAAGACATGCTAGAGAAAACCACACAAAAATGGAATTTTTAAAAATCAAAGAAAATGTACAAAAGAAAAAGTGAAATAGAAAATCTGTTGTATATATAATAGTATTTCTGAGGAAGAGACTGCTACAAATGCAATAGAAAAAATTAAAAGATAGAAGAAAACTATGCTGAAATGAAAGATGATGTAATTCTACAAATTGAAAGGACATTATGTATTTTGGAACAACTTATATAACAATGTTTTATACTGGAAAATACTGAGTTCACAGTCTATGTGATCTTGGCTTATCTCTCATGGTTTTCCATATTCAAAATAAATATGAGGAAATATTCCAATATATCAAGATGCCTATAAAAACTATTACTGATAAAGTAATTCTATTACTTGTTAAATCAAAAGATGGATATACAAAGCTCTTTCCAACTCTATGATTCTTTAAGTGTTAGATTGAACCATCTTTCTTATAGGGCTTAAATGAAAACAACTTCAGAAAGTGACTGTAGTTGGCATTCGTATATGCTTATGTTAAATTTATTCACAAAATGTGCTAAAGTCAACTAGTCAATTATAATTGTAACTTTTAGATGAGTCAACCTTTTAAGTATATTGTAGCAGCTTTATCTACTGCTGCAAACATTTGGCAAACAAATCACTTGGTATAATATTACCTTTCTGTATCTGCCAAAAAAGAGTTTTGTTAAATACCTTGAGCATTGGCTTAACCAATATGGTTTTTCAAATATTCATGTGTCATGCGATTTGTTAAAATGCTCCTAGAAATAGGTACTAATTCTGTGACATATTTTCATATAATATTTTTGGTAAATTGGAAAATATCATACAGATTAGCTGCACATTTGCTTAGCTTCTTTTTTTTAAGGGATGGCATGGATTAAAGGAAATGCATGTTTTATCAAAGAGAAGTGTATGCATGTTCTTCTTGGGGTTAAATACAAGTCAACAGGAAAATAACTTAACAGGCAAATATTCTCCACTACCTCTTCAGAAATGTGTATAATGGCAACATGAGGATAGTCACAGAAAATACATCCATTAGCACTTGAGATATTTGCAGCATGACCCGGGTGGCTGGCACTGACAAATCTTCCATTGACATAAGCATGCTTTTCCAAAGATAAGAAATGATGTGGAAGTGTCTAAGGAATACAGTGTCGGCCCTTATATGGAACGGCACAGGAAAATGGGATTGTGTTTTCTTATCTTTGTTTCCTGAGAGAGCTTGGCAGAGGTCCCTGCACGTTGGCCTGTAGTAAGTGTTGAATGGTTATGAATGATTACATGTTCAGGCTATAATTCCTACAGGTAAAACAGATAATATATATAAACCCAGAGATCATTTATACTTTGCACAGGCGAGAAGAGTAATGCATACTTTTCTGAGAGGCAGAGGAAGATTGAGGCCCATGATTAAATCCTGCCGTTACTCCACTTTTTATCTGTTCCTTTGAGGACAGCATATAGACTGAGATTGCTTGAAGTCCTTCTAGAAGCCCTGACAGCATGGGATTGCTAGTTTGCTGGACAGAGTTAGTCCAGCCCTGTGTATAAAGAATCTGAATCCTTAGAAAATTCTTTCTGGTATGTCAACTACATTCTTGTTGCAGGTAATCCCTACCTTGTCATATTATATTCCTTAGAAAAGAAAAATGAGAATGCGCCAGTCTGCCTTCCCACTCCTACAATTCACCTGTTCAATCCCACTCTTTCCCAGCAAAATCCTCCCTCAAACTGGATTGTTAAAAATGCTGTAGAATGAATTTCAACTTTACTTTCACACGTCAAGAGGCTTTCCCTTCGTTCTAATGTAAATTCCCATTTTTAGCTATTTGATAGTGGCAGGAAATTGGACCAAAAAACCTATAAAATGCATCTCAACTTCATGATTTCAAAATTCATAGTACTTTGCCTATAGAATATAACTGCTAAATAGGTACTTTTATTTCTCCAAATGAGCCAGATTCTCTCAACATGTTCTGGGATTAAACTGTGGAGTCTAGGGGAAGCTCTAAAAATGTGAGGGTTTGTGTATGTACTTGTTTATTCTTCAACTACAGAAAACTATTCTTCATGCCTAGTCAGCTAAGCTAGGCTAGTTATTTTCCTTAAAATGCACATATAAATACCAAGTATTATAACATTGTTATTTTTATAATTACTACATATCAGAAAAGTCCCCAGTTTAACCATATTATTTTATATTATTTATTACAGGACAGCATGATAGACTTTGATAGCAATTGCCTGAATAACGAATCTAACTTTTTTAAAAAACATTCATGTGGTGATAATAAGGTAATGATAATTATTTGGAGTTTATATGTCATTCAAGCTTGATTTCATGGAAGCTTATATTTTTCATATCTCTGTTAATTATACTGATTAAATTAATAATACAGTCTTTTGGTTCTAACTCGAAAATTCCCACTGATCTCCTAAGTTATACTATGGTCTTTTATACTTTTATAAATGCTTATTTGATAAATATCCTTTTCAGTTTTAGCATTTCATTTTTCACCTTGAAAATACTAGAAGAACTGCTAAATTCAAAGACACATATCTCTTATTTCTGAAATTTTTATGCAGGAAAATGCTTGTCAGTGATTGCTTGCACAGACACAAACATAAGTAATGGGCGTAACTTAGTTGTAAACATTTTGTTTTTTTCTTTTAATATTTGCTTGTCTTCAAAACACTACTACTTCTATTTAAAGTAATATTACAATTTACAAAGCTTCCAACGAAAGTTTGTTTCATTTCTTTCTGCAAAAACTGGTGTACTATTCAGTAGCCTTTTTAAAAACTCATAATAGATGAGTTAACGTTATGGCATTTAATAGTATATCCATACATTCTTTTTAAAAAATTGTCTTACATTAAATATTTGAAAAACTTCTTTTTCTTATTGACAGTTATTCACCCATAGATCAAAAGGGGCAAAAAATCATAACAATAAGAAAAATCACACATACCTTTCATTATCATTGCTTCCAGAAGCCCTTTCCTTTAGTTATCTTGTTCAAAATTGAATAAACTTGTTATATGTTCACTCATAAGCGTTAAGATCACACATAAAAAGTCAGATAATCATTAAACCAAGTTCTAAGCACTTCAGGCTGTCACCCAGGAGCTGCAGTTTCAGTCTAGTTACTTGTCAGTCATGTGATTACCTGGAATAGAAGGAACGTGGGGTGGAGGTGGGGCAGTATTTAGCAACACAGTGCTGGCTTTAGGCTCCATAGGAAAGCTTATCATTTCTTAATATTTTATTTGAACCACAGCCCTTCTGATGTTTTTCTGTAATAGGAAGCTTCATTTTTATATCGTGCTGCTCGAAAGTTGAAGCAATTTCCTAAAATGAATAACAGTGAGGATTTCAATTTCCACCTATCAAGAGTTTCACAGGGCACGTTACAACTGTTGAACTGCACCAGCAAGGTAAGCTGAGGACTGTTTACTTTGAACAAATATATAAACGACTCCTGTGATAGGATCTTAACCACTTCTGATGATCATATCCATGAGCATAGAAATCTAAGTGCTTATAAGAAAGCTGAAATACATTTACTCAGCTCTAGAAAAGGAAAGTCTCAACTTGTAAAGTATCTATTTATCTCTTGGCTAGGGTAAATTGTTTATAAAAGCAGACTAAAAATAAATGACAGCAACACTGTAAATCAATTATACATCAATTAAAAATAAATAAATAAATGAAAGCATATTTTATTGCCATGATAACTTTTAAGGCAGCTAGTGTGATAAGTTGGGTGAGAAATGGTAAATTTTTATTTCTGAAATGTCTTAATAATTTCAATCTATATATGTACACATAAGAATTCATAAAACAGGTAATCAAATGTGTTTAACAAATACTCTGTATATAAAAAACAGGCATATTTATGTCCAACAATTTTCAATTTTTTTGCTTCAGTGATTTTGATAAGTAAAAGGCTAATTTTTTCCCTACTTCTCTACTAGTGGTTATGAAATATGAACAATAAAATAGAATTTGGAAGACATTATCTTGAAACTATAGAACAGTTTCTTCATCTACTGGAGAAGAATGTAATAGGATGTTGAAAAGGTTAGATAGCATAATTTATATAGAGTGCTTAGTGCTTAGGTTTCAGTAAGTGTTTTATTATTATTACTATTATTATTGTTACTCCTTCTTCAGGAATTTTACAGCTGCCACATAAAGCCAAAAGATTTCTCATGATTTTTTTAAAAGAAAATTTTAACATTTTTTATGATAGGAAAAGGGCTGTGTGTGTTAATTTTTTTTTATTGCAGTATAGTCAGTTTACAAAGTTGTGTCAGTTTCTGGTTTATAGCACAATCTTTCAGTCTTACATGAATATACATATATTTGTTTTCCTATTCTTTTTCACTATAAGCTACAAGATATCAAATATAGTTCCCTATGCTATCGAGTATAAAACTTGTTTATCTATTTTATATATACCAGTATTCGCAAATCTCAAAGTACCTAATTTTTAATACTAGTACTTGTCCACAGAAGGTAAAATGGTAAGATTCTTTTTGACCTTACCGACAGGGATGAAAATACATGTTAGGCCATAAGATGATATAAGTTGGACCACTTCATTTATCATTACGTTACTTGCTTGATGCAAGCCAGTCTCCTCTTGGTGTTATGGATTTGCTGAGCTTATTTCCATTTTTGTCCCCTTATGAATGTTAGTCCCTTATATAGAATTTCTGCTGTTCTCCTTTCTGTAAATCTGATCTGTCCTGTCCTATGCATCTTTCAAGACCAAGCTTAAGATTCATGAAGACTTTATATTCTAGCATACCAGCTCTTAATCCTTATTTATAGTGATTTGATGTACAGTCAGCTGTCCACAGGTTCTGCATCCTCAAATTCAACTAGCTGCGAATCAAAAACATTTTTTAAAAAAATCCAGAAAGCTCCAAAAAGCAAAACTTGAATTTGTCGAGCCACACTGACAGCTATTTGCATAGTATTTACATTGTATGAGGCGTTACAAGTCATCTACCAATGATTTAAAGTAGACAGGAGGATGTGTGAAGGTTATGTGCAAATACTACGCTATTTTATATAAGGGACTTGAGCATCTATTCCTGGAGTTTGGTATCCAGTGGAGTACCCAGGGGGGTCCTGGAACTAAACACAAATAACAGGGGACTACTGTACCATCTAATGCAGGAATAGCAAATTCGTTTTCATGTTGCTTACACATCCGATTGCTTAGTAGTGACTATTGGAAACGCTACGGTGAGTATAAGCCTCAAGTGAGGGCTTAACTAAGAAGATGGCAGAGCAAACTAGCAATACCACCTTTTGGCCTAGAAAGGGTCAACGGTTATAAATATGCTGTACATTTGCAGTTCTTTCTCTCATGTTTTGAGGTTTGCATGGACCACCATATTCCAAAATCAACTAATTATAGATAAAGAAAATACACAAATAATTTAAATCTTGAGATTAAACAAAATTATGTTACAAAATTAACCTGATACAACCCACCTTTTTCTTGAAATGATAAGGCAAGATGTTAAAGACATTCAGCTACACTGAGTTTTCTTCATGAGCTAGGCATGCTGTAAGCTTTTTACTGTGTTTATTTCATTTTGCTTCTGATGGGTAAAGCTTAATATAATGTATGATCAGGATTTAACAACTTAATGTTATTTTCATGTTGATTAAAACTCTAGTTTTGTCTCTGTCAGTATACCCTTCTATATTAATTTTTCATACCTCACAGCAATTGAACACAGTGCTGGGCATCCCTGCAAAATTACAGATCCAGGTTATTCAAAAGACTAGCCTCTCTTGTTTCTTCCTTTTCCCTGATAGTCTGTGTCTAAATGAAATTAGTATTCTCCCATACTAATAATAAATAATTTAAAGTAGATTCTCAGATTAGGTGAGCTGAGAATAATATGAAAATTAGCAATTACACTAATGGGAGGAGCAAAAAAGGATTAATAATCAATACTGTACATGTGACTTTTTTCTTAAGGTTAAAGGAAGAAAACCGCCTTCCCTGGGTGAAGCCCAACCCACTAAGAATTTGGTGAGAGTGACTGTACTTTTCTTTTTTTATCAGATTTTTACTCAAATTAATTCCTTATGTTTCTCTTTGTATTGTTTCCTTTTATACGGTTGGTTTTGAAAATATTCATTATAATGTTGGTAAAAGGAGAAGGGGGATACCCCTAAGAATTGGAGCCCTTTAAACTGCATTTTAGAAAACACTATTTTAAAATTAAAGAAGCTAGGGAAAATGTCAGAGCATCAACTTTTTTTAAAGAAACAAAATTAAAACACTAATAGGTAATAGGCAAAGGACATCAACAAAGTAGGAGAAAATAAACTAGAAGACAAGTATATGAAGAAAAAAGCCACTCTAATAAAGAAACACAAATTAAAACTGAGAACCCATTTTACACCTACTTTACTAGTATACACAGAATGTACTATATATGCTGTATAATAGGATATGAACATTTTATATGTATTTATATATACTATTGGGTATTACACTAAATTATATAGCAATATAGAAAATATTTAAGAATGAAAAAGTCAGAATATTTAATTAAATCTGATTGAACATTAAAATGATGTATTAACTAGAATGAGACTTGGAAAAATGAACATACCTGGTTCATGAGAATGATAGATTCTCCATTCACATTCCCATTAGCATTGTTACTTGATCTATATATATGGGAGCATGGAAATTCCTTATTTGTCTTAGAGAAGTGGGGTGAGTTTGCACACCCTGGGACTCAGGAAACTAGGAATTCCACCTGAGGTGGAAGAGTTGAAATGAATACATGAGCAATATAATATTACATTGAGGACCTCTGACTGAGGGAATTCAGGAAGAAAGTTTAGAAAAAGGAGATAACATCTCTGTTCCCAGGGTTACAGAGGCAAAAATCATGGCTCTTTGTCTTTTTAATGGATATTCATTCTTGGTCTTTGCGAAGTCATGACATTTTCACATCTATGTATTTCAAACTTGTTAGTCACATAAACTTCAATTTGTATTTTTAAAAGATGTCCTGGGACCCTCATTAAAAAGAATATGAGAAACTCTCCTCCATATATATCTTTGCAATGTTTAATCTTTGAAATACATCATTTAAAGGGTATGTGTTAGTGTTACTAAATATATAACTAAGAGATCTGAATTTGTGACTAAACTAAAAATAGGACAAACAAGCCCAAGGCCCAGTCATTGTATTTACTTGACACCTGACTGTGGTAGCTGATTTACTGTCTTTGAAGCATCAGTTTCCTCAAATGGGAAAGATGAGATCATCAATTTCATAGTTATAAAGGAGATAAAATGAAATAGTGTATGTAAAGCACTAAACACAGTAGCTGACCTGGAAGACACCCAATAATTGGTTGTTATCTAAATGAAGAAATTACTCTACCCAGTACTCATTCCCTTTCCAGGGACTCAGAGGAATGTAACTGAGTTTCGGCATAGCTGCTCTTATTAAGTCTATTCCATGCGAGGTGTCTGCTTCTCCACTTTTTGTAAATATGGTACAGGCAACCCTTTTTAAAATTTTCATCAGGGGCTGAAAACTAGCTTATGAAGCAGGCTTCTACAATACTCTAGTGAAGACAAGTGCACAAGCTCAATCAGACAGATTCTTATTAATCTTTGCCAAAAGAAACCCAATATTTTCAGAATTATTTCTTCCACAAAAATACATTTTTTCCATTTAAAAAAATCTCAGTTGAGTAATAAACAAACCTTCCTCACAAATGTTTAAACAGCATTCTTATGTCCACTGCTGCAGTGGTGAAAATGGCAGCCACTTGACAGCTCTTTAACCCTAGATCTTAAACCACAACAACCTTGAATTTCCTACACATCAGTGATCACAATTATAGTTAGAAATAATAGTTGAAAAAAATATCATGGAGGCTTCTCCTTTTTAATTAAACCAAAATTTTGGTATAACCTAGCATGATAGAAAGATTGAATATTTTAAAATGTGTATTTTTATAAAAATGTGAACTTAAAAACTTTTTTATGTATTTCTTTAGGAAGAAAATAAATCTGTAAAGGAACAGAAAAAACTGAATGACCTGTGTTTCCTAAAGATACTACTACAAAAGATAAAAACTTGTTGGAATAAAATTTTGAGGGGTGTTAAAGAACACTGAAAAATATGGAGTGGCAATATAAAAACTTAAGTTGTATACTCCAAGGATCTCTCTGCTCATGCAATTTTCCAGGGTAGAATGCCTCGTGGAAGTTACTGAATGCATCCTGGTAAAAATGGATTACAGCAATTGAGAAATCCTTATTGTAGTACTAGAAGATGGACATAAACAAAGGAACCTGAATGTTGCAATCAACAAACTATTTCACATATATGCAGACATCGGTATTAATCAATCGGTATTGATTCTGAGCTGGTTTAGGTAAGGCAATCCATGTAAGATATTAGTTGCGTTAATACTTTTTAAACCTGTTTAAAATTTCCAGAAGACATATAAATTCTGTGAAGTATATAAAGGTTACAAGGATTAAAAAATAACATTGCATTATTACCAAAATAATTTTATGGCCCACTATGCATCAGTATATTGCAACGAGAGTGGAAATTGTTGTCTTCTGTGCTGGAAACGTTTCACTAACAGTGAGATATGGATAAGCCCATGAGAACAAGACTCATATACCTTAAAGAAGCAATAAGCATAAAGGGCCCAAGATACTCCTTTATCAAGGAGATATCAGGAGATGTAATTAAGTATGAATGTGTAACAGAGTGCCTTTATAAATGATTCAGCAAATGTTTTTAAATGAAAATAAAGAATAATTTCACAAAATAGTCATCTGTTCTAAGGATGCTAGACCATAGTACTGAGTCACTCTTGTCATTTATATGTAATAAAATTTGTCTAAATGAGTTAGCAATTTGGGAAGTATATTTTTAAGAGAATAATATATGTTAGCCTTTTAATTAATGGAATGTGTATTTAATTTTGACAGTATATCTGTATATAAAATATTTTCATACAGTATTACAAACAAATTGCTTACTTTGGATACCATTTCTCCTTTGATAATAAATGGCCTATGTATTAACACTGTCAGATTCACTTAATGAATCCCAACAGGAAATTTTAAGACAAGATTTTTAGTGCTGTACAGTTATTAGATTTCTCACTTTCATTGAAATATGACCTTTAATATCTTATTACCAAGAATGTACATGAAACCAGGACCTCCAAACTATATAAGAACAGGAATGGTGCTTTACTTTCTATGCTGAATTTTAATCTTTGAAAAGAAACTTCTTGTTCCTTTTAAACAGACCCAGAAAGATTTGCCAGTAGTCTTCACTTACTTATAAAGGGAACTGAAAACACTATTCTAGGTAGGCCAGGGTTCTTAAACAGCCACCCCACCCTCATGGCCACCTGGTTAAGGGCTGACTGGCTTTATTTGATCTACAGACAGTGCCATCCTCAAAGTGTGGAAGTAGGACCTTCCTCTCAGTTCATGTGTCATCCTGCATCTCTTTCTCACTCTCCCCAACCCAAGTGGAATGTCCCCTCATGGGTACAGACAGCTGGATGCAGTTGTACAGACAGTTGTGTAGAATTCACTTTGATGAGGCATTGAACCAAATGTTTTCTGTTTGGTTTCCACTATTAACTCCAGAAACGGGAGTTGACTGACACTTTTTTTAGGAGCAAATGACTCTTTAAGATTTTTCTTCAGGTGGACTTTTCTAAGTGGGCTATGCTTCTTTCTACCACCAGACATGGTCAACTATGTGGTACATCTCCACCCTGATGAACTGGTGCTGTTGGTAAGCCATCAGCTATAGAAATGGGGACATATTAAGTTTCTAAAGGGATCTTTTAAAACGGTCCTTGAAAGTATTTCCTTGAAGGCCATCTATAACATTCTTAACAGTGTTGAAAAACATTCTGAGATTGTGGCAAAAGAAGGAATATTATTTTAAAATGCTTTGTCGAAAGTTAATAAAATTTTCTTCCTTGATTTTGATTTTAACCTTTTGGCCTTGACTTTTATCATGTGTTTATGACAGAATTGAGCTTTAGAGAAAATTCACACTCAAAAAAGTTTATTTAGCATACAGTGTGTCAAATGCTTGGGAAAAAAATTATGGTTGGTTGCATTTCCCCTTTTCTTTGTTTCCTAGCCACTAACAAGGCAAGGAAAGACAAGGCAGCCTGGTTAATAATGGTCTTGGACATGACATTTTTATTACTTCTACTCCTCAGCTAGACTTTTTAAGTCTCAATTAACATTTTCTTTCAAATGTGTATGTGGATGCTTTACATCGGCATTTTCTAAAGTTTATCCCAAGAAACCCTAATCTTTTTTGGTTCTAAAAAATAAAACACAGAAAACAAACAAACAAAAACCTCAGGATTCTCAGCTCTGAGATCAGATAAATTTACTTCTGGAGATTCACAATTTTAATATATTAATTTAAGTATATTATGTAGTATGTATACTATATATGTTTATTAAAGGCTCTGTAAACTCATAGCTTAAAAAAAAGTTTAACACTAGTAGAATTTCCAAAATTTGACTAGAGAACACCACTTGTATGTAAAAACAACTAACCTAGCACACTTCGAGGAATATTACCTTACCTTATACAAAGGGATTGAGTTAAAAGTCTTTTAAAACAAGCTTTCATGGAATTTGCTGAAGAATATACTCCTTTCAGGATTAAGATAGTTCTACTGAAACTAGAAGTGTTTCTTTTAAGCCATACTTTCAGTGACAACCAGTTTAAGGACATTTCATCAAACCTACTGTAAATGTTTCTCCAGAAACACACATCTTCTACTTTAAGTCTGACAACCCTTATGGTACTCTGTCCGTGCAATCTTCATGTTTTTAGTCATGTTCTTGCTGAGAAAGTTCTTCCAAATTCTATCCACATCCTGCTCAAATGTCAAGAGGCATCTTGATTCCTTTCTCCTCAGTTGCTGTGGAGTCCATGATAATTCTAGGTAAGACAGACCTTGTTTTACTGTGCTTCACTTTATTGGGCTTCACAGATACTGGGTTTGTTGCAAACTGAAAATTTGTACCAACCCTGTGTCAAGCAAGTCTATCTGCACCATTTTTCCAACAGCATTTGCTCCTTCATGTCTCTGGTTACATTTTGATAGTTTTTACAATATTTCAAACTTTATTATTATTATATTTCTTATAGTGATCTGTGATCTTTGATGTTACTGTTGCAAAAAGATTGTGACTCACTGAAAGCTCAGATGATGGTTAGCAATTTTTAGCAATAAAGTATTTTTGTTTGTGTTTTGTTTTTTTGGTAGGGGGAGGTAATTAGGTTTACTTATTTTTGGAGGAAGTACTGAGGATTGAACCCAGGACCTTGTGCATGCTAGGCATGCGCTCTACCACTTGAGCTATACCCTCCCCCCATAAAGTACGCTTTAATTAAGGTATGTACATTGTTTTTTAGACATTATGCTATTGCACACAATAGACTATGGAATCATGTAAACATAGCTTTTATATGCACTGAGAAACCAAAATATTCATGCAACTCACTTTATTGTGGTGGTCTGGATCCAAACCTGCAATATCGCTGAGGTTTGCCTGTAATGTTAATATTTCTTCCTTTGGTTGTTGATAACACTTTATTGCCTGTATCATGTATTATTTGACCTGATTCATCTTATCACTTTATTTTAAATACAATTATTATTAAATATTTTTTCTCTTCACTTTTAAAATGTTTTCTCTCTCCTGAAAGAATATATGATCTTTTGTGTTCCTTTCATCACCTAATGGAAAAAGCCACACATATGGTAGTTAATAAAGATGAATTCCATTAATTTAGAAATTCATTAATAAAGCCTATTTAAATAACCCAGAAAACATATTTCTACAATATAATTTACTATAGATACAAGGGCCGTAGAATATAGCTAATTTAAAAGGATATGACAGCATTCTTTTAAATTACAATTCTTATAAATTATTACAAAAAACCACCTCACAATCTCAATGAAACTTTGATTTCTAAACATTATTAGCTGTGAAAAATCTTTCACTTGTGATTCTGATCAAACAGAGTCTGTGGAAATATTATAGGATAAGAAAAACAAAACAGGTAGACACATTGATAATTGCCAATTCCAACAATTTTTAATGTCTAAATATCAAAATGTATGTATTCACTTAGATCCACAAAATTAGCTTTTGAGAAAAATGCAAAGACGGTTATTCTGGTTTGGAAATAACCTGGTGCTCGTTTTGCAACCCCTCCATACAAAATGGTAAGAAAGAAGTACACTCTCTGTATAAGAAAATTTTCTATGTGGGAGAGATGTTAGGGTTCTTTAAGATATTATCCTAAAAGTGAATTAATTTTCTATCACAGTCGAAGTAAAGAAAGTTCAGACCAGTGATAACATTCACATCCAGGGTTTGCTACTCTTGCTTGCTGATTATTCCTTTTCTTTCAAGACCCATTCTAAGGGTCCCAGCCTTTCTGAAGCCTTGCCACACCTTCCCAAGGGGGGGGGGGGAGGGGCGGTGGTTAACAATGCCTTAATTTGTGCCTCCACTGCTCAGCTGAGCAAATAACTCAATAACCTACCAAGGGCTGCCATGTGGAAAATGGACATGTGTTTCCCAGTTTCCACCTTTAATGCTTATAACAAGTTTTCTTATGTCTGAAATGATCTGATTCCAACAGGAACATTTTACTTTAAATTTTAATTGGATAAAAGAAAATCTTAAAAATTGCTCTGAAAAGGGTCCCAAAACTATCACAAATAAAAAGAGCCTGGTTTGCAGAGCATCTGATAAGGTGAAGTAAAAGTTTGCTAGTAGAACCAGAAAGATCTGCCAGGAAAGTACAAAAGAATGATTATTTACTCTCATCTCTTTCGTTGGCATTTCCTTGCTGTGAGAAATCTTAAATGTGTAGACCAGTACAACTTTCTGCTTAACAAAGAGTTATTACTTTCACTCACGGGAAGTTAGATAACCAGGGTTGGGACTAATATACTCACAGCCAAGTGGATTTAAAGCAGCAGTTCCAACTTTTGGATATAAACCACTTAACAGGAAGATGCAACACAAATACAGATAATTCATTCACTCAACAAATACTTACTAAGCATCCATCTCTAATGTGATGACCCTGATCCCATGGGTAAAATAAAATCTGTGCCTTCATGGAACATATACTCCAGAAGAGCAAACAGTAAACAATAAGTAAACAAAATTTTTACAGAAAACAAGTTATAAGGGAAAAAAAAAAAACAGACTGGTAGAGAAAGGTAGTATTTTAGGTGATCAAGGAAGACTTTCTCTTTGAAGAGAAGACATCTGAAGATATTCTTATTAGCCTCAAACGATTTAACATATAATACATGACTGGCAATATTTACATATTTAATAAATTTCATTGAAGGAGTCAAGTGATTTTACAACACAGATCGAAACAGAATACTTCAACTACAGTGTGTGATGCTGTCATAGAGATAAATTATGAAATTACCAAAGGTTTGACTTTGAAGTTGTCTGTTGTCCTAAAGCAGTGGTACACAAGCTTTACTTTTTAGTTGAAATAATTTCAGATGCATAGACATAGTACAGCATGTTCTCATATACCCTTTACCATAATTCCTCTAATGCTGCTTACCTTACAAATTCATAGTACATTTATCCAAACTAAAAAAATTAGCATTCTTCGTTGTGGGTGTGGCTGTGCTACGCATTGTAGGATGTTTAGAAGCATTCCTGGTCTCTACCCACTAGATACCAATAGTATCCTCCTCTAAGGAGTGACAGTAAAAAAAAAAGGCTCCAGCCATTGCTAACATGTCCCAGGGAGATGGCTGAAACCACTGTCCTGGAAGTTTTTAGGGTCATATGTTTTACAATTAGGTCCTTGACTCATTCAAGTTATCTTTTAATACTAGGTGTGTATTAAGGCTCAGTTTTTTGCATATGGACATCCAACTGTTTGCCATTTGTTGGAAAGGCTATACTTTTATCAACTGAATTGCTTTTGTGCTTTTGTAAAATTCAGTTGAGTGTATTTGTGTTGATCCATTAATGGATGGTCTATTCTATTCCAATGGTCTGTATCTTTTCTCCAACACCACACTGGCTTGATTACTATGGGTTTAAAATATCTAGAGATTGGGTTGAATGAGTCCTCCAATTTTTTCTTTTTCAGAATTGTTTTGGCTATTCTAGCTCTTTTGCCTTTCCACATACATTTTAGAATCAGCCTGTCAAACCACAGAAACAAACAAATAAAAAGAAAACAAAAGTAACTGCTGGAAGTTTCACTGAGATTGCATTGAATCCATAGATTCGTTTGGGGGAGAACTGACATCTTTACTGTATGTATTCTTTGAATCAATAAACACAATAAATTTCTCTAGTTAGACTTTTGAGTTCTATCATCAGTGTTTTATGGTTTTAGCATACACGTATTTTGTTAGATTTATGCATAACTATTCATTTGTGTGTGTGTGTGTGTGTGTGTGTGTGTGTGCGTGCATGCCTGAACACTACTGGAGTTTAAAATTCAAATTCCTACTGTTTATTTCTGGTATACAGGATTGACTGACTGTTTTTTGCATTGTTCTTGTATCCTATCACCTTGTTAGAACTAAACTTACAAGTTCTAGCTTTTGTGGTGGATTCCTTGAGATTTCCTACAGAGACAAACATGTTATCTGCAAATAGAGGTCATGTCTTCCATGAATGTAGAAATTTCTAAAATCTAATTTTTAAATTCTTAATTTACCTCCAGAGCAGCTGCACCAGCCAAGATTGTCAAGCTTTACTTACGAGGTTTCAATTATGAAAATAGTAGGTATAATGAATTTGCTTTTTTAAATTATTCATTACCCTGCATCCCCATCATCAGAAAACCTGGATGCATATTTCCCAGGAGTTTGTCTCTTGACTGCCACTGAGAATCTTTGAGCTAGACTAATACTAATAGAGAGTTGTTGAAACAATCCTACATAAAACATTTCCCCTCAACAAGTTTTCAAATTTACTAGTTCGAAGACTGTTACAAATATAAACAAATAACTTGTTTTCTAAACATGTCAATCATTCCCTGACATGACCGCACCTCCTGTCAGGAATTCTGCACCACTCATGACTTCTGCTAAGTGATGCTGTTCTAAACCATGTGAAATCATGCCTTTAATCTAACTAATAGGGGGACAGTATAGGGCATCTGCCCAAAGTACAACTAACTGATAAGACTGGCTAATGATCTGTGATGTATGTTATGTAGCTTGAAAAGATGAACTAGTTCAGGTGCTCTGTTCCAGAAATTTGAGCCACAATCCTAAATAAATTTGCCCCAAATAATTCTGAAATAGAGAGGAAGTTTTAAGGTTTTATTAAGCTGGGCACTGGCAAGCTGAAGGAATGGGAGAACAGAAAAGGTACACAGCAGAGAGAGAGGACAGGCAACATGGAACGGACAGATGAACTTAGAGGAGCAAAGAGGCTGGCAGATGGACCAATCCTTAGAGCTTCCTCAGGACCTAATGACCTTCCAGTTTTAATTCACATGCATCTTTCATTATTTAATCCTCCCTCCCCCTTTTCAAGGTATCTTAGGATTTCTGTCCCTTATATTTGAAGGTTATATTGAGAATATCATATGTTGATGAATGAGGAAATGAGAATGAAATGTTAAGTTTATGAATTATGAATATTAGGTACTATAATAAGAAGGTAAAATTAACGACTAAACTTTGCCTCCCTAAGTAAGATAAAGTAGCTGAGTCAATCACAAATAGGGCTGTATTTCTAATGTGTGGGAGATTAGGGGATGGAAAGGTAGTCTTGTGAAATGAGGAAAACAGCTTCTTTTCGTGTTATACTCAGGTGGGGTTGGAAAGTTTCAGTTTGTTTTAACTTTAAATTGTACAGTATAACTCTTTTGTGAAAGCTGAGTGTTAAGAGAACTTAATTTGATCAATACATATGGACACTTCAGGGCAGAATGGGTGACAACTATTTCCTCTTGCCTTTTATTTCTCGTAAATTTAGGGGCCAAAGAACACAAATTCAAATTATATATTTAAGCTAGATCACACCATTCCCCAATCCTGTCACACTCTGAGTAAGCCAGAATCATTTTAGTGGCCTCCGGAGCACGCACAATCTGGCTACCTCAACATTCTAATCTATTCCTTGCTCCCCCATTCCACAGGTACTGGGCTCCCACCTCAGAGCCTTTATTCTTTTTTACCTTCTGCATAACATACTCTTTTCTTTCTTTTCCACCTGCATGCTTCAACATAGTAAATACTCTTTAACAGGAAGCACTAAAAGTTCAGGGAAACAACCCAATAAAAAATTCAACACAGTACACAAAAAGGATAAACAGGAGGGGCTCAGCCCTCTTTCAGGTGTGTGCTCCAACATCACTTTTGCAATCCCTGAACATCCTATTTAAAATTGTGACCTGCTTGCACCCTCCTTCCCATTTCATTCTGACCACCTCTTGCCCACTTTCCATAGCACTCATCACATTCTAATGTAAAATACATCTATTGATTTATCTTTTTTTTTTTAAATCTTCTTCCACTAGAATATGAACTTCAAAAGGGCATGGATATTTGACTGTTTTGTTCGCTGCTCCTAAAACAATGCCTAGGTCATAAAAGGAATTAAATATTTGAGGAGTACATAATATACACATGATATACTAAATAACTGATATCATTTATTGACAGCCTGTTAAGTGTCAGACATTGTGGCAAAGACTTCATACACATTGCCTATAATCCTCAGATTAGCCCTGCCATATAGGTATAATTATACTCAAAGTATGTTTCTTAAAATATTTGTGATTCAGTTTGTGATTCTCTAACACCATGACTGAGATGAGGAAAGGTGTCTTAACTCAGGATGTCAAAGAGTCCCTCCCGTAGGATATGGGTTTAAGCCCTTCTCCTGTTACCACAGCCACTGTAAAAGGGACGCCCAGGTCATATCAAATGTTACCACTGAAGAGTTTTTGAGTGCAAATAACAGATCCCAGTTGAGTTAGTTTAAGCAAAAAGGAATTTATTAAGAGCTACGAGGTAATTTACAGAATCTCTGGGAGAGTCAGCTAAGCAAGTTTGGCAGTTATTTGGCCAGAAATGGGGGCATGTGGCTTTAAATTTTAAAGTTAAAACTAAAACAACTTCATATTGCATGAATCAACTAATTCATGAATGGGTTGATGAGTAAATATGAGAGAGCATTCCTCTTGGCTCTTTTATCTATTCTAATGAAAGTTCCTAAGAAGTACCCTCTCGTGATAAGTGCTGGTTTGCACAGACTATGACAAAATTAATGTGACAGTAGAATACAGTAAGCCCAATTAGCTGAAGCGCCAGTATGTGCATCACTGAACTGCAGAAAGTTGAAGCTGAAAAGAACTTGACCATCAGACAGTCTGGTGTCCTCATTTGATGAGCACATATCCCTGCGACGAGTGGAGACTGGGAGGTGGCACATCAGCTCCGGAGAGCTGGATCTGCTGACAGTTTTGGTTAATTTAACCCTCTTGCAATAAATCTGAAGTCCTGTGTTTCCCCCGAATTAATGAATACTTATTGCAGTATATGCTGCAGTTTTCTCAAAATGAGATGTTGGGGAAGGTGTTAACATAGTCTCAATTTAAAGGAAAAAAGTAAAGCAACTTCAAATCATTTAGCATCTGGACTTACATCTGAAGCTCCGGGCTCACATTCTAGGGCTGCTGTCACAGTTACCATGTATCCGGAAGAATAACAAGTAAGATTCCCAATGACCTTTGAAAAAGCATCATTCAACACTGGTATTTTAATAACCTATTACCTTTAATCCATTTGGTGTCATGTGACTTCTTCAGATGAATCCGATGCTCTTCCTGCTTTTCCCCTTGGCACAGTCACTGGTTCAGAGTTAAAGAGTGACAAGTCACTTCGTGTAATAAGGGTGCCACTTCTTGACTCTGCCACAGCTGCCTTGGAAGCTAGATGTCTCTCCACCATCCTCAACAGAAAACCAGTGTCTGCGTCACATTACTTGCTTCAAAATCCAAGTCTGTGGGGTAGTTTCAAGGTCACATGACTACTCCCTAGCTGAAAGAAAGGATGGAAAACTAAACTCTGGCAACGATTTTAAGGCAGGAAGATTCAAAACAGAAAATTCACCAAACATGGGATTTTTAAAAGATGCTAGCCACAAACAGGACAAATGTCCTGTTTAGGTTTAAAACAGAGTAAGATAATTTTTCACTACTAGGCACGTTTTGGGCAGTGTTTAATTTCTAGAATTGTTCACTGTTTTCTACTTAAATTATACTAAAGTATCTAAGGCAATTAATGATAAGTCCCCCTTCTCCTCATATAACAGCTTCCTGGTAATGGCATCAGTGAGAAACAATCTTTCTAGTGATACCAGAGGGAGAACCACAAAACTGTTGATCAAAAGCAAAGACCATGAGAATATAGTGCCTCCCCAGGGATGCAGAGCTCGTCTAGCACCTATGTTGCTCATTCAAATGGTGTTTTGATTGTCTACAGTAAGACCTATGTTGAAAAACAAACCTATTGTTTTACAATTTCAAATTAATAGTTAAGCACACGTGTCTAAAGAGAATCACCCTTGAAGAATTAAGTGTTCAAAATAAAATAACGAATTTCTGATGTTTCTTATGTGGTGCATATGAATTTCCCTATAAGAACACTTAAGTTTGAGAAGATGAGTAAAAATAAAAATGTACTTTTAAAACTTTCTGGTTCTTAAAGTATTCTTTTTGACTAAAATAACAAGTAGAAGAAAATAACTTTAAAAAATCTTTAAAGTTTTAAAATATAATAGGTAAATATGTGAAAATAGATCTAAATGTTCTAAATGTATTTTGCTCTCACAGCTCAACAACAGAATGGCAAAAAAAAAAAATCTCTAAAATACCTATACCAGGTTTACTTTTTATCTTATGCTCTATGAATTAAAAACTCATGTATTCCTTGGACTCTTCAAATCACAGGTGATAAAGTTAAGAGAGGGAGAGGTATATTACAATGTAATATAATTTGAGAAAAATGAGGAAAAATAATCTTATTAAAATCATACACAGATTTGACAGACACCACTTTCAACAACAAAAGTATTACAGAAACAAACTAGCTTAACTATAAAGGGTATCACCTACATTTGTGAATGTCAGAAAATAATGGAAGATGCGGTAGTGATTTAATTTAACTATTATCACATGCAAGTGATTCTGAAAAACATAACCCTATTTTTAAAGACTATGGAAGTCTTATATATATTTAAAAACTAATACCAAAAATATAAAGACCATATAACATCGTAAATCCTTTCACTAGAAACAAGCACAATATTGAGGAATATACTTCAAACCTTTTTAGCTGTGCAATCCTTTACATAATTGGAATCATATTTTATACACATTCACTACTCTAGGCTAGTTTTCTGTCCTAATAAAATATAGTCTTGTTATACCATTAAAAATTATTTGAAAGTGCTTTATTAACTAATATTTATCACTACAAATACCACTATTAAATGTGTTCTGCATATATATTTTTCTGCACTTCAGATTACTCCTTCAAGAATACATCTTAGAAAATAAAATTTCTGAGTTATGAGAGTGTGTATTTTAAAAGCTTTTACAGCAAATTTAGTCAACTTCTTCCAAAAGCATCAATTTGTATCTCCACTGTCAGCAGATGAGGGCATTCACCTTAATGCCCCAGGCAGTATTCAGTTTTATTATAATTTAAGATCCCTGATTCGATGAACGAAAGTCAGCATTTCATTGTTGAGTATACTCACCACAGCTGGCAGCCTCTTATCCCCAGCCTTATTGTTGCAAATTCAATTCAACATAGAAACTGAAACATTTGAGCAGAGAGAGGAAAAAAAAAAAAAAGGAGAATGAAAGTGAAAGTGACGAGTTATGTGAAGTAAGACTGAACAGCTGGAATTTTCGGTAAGTTTTACTCAATATTGGTTTTCCTCAGTCCTCAGGACAGCCCAAGTCGTTCATGTCTTGCAGCTCTGCCGGACCTCACCACTCACATCCTTTTCACTACCAGTCACCTTTTCCCCACTAAAAGGTACTGCAGCTCTTGCTCATATTCTACCAGGGTTCCTCCTAAGCCCTGGGATAGGGAAGGGAAAAAAAAAATAGGAAATGATCAATTGTATAACTTGTGATAAGGAAGAAGCTTCAACATTTGTAAAGCACTTTGTTGGTAACTTTGTAATAAAGAAATTTTCCATTAAAATAAGTCCTTCTTTTTTCCTAAGTTGTAATTGTCTGTTTTTATTACCAGCTTCTCCAAATAAATTATTGTTGACTTCCAGGGACTTAATCACATCTTACTTCTCTTGATTCCTAACATTTCATAGAATGAAGAACATATAAAACATTTTTAAAAATGTTTATAAGATAAAGCTTTAGCTTTCTGCATTTTACATTAGTTGGTCTAGCCACTCATTTTGCTCCTATTTAAATAGATGTCACTTGTATATGTTAGATGTTGTTAGGTTAGCTAACTGAAGGAAAAAAAACTTAAGAGAGATTTTAACTGTTGTGTAAGTACGATGAAATGTAATAGTAATAGTATAATAATTATTTGGCAATGTGCATAAGCAGTAGTCTGAGATGCATAATTTTGCTAACAAAATTATGTGAGGTGTAAATATTAAATATTTCTATCAAAAACTACCAGGATGATGCCCAAAATCAAAATGGGTTATTAAAGTCACAACAAAATAAACAACAAAAAGTACTCCATAAATCTCTGTCATTTCATGTTATCAAAAAGAAAAAAAAAATCACATCTAGATTGCTGACATGTCTTTAAAATAATTGGAGGCTGTCAATATTAAATTACTCAAAAGCACCCTCTAGTGGCAAAAAAGCAATTCACATATAAGCCAAGCAAGCAAAGTTGTATAGAAATGAGTATTGTGACAATAACATTTAACTGAAAATGTTCTAAATGAAAATAAAAATGTGTGGCTAGCATCAATTTTGTTTTAATGATTCTCAACTGCTCTGTTCAATAATACTGTCAATCGGAAAAATCAACCTTAGTACTAAAAATATACTTACCATATAAAACTAAAAATATACTTACCATATAAAATGCATATACCTGCATTGCAAATAAAGACACAAGAGTTCTGCTGGTGCTTTGTAGCTATGTATCTATTCCACTGAGTTCTACTCATGGTAGTTTTCACCTCTAGCCTAAGGAAAACTGAGTTGAAATTAAACATGTCTCATCTGATCATATTTCTACTAGACACAACACCTGTTTAAAATGTTAAATATGATGGTCGAATCACAAAGCATTCATCACAAATATTTTTTGCCTTTGAATTGTATATTACCTAATTACAAATATCCAAGTTTCCTATCAACCTTGACTTCACTGTTTTCAACTGCTAAATTTTATTGACTCTAATGTTTCTATGCTTTAAAAATCTTGTGAAGAAACATATCTGTAATACTTTGAAGTCATAAAACACTTCAATTCAATAAAATAGTAATAAATTTCTTGAAAAGCTGATGGGACCAAAAAAAACTGCCAATGAAAACTGTTTTCTCTTTGAAAAGCCTGTGTTTCAACTTTGAATATTTTCTTTATATTTCAGTACATTTCCATCTTTTTACCTGTGTCTAGATAAAAGAAAAGACATCAATGAAAATCAACTAGCATTTTTTGCTTCATGTCTTTATTGAATAGGTTCAAACGTGAAGACATTATTTGTAATAAAAAACAGAGTGAACAAGACACAACAGCAGCCATAATAATCTTACTTTTTCAAGCTAGTAACTTCCAGGATAACATATAAGCAATTTTTACAATTTTAATTTAGGCTTACAGTCATTTTTTTTATTCTACCACACTGGCAAATACTTAGGAAAATAAATAAAAATAAAATAAATGATGCATAGATCTAGGAAAATTTCTTAAACACTGAACTATTGCACAATAAATCAATGTAAGAATAATATATGCAAGTAATATAAAAATGCATTTAAACACACTGCATCAACATGTTTTATAATTCATAAATATATTTCATCTACTTACTGTTTATAATAATCTCTGGGTTCTAGAATTGGATGATTTCTTAACAACTCATTCCTATGTAGTACATTATAACATTTACTTGCTACTGTGAGAAACAAACATGTGCCACTTTGTTTAAGCTCATTTACCTACCCCCTTTCTTGAGGTCTTTGAAAATCTACTTGAAGGAAAATGGTGCTCAATCCTCAGCAAAACAAAAGTTTGAAGTTCTTCTTCATTTGATTTATAACAATTAGAACAGAAGAACATAAACTATTGAAATGCAATCCTAATACGTACATTATTCTCCCAAATTTATTACAGCTTATTCTAGTTGATGCACCCTTTCTTTTGACCAATATGACTGAATAAAGACAACCAAGAAAAAAATTAGTAGAAAGTCAGGAAAGAAATTATACGGTAAACAATTCCATTAACTCTGAGTTATTCCCCGCCCAAATGAAAAACAAAATTAAAAAACTAATGAATAAAATTATGAAGTATAAACACATTGCAGAGAAAGTTATAAGCCACAAATTTCTACACTGATCCTTACAGTTGATCAGAATCATAAATAAGAGGCTAAAAATTGCCTGTTACAGATTTACTTGTACCTTTATAAGATCAAGGCTCTTTTAGGTTTGACACAACAGAAATGACTACTGAATTACTGAATATGGCTGTACAAGCAATCAAGGACATCTACTACTAAATACTATGTTACACCGAAAGTGACAATGATTAGAAGCCCTACTTTAGTCAAAGTTAAAGAGAATGCATAATTAATTATTTGTGAATGTTTAATTACATAACAAAACAGTCATTCATTAAAGCAATACATTCTCAGTGGCTTTTTATTGTGATGTAAATGGTGTTTCAGCATTAAACACTAAAAAGAAAATTTGAGTAGGAAAAATTAGATATTCGCTTAACCTACTCATAACTACATCTAAGTATACTTCAAGTGACTAAAATTCAAATACTTTTTATCTGCATGCCCTGCACTATTATTGAAACTACTATTTATTAGGTAAGATGGTTTGTTTTAAAACCCACTGTAATAATTTCTTCTGAATTCAAATACATAGAAATAAACAGAGGATTCTGCAAGGAATTTTGTGCATCTTCTATTAAATAATTACATTTACAAAGTTTGCAAAAATGAAGCTGAAGTTGTCAATTAAAACTACTCTTCAGACATGAGATTGTGGGAAAGAAAGAAAAAAAGTTAAATTTGAAGACAAAAGTAGAAAGGATATATGCTCAACTAATATACACTGAGCACACTGATTTAAAAAAAAATCATTAAGCTCTAACTAGAATAAGATACATTTGTATTTTCAGCCTTGTGTCTCTGAAAAGAAAATTGCATAATTACATTTTAAAGAATGAGTAAAGATCTCTAAATTATATAATCAATAATATACCGAATAAAGGACAACATAGACCTGTAGGGGTTTTTTCCTTTTTAAAATATTTATAAATTTGTTAAAGAGCTCTACAGAAAAATGACCTACATAATTAATTGAAACTAAAAATATTCTCTTCGGTTCCAAAATTCCAAGCATCCCATCCTGCAATGATACTATCTGAAAATAGGCACCAATAATAGAATGTTTATTCTGATTTTTTTCTCAAGCAATGACCATCCTAAAGCTTGGCGGGCTAACAAGCACTAGTGTTCGCGAGCCCGTGGAGGTTTGCTTTATGTGCTTTAACAACAGCGAAAAACAATACCGAACGTAACGATTCCACTTGAAGTTACTTTCTGACCTATGATACGTGATTATTTCCTTGAATGGCACGGTCTGGGTTATCAGGTATTTATTATGTACAGTATATACACACACCTACACAGACATTAAACAGCCAAAGGATTATGCTCCAAAAATTGTTGAAAAAAGTATTTTGAATAATTTTAGCACAAAGTCACTTAGAGGAAGTGCTCTAGATGTCCCAGCAGTGAGAGTCGTAAATCTGGACTTAGCTCTTTTTCTTTGTGGATTCTGTTCACAGAACCATTCTTCGAACGCCACATTCACAGCAGAACTTTGCCCATTCTACTGGGTATTTAGTCCCACACTCGTGGCAGAATTTTGGTAAGTGTCCTGTGGAATTTCCTTCAATGCCTTTAATGTTTCCGCCGTTAAGTGAAGATACATAGTCTCCATCTGGCCTGGAGAGGGACGGAAAAAAAGCAGAAACACAAAGTTCATGTCAGTAGTTTTCAACCCATAACCCTTGGGAAGGAGAACCTAGTAGTAAATATAACTAAAGCTTGCTTAATCTCATAGTTAATATTCTTCTAGTTTAGATTAAAAAAGAATCACAAATGAACTCGTTTACAAAACAGAAACAGATTCACACACATAGAAAACAAACATGTTTACAGGGGAGGGGGAGGGAGGGATAAACTGGGAGTTTGGGATTGGCAGATACAAACTATGTACAGAATAGACAAACAGCAAGGTCCTACTGCAGGGCACAGGGAACTGTATTCAATGGCTGGTAGTAACCTATAATGGAAAATAATATGAAAAGGAATGTATGTGTGTCATTGTAAACTATACTTCAATTAAAACAAACAAAAAAAGAATTCATGGGGTCTTTTTCTAATCACTCCATCATGATCCACTATTCTATTTCGTTACTCTTGAATCAGTATCACACTTTCTTAATTACTATAGCTTCATAAATCATCCATGCATTCTTCTTTAACTTGTCCCAGCTAATGTTAGTCTTTTATTCTTTCATATGAAAAGAACTTCTCAGGATTCATATATTTTGCTTGAAAATTGCACTGAATTTATGCACTGATTTAAGGTATAATAGATAACTTTACAAAAAGTTTTATAATATTGAATTTTCTATTTTACAAAGAAGGTACATTTTTACTAAGGTTTCACCATCTTTGAAGTTGTGTCATTCTCTCTATCAAAATTAAAGCTCTTGCTTGGTTTTCAATTTTATTCCTGTGCACCCTGAATTTGTGTGTATCTGTGCATGGGTATTTCTAAAAACTGCATTTTCCGTTTGTTGCTGATAGACTGCAATAACTTTCAATATACTAATAACAAAACCAGTGAATTTACTAAAAGACAATTATATTTATTCATTCATTTTTTTGGATATTCTAAATATGATCATATTATATATAAGTTTTGTGTCCTTTCCATGTCTTGTAATTTTAATGTTTTTTTTTTACTAGTTAGGTTAAAATAGAAATGATTATAGCTGACATTCTTGTGTTATTTCTGTTTTGACAGAAAACGCTTCTTTTATGTCACCACCAAATATGAAGACTGATGTAGGGTTCTAGCAAATCTAGTGTTCTTGGCAATTTCTTCTATTCCTAATTTTCTAAGCTCTTCTTTTAAATTAAAAATAGGTGGTAAATCATGTGTGTGTATACATATATAAAAACTGACCAATTTTTTTAATCCTTTAATCTGTTGATGTGATTAAGTTATATTAACACTTTCTGAAATTAAATCAATTTTATTTTCTGTGATAAATCTAGAGAGTCACGAATTTCATGTTTGTGGATTGGGTCTGCTAAAATTCTTAGAGATTTTATACATTTTTTTCAAGTTTATAAGTAGGATTGATCGTAATTTTACATTCTCTTATTAGTCTGGGTATCAAAGTTTCCTAACCTTTGAAAAGAAGTTGAAGAATGCCGTTTTTCACTTCCTTCCCCCCGGAAAAGTTTAATTACTGAATCAATTTCTTCAATGATCATAATTTCAAGTTTGTTTGAAATCAGGTTTCGTAAGTTATCTTTTTCTAGGAAATCATGCGTTTCATCCAAGTTTCAAATTACTGGCATGATGTTCTTGTAATTTTAAATTTCTGCTGTGTCTGCAGTTACATTTCTCTTTTCATTCTGCATATTATTTGCATCTTCTCCCAAACCAAATTTTTTGCTTTGTTAGTCCTCCTCATCTATTATTCATTCACTTATTTGGAAAAATATTTACTGAGAGCCTAGTTTCTGTCAAGTACTCCTCCTGATCCTAGAGTTAGAGCAGTACAAAACAGATTAAACTCCTTGTGCTTGGAAGCTTACTGTTTTATGGAGAAGACAAAACACAGCATAAATAACATATACAGCGTGTCAGCTAGCAAACAATAAAGCAAAGGGGACACAGTACAGGGTGGCAGTGAGATTGTTCAGAGCCCTGAGGACTGCAGCACAGGGGACGAAGGATGAAAGAAGAGTCTGCAGCATGTAGTGACGACTAAGTAAATTAGAACAAAGGGCCTGGCAAAATTCAACTTGATGACAGTAGTGATGAGCAGGGAAGTTAAAGGTGAAGTATCACAAAGCACTCTGAAGTTCCTTCCCTCTCTGCTCCTGCCAACAACAATGCAGAGGCCAAGATTCAGAGTGCTCTAATCAGGATCTCTAGCAGCTGCTGGGCACCATCTTGGAGGAAGCTCCCATTGACCACCAGGTTTTTCCTTAATGCTGTTATAATCTTTTTATTTCATTAATTTCTGTTTTATCTTTACTATTTCATGTACTCAGTACTAATTTAGATTTACTTATTTATCAACTTCTTTGCTCATCAGTCCTCCTTGCAAAATTCCCCCTCTTTGGGACACTTTCCTCTTTTCTAAGGAAAAGAATGTTCTTTTAGTCATGGTCTACAGATGATAAATTTTCTCATTTTTTTGTCTGAAAATGGCTTTATTTCATTCTCATTCTTTGACTGATAGTTTAGGTCACTGGTTCACAAGTGATGTCCTCAATCTGGCAGCATCAGCATTATCTGAAACTTACTGTCAATGCAAAACCTTGTGCCCCATTCGAGACTCACTGAGTGAGAAATCCTTGAGTGAGGCCAACAAGCTGTGTTAAAATTAGTGCTCTGGGTGATTCTGATGCACATTAAAGTTTGAGAACCACTGATTCAGTTGGTATACAATCAAAGGTCAGCAGTTAACTTCCCTCAGCACCCTGAATGTGCTGATTCCACTGTCTTTGGCTCCACAAGTGAGCTGTGTACTAGCCGGGGGATCCTCACGCTGTCTAAGTGATGTTCTTTCCCTGTGGCTGCTTTTAAGATCTCACAGTCTGTCTTCCCAAGTTTCATTACAGTTCCATCTATATGTTGTTTTCATTTTATTCATCCTGCTTGGGATTGTTGTTCTCTGATTTTGAGAACTTGTGTTTTTCATTAACCCTGGATTATTTTCAGGTATAAATTATTCAAAAATGCTGTCTCTCACTCGATTTTCTTCTTTTGACCCCTGATTCAACAATCTTAGACCTTAAAAATTAAAAATCCCCCTCACATCTCCCTTCTCTCTTGGGACTCCACTCTAGATAATGCCTTTAAATCTATCCTTTAGCTTATTTCTCTCTTCTTCAGCTGTGTCTAATCTGCAATTTAAACACTATATTTTGAGTTTTTTCCTTATATTGAGTTCTGTTTGGTTCTTTTGTAAAGATGCTCTAATCTTTTTGTGATGGTATATTGTCAAAGAGACTTCAATTCCCTCTCTTTTTTCTTTATATACTTTAAACTGACTTTATAATATTTATCTGATGATTTCAATATCTAGAGTCGTGGCTACTTGTGTTTTTTTTTTTTTTTTTTTGCTAACTCTCACTTATGACTGCTTATTTCTTCAAATAGTTTGAAGTTTCCATGTGTGATTTATAATTTAGAATTGTGAGCTCACATTTGCTCACTGTGAGAATCAGGAAGTCTAGGTTAAGGGTATTTCACACCAAAGATGATTTGCTTTGGTTTTGCTTTTACAGGCTCCAAGGGAACACCTAAATCAAAAGTATCTTTTTTTTTTTTCAGTTAAGAATTTCTTAGAATATGCAGATACTGTACTTTCAAAGCTTACACTTCCGTGCAGGTGAGCCTATAGTTAATCAGTTATCAGCGGGAATTCTCACATCCCTCTGAGCCATGCTAAGATAGACAAGTCTTCTTGGGTCTCTTTTCCTGGTTAGTGGATTTTTTTTCTCTAATCCACCCTTTCACTGAGAGATGACCCTCTGAATACTGTGATAGAAGGATTAACACAACTCTTTCTACTTTTCTGTGGACCTATTTGACCTTGGGAAAACTCCCTAGCTCTGTTTAATGAAAATCCAACACAGGTGAAATGCCAGTTTCTAGGCAACAGCACTTATATGCGGTCCACTGAAACTAGATATGGCCCTCAGGACAACCGGGAAGCTATGCCTATGGAACTGTTATAAGAGATACTGCTTCCCTTTGGGGACAAAGGATTGCTAATTAAACTGTCCCTACACCCACCTGTGAGATCTTGCTCTCTCATACCTAAGCTGTCAGCTGGACAGCTAAGGAAGATAAGCTCCAGGACTGCTGCAAGGGCTCCCATAAAAGAGAAACACCTGATGCTGCCCTGCTATCATCCCACATTTCCTGTAAATATTTCCAATGACAAAAGTAATATACCATCATATGAGTATCTCTGGCCAAGCTTAAGACCCCTTGCTGAGCACTGCAACAGTCCTGGCTTAGAGCAAGAGGCAAGGTGAGGAAGGGAAGGGAAAGTTGAGTTTTTGACACTGCATTTCTGTACCAGAAATTAATTCTTCTCTTCCACAATGACATTAAAACCCAAGCCTCTGCACAGTGAAAATTACTGAAAACCTCAAAAGCAACTGCAGTGTTAACTGCAGTTAAAATACCAATTTGATCTCTACCTTCCTTTATATTTTTATTCTGTGGCAGTTTCCCTTACTTTCCTGAGAGCTAAGCTATACATTAAAAGAGATACTTGTTCTTTTCAATACAACATTTCTAGGTATTTTAGGTGGAAGAGTCATCCAGGAAATGCAGTCTATCATACTTGCAGAAAAATAAATCTCTGAGATTTCTCCATGTTATAATTATTTCTGTCTGGAATGAGGGTAGAGTATAAGTCAAGTGAATAAGGCTCAGGGCTTCCCATCACATATAAACCATTGAAAAAGAAAAAGAAAAAGGAAAACAAAAGAATAACCCAAACTTATTTTTTTTAATGTGACGTTTGGCTCCGGCCTGTTGACACTTCTTTTGTCTACTTCTTTGGAAAGATAAAATAATCCTTTTATTTAAGCATATGTATTTATTAAGTTTTCCATTTTATAAGAGAATGCTAATACTCAGCATTGATTCAAATCACATGGCTCCACACATATTCAGTAACATAGTAGAGCCACACTCCAGGACTCCAAGAAACCTAAGTTCACATCTTTGATATTCAATGTATCAAAATCTCAGGTGAAACAAACAGAATTTATTAAAAACTTCTAGCTGAAAAAACAGCAATTCACCAGTTCCTCTATAGTTCTCATTTTATGCATAAGCAAAACCCTTAAAACTTTTTAAATGGCAGATGCCCAGATCCCACTCTCCAAGCCAAAGAAATCAAAATTTCTGGGAGGGACCTCAACATATTCATTTTTAGAAAGCTCCACAGATGCTTCTTTCTAATGAGCAACAAAGCTTGAGATCTACCATCTTAGATACTTGAAAAATCTGTCCCTGGATAAAATCTGAATAATGGATAGCTGTATATGTTATATACTTATAACAAAAGCAGACAATATACATACAGTTATACATAACACACCCACATTACAACTATTTTTAGTGAATCATAGGATATCATGTTGTAGGCCTGCATTGAAGGCATCCTAAAAAAAAAAATTAACTAGGAAATCTATTGCCATATTTAGCATGGATTCAGTAGGGATGCTAATTAAGAAATTATCCATTAAATTATCCAGTGCCTCCTTATGAGAAATCACAGGAGAAATTTTGAGGCCTCAAGACTAGTTGTACTTTCAGAAAGAGATTTATTTTTTTGTTTCAGACATCATGAATCATGTAACTAAGTACTTCTATCTTCTCTTGTAAATTGGCTGCCAATTTTTGGCCCAGGGCTCATCTATCTACAGGGCTCATGACACATATTTTTTGTGGACTAATCAAACTCCTTTTTTCACTGTTTCTTTTAATTCTTGTCTTTCCTTTTCCTATTCTTCTTTCATTAAAAAAAATTACCTCACTATACATCATGGCCTTCTGTACCTTTCCTTAAAACTTTCAAATAAGATGGGATACATATAAAAAAATAAATAACTGGAATGATTTCATTATATGCTTAAAAACAGAGTGAATGTCGAAGTTGTGCAAATATTGTCACAGATTAGAAACAGAAGTACATGGATTATCACAATTTCAGCAGGGGAGTTTAAATGTATTAAAATGAGGCTGAAAATTATAATAGCAGTGGTATAAAGGGTCTATTATTCAATTTGTAAAGGCAAAAATAATCATGTTCCAGTTAAAATTAAGACATAAGAAACACCAAATGCATCTAGTGGAACTGAACAAATTGTCCCTGAGCATTTACCATAAAACTTACAAGTACAAGAAAACATTATTTATGTCCAAACCATTTCTTTAATGTATAATGTAAAAGCCAAATTAAATAATATAGCAAAGGAAATATTTGATTTTCTATGAATGGCCTGATAGAAATTTTTGTATATGTCCCTTGGAAAACTACGTAACACTCATTTTTATTTATTATAATATCAGAGCTAAATATACCTGGTCACGTAGCTCTCTGTATATGTTTTCCTTTTGCTTGTAAGCACACCTGAGGCAGGATTTCGAGCCAAACTAGGTGGTGTGGAATTTCGAGGTTTGATGTTAGCTCTAGAAGAGAGAAAGAGAGGCCATAATGAAAAAACTATTGAATAGTAAGCATTTATTTCTCAAATTGCTAATTTGCGTGATTAGAAAAATAATTAGAAGCTGTAAAGAAGTAAGTTCAAAAGATTAAAATCCAAATAATTATTTCAAATCTGAAATCCTTAATACCAAGGATAAACCAAAGCATTTTGCATTTAGTAATGGTGCCTGGGGCAAAAAATCACTGAAACATGTATATATTCTTTACACGAAATGTGTAAGTTAATCATTCTAAAAGCCTTCAAATTTAAGTTTAAATATATAGTTTTCTCAAAATAGAAATGTGTTTGTTCAGTGCCTATGAATAACTGTTAAATAATAATGTGAAGCATACAAAATGTGGTTAAAAAATTAGCTAACCATTTTAAGAGGATAATATTCTATTTATGAAAGTCTGTTCTTGGAAACAGCAACTAAAATAAGTGGGTTAATATAATTTTGCCTTTAAAGATTTCATTTCACCAACTATACAGCCTGGGCTATTTGTTATCAGTAAAGAGTTATGGTTGGATCATCACTGAATTTCCTTTCTGAAACTTCAGGAATCAAAGAAAGCTTAGATGGCTATATGATGGTCTAATGGTAAAAGTAAAGGCTTTGGAATTCAGATGAATCTGGGTTCAAATCCCAATTGCTCTCTGAGTCCATTCCCTCATTTATAAAATGTGACCATCATCATTATCTTATAGGAAGTCAGATATATAAACTGTAATTTACATAAACATTTAGCATAGCTGATTATGATCATGGTAATACTATTATTACTACTACGGCTATTGCTACTACAAGTTAACATTTATATAAAAGTGCTAACTACATGTGGTAGAGCTACATTTCTCTCTCTTTCATGTAAAATTTATTTAATCCTCATAATAATCCTATGAAGTAGGAAGGATTACTAATTCCATTTACAAATGTGCCAACTGAGGAAGAGTAGTTAAGTAACTTACTCAAGGGGACACAGCTAGTATGTTGCAGAACCAGGGGTCAGATGTTCAATAAAATGTTAGTTCCCTCCCCTCTTTAGAAATTTCATCAACTCTTTTCATTTCAGAGATAATCAATGTTGTGTTATATGAACAAGCAGAATACTTTAAAAAATTCCTTTAGATTGGAAGTTCTCAAACTTTTGCTCAAAATCTTCCTTCTCTACTTATATAGCAAAGTTAAAGAGCTACCTCCCACATACAGGCAGGTAATAACATCTACTATTTTTCGAGCTGCTGTTACATGCCAAATACGATGCTAAATACTACACCTATTTTGCTTTGTTTAATCTTCACAAAAATCTCAGAAGATATCACTCCCATTTTAAAGTTGAAGAGACTCATATTCAGACAAACTAAGTAAACTGCAAAACTATTACATGGCTAGAATATTTGAACTTGAATTTAGGTGGGTCTTTTTACAAATCTTATTTTCAGTACTCAATACTGTCACTCAAAGGGAGGCTCCCTTGAATAGTTACTTTAAATTATTTATAAACTTGGACAGGAATCATCTTGATGCATGGATGAGTTACCCTGGACCGCTTCAAGAAATGGCCTTCAAATGATCACTACAAGTCCATCCATGAGGTATTCCTACTCTACTTTTACACAGCCCTGCTAGGGATGTTGCAGAACTGCCATGTGCCTTTTTAGGAATTCAATCTCTAAAAATTCATTGGAAGAATGGCATTTCTTCCCGTAAGAGTCATAAGAGGAACAGGAAGCACTTTTTTTTTTGGCTATAGAACAGTCTTGTTAGAAATCCTATCACCTTCACATCATGTGTACATGAGATATATAGACAATACACTGGGATTTCAAAATTATAGAATAGATAAGCAAGATTATACTGTATAGCACAGGGAAATATATACAAGACCTTATGGCAGCTCACAGAGAAAAAATGTGACAATGAATATATATGTTTATGTATAACCGAAAAATTGTGCTCTACACTGGAATTTGACACAACATTGTAAAATGATTATAAATCAATAAAAAATATTAAAAAAATACAAACACACCCACACACATACACACACAATTTATCAATAAAGTTATTCAAATAATTAGAAAATTATTTTAAAAATTGAAGAAAAATATGATTATCAACAACAGCTGCAATTATTAAATGCCTGTCATGTATTTTTAGTAACATCCCCTATGAGGTGAAATCAGCATGACAAGAACCATCCTTAAGAGACTGGGTAGAACTGTTTTCATCAGTACTTGAAACACATGGCCCCAGTCTCACATGGTCAACACATTTTTCTTTCTGGCCAGAGTCTGAAAAGTGCTACTCTTACTGTGTGTCTATAATCAGCCTGCTATACAGTTCAAACAATAATAAAAGGAGGTTTAATTTTTGAATTGTACTTTATCCTAATGGCTAATCAATGTTTCTTTGAGATCTGCTTCAGAGGTACAGACAGTAGTAGTAGTACAAAGAAAAATGGCTCAGGCACAAATTCTTCCTCCTAGGATTTATCACTAACTACTTAAAAATAACACATGATGGCTGCTAACACATTAAAGACTTTTCCCACCTTTGTTTTATTGTATATCTAGTTAAATGTATTATCTATTGGTAAGAATAGGCCTTGGTTTAAAAGTTAGCCAAGGGAACTCTACTTAATAACATTTTTCAATTTTAGTAAGTAATTTAATTTATTAGACCCTAATTTCATCATTTTAAAATGAGAAGGGTTGACTTGGTTTTGGGGCCCAAACTAGTAAACCTCGAAGACGTACTTGGAAGTTCCAAGACTGCCACCGCCACGCTAGCCTCTCTTCACAGTTTGCTGGGCCAGCACGAAGATGGGAGTCTCCCTGGCAGTGTCATGTCCTTTACCTGCTTTATGTGGAATTTGTAACCATCTAACAAAAAGACTGAAGATCCCTGAGTTGAATGCTTTCTAAGATCTTTTTTCCCTGCTTTTTTATATTACTCATCGTCTGTTTAATTAAAAGATAATCTAGCAATATTATACATTATATATGGCATAATATACCCTATACTCTTCTTTTTAAAAATATTACTCCAAAAAAAAAGCTTCATAAAAGTAACTATTGAAGGTGACTTCTATTTCAATCCTCTAAAAATTAAAATTTAATGGATTAAAATGTACTCTTTGAAAACAGGTTTAGGACAATAGAAATGCTCATCAAAAATTAAAGCGTTATAAGTCCTAGAAGATTATTTAGCACTTATTGGCTTAAAAATGATGAAATAAAAAAAATTTAAGTATAGGAATGTACAAATTTATAGGATTCCATTATATAAAGTCTTTAAGGAAATATCTGAAAAAGATTAGCTATACTGCATTACAAATACTTACTTGTAAATGGGTAATAACTCATGTCTTTTGATGGCACTGTCTGATTTTGTATCACTGTCATACAACCTTTGCACATGTCTTCCAGTTCGAAGTGGAGGGCCTAACTTGTCCATCTTACTATTAAAATATATAAAGGTGTACCCATAAGGAGAATGCTACTGTTTGTGTCTTTATATTAAAAAAAAATTTAAGACATTATTTTGGTTCATCAGAAATCTACCCACCAAGCTCTTAATTATCTGACTACCAGGGTAAGGACTGGTGTCAAAAAGAATCCTCAGATAATTCATACAATGTCTGTTACTAGATACGAAAATTCTGACTATGAAGGCCACCCTGCCAGTTTCGTTAAACATCCAAATAAGTTCCACATTTACACAGAGCAGGACAATGGAATCAACAACAACAACACAAACTTAAGAAGGGCAACAACTATTTCAAGTAAAATTTATGCAGCTAGAGTTGAACTGAAAGTTGTTATTCTGCTAAATAAAAGACAGATTTGATGTTTGTTCTCATGGAGCTCACTTAATCCAATTTCCCCTTCCCTAAATTCACAGAACTTTTCTCTTTTTCCTTCTTGCTTATTTCATGACTTTCTCCACATTTAAAAATTCCAACTATAAAATAAGAAATCAACTAATACATACTATTATTTTTATCCCTGTCTGACTTTCTAACAAAGAATAACTATTTCTGAAATTTATCCAGAGAAATGTAAAACACGATCCTATGTGAAAAACATGGACGGCCATTCTGAAAAATCACAAGTCACAATGTTAAGCAGACATGCCATCTGAAGCTTTCTATTTTTTTTTTTTAACCTAAAGTATAAAGGATCTCCATCTAGAAGATAACAGAAAAAACTGCAGGATCGCAGAGATTTCTTTGTTTTATATCAACGAAATAATATATATTATGACCAACCAATATCCATTCATAGTAGGTAGCAGGAAAAATTAATAAATTAGAGCTATCTTAAATGACTGGGAATGACACATCATTGTTTGATAATTTAAAAAGTATACTTGTTTTCAGGGGTGCTTGTTTACTCATTGAAATCCTGAGCACCCACTGTATGTATCAGGCACTGTGCGACATTCAGGGAATATTGTGGTAAGACAGACAGACTCGATGCCTGTTCTTATAAGAGAGTGTAGTGTCTGATCATTTCTCTAAATAAGTATCTCTAAGGAGGGACACGTTTTACCCACTATTCGTTCCTTCAGTATCCTACACACAACAGGTATTTTGTTGTAAAAATTGACATTAATACTTCGCTGGTGGAGGTGCTTATATTAGATGGTGTTTACATTAGGTGTTTACATCACATTATTTAAAATATTTTAAATGCCTCCATTAAATATATACATATACATAACAAAAATTTCTAAAATGTTTGAGATTAAATTTTATAGGTTTTATTTGTGAAAGATTACCAGAAAATTCACCTATTTAGAATTTTATTTAATAAATCAGATTTTTGTTTGAATTACTTAACAGTAATCAAAATATTAGTAATCAAAAGATTTATTGTTCCAAATAGCGTTTATCTTATAGAAGAAATCTGTGGATTTGGAAAAAGAAATAAAGATCTTACTTTCTCAGAAAAAAGTTACTGAAATTAAAATTTAGAAAATTTTAAAATTTGGAAGTATTTTAAAAAATCAATTCCTTTAATATGATAAGAACTACTAAAATCTTACAAATAATACAACAAAGGAAATGGATAAAATCTAATAAAAATCTAAAGGTAATTGTCTAGTGGAAATATTACATATTTACCATATATAAGAGAATTGATACTATTTTCAGATTTCAAAAACCTAATTAAAAGGCAGGTTCCAATGATTTTACTGTATTACATACCTGTGTTATGAAATTCAACTCAATTGCTCTATCTACCTATGTATATGTATGTGCACACACACACACACACACACACAATTCAAATGTTACTTAGGCTGAATGTTAGTAAATATTGTTATTAAGCTCAAATCACCTAAACTTACGTTCTGCTATAATTTGTTACCATTATGCTATCATCAAGGTCTAACGATACAAAAACAAAACTAAAAATCTCAATAATGTAATCAAGATCATATAATATCTAAATTTATCTTACATAAATACATTTTATGTAATTTTAATGATAATTTTAATACAAACATATTTATATATAAATTTTAATTTACATCCCTTTTAAGTACTTTTATATATAAAATCTTGATTATATGTTGTTTAGATATCATGAAATTACAGTCAATGTTGGGGTAATTAATTTTAAAATTATCCTGGGACCTAATTAAACTTAAAAGCTTTTGTACAGCAAAGGAAACCATCAACAAAACAAAGACAACCTACTGAATGGAAGAAAATATTTGCAAATGATATGATCTATAAGGCGTTAATTTCCAACATATATAAATAGTGGATACAACTCAACATCAAAAAAATAAACAACTCAATTAAAAAATGGGTAGAAGACCTGAATAGACATTTTTCTAAAGAAGACATACAGATGGCCAACAGGCACAGGAAAAGATGCTCAATACTGTTAATCATCAGAGAAATGCAAATTAAAACCACAATTATTTCTTCCAAGATGCAGGGCCTCCCATTGTGTGCTGAGGAAGTTACTGCAACCTCTATCTCCACTCAAAAGAAAGAAAAAACACACAGTTAGGTACCACTTCATACCTGCCTGAATGGCTATCATCAAAAAGACCACAAATAATAATGCTGATGAGGATGCGGAAAAAAAGGTAATACTCGTAACACTGTTGGTGGGAATGTAAACTGGTGCAGCCACTGTGGAAAGTAGTAGGGAGGGTCCCCAAAAATCCAAAAATAGAACTACCATATGATTCAACAACTTCACTCCTGGGGATATATTTTAAAAAAATTGTGAAAACACTGATTTGAAAAGATGCATGCACCTTTGTTCACAGTAGCATTATTTACAATTGCCAAAATAGGGAAGAAACCTAAGTGGCCATTAACAGATGAATAAATAAAGAAGATGTGAGATACACACACACACACACACACACACACTACACACAAAATAGAATACTTCTCAGCCATAATAAAGATATTTTGCCATTTGGAATAACATGGATGAACTTGGAGGTTATTATGCTAAGTGAAGTAAGACAAAGAAAGACAAATACTGCATGATATCACTTATATGTGGAATCTAAAAAAAATGAAATAAAGTGATAAATATAACAAAAAAGGAAAAGACTCACAGATATAGAGAACAAACTAGTGGTTACCAGTGAGGAGAAGGAAGGAAGGAAGGGCAAGATAGGCACAGGGAATTAAGAGGTACAACCTGTTATGTATAAAACAAGTTTCAAGGATATATTGTACAACATGGGGACTACAGCCAATATTTTACAGTAACTATAAATGGACTATAACCTTTAAACATTGTGAATCACTAGTTTTGTACCTGAAACTTATATAATATTTTACATCAACTATACCTTAGCAAAAAATTAAAAATAATCATTTATGAAAGAAGACCTTTCAAATACTTAAATCTTTCCATAAACTATCTCAGATCATATGTATAACAGACCATTTCTTATGTACCATGTTCATATATATATTTTAGTGAACATGAACACTTCCTTGCTTCCATCTCCTTTTCTACTGAATCCCTTCTTTTCTGTCCCTCAAGCTTCAGCAGCACTAAAGGTAAGTCAAAGAATCAACAACATAAAGGAATATTTGGAAAGAGATTGAAATTTATGCAAAAATGGTGACGTATTTTCAAAAGGAATATAAAGTTTTCAACCCAACTGACTGCTCTTCGGTTGAAATTTCTTCACTATGTCTTTCTTGGTCTTGCAAAACCTTCAGCAGCTGATTTAAGGATGTGAATAAAATGAGTACAGGAACTAGGAAGCCTCTGTCTATTACACGTTTTGCCCTGTCCTCAGAGGCCTTACATGTTTTAGGTTATGAAAAAAAGTCACCTTTGTTGATTTTAATATTGAATTTATACATTATCTACATCTGGGGTTACTCTGACAATAAATTTTGGGAAAGTACAATGAAAAATCTACCTTATTAATAAGTATTTTTACATTATTCACAAAGTTTGAGGACTGTAATTTCAATTTAATAGTAACCATTAAAAAACTATCATTATCAATGTTTTTAGAGTGCCTCTATGCTATTTTTCTTTTAAAGGGTCGAATTCAGTAACGATGATGATACACCCAGGTCTGAAAGAAACTGAGGCAGGAATAAAATCCATTCAGCAGTTAAAGTAGTCTTGTTGCTACTGAGGAAAAAAAGGAAGGTATTTTGAAGTCACCCAAGCACACCTATATAGAGTAAATTTGGTGCAGAGCAAGCAATCTGATACATATAACGGAACCCTCATATGAAATTCACAGATAGGTCCCTAAATTGGCACTAGATCTAGTCAGAGTCAACATGAAAATGTAGTTGTAATAATCCCTCACTATTCTTTCAATTCAACCACAGAAATGTGTTTCAATGAATTTTTAAAAGTTAAAAAAAAAACAACCCTTGGTTCTGTGGAACACTAATCTATGGCCTATCTTCCTAGATATTCCACATGACTTAAAAAAATCATTCCATCATTGGGAATAAATAAAGAATCCTTAAAATTCCTATCTTCAAACTATAAATATCTAATTCCTTCAATAACTTATTCTAAAACAGGGAGTGGCGAACTTTTCCTATGAAAAGCCAGACAGGAAATATTTTAGGCTCTGTGAGCTATACTGTTTCTGTCATAAAGACTCAACCTTACTACTGCAGCATGAAAACAGCCAAAGACAAAGCAGAAACAATTGGGTGTGGCCATGTTCCAATAAAAACAGCTCGGCAGGATTTGGCCCTCAGGCCGTAGTTTAAAAAGATCACCTGCTCTAAAATATCACATTTCCATACATGGGAGGATACCAGTATTTTAAGACTCGGAAAATCTAAACGAAACGTAGATTCCAATGATAATTTTTAAAATTTCACCATAATTAATGATAAGTATCACTACTTTATCCTGTATTCCTAGATAAAAATACATTACATTTTGTCAAGCTGATCCATTTCTATAGATGATAAACTATTCAATTTTGACCTAGACTTTTAAAAGGACTATCTCTAGTAGGACGTAACTGCCACGATATGAGTAAGATTATCTAGAAAGGAACAATAATTTGGCAGGCTTTCTAAATATTCATAGTTGAATGAGCATTTTAAGAACTATTTGGCAATGATATCAATCTGTTTCTAATTTGGGATAAACAAACCCAGGGAAGGTCCTTGTTTACTGTTAATACTGTAAGAATGAATTCTTTGGAAATAAGCCACTCTATCTTGTAGGCCTGTAACTAGCAGAGTAGGTAAAATAAAAAGATGAGTTTTGAAATAATACTGGGAAAAATTTTACCAAGTGATATTTTGTGTCTTTGTAGACATCCATAGCTATGACATTCTGAGGCACTCAAAATTTTGAAATCTGTCATACTTCTACTTTTGATTCTAAACTCATCAATCCTATACAGATAATTTAGTATCTCAACTCCCTGGCGAAGTTAGCTTCCCTAATCCAATAGCCTAAAAATCATCTTTATCCACATAAGAAGCCAAACTCTGCAATTCTAGGTTGTTTTAGACATTTCCAGATCAATCATAAAAGACACAGAAGTTTATAAAAATGTAAGTAATGATCCAAACAAACTACACGCATCAAAAGAATGGCTTATGAGAAAAGCCTGCTTCTACTCATACAAAAATATACTTAAAAACTAGACATTTCTCCTCACTTTTGTTAATATAAAGAACGAGAAACCAACTTCATTTATTAAGAAATGTTCCTCACATGCATTGTTTCTCTAGTTTAACCACACCTACTATAGCCTATCTCCAAAGTAAACTCCAATTTTTCACAGTAACTGAACAGAAGTAAATCTCTGAAACTGGATATTTTAGCTATTGAAAATTATCAGCTGAAATATCCATTCAAGCTGGTAATCAACCATTAAGAAAACACAATTCTCAAGGCATGACTGTACACTCTCTGACGCAATTCAAGTGTGGTGATATTTATTTTAAAATGCTGTTTCATCACATTTCTAAAATCTCCTAGGAGCAAAGAAAATCACCTTTTAGCATAAGAAAACAGTTTTCCATTGGGGGTATGCCTCGCTTAAGAAAAGTTGTTAAAATCAGTTGACCCACAGATTGTGAAGTTAATTATTCAAACATGAGAATTTTTCCTAGGAAAAAGATAAATTTTTCTGTGGTATGACCCCAATAAATACTAAATATCACAGAGCACTGGTTTGTATGATTAAAGCTGACCACAATAAAAATTTACATACCAGACTTTAAGTAATCCCAACCTACTGAAGTGACTTTATTTTACTAATCTCAGAGGATGCTCAATTTCTTAAACAGTACAGCTAACCAGATGTCTGAATCCTATCTTTATTCAATCCTGAATTGTCTGTGCCAATAATAATACTGTCATAAAAACCACAAGCAATTATCTCACCAGTACCAGAACCATAATTTGGTGATGTGCCAAAAGGTTGACAAATGAGAAATTTAATTTACTGATTCACTATTTTTTCATTTGTTCACCAAAAGTTTGTGTGCCTATGCCAAACATCATACCACATTTGAGAGCTGCATCTGTCAGCAAGGCAGACACACAGAACTTTGCCATCAGAACTTCTAATCTAGCAAGGGAAACACAAATCATGACCTCAATAATTCTAAAAAAGGAACAAGTTCTGCCACTAAAGAGGCAGCCATGATTGGTTCTATTTAATATACTAATGTTCCACTTAATATAGTTAATATATCTGTCCAATAATATTGGCCAGAAGCACATACCACTACTCTCTTTCCAGTAATTGGAAACACTCCTATAATATGTAAGGATCGTATATAGAATGGACAATTGGGATTTAAATAGTTATTTTTGACAATTTAATATTGTATGGGACAACCAAAATTTTTAAATCTTTATAGCATTGTAGCAGTGCATAACTTATGAAATTATTGTGCCCAAAGTCTTTGCTTGTTAGTGAAAACATTTTCTCCTAGAAATCAAAAAATGTTGGTCAGATTTCCTTAGATCAGTTGTCAAGGTGTAAGCAGAATTACAGAATGTTGTCAGAGTGAGACAGAGAAAAGACCTTTGAACAAAGTCTATAGCTATTTAGTGACAAAATAGGATCTAGAAACCTAGTTTTTGAATCCAAAGTCAGTAACCCTTTTCATTATACCAGCCAGCTTCACATGCCCTACTAAAATTACAGGGTGTCAGTACAACTTAATATTGCCAACTGATACAATTGATAGGAGAGGCACTAAAAATTATCAGCCTTTTAATTCATAATTGACTATAAATGAAACTATTGTTTGTAAAGCTGAAACGTATTGCTATGTCTGTACTTTAAATATCTAATCAGTCAACTCTAGAGAAGTGAAAAAAAAAATCAAATCAGTTTTTTTAGTGCTGGAAGAAGAGAACCTTTTACTTTTCAACCATCTGTTCTACTGATAACCAGTCTCTTTCTTAAGGATAACCTGTCTCTTCTTGGAAGCACAACAAAAGGAAAAAACATTTAACTCATCAGATCTTGTTAGTTGACCGTTTTCTTTTTCTACAACGATACTTACATTAAACTCCTTTTCAGTCTTACACTATGTAGTCCAAATTAGGAGACAAAAGGGAGCTACTCTATTGATAGATACCATTGTATATATTTCCCACATAAAAACCAAAATAACATAGATCTGAAAATAATGTGTGCTGTATTTCCTAAATCAACTTTATCAGTATCTATAAAGACATAAGGCCACATTCTAATGCTCACGTGGCAATCCTTCAATTTTCTGATTTATCAAAGTGGAAAGTGAGTTTCTACTGGAATAAAAGGACTTCTATTAAAATCTCTAGTGTTATCAACAACTTTTCCCATATTAAAATAACTGTTGAAAGCTTAATTATACTATTTTATTAAAAGCCATGTATATAAAACTGAAGACAGATTAAAAAGTATTTTAAAAGTATTAAACAAACAGAAAAGAACAACCCACAGATAATATTTCAGCGTATTTTCTTTTTCGTCTACATACATTTTTATAGTTTCTATCAAAGTACACATGGAGTTTGTATCCTATATACTTTGTAATAGTAGAAGAATCTTTTTAAAATGTATACATATTTTAGGATCATATAATATCTCTTTGTAGATTTTCATAATTTGTTATTCAAAGCAAGACATACAGGTGATTCTACTTTTTTTTTCACATTATTATAAAACCATGCCAGAGGAGTCCAGCATTTAGATCCAAAGAGACTCCATTTGTATTCCACTTCCAACTCTTAAGAGCTGTGTGGCTTCGAGCATATTACTTTGCTTCTCTGATCCTCTCATCCTAAGGCAGTGGGGAGGTTTTAGTAAAAATAATGTAAAATGTCTAGCACAGTGTCTGATACATGCTTAATAAATAATGGTTATTATAAAAATCATTCATATTTTAAGTCATTTCCTTAGACTAGATTCCCAGAAGTAAAACTATTCGATGGAAAATATGAATGTTTTTAAGGCTCTTGCTAAACACCACCGTATTTTCTTTCAAATTGGTTATACTAATTTACACTCTCAGCAGCAGTACGTGAGCTCCTGATCAGCAATATGTTAAAAGACACACTTAGAAAATTAAGATTAATGAAAAAGCCAATTACCTAAACAAAATAAAATCTTAGTATCATTTATATATGCATATATATATGAATCACCAATAAATTAAATTCAATGTAGACTTACCCTACATGAGGGGCTGCTATCCCTTTATGGGAGGGAGATAAGGTCTGAAGTTTGCTTCCCAAAGAGCTGCTAACTGAAGACACTTTACCTGAAGGAACACCTTATAATAAAAAAGGTATTAGTTTTAACAACACTCTGAAAAAGAGAAATCACGTAAAACAGAGAAACTGACCAAGAAAACAATGCTTTAGTGGCAATAAATTTTTATGGCAATAAATAAAAACAAAATTTCCAAGGAACAACACACAGCAGCCTTCATTTCTAATGTCTGTATTTCTTTCTTACAACTTACATACAAATAAAGGTACACTTTGGTAGTCAATATCATCTTTAAACCACTAAAGATTTTTCTATTAAGGATAATTGTCAAGTTCAGAGAGGTAAATGCAGAAATGAAGGGGAAAATACTGTGGTCAGAGTCAAGAAAAGAACGTGGCAGACAATTCTGAAGAGGTGATACAGCAGTGACACCATGAAGAACAGACATATAAGCTAAAAAAAAAAAAGAAAGAACTATAATATATCTAAAGTAGAAGCTATTGAAAGTTACTTTATTTTTACCCAAAGTAATTACTTACCCTCTACATTTCATCATAATTATAAATCTATTTTTAATAACCCAGAACAGACTACAATCATCATTTCCTTCTCTACCTCCACTGTTTAAAGAAAACAAGTTATTTTATTGATTTCATTACCTACGACACTTTTGCTAGTGCCACTTGGTTGGGGTAATCGTGAAGATCCTGATGAGGTGGTTCCAGGAGAATTTGACTTTTTAAGTGCAGGTGGCTTATACTAAAATAATGAAAATAAAACATTTTATCAACATCACTTTTTGATTATGGATTGTAAACCAATATTTCAAAAGTGAACATTCCTTTAAATGAGTAATCTTTTTATTAGCTACTGAATTACCCAAATTGAGAAACTATAGATTAAAATATATCTCCTTAGAGAGAAGTTTCCCAAAATATGTTTCTTCTCATAACTGGAGTACTAAAAGTTTGGCTCAAATGTTCCACTGCAAAAATAAACTAAGTGCAATTTTTCCCAGTTCAGAGAAAAACAAAATAGATCAGATGGAAAAAATTTCCTCAATGTCAAGATTCTAAGCACCAAACAAATGATAGAAAAACTTAGAAACATCCAGTGATGCTCACTTGGTGGTGTAGCTTTAAAAGTCAAGATTTTTCCACATTCCTGAGTGTGGTCTTATATTTCATATATTATAATCTAGCCACATTTCCTACTGATAAAAATTGGTTAGCATATATATCAGTCTCAAGAAGTTTTACAATAGCTGCCTGATGGATTGCCCCAATGTGGAGAGAAAGAGGTAATTCTGGATTCACTAATCTCACCAGACCATGTTAGATGAATGGGATATGGACTGATAAAAGAGTATTTCAGCTTATGTTGTTTTGTTTATTTTCCTCTCCCCCTCCCACTCTCTAGAGGGATATCATCATTAATTTTATTTCACTGTATTTTATTTCAGTCAAATTTTGCTCTGAACACGAAAGTATCTTATTGCTCACTCACTTCAATATAAAGAGATGAATTTGCCCAGGGTTATACCCCAACTTAACAGCAGAACAGGAATTAAGACTCATGCCACCTTAGTTCTAGCCCTTTGTTTCAACTATAAGGCAATTACTGTATTTGTAGGTGTACCTGGGCCCAGTGCATTATTTAGATTGCTTTGGACTTCATGAAGAAAACTGGTTTTAAACCTAATTTTCAAAAATCAAGTCATATTTACAACCAATAATCAGTATAAAAGTTAAGATACACTACTACCAAAAACTACTGGCTAAACACATTTTTAAGTCAAAAATGTAACTCTTCAAAATTCAGTATTTGACCTTTTATGAAAACAAATCTTGGTAAAAGGGTCATACACATACAAAAAAACCCCCCAAAACATGCCTATTTGGCACTCTTATGCCAGAAACTGCAATTTTTAAAGCACTTGGCAACTAGGAAACCTTCGATAACTGTCTATCAAATGAACAAATGAATTTGGAGATATAAAGATATTGTTTCTTTGAAAACCTAAGAGGTTTTTCTGGTTTAAAAGAGCATCTGGTTAGTGTTAGTCTCTCCCACTAAAATACCAATGAGGCTATTAGGAAAGACTTTAAAACTAGTAACTTGGAAAACAAGACCTAACAATGACTTGTGAAAATATTAGAGGCATGTCTACTAAAAAACAGTCAATAAAACTGGATTAAGAAACAGGATTGGTGACCCACTCATATTGTGCTAATTGGCAAAAAAAAAAAAAAAAAAAGGAAAATGATCACCACAAATAAAAGATGCTGGTACAGCATATGACATATTGAGAGGTCAAGTTTTAGGCAGGAAGGGCCCTAGTAGCATTACATACCGGGATTTTTATGTACATATTAGGAATTACTAACCTAATGGCTTACAAACAGGAGGAAAAAACAGAATATTCCTTTCAAGAGGTGATTTGTTTTTTCCCTCTCTTATTAGGCCTCCCACTATTTTACTCAATTTTTCAGTCAGGTTTTCTGAGATGATCAGAACCTAGCCCAACCTTACCTATCTCCTATAATATTTCCTATTACTTTCAACCAGAACTAGTTAGGTTAGTTTCCTTACTGAATTCTTGTACCACTCTGAATGCCCCTTGTTTAAAACATGTTCACCTGCCTCTCAGTAACTTGCTATTCCCCTGACCTAGATAATCTGACTCTTTACTGAGCTGTATTTTATCTGTTCTACAATATCTAGCTGAAATTCTACCGATATTATACAGGCTTTCAAGATAACTCTAGATAGCAGATTTTTGTATAAATTCATTTCAATGATCAGAAGAACAAAATCTATTTTTATAGTTATATACATTATTTCATTCGTAATGTTAGTATTGTTAGGTGATTATTTCATTTGTTCTCATACAGATCACAAATCTAATAAATTTCCTTAGTAAAATATTTAGATTTACAAAGACTTTTTACTGAAATTGGAAAAAGCGTAAAGAACATGGAGGACGTGTATTTCTGATAAAACTGGTAGAAGGCACTATTTGGGGACCACTACTTCAACTAAAAAAGTAAAAATGCTATCATTTTAAAAGGACTGAATGTCACATGAGAGGAAAAAGCACTGGCAGGCCAACACCATATGAGACTGTACAACAGTCTGTCCATCACACAGATTTGCTGTATGATTATGCATCACCAGGTGGCCGAGGAAACTAAAGCCAATAATTTAATTTAAAGAGTTCCCAGACTGGTAGCACTCGTAGATACCTGGAAGAAACATGTACAGATCTCTGAAACAAGTTGCTTCCCAAGAATAATCCTCACGAATAACTTTTTAAGGGAAATAGCAGCAAATAGTCAATAATAATTATAGGCTTACCGATTAATAAGGAACCATGAACAAGTAAAACAAGCAAGAACATATCCATAAAGGTCACATGATACAAGTATCAGACACATAAGATAAAAGAACTGTGCTTACTGCATTCAAAGAAATTTTTTAAAAAACTTCTTTAGCAGAGAATTGGAAACTACAAAAAGTAAAAAAGAAAATTAGAAAAATATTTGACTTCAAGAAATTAAAAATACAGTAACAGATTACAAACACAATGGTAGAGGAGTGAAGCAGCTGTATTACCCTTCTACAGATAACAATTTTTAAAAGACGATTTTTAAAAAAGATTTTTAGAGATTGGAAATCACCCAAAAAGCAGTCTTCTGGAAACCATGTACCTCTGGGTTTAACTGTAGGAAATGGGAAAAAGAAGAGAATGGGAAGAGAAGAAGAGGAGAAGGGAAAAGGCGAGACAAGAAAAGGAAAGAAAAATAAAAACAGTAAAGTATGACCCATGTTCAGCAAAAAAGACAGTCAGCAGAAACTGACTCCAAGTGGGCACAGGTATGTTAGATTTAGCAGTAAAGAGTTTCATCTATAAAAGTAAACTTCAAAAACTAAAGGAACATATACACAAGAATTAAAGGGAAATATGGTTAGTGAATGAACATACAGGGAATCTCAACTGAGAAATGAAGGTAAACTACAGGCATTTTTTCAGATAACCAAAAACAAGAGAATTTATTGCCAGCAAATCTGTACAAAGGCTAGAGAAAGTTTTTCAGGCTTAAGGGAAATGACAAAACATGGCAACTGAGATTTACAAGAAGAAATAAGGAGGTCTGGAAATGATAACATCTGAGTAAATATAAAATGCAAAGTATACACATGTATGTGCAAATACATACGTGTATGTATAAAACTGTGCATGGGCTATCTCAATATAATTTGTTCTTTCAAAATAATCAGACAAATTAATTTAGCATATTTATTAGATGACATTTTTGGTTTGCTATGTCTTCATGGGCCTAATTTAACACAACTATACCTGAATTTGATAAAACTCCTAATGAAGACGAGTTATGAAAGTTTAACTAAATGGTAGAACTTGTTTTTTACTTATAGGAATAGATCTTCATTGTATTTGCATCATTATTTTGATCAGAGAAGGGTGGAAAAGTGGGCTGTAGTCAGGCCAGGTTACAGGTGCTAACTATGACAAGGGAGAATTTAAGAATCTTCAGGAAAAGTATCCTACTTACTTTACTAATACAGACCCAGTACTTGGCAAAACATCTGGTTTAAAAAGGATGCCCAAAAACTTCTTGAATGAACAGAGATGAGAAAATATGGGGTTAGTCTGAGACTATACAATATACATGCCCAGCCATGGAATTGGAATTGACTATTTAAGGTGGGAACTAGCAACTACTTGGATTTCATATTCAAGAATCATTTGGCACCAAGTCGTTGGAATACACAAATCCTATTTCCTTTGCTTTACTGACTATTTTAATCTTAAAACAAAAAATCGTATTAGTGTTCTTAAGTGTTTGAAAGACATGTTGTTTGACATCTGTTCTGGAAATTTTTCAAAATGAGTTTTCTTTGCTGTTCTTTTCCCACAATGATGGCAATAATGATATGCTCTGTTTCCAATAAGACTAACAAAAATTCAGTAAGGTAACTATCTCAAGGAGGTCCCAATTAAAATGGAGTCTTTTAATCCAATATTTTATTCCTAAGTAACAAGAGCAATTAATTTGATTATTTACTGGCTGCTAAATTTACAGTGCTAAAAAACACTGAATAGAAATGAAAGCTTTGTGAAAAATGAAATTTGCTCAAAAGTATAACACTATCAAAGTTTTCATGTAACGATATGTTTAAAGAAGAACAACAGTACTGTAAAAATTAACTCCACATAACAAAATCCTTAGATGATGTATGGTTCTCTAAGTGCTTTCACATACATCATTTCATTTCCTTCTCACAGTAGTCATATAGATTATCACTTCAAAGATGAAGAAATAAAGGCTTACGTACATGAATGTTATTGGCCTAAAAGTTGGAAAGTAGAAGTTTGAATTTGACCCCAGGTTTTCATTCTCTTAAATGTGTTACTCATATGTAACATGGAAACATTCAGTCTCTACATGGTTTTCAAATGTGGATTTTTATTGCCATTTTTTCACCTTTCCAACCCCTCTGGCCTCCTATGAATCTGCTTCACCAATTTTTAACTACTTTTCTCATTTTTTTCCTCTGTATTTTCAAGTCTATTCTAACTTAAGTCCATTTCAAATTGTGTTCTCAATTAGCCAAACTTCTAACTAAATCTCAGAACAGTAATACATAAATTTTAGCAGGTAAGAAAATTGTAGCCAAATGTTCTATAAAGCATAAACACAGAATTGTAAACTTAAAGTCATTTTCTCATTTATTTGAGGAAATGATTACATTGAGCATGTTACCTGTGTCCGAGAAGTTGATTTTCCTTTGGTATCAGTAGAAAATTTGCCTTTATTGCTAATACGTGCTGCCTGTTCTTTACAGAAATTTATATGCCTATCAGCTGCATTTTCATTAAATCTCCTCTGACAATATGGGCACTGAATATAATCTAAAACAGAAAAAACAAACATTAATAACATCATACTTGAAATGGGACATAAAGAATTTTAAGTTTTATGAACTGTAATTTAAGACATGTAACATAAATAGTAACATTTGATAAGCAAAAACTCTCACTTCCTTAAAACTACCCAACCTGACTTATCTAAACTTAGTAAGAGAAAAGTCTCCTATATGGTAAACTTCAATTTTCTCCCAGCTTAGAATCAAACTTGAGGGAAAAAAAACAAATCCTCACTATAAAAAAAGAAAAATGTTACTTCTTTTTTGCCTCTATAATACCATATGTTTTCATCATATATATTATTTTCATATGGTAGACTAGGTTAAGCAATAATAAAACATTACATTAAAAACACATTTTAAAATTAGGGCTCATCTGTTAAAATCTCTCATTCTAATCAGAGAAAACCTGTCCTGTCAAGAAATAGTTTAATAGTCTTTCTACAGTTTTATTTTCTCTTACAGGCTCCGACAGATGGAAGAAGTGATAAAAATATATCTCATTAACACAACTAATTCAAATTTAAGAAACAGCAAATGTTTTAAAGATAAAATATTCTCCCAAAATGCAATGTATACAGTAAACAGAAGTTCTTTTAAAATTAAATCTTAAAGTTATCCCAGACAGAATCAAACTTCGTAGCACTGTAAAAGATTTCAGCTCTATGAGCTACTGAGAAGACATAAATGTAATAACTTTGCACTGTCAAAAAAAAAATCGATTTATTTCAACAGGTTTACTTGTTGAGATGGAGTTTGTCTTTTAGATTTCACACTCACCTGAAGCTCAGAAATCTGTCCTGTTAACTAGTGGAATAGGTCTAAAATCTCTAATAACAAATAAGTTTTGTCAGGACTAAGAGCTTAAAAAAATTTCTAAAGCCCAAATCATCCTGAAGAACTGCCACTATCTCTGACTTACATAAACATGAGAAATATAGCTACATTGAATAAGATGCAAAATACAAATTCCTCTAAAGCAAAAAGAGAATTCAACTTCATGGGGAAATTAAGGTAGAAATAAAAGAGACCCAAATAAAAATGGAACACCCCAGAAAGACACATAGCACTAAAGTTAATTATTAAGACTTAAAACAGAGGCTGGCAAACTAGGGACCATGGGCCAAATCCAGCCTGCCTGCTGCATGTTTTTACATATATAAATAGTTTTACTGGCACACAGCCACACCCATTCATTTACATATTTTCTGTGGCTGATTTCTTGCAACAGTGGCCAAGTAGAGTAGTTGCAACAGAAATCTATGGCCTGTAAAACCTAAGATATTAACTAGTGGCCCTTTATAGAAACTGTTTATCAACCACTCCTCTACAATAAAATGTTATAAAGGATCATATCTAACATTCTCTTTACTAAGAAATGAATCCCAATCTAGAATACTAATACAATTTTAACACAGCTAACTTGTTATATTAAAATAACTACCTCTTGAGGCTACTCTATAACCAATGTTAAAGTGTCAACTGTGCTATTTTAAATCTTTCAGTGTCTCAGTTATCTCATGAATGTGGTTGCCACCATCTTGCTTTGCTTTTGTGTAATAGTAAACAAGTAATTGTTACCCATCCAATGAAGAAAATATAAAAATACACGAATTCAGGGCATAATTTAGGTATATCAGTCTAAATGATACTTAATGATACATTTTTAGAAGCAAAATTATCACTTTTTTTCTTCCCAAATGAGACGATACCAAAGAACTAGGAAACATAACTATCTGAATTGTACTGAATGACTACATATAAACTGACAGTATGCATGACTAAAATATTTCCTGGAATATTAACATTTAATACTTACCACAATCATTCTTTAAACGATATTAAATGTTTTATGTTTAAATAAAAGTATTGAGCTTAAAAGACAGTGCATTTCTATGTTCAACACTGATGTGTCTTTTTAGCCTAAATGCCTGGATTGTCACCATTATTTTATAGGAAAACTCTTTTCACATTTTTTTTAAATTGAAGTAAACTGGATTTACAACATTGTATTAGTTTCTGGTGTACAGCATAGTGATTCAGTTATACATATAAATATACACACAAATTCTTTTTCATTTCAGGTTACTACAAGCCACTGGATATAGTTCCCTGTGTTGTACAGTAGGATCTTGTTGTTTATCTGTTCTGTACATAGTAGTCTGTATCTGCCAATCCCAAACTCCTAGGTTATTCCTCCCTATCGCCATCCCCCTCTGGTAACCATAAGTTTGTTGTCTATATCTGTGAGTCTCTTTCTGATTAAAATTTTTAAAGATTATGCTCCATCAGAGTCTATTATTATTATTATTTAATAATATCTCAAAGTTTATAGAAATTCTATCAATACTATCAATATTTTCTCCCCACATAAACATTTCTGTCAACAATTTGTCATATACCAGGATCATAAGTAGGTGGAGGAGGGGGAGGAAGTTTGCCACCCTCTTTAAGTGCCTGATCAAGGCCTTTAGCTGCTCTTATGGTGGCAATGAACTCTTCATGCTTTCTTCTCCAGTTAGATGGCTTCTTTGGTGGTTCAGGCTATAAACAAATTTAAAAAAAAGTTTCAAAACTTTTAAAAAATAAATTGGAATAAAATTCAAGAAATACCATATTATTTTAAATGTTCTCTTATCAGGAGTCCTTAAATGATCTCCTTCCCAAATTTATAATTTTAAAAAGAAATTTTATACAACTGTATTATACACAATTTTAAAAATGCAATTGTAGTTGTGACACACAATGCTAAACTGCCTCCTGTAGTTGTTATATTTAACCCCCAACTAAGAGTGTACTGCCCTATTTTCCCATAATTTCTCTAACATAGTATGATATTGAACTTTTGGTTTTTTAACTGATTAGACAGGAGAAAAATAGTTTTCTGTGGTTTTAACTGGCTTTTCTCTCACAATGAGTGAGAGTGAGCATCTTTTCCTAGCATTAAATAATCATTAATATTGCCTTTTCTGTGAACTGTTTATATATGGTTGGTCATCATTTTGTTAGGTTATTGCCCACCCCCACCCTTTAACAACTTCTAGTAACTGTAGACTACACCCCCCCACAGGTTTCCTTTAACCTTGCTGAGGGTCTTCTGATATACAGAACTGTGTTTTAAATGTAGTCTTACTCTTTTCTGACTTTTGAGCCAGCTCCTAAACCCACCAGATATACTACCTCCAAAGATTTAATTAATTTATCTAAGCTAATTAAAGCTAATACAATCATCTATCTGGTAGGTTAGTAAGAAAAACTTCATATAATAATTTATGTACCTTATCCAAGCTTCTCCATCCTTCCCTTAAATATTCATAAACTGAAAAACAAAAATAAACTGACTTTTCTATTATCAAATGACTTTATTAATAAGACTAATTGCCCCATAGGGAAATGTTTTCCTGTACCACTAGGAAAGGTTATTACCACTGAAAGCTGTTTGTTTCAAAAACCTATTTAAATCAGGTACTCAAATTTTGACTATTAGAACTGAAATGACTCTTTAAAACTATGTCAGACAAAGTATTTACATGATCTATTCTTAGCAAATAAGACATTGTGACGGGTAGCATCAAGGAGAGATTAGCATAGGAGATTCATTATTTTAGTTACAAAGAAGAAAATAAGCCCTCAATGGCCATATGTGGACAACTGAGCAACTGGTAAAACTCCCTAGAAAGCACAGTAAGCTCACAAATGCTGAAAAATCAATAAATCAAGAGAATATGCTTGTAAATAATAGCTTTGCTTTTGTATACTATAGGGATTACACTTCCGATAAGAGAAACGTAAATTATACGTAAAGTAATTAACAATGACTTAGGAAGAACAAAGAACATGTGAGGACTTTTCATTTATTTCCAGCCTACAGCTAAGCAATTGGCTCTCCAATGCTACTAAAACCTTATTGTATTGGTTGAACACTATCTGGTTTCCCCTTTGCTAAAGTTTAAAGTAAACAAATCTCTGATCACTTCTAAACTGAGAACATGACACAGAATTCTTGTTGTTCTTCAACTTAGTACAACAGATAATTATAATTTTTTCATTATATATAGCAGCAAGGTTTATACTGTTCAAAAGGTCACATAATTACCCTAGGTTTAAGAGGTTTTACTGTTGGAATATCAGTTCCTTCAGCTCTTTGTCTGCTTGAATCAAAAGTTTTCCGTTTTTTAGTGGCAGTTTTCTGGCAAATAGGTCCATGCTTTTTCTGTTAAGATGAAGAAACAAAACACGTAATTTTCTTTTCTACAAAGAGACTATAAAACTTTAAATTGTCATTTGAGACCAGTTTAAAATCCTGAAAAAGAAATAAATAATACTAAGTAAGAGATAGCATGCTTTAACTAAAATTGTTAAAAAGTATATATAATACATGCTACAAGTTATCTTCCTCACAACAGGAAGTATAGATAAATGCTCTTCCAAAATTCTATTAAGAGTTATTTAATACTCTCCTGGTGTTCACACTGCTGAGAATAAGGAAACTAATGTAATCAAGTCAAAGCTATTAAAGTGGGGGAGAGGGGGAGTGATCTTTATCACAAAATACCTGAAAATAGATACTAGAAAAATAATGTAAATGGAAAACACATTAGCATTAGGATTACAAAAGCTAACATAATAGTAATAGTTTGGATTACTCAAGTTAACATAATAGTAGTTTGATAACATAAAATAATAGGACAAGGTTGTCAGATGTGTGTCCTTCCTCCACAATCATCCCGTTTCCCCTTCTGGACCTCAAGTTTCCTACTTTTTTTTTAACCAAAGATTTTTCTTGTGCTACCTAGTATTCCACTCCTATAGTTTTTTTGTTGTTGTTCTAATATGGTTGCCCACTCATTCATTCAATCATTCATGTATTCATTTTAAGGACATTACAATGGAAGCTCTCTTAACTGACCTCCAATTAACTACTGGATAAATAATAACTCTCCCTCCCCTAAATAAAACATGTTGACTAATAACAGAGTACAATAAATGTATTTTTTCTTTCATATTTTGATAAACAACAAACAAGCTGGAACTGTTAAAGTTTATCAGGGAAAAAAAGAATCCTCAGAACTGCTTGATTCGACATCATGGAGCCTCTAACGTTTTCAATACACAATCAGTAATCAACTCTTTTACATACTTGTTTTCAGATTTCATTCTGACAAACAAGCACAGTAATTATAACTATTAGGATAAAATTTCTTATATATTTAAAAAAAAAAGTGTGGCTAACAGGCAACTTTCTAGTAGATGTCTGTTCTCATATTGAGTCCTGTTATGTCCAAAGTATGTAGCGCTTGTTCAAAAACTGATGTATTATACAAATTGTAATTTTTATACCGTTTATATCATTTAATTAAATATTAAGTAAGTACATAAATGAAGATAAAGACTTTTTTCCTGTGAAAATTCAGCTTAATGCTTTGAAAATGGTTTGAGAAATAGTGAATAGTCAAACAACAACAAATTACTGAATTAAGCATGGACAAGATGCTTTTAAAGGATTAAGAAAATAACTGTTTACATTTAAAAGGAGTCTGTAGTCAGATGGACATTTTGGATCATTAATTTCTCATTTCATTTTAATAAAACAAACTAGAAATAGTGAGAGAATGTAAAAAATTGTAGCAAAATTCTCATCAGCAGACCCATACTCAAAGAAAAATCTTTATTCTACACCAAATTATTAATAATATATATTTATATTTGAGGTTAAAATAAAACATATAAGGTACATTGGCTTTTTAAAATTCTCTATTTAGCTAGATATTTTATATTAAAATCAGTTAAAAGTGCTCCTGTTTGTATATACTAAGTATCTAAAGAATGCATAATATATTTTAGATTCACTTTTAATTGAAACTTGTTTCTTTGTACTATTTCAAACATACCTAAAAATTGACAGAACAGTGTAATTAGCTCCATTTACTCATCCTCTGCTTCAACAATTACCAATATTTTAGTAATCTTGTTTCATCTATCCCAGTCCCAGCTTTTTTTTTTCCCCTGAAATTTAAAGCAAATCCCAGGCATCGTATCTTTCTATATCTTTAAATACGTTATTTCTTAAGAGTTCCTTTCTAAGAGCATTTCTAAGAGTTTTTTTTGTTTTGTTTTGTTTTTGTTAAGAGTCCCACAAAGGAAGGAATACTTTAATACTTTAATAGAGGAGTTCTGAAGACCAGTCAAATTCTGAAGGAAAGAGAGCACTCTGGGAAGAATGACACAGATGGAATTGATACACGTGAACAAAGAACACTAGCCAGTGTCTCTTTAAATTTTTCCAGAGGTTTTCTCCGTTGTCTTGAAGTTTTAAACAATTAAAGATCTATCAAACTCCAAAGGAAAAAGGTACTCACTAATGCCACTGGAAAGAATGTTCTTCCGCAAATCTTGCAAGGTAACAATTCTCCAACTTGGACACTTCCATTTTCTAAAACAGAAAAGAATATAATCAATAAATTCAATAGCTCAAATTCTGAAACTTCCAAATTTTAATGTCTTTACTTAGTTTCTTCCGTAAGTTGTCAGTTCTTGGTAAAAATGTCTTGTGTCATTTTGAAATAAGCAACATTATCAATTAAAATGGGCACAAGACTTAAATTTATTAGTGGTCAAAAAGGCAATGCCAAATACAGAAATCAAATACTGGAAATATCTGGTTTTCTTCTATTTTAACCAAATCAATTTGTCATGGTCTTTTAATTTATAGGCTGTCTCTGTTGTAAATTATTAAAGTTTAAAAACCAAATTTACCTGAAAGTTAATGTTATATATTATAAATCTTCAAAGGGTTAAAAAAAATAACATTGGTGGCTACAATGGGACTGGATAAGATGAGAGTAAGAAAACTCCAAGTTCACTTCCTTCCATAAACACAACAAAACTACAACTATTTACAGAGCAACTATCATGATGAGAACCATCTGAAGACTACAGAAAAGATATTCCACAACTAAAGACATAAAGAAGGAACTACAATGAGACAAGTAGGAGGGGTGGAGACATGGTGGTACAGTCAGACCCACGTACCCGCAAACATGAGGATAACCACAATTGCGGGGTTCTCCCAAGGAGCGAGTAGTCGGAGCACCATACTGGACTGCCCAACCTGGGAGGCCCTGCAACAGGAAGATCAGCCAGCCCCAAGAACATCTAGCTTTGAAGGCCAAGAGGGGTTACTTTCAGGAGATCCAGAGAGCTGTGGGAAACAGAGTCTCCACTGCTAAAGGGTGCACACAAATCTAAATGCTCCAAAACCCAGGGCAGAAGCAGTCATTTTAAAGTGGTCTTTAAAAAATTTGGGATGATGAAAAGTTTGGGAGATGGAAAGTTATAATGATTGCACAACAGTGTGAATGGACTTAATACCACTGAACTGTACACTTAAAACTGGCGAAAGTGGTAAAATTTTATGTCTATTTTTCCACAATACAAAATTTTTTAAAACTTATAAAAAAGTAAGAAGTAACACTGGCGATCAGTGAGGTGGCTTCCTGATATGATTAGGGAGTCTAGGATACAAAGAATGTTGCCCTGCCAGACAAAAGGAAGCATTATGCTTAAGGAAAAGATCACCTAGTTTCTAAGCAAACTGCCTGCACTATGTGAACTGTTCATTATTTCATACATATAACATTATGTTGAGATTCACTGGACCAGCAAATTGAGAAGCTCTGACTCTATAGGCACAATTCATTAAATAAGGAAGAAGTAGGTGCAACTTTAACTCAATCAAAAATTTAAAAAATAAAAAATAAAAATAAAATAAAATAGATAAACAGCAAGGTCCTATTGTACAGCACAGGGAACTATATGCAATATCTTATAATAATCTATAATGAAAAAGAATATGAAAGAGAATATATATGTATAACTGAGTCACTATGCTGTACACAAGAAATTAACACACTGTAAATCAAATATACTTCAGTAAGTCTCTACTCTAAAAAAAAATAAATCTATCATGTACTTAAATATAACAAATTTCATCACACACACAAAAAAACTGTTCTTTGGGATTCCACATAAGTCAATTTTCATTTTATTATATAGCCAAATATCACACCTAAATTTATTTCCATATTTGTAATTTCCATAAAAATGATATTTTTATTAATTTTCTGCTGAATATTATACTGATTGTTAAAATTCTTTTATCATATGAAAGACAAGTAGAGAGCCATCTTCTTTTAGAAGTAACATAAACTCATGAAAAAAGTACAATTATGAACTTCATATCATTTGTTCCAAGGCATTTAGTGAGTCCACAGAAAACTAATCAGGAGAATCAAAACAGACATTGGCAGGAACACAATCAAACAGTAACAGAACTGTTTTGTTCTCTCATTCTCCTAGTACTCCACTGCCCTATTTCAGCGGTAGATAGTGACTACCTGTCACTTCAGATGGAGGCAATGCCTGTATGGTGGCAGTCAGGGTGTGAACACTACAAAAGCAAAGCTAGGATTTGCCTGCTTTGTCCCTTCCAATAGCAGAGTAGGTTATTTAGGGAGAGCAAAGCAACTTCATTGATCTGTATCACTTAATTCCACTAATTATCCAGAAAGTTGAGGCAGTTGCTGGATGGAATCCATTAGGTACATTAAGATTAGAATGTCTTCATAATGACTGTCAAAGTGGTACCACAGGCTGCGTAATCTGTTAGGCTTATCTATTAGACTTTTTATGTCTTCCTTTCAATGCCTAACATTGATTTAAAAATTTATCAATATAAAATGTTGAAAACTACCACATATTTTACTTGCTTAATAGTGTATTTCAATATTTCCTTGTTAAATAGATAATAAAGCACAATCTTAAAAAAAAATTAACTATTGAAGAAATCAACCCAACACATGGAAATAATGTGAATGGCTACCTGAGTACGTACTACTTGCAAAACATGTACCAAGTAATAGTGACACAAGGGTGAAGTTACACAATCATTGATTCATAAAGCCAACAGTCTACATGATTTAGTTCTTCGCTATCTAAGAAGCAAATCATCTTCCATATTTTTTAACACAAAAACTTAAAACTTTAACAGAACAGCAACTAGAATACTACCATATAGTAAAATCCAACTCCTGGATTAATTCCTGTAACTCATCAAACATGTTCAAATTGTCTTTAAAGGAAATGAAAATCATAATCACTAAAAGGCATAAAAAAGAGGAAATAGCATTGAAAACATTTAAAGATAATTATCTCAAAAAAGGAAAATAGTAAAAAGTCATTACTTTATTCAACATAAGTAAAATATATATAAATGTATAATTTCCTCTTTTATTAGCTGGTCATAGAGCATAGCCCCACAATCCACAAAATATGGCATGTGTGTTGGTATCAACACCCTCTGGAAAGAACTTCTATCAACAGGTCATGACAAGCAGCTGAGGCATTAGTCACAAAGCCACATTTTGTCCTAATGGCATTCATTAAAAATACACTGCAGTGTGGTAGAAAAGGCACTGGAATTTGTCTCATATTATCTAAGTTCAAGTCCCAGATCTGTCACTTAAAACTATGAGTTGTTGGGCAAAATATTTAACTTCTCTGAAGTTCAGATTCCTCTTGTATAAAGTAAGAAAGTTAGGTTAAATGACCTACGTAGTCCCCTTCCATCTCTAATATACCTTAATAATTATACCATATTTAATAAAATCTACCTGAAGACCACATTAGTAAGAAAAGTAAATGGATGACAAGACACCTCCCTTACTTGTATTATATTAATTTTTAAAAGCTGGTCATATATAAGAATAATTAAACCAAGTGACCAATGACAGAGAGTAGAATGAGTGTTTCAGCCAGTGTGCAGTTATGTTGAGGAAATCATGTCTTCTTGTCTCCATAGAGAACTGAGAATCTGCAAGGACTTACAGCAAAGAACATGACGTCCCTCTCCTTGATGGAAAAATTTTCACTGAGTAAACCAGAAGAAAATGTATGACGAATCATATAGGTAGCCTCAAGTTTAATATCTGTTAAATGAGGATAACATCCGGTCAATCTACCTTAAAATTTAAGAGGATTAACTGAGATGTTATATATAAAAATGCTTCACAACCAATGAAATAAAAACTACTACTCTCCAGGGCATGCAGGCAAACTCCACTACTCTCTCCTGGGTGGCAAAAGCTGGTTAATTGTGCAACTTACACAGTAAAAAGATGATATTCAGAGGGTGAGTACTGTAGTGAAGAACAAAGACTCTTGAAAGCAGCACTTAAACTGATGGACAGAACCAAGTGAATAAAGTACTTAATAGTCTATAACTTTAAAGCAGCCCATTTCTCTTTACAAAATTTATCTTGTACACATTATTGACTCTGTTATGAGCTGCTATATTGAGCAATTTCAAAACCTGCACAGTAATAATAGGCCAGAAAAATGGTAACTTTATATAATACTAATATATAGGTGATATGAAATAATGTTATCTAAAATAGTTACAACATTCTAAAATATGTACATTTAAGAAATAAAGAGCATTTCCAAAAGAAAAGAAATCTTGGAAATTAAGAATAGTTCTGTCCTCTGTATCCATTTATGTCTATTCCTTCATCTCTGGTCACTCCTTATCTGAAATCAACCTTTAAAACTCAACAAATCACTATTTTGAAGTACACAGCATCTGTTTTTACCACTTTCTTCCTACAATTCTTTTTGAAAAATCTAATTATTTCAAGTCAACAATCCCTCAAGAGATTCCTTTTCAGCTCATCCTAGATTTCAATATTTCAACATTCACACTTAACCTACTCAATACATAACCTTCACCTTCCACTCCATTTTAGTGATCTGCACCCCAGTTCAGCAAAAACAACCAGGGCTAAAACGACTCAGATTCACCTTTGGACTCTCAAAATACACAAGCTCTCACTCTAATTACAGACTTCTACCTTCTACCTTTCTCTAAATCAGCTTCTTGATCTCAGAGTGACTTGCGTTTTCTTGATAATCTATTCCCTGCTGCACTTCGCTTCCTACCCAGTCTGAATCTGAGTAGTCATTTCCACTACTTCCACCAATCACTCTCAAATCCTTTGCTCATGGTCAAATGCCTGGAAAATGCTAGATTAAACAAATGGGTTTTCTTAGAGCAGAACTTCCTCAGTCTTCAAAACAAGCCAAAAAAAAAACAAAAAACAAAAAATCAAAAACCAAAAAACAGTTTAGCATGCTGTTATTTCCCCAGTAGAAATCCCTTCTGCCCCTAAAAGGTATCTAGTGCCAATGGAAACAATGATGGAAAAAAACACAGACACTGATCTTATGGAGCTTCTACTCTTTGGAAACAGGTATGTAAAAACAATTCAATATATAAAATGTGGTGAAAAGTACAACGTAGAAAAATAGAGCAGAGAAAGGGGAGAGAATACAGTCGTAATACTATGTGTGCCTGAGAAGTGGGTAAGATCAGGGAAAGCGACTTTAATAAAGAGGCATTAGAGTAAAGACCTTAAGAAACAGAGACAACTGATCACCACTAATCTATTAATTGTCAAATTGAAAGCCCTCTTTTGAATCCTCATCCTACTAGACCTTTCTACATCATGAGGCACTGCTGATCAATCTCTTCCAACTTTGAAGTCCTTTCTCTCCTAGCTTCAGTGACATTTCTGTCTCCCAAGTTTTTCAGATTTTACAAGCCAAGCAGAGTTTGACCCGGTTAATACTTAAATCTTCAGGAATAGCAGGTGCTATAGGCTTTTTCTAGCACATACTCACTACTCAATAAATATTAGTTCTCCCCCACTTCCCTTTCTTCACAATTTTTAAATCTATTTAAAGACTGCCCCTTAACTTCAATTCCCTGTTCTGCTCAATCTTAAAACTGGTATCAGTTCCTCCCGAAGTTTTTTTTTTTTCCTTTTTTCCCCTTCAATTTGTTAAATATTGCTTCCCTGGGCAAACGCATCCATTTGTTGTCACTCATATGTTGATGACTACTAAACTAAAACCTCCAGTTAGATATTTATAAGTAGCTATAAAACTTTTCCACCAGATATGCCCCAAGAACAGTACACACACAACATTTCTGAAGCCAAACTCATTACATCATCTTCCAAACTTGTCTTTCTCTTGGTTAAAGATATCAACATTTCCTTAGTCCAAGCTAGAAGGCTGCTTTATCTTTGATTCCTTTTTCCCTCTCACATTCAGCAGTTCTCTCTCATTTTTCTATCTCAGAAATGTCTTCTGAATCTATTACCCCTTTTTAATTCCTGCTACTTTTGCCTCAGTTCAAATCCTTATCACATTTGTGCTTGTCCAGCCTCTCTTTTCTCCAATCTGTCCTGCTGCCATAATTATCTGGTGAGACTGCCCAGTCTCTTCCAAGCCTGCTATGTTTCACCTGTACTGAATCACTCTTAAGCTCCTAATACACTTCCTGTAATTTTATCCATCCAATAAACATGTACTGGAGGGGGACTTCTATGTACTAGGCAGTTTATTAAATGCTTTATATATGTTACATCATTTAATATTTAATATAGTTCAGATAGATTGGTATTTATTAGCTCCAATTTTTACAGCTGAGGAAACTGAAGTTCAGATCAACCAAATCACAGCACTAAAAAAGAAACAAAGCAAAGATCCACAGACCTCTCCAACACACTGCCTATTATGATAACCTAGCATCAGATTCAATACCAAAAAAAAAAGCTAGGTAAATTAATAAAGATGAAGAATTATTCAGTAAACTAGTGCTTAGATTAGGGAAAAACAAAGCACCTCAATGGGACAGCATGGCTGTCTTCAACTACATCAAGAGCTACATTAGAAAAGAGTGCTCAGAATTCTAATCAAGTTTTAGAGGGCAGGACACTAAGATCCACGAATTTCAGCAGTCCAAAAGAGGAATAGGCTGCCTGATCTCTGTCCCAATTGTCAACAACTGTTTATCAAGATCTTATGACAGGAAAAACAATACATATGGATAAAACCTGCTTAGGGTTTAGCATCTCTCCATTTTACAGATGAAAAGCTCATGAGACTGCAACTCTCCCAAGTCTAGAACTACTTCTGTTGCCCTTAGACATATCTATAGAGGACGAGCTTCAGGAGAAAAGGAATTAGAGGCTTTATTCTAATTGCACATACAACACAGAAGTGCTCGGATACAGATCATATAGAATCATTAGCAATAATTTATACTTGGCTTTCAAATACAGTGTTCAGCCTAATAGTTCATCTCTCAGAAGCATAAGTTCCAGAAAGACCAAAAATAATGTGATATCTGATCTACATGTAAGTAATTTTTAAAAAGAGTATGATAAACTTCAATAATATTTTTCAGGGGTCCAAATATTTTCTGGTTTTACAATCAAGATTAGTCTGTTAACTGGCTTCAACTAGCTTCTCTATGGGTCTATTGTCAAGCAGTACAATATTTGCTCAATTATTATGATATATGTTAAGCAAACTTGAAGATTTTCTACTGGACACGGCAATATAATGTTCATCAGACACCTTCAAAGTGCTAGACTTTAACTTCCAATAGGGAAAAACTTTATCTTATATATCACTGTACTAACGTATCACTGGTTATTAAGTGAAGGCATGGATGACTGAATGAATGGTAACCTTAAAACTCAAAACTGCTTTTGCAAAGTGTGACTTAACAAGGACCAATTTTAAAGGAGAAGGAAAAGAAGTATAAGATGAAAGAAAAGAAAGGAACCGTCTAACTTCAACAAAAGATTCTTAGAGCGTTTGTTTTATTAGTTTAAACCACTTGAAATTACAAATATTCAACTGTTTTTCCCTAAAAAAAGAATAATTTCATGTTTTAACTTAATTCATTAATTAAACATATCATAGTTAATGACAGCAAATCATTGTTAAAAAAAAAAATCAAACGACGAGTAAAGAACAAATATTGTTTAATGATAATCCATCACAACCTGGGTCCCTAAAATATGCCCATGATAACATAGCCCATTAGATCAGAATTTATGTATTTCTCCACCCATGTAACTGAATATTATAATGGGTTTTCATTATATTTTAAAAGCATTCATAGTAAGAGTTTACTAGTAATGTAATGCAATAGTAATGTCTTAGCACTGCTAAAATATAAGATTCACTAAAAGGTAAGCTCAATGAGAGCAGGGCTTTAACTTTTTATTTTTGCTGCATCCCCAGGGCCTACAATGGTGGCCATCATAGACATAGTCATTTATTTAACAACAAATATTTATTGAATACCTACTTTCGGTCAGACACTGTTTCAGGTGTTTAGCAAACAAATGAAAAATTAGGTGAAAACCTTTGCCTTAATTACAAATGTTGACTAGAAATCCGCAGAAAAACTGTTCTAAAGAACTTCATATGCATTACAACTTTATGAGAATTCCAGAACCCATGATCCCACCCACATTGCTACAATACCATGATGTTTGAAAATTTATTAAAAAATAAATAAACTGCCTCCAAGATCTCAAAAGTGCCTTGAGTAAGGAATACTATCATTATAATTCCTTTTTCATGGAAATGTGAGTGATCCGCCTAAAATAAATAAGCAAAGAACAAGAACTTCATTTGTCACAGCATACGGTAGCTGTCCACAAACGGAACATCATCATATCATCCTCAAGGTGTTTACTGTGAGTTTCCCCTCGGACAAAAGCATGAAATACTATCATATTCATTACTGCATTTGCTTAGGTCACTGCAGAAAGTTTTATTACTTTTCACTTCATAACCCAACCTGACAAAATTTACTCTACCATGCAACAACACACTGGGCTCATATGCCTCTGCTTATTAATTCCACCTGAATCTATGTAAATTAAGAGAAGAAAAAAAGGCTAAATCGAGACAACAGGATCCTTCAATTCTGCAGGCATATTCTTCATCAGAAATATTAACCACAGTTTGGAAAGGAATCTTAAAACTGTCGTTGCTAATGCTAGCTGGTTTTTTTTTCCTTTGTTGTTTTTAAAGGAATGCTGTATTACACAGGATAAAACCCGTGAAGAGAATACAGAAGTGAAAGAACTGGGAACAAAGCAATTCTGGAGTCGTGGTTACAGCACAGGGATAAACCTAAAGATAAGGAATCAATGCTGGCTCTCTCTAACAGAGTCCTCCTGAATAAGCCCTTAAATCCTTCTGTTAATCTATTGTTCCGGCTCTAAAGCTGGCCAGTGACACTTCCTTGAGAGATGCTCCTGGCATCTCTCCGATAGAAGATGCTGTAGAAATGCAAAAACAGTTACCTAGGGAAACCAAGGAAAGTGGCCAAGGAAAGTATCAGAAGCTCTAGGTTGGAGACACACCCTGGAGCCGCATCAAAGGCTGGCCGTGGGGAAGCCATCGACCTTAACGGAGAATACACTTTGCAAGGAAAATAAAATCTGGTCGGAGGCTGTGATCACCAAAAGAACACTCAGGGAGTCAGGCAAGAGGAGAAAATGGTAGGAGGGGATTTGCAGGCGTATACCAGAGGCAAGATCTGGCTCGGGGCGAGGAACCACTAGGTGAAGGCCGTCTGAGGAGGGGCAGCCTGAGGATCATTAGCTTCACCGAGTCGGGGGCTGCAGGGCGCCCGCACGCCCGGGCCTTGGGAGAAGCGGCGGAGTCCACCCCTCCGGACCTGCCCTCGCCGCTTCGGAACTGAGGTCTAGCGCAGCCCCCTCCTCCCCGCCACCTCACTCTCAGTCCCCCAGCCCGCACCCCTTCACCTCCTCACCTTCCAGCCCCTCCATTGCGCCGCCACCTCCTCGGGCTCGGCGAGACGCCTAAGGCAACAGCCGCCGCCACCGCCGTCACCGCCGTCACCGCCGCCACCGCCACCACCACCGCCGCCACCGCCCAGCTCCGGCTGTAGCAACCCGGCCGCGCCTCCCACCCGCTAACATCCAGAGCTCCCATTGGTCCTGCGCCGGAGGGGCGGGGCTACGGCGGGGCGGGGCCTCGGGGAGGCGCGCCTCCAGCGGCCTCTGCACAGCTGCCTGCCGGCTCCGGGCTTTCGTGGTCGTCCTCGGGGTAAGCCTCCACCGCTGCAGACTGCGTCCTGCCGCCCAGGGGCGCCTTTGTTCGACTCCAGCCTTGTTTGCCTCACGCCTTAGCTTCCGGTTTCGAATATCCCAGCACCTCAGGGTTCTCAAGCCCAGTCCCTCAGTCAGTGCAGTTCTGCCTCCCCGTCTGTGCCTCTCTGAGGACCTGAAGCAAACGAGCGAACCAGACGCTCTTCGCAGCGGGACCCTCTCCCCTTCCCGCCGTTCAGTCACGCGACCTCACCTGAGTGTATTCCCTGGACTTTATCCTCATACACAGGTGTCTGAGTGGAGGCACCTTTTTTCCTAGAGAAATCCTACTTTCCATCTGGGATTGGGGAACTGAGGTTGCTCTCAGCCCTTGGAAGCCGCTTCCTCAGCATGAAAGTTGGGCCCAAACTTCGAGGTGAAAGCAGCAGTCCCTTCACCCCCGGCTCCTCTTGGCCCCCTCCCCCGGCCCGGGCTTTACCATTTTTCAGCTAAAGTTTTGAGCTGGCCTCGCAGCTGATGAGGTAACGTCAGAACTATGTCTTCCGAGGGCTTTTAAGGGCGGAACTAACCTGGACGTGTCAGAGGGAGGCCTGTTTCTGGCAGGGTCCAAACCTCCAGGGGATGAAGGTAACTTCGAAACCAGCTAAAACCTCTGCTTGACAGTCTGACACCTTTCACCAGAACTAAATTTCTTGGGAATTAGCAGTGATAGGCCGTGTTGTTAGTTAACTCTAGCATACCCGCTAGCAAGTTGTCACTATCAATGTAATTTTCATAACAAATCTTACAGCTATCTTCTCATTAATCTGTTCCGTTGCAAAGTTTTGACAGCACTTCTCACTTTGTCCACTGTTGAAAGCATGTCTCTTACAAACGGGTAGCTTTTAGGAACCCGACTCTGGCTTCCTGAGTCCTCCTCCTCGCCACTCAAATGAGGGTCTTACCAACCAGTAAACAGGCACTGGAGGGGGACATCATCTCTTAGTGGGAAGATGATCTAAGTATGTTTGAATGGGGCATGGTCCATCTAAGAAACATGAGACAAACCTGTCTCAGCGCCTCCCCTTCTCCTGGTTCTGCCCTGGCTCTTCTGCTCCTCTTGAGATCTGAGATCCTGGGCCTAATTGGCCAGAGGACAGCCATGCCGACCACTTAGCCACCCGGGATTGAGTGTGCTAAAGGTCCCTTTTCTTTGGTGCTGCTAAAACAAAAGTTAGGATTGTGGAGGAATGGGAGTGCTTTAATAGAGCTCCGAGGAGGAAAAAAAAAGCACGCTTGGGGAAAAACCAAGAAGCAGTTTACGAATGACTAATTCTTGAACTGAAGTCAAGCCAAAATTCAAGTTGGCTGGTACACATCCTTTTGAGCATAAAAGCTACAATAACAACAAAAACAATAGTAATGATAACTAACAATTTTAAAAAATCATGTTAAGTATATTTTAGGTCCTTTTCGTATATTTGCTTATTTAATCTTCAGAACAGTTCTACAGCGTAGGTGCTTACAATTTTCATTTTTGAGAATTAAAGTCTTCATTTTTCTAGATACCTCAGAGAGATTAATTTTTGATAATATTTATACTATTAGTGAATAGTAGCTTGAATTTAAACTCTGGTTGGTCTGATTCTACCTATGACAATTTCATGGGACTCCTCACTTCCCTCCCTCCTCATCTTGCTTTCTAGCTGCCTCAAATGTAAATCCAAATATTCAGATTTGTGGTTTAAGGTGTACTTATATAGGCATCACTACTGTGAATCTTAATTCTCTGAAACGTACCTGCCAATCCCTACAGGTAATGGGCTGTTAATATTTTTATGCTATAGTACCCTGGCTTCTTCAGCTTTTCCCTGGTCCTGACCCCTAGGTGAAGAGGATGATTTCTTATCTGCCTTCCTAAATTCCTTCCTCTGCCTCCTACCTGCCCTGCCTGAGAGACTCTTTGGTCTTGGTGCTCTCTTCTGACTTGACTTCCTGTTGATCTATTCCATTTTTCTGATGCATTCATTCAACAAATATTTGTTGAGTACCTACTATGTTTCAGTCCATTTCATTACTAGTCAGTTACTAAAAAGAATGAAGCTCATTTTGTTCTCTATGTTACTAAGTTTCATCTGTTCATAATTTTTTTTTTAGCTCTTAAGTGATCTTTTTGGCTGATGATAACATTCATAGGTAAATACGAATTAGAAATCTTCCCACCTCCTTAGCATAAAAAAAGAAAGCAAAGATTCAGAGATGGTTACTGATTTTGATCCAGATTAGAAAACTGTTAAGTAGCTGAAATAGATATTGTACTCTTGCCTCATTACATCATATCCCTAATGCTTTATGCTTTGCATTACTTTCCCTTCAGCCCCCTTTCCTGGAGCCCATCCACATCTCATTTGCACCTTCCAAAGGGCTGAGCAAGCTACAGATAACTTATTTCAAAGCTCTAACCTCCTGTTGGATCTTACACAAAGATCAATTTCCCTTTCAGAGACATCCTTTGGCCCTCATTCAGATCATTTTCAGAACACAGCTAAATGAGATTCTGAATGTCAGTGAGAAACCAGTTCATTTTATAAACCCACTATGGAGGGTGTTTTTTCCTCCGCAGTCTCCAGGGGAATGACCCACCACAATTTGGTATATAAAAATGAATTTATATATTTGGCAATTGTAACAAAAGTGATGGTTTTCATCAAAAACAAAAGATGTATTTCCCTTAGAAGTGGGAATGTGTTCTAGATTAAGGAGCTATATTTTGACTTAGCTCTTATGAGTTTTATTTTGTATACTGAAATAAAACAAAATTATTTAAGTGTTTTGGGGAAAAAAACAAAACAGTGATAGTTTTGAACAAGAAAACACTAAGAAAAGGAAAAAGAGAGGGTCCTAAAGCAAACTTCATTGCCTTTATTAATTGGAGGCATGATAGTGGTTACTCTACATCTTTATCCTCCAGTTCCAAAAGAAATTCCAGTTCCTAAAGGAGCCTCTATTCTCCTCCACTTTCAAAACTAATTCCCAGCAGCAAAAGGATGATTTTTTTCAACCTTCAACTATGATCCCATCTATCCATCTCTTGCTACCGCAATTCCAAATCTCAATTGAAAAATCTATTAATTCAAATACTTACTGAATTACTCCTACATATATAACACATGGGCACAACAGTGGGCTCGACGAAGTTTCTTTGGTCTCTAGAAAGTTGACATCTGTTAGAGGAAGCTTGGGTGAGACATAATACAGAGCAACAGACGACAATATATTCAATGGATTATTAAGTTTTAGATGTTGTGATACAGCTTATACAAGTAATTTGCTTTAAATAAATATTCATTAAGAGATTCACCTCTGCTGCTGTATATAACACTAGTTTATTGCTTCCAAATGCTGAAAAGTATTCTGCTGTATGCATACACAACATTTGCCTATTCCTGCAGTGATGGGCACCCACTGCCTCTAACCTGCTGCTACAATGAACATCTTTGTGACTGTCCCCTTATGAACCTGGGCTCAAGTTGCTCTGGGATGCATCCCTGGAATGGATTACTGGATCATATTCATTTCCGGTGAGTATGCCCAGATTGTTCTCTACCGTGTCTGTACCAATGTGCACTGCCATCAGCAGTGTTCAAGAGTGCCCATCTGCCTATATCTCATTAATACCTGGCTTAGCTCTAATTTTTGCCAGTCTGCTGAGAATCAAGAGTTGGGCATCTCTTCATATACTTGCTAATTCAGATTTGCCTTTCAATGAATTGCCTAGTTTTATCCACATTTTATATTGTGATTCTTATCTTTTTGTTGTGAATTTGTAAATTCCTTCTATATTTTAGATACTAACCTCTTGCTGATTTTTATTTTAAAAATCTTTTTCTAGTTTGTCAAGTATCTGATTACTTTGTGTATGATGCCTGTCTATGAACAGAAATCCTTAACTTTAATTCTGTCAAGTCCATCAATATATTTTCCTTATGAATTATGCATTTGAGTTTTTATTAATGTTCTCTTCACCTCTAGATTATAAGGATATTTGCTTACATGTTTTTCAGTTAGTGTAGCCAAACCTAATCCTAAGAAAATGGAGACAATTTAGATTCAGACTGGAGAGGACAACAAAAACATTTACTTCTAGTGTCTTTTGTGTTATAGTGTAATTCTAAAAATTCAAATAAGAACCAATGGCCAGAACGTTGTAAGACATTGTGAACTTCAACTTTGTCCAATTTTGCTTATTGTACCCAGGAAAGACAGGTATTTTCAGGTGTTCCTTTTCCCACCTGGAGAAAGAGAAACAGAAAAAAAAAAGAAAAATATCGAATCCTTTCCCCCTTGCTTTTCTGTTAATCATAGAGCTTCTCATGGCCTTTAAAAGAGTTTCCTTTAAAATGCTATAAAAGAGGAGAGGATATAGTGCAGTGGTAGAGCGCATGCTTGGCATGCACAAGGTCCTGGGTTCATTCCCCGGTACCTCCATTAAAAATAAATAAATAAAAATCTTATCCCCCCCAAAAAAATTAAAATGCTGTAAAGTATTGAAAATAAATATATAATGTTGATGATGTCAGGGTATTTATACTAAGGACAAAGAGGGAAAATTCTCTATTATAAATCACCTTAATGAATATCTTGGAACTTCTTTATGATTTTAAAAGCGTTATGGCTCTATTTCTTAAAGTAATTATTAGACACTATAGTTTCTGCAGCTACCTTTTAGTGGAAACAGCTATACAAGAATTCACTCTATAAACACACACTAGTTACTAGTATAATTGATTACTTGGTTTTGTCTTAACTAACTGGTAAAAGTGAAAAACTAAAGCTCTAATTTTCATTATGGATACAGTGTTTTTTGCCATTAGCTATTTATACAAATGCCCACATTTGCAAAGCCATCTTTCTAAGAAAAGTTGCTTTTTACAGTTTTACAATAAACTGTGTCATTCTGTTTGCTTACTTTTTACTTAGAATGAATACCAAAAGTATAAGTTTAATATATTGTTGATCTAATTTTGTCATATGAATCCAACAATTGTTTGCTTGCTGTTTCTAAGAAACAGAGGTACTCAAGCCTGTGTACATTTATGTTTCTTAGCAGCTGACAGATAAGCAACAAAACAGAAATCAGAGTCTCCTCTGGCTCTGTTTTTGAAACATAATAAAATTTATATTTTCGTAAGAAAGAGAAATTCAAGATAATAAAATATTAATATTCATGGGAATTTAATTTACATATAATTTAAGGAACACTAGTTTTCAGAGAATTTGAATACTATAAAAGACTATCTGGATGTCAGTAAGTCTTTGAGGATTTAGAGTTCTTAATACCTTTTCAGTGCATTTGTTATTATTATGAACATATATGTGCCTTTGTAGTAAAGGTGGTTGTTGTCCTGTTCTCAAATCCCCTTTACTAGAAGATGCATTCAACCCCAGTTGTAGAGAATTTTGGTTGATAAGCCACAGCTACTTACTTCCCCTGAGAGGTTGTGGCCCTCATCATCAGGGGGGCAGACCACAGCCAGTGACTGACTGACTCTCGGGTACAACAGGCCAGCTTTGGCTCAAGGTGGGCTAAAGTCAGTCTTCAGGTAAGACCACATCCTCGCTTACCTCTTATCTTTCCTACTGCCCTAACCTGCTTCCCTCACTAAAGAGGAGTCATCTCTAACAGATCACTTCCACAGGAATCTCCCTCTGAGTCCTTGCTTCTAAGGAACCTGATGTACGATCCCTTTGTGGATAAACAGTAGTGCCAATTTAATGGCCTAGTGCTGATATTAAAATTCACTCCATCCCATGCCCAGTAGTACTTGAGATGAAAAGACCGATACAAAAATGTCAACTATTTCTTCAGTGCTTTTGATAATTCTCTACATTTCCATAAGGCATTGTTGTTTTAGAGAAACTTGGTTTAATATTTCAGTCAATGGTACTCAATAAATATTTGCTAAGTGAGGGAGTAGATATGAGTGAATGGTGTGGTCTTCAAAACAGTTCTTTTAGGTAAGCAGAAAGGTTTTATTTAACACATAATGTTTATGGTTAGTATGTTACTATGAAGAAACCATTTCCCATATAGTTTCATGTGATCCTCATAACTTATCTGTGAGGCAGGTGCTATTTCTTTCATTTTCACATTGAAGAAACTGAACTTCAGTAAGAGTAAGTGACTTTTCAAAGTTAAATGATTTAAGTGGCAGGGTTAGAATATGTAAATAGATTCTCTAACTTGAGATACACCTACTGTATGTAGCATAACTGCTTTTTGTAAGTAAGAACACTGAGTCTGTTGAGCATGACAAAGGGAAGGCATTGGATTCCTGTTCTCTCTCAGATCATGAAAGAGAGGACTGATAAACTGTCCATGGAATGAAAAAAGGAAGCCATCTGAATTATTCTTTATTTTCTTCAATGACAGTATCTATATGCGATAGTTCTCTGTGTCAATTTGGCTAGGTCAAATATTATTCTAGATATTTCTGTGAAGGTGTTTTCTGGATGAAATTAACATTTAAATTGGTGATCTTTGAGTGAAGCAGATTGCCCTCCATAATGTGGGTGGGCTTCATCCAATCTATTGACAGCTTACCTCCCCTAAACAAGAAGGAATTCTGCCAGCAGAGTGCCTTTGGACTCAAACTGCAATTCTGCCCTGGGTTTTCACAGCCTAATGAGCTACAGATTTTGAACTTTCCAAACCTGTACAATCACAGGAGTCAATGGCTTAAAAATCAAGCAATCAGTCAATCAGTTGCACTCTCTCTGTCTTGATCTCTTGCTCTTTCTCTAGATGTAACTATAGATCGAGATGTAAATATAGATATAATCCAATTGATTCTGTTTCTCTGGTTAATACACTATGCTTACCCAGGTAGTTGGATAACCAACACCTGGAAAGCAGCAAAGTAAAACTAGGAATATTCTCTGAAAGAATTCAAATCTTTGTGTGACCTTTGTCCTTATTCAGATACTCTATTGGCTGCTTCCAGTTGTCAGAGTGGTCCTTTGTTCCCATCCTCTTTTCAGAGGTAGATACTTCATCTCTTTGTATATAAATTCGGACACTGTAGAAAGAGGAAACCTATGACTCAATTTCAAAAAATAAACCTATAAAATATCTTAATCTCCTATCACAGTTTTACTCTGGAAAGACCCAGGAAGGTTTGTTAAAAGAGTACCCAACGTGGGTGGTTTGTTGGTTAAACCATAGACTAGAACCCAGGTCTTCTGACTTCTGGCCCTTTGCCCTTCAGGCTGTAACTTTGTGTCTCTTGATATACAAATTTTTACATAGTTCAGTTCTAGACATTTTAAAGAATAAAAGCCTATGACTTGAGGCAACTTAAATTCGAGTTAATTGAGCAAGATCATGTGAAGAATATAATAATAACAATAACAATAATAATATTAATATATTACCAATAGCATATTGGACATAATTAAAGGATAAATGAAGGATATAGAAAATAACTACTAAACAGTCAAAGTGGAGAGATTATTTTAGGCTGAGTTTCCAGGGAAAGATTAGTGAAGAAGACTGGGTACTGAGAATGGAAATTTACAATGTAGATGGGGTAATAAGGTAGAAAAAAATGCTAGGGACATATGCTCACACACAGAATACATACAATGCTAACTATACTTTAAATTTAAAACAAAGTTTCGGTCAAAAAAGCAGAGAGATTATAGAGGGAAAAATACCCATATGGGTTGGAGTTGGAAAAGGGATTGTAGTAAGTGGATTTTATATCTTTTAAGATGTGTAGGATTATGACAGGTATTTTGAGTAAGGAGTTGATCATAGGATGAACCAAGGCCAGAAAAGCAGGAATGAAAATGGCAAGTTCAAGGGACAGTGAGAAAATGTTGAAGACAGAAAATTAATTAGACAAGTATTTACTGAGCACTTATTATATGTGGGGAATTTAAATTAGGCCCAGATTATAGAGGGTCATGAATGCTAAGGTTTCAGATTAAAATTTATTTCATGACATGCTATTTGTCATGAATTATTATTATTCATAGAAGGATCTTAAACCTTGATGAATTTTGAACAGGATGAAAATTTTTTTAACAGTGTAATTTAAGATGACTATATCTGGTAGTGCCAGTGAGCAGGATGATCTTTTGGAAAGACACTGAAATGACCCAAGCCTAACATGATCATGGTTTGGCTTATTATTGGCAGCAGAGTTAAGAGGTCCAAGGGTGTGGTTTTATAACATTTGATATTATCATTCTCCAGGACTCGAGTATATGAATCGTCCCTTGTCAATTACTCCAGCCTCCAGTGGGTTACCTTAAGTAGATTATCCTTAAAAATAGTAGCAAATGTAAAATAAAGTGGTTATTTATTATTGGTTAATCTAATGTCCAATAATTCCATTATAGAACTATAATAAAACTTGGTGGGATTCCATATCATAAGCATTGTATTAGTCAGCTCAGGCTGCTATAACAAAATACCATAGTTCAGGTATCTTAAACAACAGAAGCTTATTTTCTCAGAGTTCTGGAGGCTGGAGTCTGACATCAGGGAGGCTACAGGGCTGGGTTCTGGTGGAGACACTTCCTGGCTTGCCGACGCCAGCTTCTTGCTGTGTTCTTACATGGCAGAAAAAGAAAGTATCTCTCTCTCTCTCCTCCTCCTCTTTTTATAAGTCCATCAGTCATATTGGAGTAGGGCCCCACTCTTAGGACTTCATTTAACTTAACAACCTTCTAAAGATCTTACAACCAAATATAGTCACATGAAGATAGGGGGTGGTTAGGGCTTCAACATGTGAATTTGAGGGGAGGAGTCTATATATTCACTCTTATAGAGCATTTATTTAAACATACTATTGAGTTAAAATGTGACACAAAATGTGTATGGCACTGTAATTTATAATGACTAGAATAAAATGGCTATAATAATTGAAGATTAACCATAACTCCATGACTTTCTGACAGTTAAGGTTACCCCAACTAAGAAGAAATAAACTGAATCATAAGCTCTCTTTATTAGATATTAAGAAATATTCTGATTCTTCAGAAGACTGTCTCCTAAAATTTAATTATAAAAGCAATTTATAGTGGGACATGAGAATTAAAGGCAAATTAGAAAATTTAAGATGACTAGTTTGGAGGATTAAAAGAATGGAAATTCTAATGGAAGAAAAGAGAAATTGGCACAGAAGTTCATTGGAAACAAAAATATACATTTGGTAATTTATAATGAGAAATTTTACAAAATGAAAATAAAGCTAAATATGGTATTTTCAATAATGCAAGAGATATATTTGTCCACAAAAACTTCAATTTGTGTTGCTATTTAAAAATGAACTGTTCAAGTCATTGTGTTTTTTATAGATATTTCTGTGGCAAGACATGATGTAGTACAAGTTTTAGTGCTTACTAACTATCAAGTCACACCATTTGTATTTGGGAAATTGTAGAATAAAGATAATGAGGTCTTACTAATTATCACAAGATTGGTGGGTCAGTTTCACCATTCTTTTACAACAGGAGATTCAGCCTTAAGTGAACAAATACCTTTTTCCAAATATATCCTAGTAGTACCAATGTAGCCATGATATTTAAAGTAAATTTTATTTTGAAATTTAAAATAAGGTTTAAATATTAATACTTTACGAATGGACCTTAGGCATACAAAAATGAAATGGGACATTTTGTTTGTGTTAGAATTTTCTTTTATTTGCTTCCTTTACACAGAATGAACCATCTTCACAGCAAACACTTTATAAGTGTTTCCTTAGAGACAAAAACAAAGAAATTTCAAAATTGCTTCTTGTGCTCCAGCTCAATAACGAGCACTTTGCACAGTAATCCTGTGAAATCTGGCTAAAAATTACAGCAGCATCATAGCAGTTACACAGCATTAGAACAGAATTGACCTATTTGAGGTCAGTCTGTCCGTTCAGAGTTTATTTAAATTGAATACTCTTTTCTGTGGGAAGTCTAAGATTTTTGCCAATTTACAGACTTTATAGTCTCTTACTCATAAGACTAAGACTTATGACTCCAAGGGCATAGTTCTGCTGAATTATCAACTTTACCCCTGGTGCTTGGTCTCTTCCCCGTGCTCCATGGTGATCCCTTTGTGGAAGTCAGACTCTTTTCTTTGAATCCCTAAATTGTCGTTCCCATAAATGTCTGTATGTGCAATATAGCAGCTTTGTGAAAAATATATTCTTGAGAATAACACACTGAAATCACAAGTTTTGGTCACAAAACCTAGAAACTAAAATATTAAAGATATAATTGAAGATTCTTCTACAAGTCTTTAGATAAAAAGTAGCTATTAAATTTTGGTTTTATATAACAATGTTTAACAAACTTCCTAAACAGATGAAATTAAAACAGATATCTCAGCCAGATCATAGATTAATAGCATTTTGTAATCACTGGAAATTTCTATTTTAATTAAATCACTTCTTCAAATGTTAAATTTTCATGTAAAAATGAAAAAGTAAGTATCTTCTCTTAATTGTTTTAGATGTATATCTGGATAGAACTTTCAAAATATCCAAATGATTTACAGGACTTTTCACATCTCAGTGTAATGGTTCACGCTAAAAAAGCAGTGTCGTCTAAGACATTTTACCTTAACTTTTAGGAATATGGGATATAAAATTGAATGAAATAAAATACTATGTTTTCCAAGTAGAAGGGTAAACACAGGAGAAGACATGCTAATGTGGTAAAGTTTCATGTATCATGAATTGTAGGACACTAAATATCTATAAATTGATAGGATTACATAAGAATACCATTTTGAAAATAATAAGATTTAGGAAAACTTTATAAAAGACTTGCATCAAATAATGTTTTCTCTAGGGAAAGACAGGTTACATTCACTTTTTTCTCTCTTCTCTAATTTGTCTTTACTATTTCTCAATCCCTCAATTTCCTTTACTGTTTCTCAATTTCTCAGGGCAGAAATTCTAGTTGGCTACTCAACATCAGTTTTCAATTTAAGTTTTTATTGATGTTAAAGAGCATTGCTTGAAATTTCCAGGAGGTAATAGAGTCAGTGATCATTCCTGGGTAATATTTTCTGCCTGGCTGTATTTTTCTATAGAGATATTTGACTGGCTGGAAATTTATCTTGTTAGTAAATTATAGGAGTTGATATAATAAAAATAAACAGTGAAAAAACAACATTAACAAAACAAATAATGACAAATCTCAAATTTAAAAAAAAACCCTCATTCTGACTTTAAAAAGTATACCTTTTTCTAATAGCATAATAATATAATCACAACTGATTCTAGTTATTTGTTGCAAAGCGAGGTCAAGTTCATAGGGCTTGGTGGAAAGAAAAAAAAGTGATTTGTGTGGGGAAAAGAAGTAGTTCAGAATAGTGGTTAGACCTCTAGTCTCTCCAGCAAGGCTTGGCAAACTACAGTCCGTGGATTAGCTGCGTGTTTTTATAAATAATGTTTTATTGGAACACTGCCATCCACATTTATTTACAAATGTCTGCTTTTCTGCTACAGTGTTGGAGTTGAGTATTTACAACAGAGATTGCATGGCTCACATAGCCTAAAATATTTACCATCTGGCTCTTTAAGAAAAAGTTTGCCAATCTACCTCTGCACCACAAACCTTGATGTGCACCCTTCGTTTCCTTGAAAAATGGATTGAGCTCCTCTGAGCCTCCCATTGCACACTTACAAGATATGGATAATAGCTAATTTATGAATTATTATGTAGGTTAAATGTGGAAGTTCAGGGGAAGAACTTAGTACATTGTGAAGTGTTAATAAATATTAGCTGGAATTATGAACTTGAATCAAGCCACACTTTCTTCTGTATTATCTCACAAACTTATTTATAGATGCTTCAGTTATTAGCCAACACAATTTGTAATCATCACTAATGTTATAACCAAAAAGTTGTTAACCTGTATCGAATATTTTAAAACAAAAAAGCCATATTCATAAAATTTAATATATCATATATAATCAATCATTTTTCTTAACAGGTGGCTTTATTCTGATTTAAAACATTTTGAAAAGCCTTCAGTACTAGTTAAGATAGAGTAAGGACATTCCACCCTGTACCTACCACTGAATGCAGCAAAAATCCCTGGACTGATGGTATGGAACAGCTATCTGAAGACATTCACCAAGACAGATGATATCAGTAGGAAATTTGAAAGAATTGAAATCATCGAACTGTATCTCTGACCATAATGAGGTTAAATTAGAAATTAATTAAAAAGATATATGGAACCTCTCCTCATAGTTGGAAATTAAACAGTACATTTCTGAATAACCTGGGGCAAATGCAAAATGAAACCACAATGACATACCTACCACTACACAATATTATACATTTCTTAGAATGACTAAAACAAAAACAAACTAACGGACAGACAATACCAAGGGCTGGCATGGATACAAAGCACCTGGAAGTGCCATATTTTGTTGATGTAAATGCAAAGTGCTACAGCCACTCTGAAGAAGTTTGGCGGTCACTTATAATGTTAAATGTAAATTTAACTATCTGACCCTAGGAATCCCACTATTATTTGTCCTGAATAAGTGAAAACCTTTGTTCATACAAAATCCTACATGTGACTTTTATACAAGTTGTGTTCATAATTGCCAAAAATCGGAAACAACTCAAAAGGTCTTCAGCAGTTAAAAAAGATAAACAGTTGATACACCAATAAGTAAATAAAATGGAACACTACTTAGTAATACGAAAGAACAACTATTGGTATATTCAACAACATGAATGAATCTCAAAGCCATTATGCTGAATGACAGAAGCCAGTCTCAAAAGGTTACATGCTGTATTTCATTTATATGACATGGAAGAGACAAGCCTGCAAGGGTGGGAGGGGGAGAGTGTACAACTATAAAGGACTGCACAAGGGAATATTTTGTGGTGATGGAAATGTTCTGTATCCCGATTGTTATGGTGGTTACATGAATCTATACATGTGTTAAAACCCAAAGAACTGTACACCAAACAAAAAACAGTTTGGCTCCATCTAAGTTTTTAAAAATTATGACAGCAAACCAAGATGCCAGTTTGTGCTTTCTTTATTTACTTCATCAATTAGAATAGCAGTAAGTAGGAGGCAGCAGAAAGTAGGTCGAAGATGAACTTGTTGCTTCTTCAAGCAGTATTACAGACCTACTTAGTTGACCATTTGACAAAATGTTGGCATTAAAAGTGCATTTTTAAAATGGCTGAAGAGACAAAGCCATATGAATAACTTCTACTTGATAAAATTTTTCTCTCTCATGGTTACATTTGGGGTTTCTTAGTATATATGCTTTTCCATTATAATTCAAATATTTTGTAAAAATTTATTAAAATTTTCTTTTTAAATGCAAGTTTCCTTCCACAGTAGTTTGGACTTGACTTTTTAAAAATGTTTGTCAAGAGGTTCAACATAAGTGATTTTGTTCCTTTTGAATTTCAATAATTCCAGTCCAAGTTCTGTCACCAACTAGCCATGTAATCCTTGAGCAAATTATTGAGCAATCTCTGCTTCCAGTTTCTTCTTTTGTAAAACAAGCATTTTAATATTAACTCTAGGACCCTTTCCATCTGAAAACATCACATTTTGTGATTCTACTAGTATTCTGTAGCCATTTATGGAAGGAATAGCTCTGGGCAGGTTTTGGTCCAGCCAAAAACATCCTATTAAAGGCTTACCTATCCCTTGCCTGATTTATTGCTACATCAGGCAGTATAAAGCCAGTCTCAAGTATCATTAGTAATGCCTTGACCCTGAGCCAAACTGTTAAGGCTGGGCATATTAGCTACATAAAAAGGCTTTGTTGATTAATTGCTAAGTCTCTGGATACGGACAGATGCATGTTAGCATCATCACCTTATCTCCTATCGCCAATGACTTTCGACAGCGTCATCTCTTTCTGTTTCTTCACCTGTATGTAGATAGAAGTAGTAAGATCTTTTAAAAAGGTTGTTGTGTAGAGTGAATCAAATAATACAAGAACATTTCTAATACAATGCCTGGCACATAATTTACAATTATTAGACTCATGTGAATTCTGATTTCTATTTTTTTCTTGAAATTACATAAATGAGAACTCAGAACAGTACTCCGCATTTTCAGCACACAGGACTGAGAAGCATAGCATCAAAATTCCATCAGGAAACACATGTACCACCACCTCTACATTTGTGGGAGGAGGGGCCAGGACAAATGTATCTGTTAAAATGTGATGGGACTGAGAGAAAAACCAGGTGAGGAAATCAATACCTTAAGCTGTGAACGTTAAATCACAATTTCACTATTGGTGACACCAATAGTGAACATAAAAATAAAACCAAGGAAAATCCAGGAACATTTTGGAAAACTCAGCTGTCACTGACACTTCAATTAGGCCATCTTCATTCAACTGCAAAATTTTGCATTACTCATATTATTGAGACCAAGCTCATAGTATTCGCCATGTGACAGGCCAGTAAATCGAGAGACGAGGTGTCAGAGCAAGGAAAAGCGAATTTATTATGAAATCCAGCAGACTGAGAAGAATGTGGACTAGTATCCCAAAGAACCATCTTACCCGAGTTAAAATTCAGGATTCTTTTATACTAAAAGCTTTGGCTGGTTATTGCAGAGTTCCTGGTGCTGGCCGGACCGGGGAGGGGATGTGATAATCCTTTGTTTTTGCAACTGTCCACCTAGTTTCTCGTCATGATGTTCCTTGTAAACCTCAACAAGACAAATGTTATTCTCTGTTCTGCAATTTTTTGTCTTGATATTAATAAAAAGTGTTATACCTGTAAAGGTCAAGCCTGGGGGGCAGAGCCCTGAGACAGGGCTGTACATTTCAGGCTACAGGCAACACTCTTTTACAGGGATGCAGAACCTGCATGACTCAGCACAGGCAACAGAGCACAGAGCTTAGCGCTAAAGGAATAGATCCAATATGGAGTCAGGTGTGTTATTTGTTACACTCAGTATACACATTTCTTATGTAAATCTTTCAGTTTTCCAGCTCTAATCATTTATGTATTTCTGGATAATTATGATGATTTGAAAGGAAATCCCTTTGTATCAATTTTCTAGACTGCTGTGAAAAAAATGTTACAAACTAAGTGGCTTAAAACAGCAGAAATTTAATTTCCTCTCCTCTCCTTCCCTCTCCTCCTATCAACTACTCTAGCTCGTTCTCATCTTTGAAGATCGAGACCATGTTTTTATATTTTATTTCAGTCGCTGATTGAATCCAGCATAGTGCCAGGCCTTGAGCGTGGGTTTATAATCATTACGGTTCTATTTTATGATTCTAAAACTTTTTGTTGCATTAAATTAAGTGTCCAAAGTCCTTGGAATAGAATATTTTGAGACACCTATAAAGGAGAATTGGAAAACTAAGAGAGGAGGAAATGATATATACTAGAGGAAGGATTGTATATAATAGTAACTCATCTGTCTGTGAGACATGGTAGGAGTACTGTGAAGATGATGCATTTTGGCCAGCCCACTCCTCCAGATGCAGAGCTTCTCGTGTAATAGTAATTCTACATTTATTGAGCGGAAGCTCTGTGCCAGGCATGCTGCTTAACCCATCATCCACAGTATCTCAGCTAATCCACTGAGCAATCCCATGAGAGAGGAACTATTTATTCTCCGCACTGTAGCTTAGAGAGGTTAACTAGTTTTCTCAAGGTCACACAATTAGCAAATGATAGAGCCTGATTTCAGAGCTCTGTAGATTGACTTCAGAAGCACATTCTGCCTGGAAAATAAGAGGATGGCATTGGCTTGTTTATTTATAATAGCCTGTTTCATAATTCAAAGGCTGGGAGAATTGACAAGTAAATTTTTTTTAACCACTTCTCTTTCTCTTTTCACTAATTTAACTAATAAATATTTATTCCATTTTTGGAAATAAAAAGACTTCCTTATTGTATAGTTGATTATTGTTTCAGAAATATCCGTAGATAATTTATATTTTCACAAATTTCTTATTAAGCTTCAGACTATTGAGAATGGAAATTATTAAAACTTTATTTTTAAAGATATAATTTTTCTATTTGTGATTATTAATATATATTTTATTAAATTTTCTTAAGCTTCAGTAAAGAGTAGAATAAAACAAAAATTATCTATATTCCAACCAGTTGATTACTTTTCTCAAAATAGACTTACTGTTTATTGTAATGTCTTCTATGTTAGCACATAATTTTTCAAATGCTAGGAAATGCTAAGCCTCATTGTTTCCATGTTACATATCTTATTTTTAAATTTATAACTATGTAATACATAATCCCAGAGGGAATAAAAAAGTGCACTTCTGTAAACAATTCATTGTTCACATTTGACCTTTATTCAGATTTTAGGATTGCAACTCTTTAATCAAATGCTTTAAGTCCAAACAAAATAGGGGATTTGGAAGTACTTAAACCTCTGTGACTAATTTGTGTTGGATTAAATTTTGTTCAAACATTTCTAGTAACTTGGAAAATCTCCAGGAATACCCATAAATTAATTTATAGTGAAACATTTATACATAATATTTTTATATATAATTTATGCATAATGTTAGTATTATCTAAGTACTATTAGTAACCAAAGCAAGAGAAGAAAACGAAATGGTGCTTGGTCGCCCTCTAGTGGTTTCTCATTGGGAATTAACTGGAAGAAACCACTAGCACAGGAACCATACAAAAAGAAAATATATATGTATTCACATGTATATGTAAATATATATTTAATTGTATATGTAAAATGACAGTTATTGGGGTCATTTGATTATATTAAACCTTCATCATATTCTAAGATGTCAGTAAATAACTATGGAAATAGATAATAACTTAAAAAGAGCTTCTCAAAAAGTAATTTAAATTTTTCTTTTGGAAAATAAAATGTATTTAATAACTACTCATAAAACTGTCATAATCTTACTCTAAAATTACAGTTATTATGGGGTGTTTATTTTATTTTACTTTTCTTATAAACAAATTAATACATTTAGGAATTATGTTTATATTTTAATAATTAACTAGATTTGACAGTGTCATTATTTACTGGATCTACTGATTTTTCATGCTGTTTTTTAAAGAATAAGTAATCAATTTTCAATGTCATTTTATACATGTATAAAATTTGAATTTTACATATATTGTTTCTGATCAAGGTATAAAAATGCCTGAAATAAATTTTTAGGTTTTGAAAGTGAAGTAATAAACTGTTGTATCTTCCAGGGTGAAATGCTTACATTTATCTATCACTTACAGTTTTTGATAGGCATTTATGTTTGGCAGTTAGGAGAAAAGTTTGCCTTTTGAATTCTCTTTTGGCCAATTACCAATATGGTTTGAGGCAAGTAATGGCATTATATCTCTGTGTCTGTGTTCTCATCTGTGAAACAGAAATGCATATCTTTAGTGAGAAGAAGATATAATAAGGATCAAGTACTTTGTACTTTCAAGTAGTCAAAGGATAATATTATGACTTTTTTCCTGAATGTATTTCTATCCATATTAGCATGAGCTTAGTTTTTTTTTAAGCAAAGAGATTTGCTTTGTTCCTTAGAATTATTTAAGTTTTTGATTTTCATTTTTAATTAGTGTTGTTTAGCCTAGGCCCAGTAAGAACAATAAAAGATATTTATAAAATGGATAACTTGTGTTCTGCTGTGATTTAGAGTTTCCAAGTTCTACAAAAATATTCTTGTTTCAAAATCTGAGAACTTTCTGTGAAATGGAGATTTGATTTTAAAAAAGAGTGCTTGAAGGAAGAGCAGAGGATTGTAGATGTTAGGAAAGGGTGGTAGAAATAGTATGTAACCTTTGCCAATATTTGTAAGAAAAGAAGAAAGGTGGGAAAACTATTTAGATGCTATAGTTAGAGCATTGTTCTATTCATTATTTTTTACTTTAGGGCAAAAAATCAGCGCCTAGGGTTAAAAAGAATATAGATACATCATAGAAGTATATTTCATATTTTATTTTTAGTACAGAAATCTAGTAGTGGTACAGAAGATGTTTAAGAAGTGTAATCTTTAAAACTTCACATGTGCTGAGTTCTCACGGTTAGGTTAAGAGTAATCATAGTGCCAGCATAGTTGTTAACAGAGCTCTAGGCATTCCCATTTCTGATGGCCTGTAGGACATTTTCTCTTGAGTATCCTGTCATGATCTTAAACAAAATATACTTAAAATTAAATGCATCAAAATCCCCTAAAAGTCATTCTCATTTCAGAGTTTCCCCAATTTCTGTCAGTGATTAGTACCATTTTTCAGGGCTAGAGACCACAATCAACTTCAGTCTGTTCTTTTTTCCCTTGTGGTAAATTTCAAAATAAAATTTCAAATCTGTGAAATGTTTTAATTATGCATTTTTAAAATCACACTTGATGTAAACTTGCATTTATAACAAGGAGACCATTTGATTTGGAAGACATGTAGCTGATCCTATATGTGAGATGGTTATTACGGGTAATTCAAATTTCTAAGTAAATCAATTTGAATTACTACTAGGAAACACTGTAACTAGCAGTAAAATTCTTACTGGGAGAGGAAAGTTACTTTTTTCTACATGAAGAGTCAAAATTACTGAGTTAAAAATTTAAAAATAAAAATCCTGTATTTCCATAATCCCTTTCTCCCAGCACATGGAGGAAAACCAGGAGGCAGCATCTTTTAGAATAACATGACAGACTTAGACCTTTTCCTCCCTACCGAAGTTTTCCTCCTTTAATCACACATGCTGTAAGCATGGCTGTTTCAGGAACTTTAATTCAAAAACACACCAGAAAAACTGAGTGGATCTGGGAGGGTTCAATACTGAAAAGCCTAAGCAAAAGAAAGAAACAAAACACAAGGGCTATGTTGCTAAAAGCTGTCAGGACACACAGTATACTTAATTTAAAAAAAAAAAAAAGGTATTACGGTTGCTGCCCTCAAAGGAAATTACAATTTGGAAGATGGATGTATTCACAAATGTACAAAGGAATAAACAAACACATGGTCACAGGAGGAAACTGAGGGAAGAGAGGAGGGTTTTGGCGGGGGTGTTTTATTCCTAATAGGCTTTAGACTGTCAAAGCAAGATATATCTACTACAAAAATATGAATTCTTCACGAATAAGGACTAGATGATAAACTGGATATCATGTTGGTTTCCTGTTGCCCACATTATTGCTCTGTTATGGCGTGTTTAAGGATCCTCCCTGGATTCCTTCTAATAGGGCCTGGGTCTGTTGTGGAGACACAGTGGGGGCACTGAGTTGAAGAAACGCAGGCAACAGTTGCTGCTAAATATAAACCTGACGCCTATGCAACCATTATACCAAGGGTAGGGGGAGTTGTTTAGTTCCTCTCCGTGGAGCATGTACCAGAGTATTTCTAACAAACTGAATTTGAACGTACAATACCGAAAAATCAGCCTCTGCATCCTGAAAAGCAAATTCAAAGATGGAGGCAGAGTTTGGGGAGCAAAGAAAAGAGCAGCTTTATTGCTTTGTCTGGCAAAGGGAGTCACAGCAGGCCTTAAAGACTGTTAGCCCCTGCTGGGGTTGGTGCTTGGCGATTGCACAGGCAAACCGATGGAGCACATCAGCGATACCGAATAACGGAATCTTCGTTATCTGTGTCATGGGAACTTTTGGTGGTCCCTTAAGTCATTGCCTGAGGCCTTGGTGTTATCTGGTCTGATCCTTCTGGTGTCACAGGGGCTCCTGGAGGATCTGTTCCTTCAGGGTTATTGTTTATGACCTTCTTTTTGGAAAATAGTTCCTAGGTTTAAATACAAGTTAGTTACGGATAGGGTTGGGGTTGCTAAGCATGTAGTCACTCAGGCAAATTAAATGATAGCAAGGAGGAAAACAAGTTAGTCAATTAGAAGTAACTTAAAGAAAGCAAGTTAATTAATCGCAATAAATTCTTAAAGCTGCCTTAATGTCGGGGAGGCCATTTTGTGACTCGTTCAGGAGCTTTGGAAAAAAGAGCTCATTTCTATACATCTTAGTGTCCGCGAGATACAACACTCAGGGCTGCTGTGAGGACCAGGTGTGGAGACCTTTAGCACATATTGGCCTCTCCACTGCTTCCTGACTTAAAAATTATTCATTGGTAACAAACTTATTTTCTTAAAGTTGTCCTTGATATTTTTCACGTTAGCCTAAATTTATCTGCATGATTTAGGAGCTAAAAAGAAGAACATACCCTATAATTTGTCCAGCAGTACTCACTGGATGGCTCTTTTTATAGTTGAATTTTATAGTCTACAAAACTTGTGAAATATTTAATCTGTGACAATTTTGGAGCAGTGTGACAAGGTACATTTAACCACAACTGAAATCAAATAATTGCCTCAGACCTTTAATATTATTTTATCCCATATCCTAAGGATAGTAAATTTCTGAGGCAACTATAGATAAGAGTTTCTTTCCTAAAGGGAATGTTCTCTGTGGATTTGTAGCTTTGGATTTATTACTAAACCTTATATTATTCACAATCATATGCTTTTTTTGTTGTTTTTTATGAAATAAATGTGGTCATTCTCAACCAAGTTTATGAAAGAATAATAACTCTGTTATTCTTTAAATTAAGATGCTTTCTATTCCCAAGCAAATAGCCTATCCTAGTAAGCAAACTGGGACATAAAGGGGCCATTTGATGTCTTGCTTCACAGACAAAGACAACTGCAGGACAGCCAGGAGATAAATTTAAATACTGTTAAGAATAGCAGGAAGTATTTTGGTTGTCAGCAGGATAGCACCACTTGTGGTTTTGTTAAGCACACAAGACAAGTCAGCTCAAGTCTGTGAATTTTTTGTGTGAATGGAAACAGCTTCCTCTGTCCTAGTACTTCACTGGAATGCTGACATATGCAAAGCTTGAGAACTCAGATCATTTTATCGGAATCAGCCAGAGTTTACTCTGGCACTTGAAAAAAAAGAAACTATTTCAATAGTATACCTCAGTGTCCATTTTTATGTTAGCAGAAGGCATATAATAATATTCAGAAATGTGAGATTTGGTTATGTTGCTTTCATGGTGACATAAGTACAGTATGGTAGATGAATAGAAGAGAAATCATGGTTAGCTGTTACATTTCTTAAATTTGGCAGAAGAACAATTAAGAAATACTATCCCTCATATTAAAATTCTAGAATGTAGAATTTATGAATCTTAGATTAAAATTCTTCATACATTTCACTAGTACTCCACAAATTTGAACCTTTCCAAGTCTGTGACTGTGATTGTGGGACTTTCAAGTACTTTTGGGTTCTACTTCTGTTGACTGCCATGGGCATAAATGCTGCCCAGTGAAAAAAAATCAAGTGGAAAACAGAAGTATAATTGGTAATTAAGATAAAAGTAAAAATTTATTGAGCACAATCTAAAGATTGAGAATTATGTCTTATTTGGTGGACTTACTGAGGAATTAAGCCTGGGATACATCCTCCGAGAGGTTCCAGGGAACTGCTCCAAAGAAGTAAGGGAGGGAGTCAGGATATTTATGAGTTTTTGCAAGAAAAAATAAAATCCAGATAGTTGGAATATCAGAAAATTACTGTTGGAAGATTGGCAATTTCTTACAAAATTAAACATAGTCTTGTCTGTTTAGCCATATAATCTGGTAATTATGATTTTAGGTATCTACCAAATTGAGTTGAAAATTTTTGTCTACACAAAAACCTGCCCCTCAAAATTTACAGGAGTTTTTCCATGATTACCCAAACTGGAAGCAACCCAGATGACCTTCAATAGGTGAATGGATAAACAAACTCTGGGTAGGGTGGAATATTATTATTCAGCTATAAAAAGAAATGAGCTATCATGTCATGAAGAGACATGGATAACCGCATAGTGCTTAAATGCATATTGCTAGATGAAAGAAGCCAATCTGAAAAGGCTGAATACTATACAATTCCAATTATATGTCATCCTGGAAAAAGCAAAACTATAGATACAGTAAAAACTTAAGTGGTTGCTTGTGCTTCTGACAAATAGATGAAGCACAGGGATTCTTAAGTAGCAAAACTATTCTGTATGATATTGTAATAATGCATATATGACATTATGCATTTGTAAAATTCTATAGGAAAAACCCATAGAATTTTACAGCACAAAGACTAAACATTAATGTATGTAAATTTTTAAAAATTATTACAAAGTTAGGAGATCCCAAGGAAAGAATGCAAAATATGATGAGACTTTAACTATATTACAAATGTACAAAACAGCCTTATTGAAGGTGGTGGAGGAAATGGTGCTGACTTGAGTAAACTTGGAAACAAATGGAGTCTGTAAGGCTAAAGGCAAAAGGAACTATACATATGAGCACTGTAGTCTAGTTGATAAACTTGTGTCCCATGTAAATAACAATTCTGATAAAGTTATATGTGTAAACTGGAATGGAACAATTAAATAAATGGATGGCGGATGGTGGGAGCAAGGTTTCTTTATTTTGGAATGGGAATTTATATATAAGCCAGGAGAGAAGAATAGGAAGACTTGTGTAGTAATGATTAGAGTTGGAGGCCTCTGTATGAACTCATGTTTAATGTAATATATATACGGATAATTACATCTACAAATATGTATAGATATGTGTATATACACAGGTTAGAATGCATACGTATATTTGTCTGCTGTCTCAGCTGAGAAAGGTTAAGAGAAATGAGACTACAGTAGCAACAGGCACATTTAGCACTCAGATCTTGGTTTCTAATCCCATTCTCCAATAAAAGAACCAGGGCTTCTTGGGGAAATGACCAATTCCGAGATGGGGCGGGAAATATACAAGATATCCCTGGGTCATCTTATAGTGCCAGCAAGGAAGTACTCAAAACTAAATCCACATTGGTAGGAATAGGTCAAAGGGGCACAGGAGCCAACTGAGAGAGTCCCCAGTGGCCAAAACTGGAATTATATAAGTAACAAAATAAGGAAAGCGGTATTGTTTTAGATTACATATTATATATTGTATTGTTTGGAATATAACCTAAAATATAAAATAAAAATCTGTGGTCCATAAATGACTGAATAAATAGGGAAAAGAGACAAATCTCTATGCAGAATTCCAAATGAATTATATAGATATTCCAGCCCTAAATAAGGGGTTGCATCACTCCCATTTAGTGTGGGCTGTGCACGATGATCACATATCTTCTTTCTAAAGATCACACATCTTCTTTCTAAAGGGCACAGTGTGGAAAAGGGAAAGGATAAGAGAAACTTTACAGAGGAGAAGTCTGCCTGAAAGAACTTCTATCAGGAAATCGAAAACAACATCAACATGACATCAACTATATGTCACATTGCTAGTATGTATCTTTGATATGATGTAATGAAAATGGCACTTTATCTTTGGGATCTTCTTCCCCAAAACCCATAACCTCAATTTATGTTGAGAAAAAGCATCAGACAAATTTCAATTGAGAGATATTTTACAAAATATCTGACCAGAATTCATCAAAATTACTAAGTTATTAAAAACAAGGAAATAAGCAAGCCATAAGCAAGAAAAGCCTAAGGAGACCAGACAATATACATATGTGGTAACCTGGAACAGAGTTAGGACATTAGGTAAAAACCAGGAAATGTGAATAATATATGGACTTTAGGTATTAATAATACATCAATATTTGTCAATTCTAATAAAGGTGCCATAATAGCATAAGATGTTAATATTGGGAAAACTGTGTGCCACTTCCATGCAGGAACTCTCTGTACTGTCTGTTCAGTCTCCAACTCTAAAACCGCTCTAAAGAATAAAGTCTATCATCGTAAAAAGGACTAGACACTTATCAATAATTAAAATATGCAGACCTACTATGAGCCCATATTCAAACTAACTAATGATAGACTCATTTGTGAGACAGTTGTAAACTGGAACAGCGACTAAATATTTGATAATAAAACTTTTTCTCTTTAGTTGTGACAATGCTATTGTGATAATACATAAAACAGTCTTTATTTTTTAGAGATACAAACTGAAGTATTTAAAATTAGAACAACGTGATGTCTGGGCCTTCCTCAAATTAATCTAGTTGGGTTGTGGTGTGTGGTAGTGTAGATGAAACTAGATTCCCCAAGAACTGATGATGCCGAAGCTGGATAATAACTGGATGCGAGTTCATCATACTACTTTTTTATTGATATATGTTTAATTTTTTTAAAAATTAAAATTTATATTAGAGGGCTGTCATGAGTAAGTGAATGTTTGTCCTTGTAAGTCAAATAACATTTGTTCTCATGAATTTATTGTTCCTTCAATGAGAATATAATCCTTTTATATTCTCAAAATGATAGTTAAAAAAAGAAAAAAGAACATTTCTGGTAGTGTTTAACAAAATATTTTACATACAAGTTCGGTGATTTGGGATCAGTTAACTTACTATTTTTATTACTTATGTGAAAATGATATCCATTCAATTCTTTCCCTTCTGCAGATCAGCACTAGTCAAAGGAGCATTGTGAGATATGTAGAATAAATTATAATATTTTCTGTATCACTTTCCCAACTAAATCTTCATATTGCAATGAAAGGTGATTTAGGTGCTTAATCAGTCTTGAGTTAATTTATGTAAAAATTTCAAAATTACAGATTTTTACAAATTTACCTCAGCTGTTAAGATTTTCTGTTGAAACATGTTTCTTTTATTCAAAAGTATTCAGTATCATAAGCTTATGAGTATTTAATAATATTTAATAGTGACATGACATGCAACATATTTTACTATTATTTCTATGGAGGCAACCCTTTAAAAATTGACTTAGATTTTGATAAGTCATGGTTTTAAAAATCACCTCAGTAAATTATTATTTTGACAAAACCTCCTGCATTTCTAACATAGTTTTAGTAAGCAATGCTATATTCCTGTGAAGGCATGTTTGATACTTCCCAAAAGGTTTTATTCTATGGCCAAGTAAAGGAATTTAACCAAACAAAGGAGCATACATTTCTTGGCCATATCTGATTAACACGAGATCTTACATCAGGAGAGTGTGTATAAAGAATGTTCTATTTGGCTAAAAGTAATAAAGGCAAATCATACTGTAACCTTAGGACTTTGAGTCTTAAGGGAAGATATTTGTGATGAATGTATTAGAATTATCAGGCAAACATTTTAGTTTTATCAAAACTGGTTTTCCTGAGGACTCGAGTTTATGTGCGTGTATTTATGCCAATTGAGTGAAAAGGGGGAATTGTGTTCCACAATGACCTTGGAAGGCATTCATGTCCTTGGCTGCCACTGCAGACTCTTTCCCTTCCCAAGCCAACCTACCATTGCTTTCCAGAGTGAGTAGCTTTCTAAACAAAATTCTAAAACAAAATCTATTTGTTGTGTTTTAAGAGATACAGGCTATTTTTTTCCTGTAAGAACTGCATATGGCCACCAGGAGGCAGAAATCTATTACTTATTATTTATCAATAGTAACAGAAATACAGATTAGAAAATAGAAATATAGAAAAATATAAAGGCATATTTTTAATTTACACTTGAGATATATGAATGATGGTTTAATTTTGTTAAATAACTTGCTTTTCCTGTGTGAGAAATGTACCTTATTTAACACAGAAATATTTATTCAAAGACAATTACAGTAAATATTGGATTAATCAGAATATATATTATATAGAATTTGCTTAGGATTAAGAGGAAAGTTTATTTAAAAATTATTATTTATAACAATAACATTTTAAAAGTCAACTTTTCTGGTTTAGTAAATAGCTTCATAATCCTGCTATATGCTGGCTGAAATTTAGAGGGCTTCAGGATCATTTTTTAAAAATCAATTAAAAAATACTTCTTTAGTATGTATAAATAAGGTGTGAAAATTATATTAATTATAAATTAATACTGTATGCTAGAAATAGATACTTATTAAAGTTAGCTTTCATGATATATCTCACTAGGGGGAGAAGAGTCTCAGCCTAGCTAGAATTTGGGATAGGAGGAAAAATCTATAGATGAAAAGGGAGAATTTTCTGGATAGTGTCTCATCTCCCTTTAGAAGATCTCGTGAGTAATCAGAGGGCCTGGAGATTCTGACTGAAGTTAACTAGATTAAAATTAAGAAACCTTCCTTTAATAAGCCAATCAATCTGTCCTGTCTCTCTGTTGTTAGTTACTCTTTGGTTTCCTTGGTGTTTACTAGACCATTTGCCTAGTCTCAGTTTTACTAAGGGGAACCAAAAGAAAGGAATTTTGTCTGCATTTAAATCAGAAGTTTAAAAAGAAACTCTTAGGGGTTCCAGTAATAAAATCAATGTCATCGAATAACTGAATCTGTCCAGTGATACCCCCTGTTCTTCTGGTGCCGAACGCTGATGGCTTTGCATTCTATCTCCTTATGAGTACTTATGTCCTCCCCTTCTACTATCTGTTGACATTGCGAAAATGCAAAGGTAACGGTTGTAAGATAAAGTTAGTTTTCTTCTCTCTCTCTCTTTCCTCCCAGTTCAAATTTTACTCCTCCAAATTTGACTTTCCTACAGTAGACTAGAGGAAATGCTCTAAGTATGTCAGTTGCTAGCATCCGATTAAACCAGGTTGTTTTAGTCTGTGAGCTTCACATGATCAGGTATCATCCCTGTGGTTAAACCATTGTATAGTCAGCATCCTGAAAGTATCTGGCATGTAGAAGGAACTTATTCATATTTGTACAATAAGTAAATAAGTAAAACCTCTGGGCCATTGTGTGGCACTACCCATAAAGAAGTAAAAGCCATTTGACTGTTCTGAGTTACCTAAGACTATAAATACATATTTCATATAACCACAGCAATAACAATGTTAATAGCTAATATTTATACTGTTTCAGGCACTGTTCTCAGTGCTTTATATATATTAACAAATCTCAACATTTAAAAATCTTCTTACCTATTATTGAACATTCCTAAGGGAGCTATCATTATTTCCTTTCACAGACAAGAAACTGATACCCAGGGTGGTTAAGCAAATTGAGCAAAATCATACACTTAGTAAGAAGTCTGGGTTCTGAGCTCATGCTGTTAAAATCATGCTCTCCTAAATATATTTCCCAGGTGTTCCTTAAAATTGTCAGGTCCACTGAATAAGCAGATGAAAAATCAAAATGTCTCTCTGATATTTGGGGACTTGTGAACATTTCTGACTTCTGGTGGTGGCACTGGGTATCCTCTAACGCTTCTCCCATAGGTAATAAATGACTCATTGGAAATCTATAGTGATAGAAGTGAAAATACCCTTGCCACCAGTTTTATGCATCCCTCCCCCTCAATTTCCCTTATTCCCCTCCCCCTCCCCAAAACCTAGGGCTTATTTCCATACCTCCCTCAAACTTTAGATTCATCCTAGAAGCTTAGGTGTGGACCTCCTTTCCTTTTTTCTCTCTGCCATATGAAGTTAGGCAATGGCTGAGGAGTGCAGAAAGTGCTGGGCAGAGGGATTGAGGGGAAAATCTGAGATTCGGAGGATGGAAAATGACAGGCAGTTAATTGAGTATTCTTGAGGGTTGTAAGAATCATGAAGCGATAAAATGGAGGCAAGTGGTGCTAAGTGAGTAGGAGGAGAGGAATGTGGAGAGACACAATGTAAGTGAAGAAGCTTAAGTGAGAAACTGGTGGAATGAGGCAGGTGGGCTGAGTAGGATGGAGTCAAAGAGGAAGACAGCTGTGTTAGGATATTGTCAGATTGAACTATGAAGGGAGGAACAGATGGTCATGTTTTCCTATTTTCAGTTGCAAATGCTGTCTTTGCAAAGTCAGACTCATTCAAAATATTCTTGTATGGGCTGGAAGTACAACAAGGCACTGTTCTGAGAGCAGGGGAAAAACCAACACTGAAGCAATTGTGATTCCACCAAGTGGCAGGCCGAATATTGCTGGGTGTTCAACACACTGAGAAGGTGTTTACTTAGGATTCATTGTAGCATGGGACTCAAGGATACAATCCGTTTTCATGTCTACTTAGGTTAGCTGGAGTTAGGAACTTTCTTAATTGATTTTTTTCCCCTAATTAAGCCAATGAGGGAACACATGGAAGACACAAATTTCAAATTTTCTTAGAAATTTATTTTAAATCTCTCCAATCTGTGGAAGGTAAATGACTAACAGGAAGAACAAATGCTATTTCCAAAGAATTGAGTTTATAGAACCAGAGGGTACATGTGGTAATGAGAAGGGCTGGAGCAAAAGTTTGGGGAATTAAGTACCAAGGAAAAGGGTATAAGCCTGGGACTTATACTAAAGCTTGTTCAGTAAGAAAGTGAAATCTGTGTTACAGACTGCACTAAGTTGTATCCTGGTATCAGACAGCTAAGAAGGGCTGAATGGAGATGGAGCCACTGGTTCAGGGCTGAATGGAGATTGGACCTGCCTGGACCAAAGGATATAGTGGTTTGAAGAACCTGTGTTTTCTTGGGTTAAGATCATTTAAAAGACAGATGGGCTAGCATGTGGTTTATTAGTTCTGGGGCTCCGAGTTGACCTGAGAAACCTGAGAATAAAGCCCTGCAGAGAGTCACCTGCAGTGAGCAGTAATGTGTTAGGTGATGGTTCTGGGCTGAACCCCAGGGCCTGCTCTGTAAGAACAGATGTGGATTCACCATTTTGTCAGTCTCATGGGATGTAGTGCTTTGCAGGGTGTGGTGACTAGAAGGGAACCTGATGGGGGTTTCTAAGGTGTTGGAATATTCTGATCCTTGATCTGGATGAAGGTTACCTGAGTGTGATCATTTTATGAAAAAAAAAAAAAAGAGTGCACTACTTATTACACTTCAACAAAGTTAAAACATATTGATGCCTGGACCTTACCTTGAAATAAAATCAAAATCTAAGGAGATGGAGCCACGTTCTTAATATGTTTAAAATTATTTTCCAGATAATTCTGACAGGAAGCCAGATTTGAGGATCACTGAGAAAGAACTACATACATATGTACCCTCTATACCCCTATGTCCCAAAAGTGAACCCTTTCTCCGCTTAATCCTTGGGAAGCAGAATAGGGTATATCATTTGTGATGGTAGCCAGACCACTTGAAATGTAGCTAGCCTGAATTGAGATGCGTGTAAAACAGACACTGGATTTTGAAGAATTGATATCAAAATTAAAAAAAGGAATGTATCATTGACTTTTACATTGACTATATATTAATGGAAATACTTTAGATATATTGGACTATTTTACTGCTTTCTTTTTATTTTAATGTGGCTACTAGAAAATGTAAAATTGTATGTTTGGCTTGTGTTCTATTGGACAACTCTGTTATAGTTAAAAGAGCATGAAGATGGATATAGGTTTCAGTCCTGGCTTTATAACGCAGAAACTGCATGGTCTTGGACAAGCAACTTGACCTCTCGGAGCCTTGGACTGGTCATTTATCAGGAGATGGTATAGTCATATTTCAGAGGGATTGTGAGAATCGGAGGTGTATAATCAAGCATCCAGTACATGTTTAGAACAAGGATAGCTATTACTATCCTGAGAAAAGATCAAGAAGTCTTCTTCCCGCTTCCTGTGGTGCTAAAAAGACCTTTTCTCCCCCTCATAGTTGCACCACACGTCGTCTCCTGAGAAGTAGGGTGCCTTTAAAAAAAACTGAAGAGTACTTCAGGGCATGAATAGAAAGTGTGGATAAAGGACAGCAGCAGCTGCTTTGCCAGGCAGGGTCCTGTCTGTTCCTAGTGCTACGCATCTCTGCTGCTTCTCGCTTTTCCTCTGACGTCTGGCTTTTTCAGCTGCTGGATTCTTAACCTTGGAATAAGTCCTTGTGTCTACTTTCATCTCGAAGCCCTTAAACTGCCTTCTAAAACTTAACTCTCACTTTCAGAATTCTTTTGTTTCTGTGTTAGGCCCCTTCGTTTGGACTCCGTCTGTGTCTCAGGGTCTTTGTCCCTGGGTCATGCCCCAACGCCCACACTCTTCCCTATAAGTGATCTCTTGGAGCTGGTCTGCCAGCACTGATGGGCTGTCGGCCACAATCTTGAGTTCACAGTGACTTTCATCAGCTTCTGGGGCTTCCAGGTCCCCTTCCTTAGGGTCTCAGATTTCTACTCCTCCACCTGGCTCGGTGTCTCTCCTCTGACTTAACACGTATACTATGCTTTGTCTAACTTGGGGTTATTTAAAAAATATATGACCCCATGTCTTCCTACCTGTGAACATCAGTTTATTCATTTTTTTCTTCTGTGTTGAATGCCTACTCTCTGTTTCTTCAACAAATAAATACATTAAGAAATCATGCCAGTGTTCCCTGTGATCCCCAGAATCTACATGGGATATGCCATGTTCATCTATTATTGTTCATTATACATAGATGTTTCTTATAGGTATGTCTGTCCTTGTCTTGACATTACTGTAAATGAGTACATTTTAATAAACCTTAGGATCCCATGTAATCCTGTCTTTGTATGGAGCCACATTCAAAAGGAATCTCATCTAAAAACCAGAAATAATTGAAAAGTATTCCCAATACTAAACGTACCTCTTTGAGATTATTAAAGAATGTCTAATTCACAACCTATAAAAATGCTTTTTTCTGTCCTTCCATCCATACTATATTGATACATTTCTCTTTTCGTCTTCACTGAGGCCTCTTACTTGGCAAATCCCCTAAAGTTTCTTTTAGAAACCCGGTTTCATATCCTCTAATTCTTGCCTCTTTATTATACAAATTGAGTGAAACATGTTAGCATGATAGTTGTTTTGGTCTGCATTCACCATTAACTGATTTCTTCCCAATAAAGAATAATTCTGGTCCTGTTTCTTCATGAAATAAACCATCTTTTTCCTCTTAGCACTCTAACCTGTGTCTGGATCTACCTTCCCACTTTTGTGTGACAAAGGCCTGGGAGTCAGCTGAGCAAAATGTAAATTCTCATTATAGAGTGAAATAGAAGAAAAATTCCTTGTAATGAGGAATGGAGTGGTGATGGGGAAGGCTGGAAATACTGATAGAAAAAAATATGGTCACTATCACATATTTCGGTTTCTAGTGGTCAGAGATTTTGTGGTCTTTTTAAAATTTCACTTCTTACGGCACCTAGCACAGAGACTTATACTTACTAAATGCTCAATAAATATTTCCTAAATAAATCTGATGACTTACCAAATTTTATTTAGAACCATCTGGAAGGCAGGTTCTGTTTAAGTTGTCACTGCCTAGTGATAGCTATTTTTACATAACTTTTTGCTCTTAAAATTCACAGTTATATATTGTTTTATGGATTTCAAAGAGCGTGTGGGATAAAAGAAAACTTAGGAATTCAACAGGATAGTCATAATAGTCTCACCATCCTACTCAAGTGAAATGTGTAAAATGAATCATGGTAGCCAAAGTGCAGACATGTGTTCTGTTAAAAATTACCTACATCATTACCTTGGCCATTCTTATTTCTTAGTTTCAGAGTCAAAAAGTATATAATACTTCTTTAGTCCTGTTACAGTTACAGTGTTAATTTGATTATCACTATTTTTCTGTTTTTTCCAAATGATACAATATTCAGGAAAAACAATTTAAGGTTCTGTATATAAAACAATGTACTTTCTTCCTTGAGTCTGTAACAACATGTTTCTTGTATTATTTTTCCTTTTTTTTCCTATGGAGTCCTGCTATTGAAGTTCATTTTATTCTTATCAGAACTCCCATTTCTTTAGGCTATTAGAGTGTACTAGAGTACATTTCTGTAAAGCATATTCTTAGAAACTCCAGTGTACCTTTGTTCAAGGCCCACAAATGTCTTCCCAGAGATTTTCCTCTCTGGCTAACGTGTTACTTAGGCCAGCAGATTAAGATACAACCTCCTTCTCTGGCTAGTGTGAATTCCAGAAAACTGAAGGAAATTTATACTACACAATGCCAAGAACCTCCTTTACCAAGGTCACTACTTAGCTGAATCGCATACTCTGACTTGCTCATTTGTTTATACATTGTACTATTGATCATTTCATCTCTGTAAGTCATATCAAATCTTGGTACGTATTTGTATAAATATATAGCATAGAGTTTGAGAATTAAATTTTAATATAGTTACTCTATTGCATAGACCAGGGAAAAAGAGTGATAGAAATCAAGTGTTTATCTTCTGTAATGCAATATTATGCAGCTTTCACTATTTTCAAACATCAACTTTATCGGACTTGCATTTTCCCTAATAATAGATCTCTGTGTAAATCTGTCTCTTAACTATATTGTGAACTTCAGGAGGGCAGACATTTATTTACAAATATTGATTGAGTATCTAATAGACAACGAGTATACAAAGATTAATAAAAGAGGGCTCCTGCCCTCAAGGAGTTCAAATTCTAGTTGGAGAGGTACACATGAAAACAGATAACTGTGGGTCTATTTGCAGACCAAGTCTAGAGGAGCAAAGAATATACAGCAGTTAATTTCCTAGGGTAGGCCTTGGGAATGGGGTTGCAAGTCAAAAAGGCTCTAAAAAAAGAGAGTGAAATGAGGCATAATCTGAAAGGATAAATGAGAATTTGCCAATAAGCCTGAAGAAAAACATCTTGGGAACAGGGAAACAGCTAACACTGAGCAAGGAGTTATATAAAAATAAAATGTGGCACTTATACCAAAAAGTGTTGTCTGGTTAAATTTAAGGTTTTGTTTTTTTTTTAAATTAGAGGAGTGAAACCATCAGACTTATATATTAGATAGATATTTCTAGTTGCAAGATGGATAGAAAGGGTGTCAGACGAGGCAGGCCATTGCTTAGACATTATATTGGATAAGTGATGATTTAAAGGGGGTGAAGTGTAGGCGAAAAGAAGTGGGCAGCTTCAAGAAGTAGTTAAGAATTAAAATTGATGGACTGAAAAACAAATTGGAGGAAGAAGGGTTAAGAATTTTGATTTAACCTGCCAGTGCTACCATTATATGAGATCTGTAGCATATGAAGAAAAGCAGGGTCTGGAATGGTGTCATATACCGGATTTAGTGTTGGAATGTTTAATTTTAAGATGCTTTTGGGAAATCCATGTTGAGCTATCCAATAGTTCAGGTGATTAAGAGTGACTTCTAGGCTGAAGATGAGGATACGAGATTCATTGTGTAAAAATGGTGGTTGACGTCTGCTGTGAGCCTGAAACTAATATAAAAAAATAAAGTCTATTAATTAAAATTTTTTAAAAAATGGTGGTTGATGGTGTTAGACTGGAAGAGGAGTGAAGAATAGGATTGGAGAAGAGGAATAAGGATGGAATTGCATTGAAGTAGTAGGGAGGTAGAGAAGGAGGATCTATCTAGTCAAGGAGATTGAGGAGTTGCCAGAAAGAAAGGGACAAAGGATAACTAACTAAATAAAAAAAAACCCTGAAATAGCACCCAAAGTAATAAAATATCTGGGAATAAATCTAACCAAGGAGGTGAAAGAATTATACACAGAAAACTATAAACCATTGATGAAGGAAATTAAAGAAGACTTTAAAAAATTGAAAGATATTCCATGCTCTTGGATTGGAAGAATCAATATTTTAAATGGTCACACTGCCCAAGGCAATCTACAGATTTAATGCAATCCCTATCCAATTACCCAGGACATATTTCACAGAACTAGAACAAATCATAATAAAATTTATATGGAACCATCAAAGACCTAGAATTGCTAAAGCATTACTGAAGAGAAAGAAAGAGGCTGGAGGAATAACTCTCCCAGACTTCAGACAAAACTATAGAGCTACAGTCATCAAGACAGCATGGTATTGGTACCAAAACAGACATATGGACCAATGGAACAGAATAGAGAGCCCAGAAATGAACCCACAAACTTTTGGTCAACTCATCTTCGACGAAGGAGGCAAGAATATACAATGGAATAAAGACAGTCTCTTCAGCAAATGGTGTTGGGAAAACTGGATAGCAGCATGTAAAACAATGAAGCTAGAACACACCCTTACACCATATACAAAAATCAACTCAAAATGGATTAAAGACTTAAACATAAGACAAGATACAATAAACCTCCTAGAGGAAAACATAGGCAAAACATTATCTGACATACATTTCAAAATTTTTCTCCTAGAAGAAATAAAAGCAAGAATAAACAAATGGGACCTAATGAAACTTACAAGCTTCTGCAGAGCAAAGGAAACCAGAAATAAAACAAGAAGAAAACCTACGGAATGGGAGAAAATTTTTGCAAGTGAAACCGACAAAGGCTTGATCTCCAAAATATATAAGCAGCTCATACGACTCAATAAGGAAAAAATAAACAACCCAATCCAAAAATGGGCAGAAGACCTAAACAAGCAACTCTCCAAGGAAGACATACAAATGATCAAAAAGCACATGAAAAATGCTCAATATCACTAATTATCAGAGAAATGCAAATCAAAACTACAATGAGGTATCACCTCACACCAGTCAGAATGGCCGTCATTCAAAAATCCAAAAATGACAAATGCTGGAGAGGCTGTGGAGAAAGGGGAACCCTCCTACACTGCTGGTGGGAATGCAGTTTGGTGCAGCCACTATGGAAAACAGTGTGGAGATTCCTCAAAAGACTAGGAATAGACTTACCATATGACCCAGGAATCCCACTCCTGGGCTTGTATCCAGAAGGAAATCTACTTCAGGATGACACCTGCACTCCAATGTTCATAGCAGCACTATTTACAATAGCCAAAACATGGAAACAGCCTAAATGTCCATCAATAGGTGACTGGATAAAGAAGAGGTGGTATATTTATACAATGGAATACTACTCAGCCATAAAAACTGACAACATAACGCCATTTGCAGCAACATGGATGTTCCTAGAGAATGTCATTCTAAGTGAAGTAAGCCAGAAAGAGAAAGAAAAATACCATATGAGATCGCTCATATGTGGAATCTAAAGACTCATGGACAGAGAATACAGACTTGTGGTTACCAGGGGGGTAGAGGGTGGGAAGGGATAGACTGGGATTTCAAAATTGTAGAATAGATAAACAAGATTACACTGTATAGCACAGGGAAATATACACAAAATGTTATGATAAATCACAGAGAAAAAAATGTGACAATGAATGTGTATATGTCCATGAATGACTGAAAAATTGTGCTGAACACTGGAATTTGACACAACATTGTAAAATGATTATAAATCAATAAAAAAAAGTTTAAAAAAAAACAACCTGAAGAAAAAAAGGAAGACAAATGAAGCAATTCAATAACTATTCCGTGGTGAAGAGGATTAAATGTCATTGGGTAGGCTAATAAAACATATATAAACTATCCATTATATTTGACCATTGGTACTGATGCACTTGTTTAGGTCTAATTCAGAGAACTAGAGTGGGACCAGCACAAAGAAGTTAAGTGGTTTTGCTTGTATGTGACTGCTGTTTGGAGGAACTAGTAATATCAATGGCAGTCATCTCCAGGTATGATGAAACACAGAACTCTAAAACATCACAAAATAATCTTGTCCATCTCGATATATGAGCCCAAGATAAGTGCCTATATATGTAACAACCACCCCTATGTAGAAATGAGCACTGTAGGATCTGGGAATGTAGCAAACATAATGGGAAGAATGTGGTTAAAGAGAAAGGACACATCTATAACTAATGGAAGATGTGAACCTAGAGGAGAAGATAGACTTTTTCTTGAGATACGTGGATTTCATCCTTAAGAAGACTTTATTAAGGAGCTACACCCTGTCATACTAATATCAACCTAAATTATACGATTATTAACCTTGATCTTAGGTGATGCTTGAGTCCTCTGTAACATCATCACTTATTAATTGCCGCATTGTCCAGGGCTTCAGTGACAATTGCTGAGGGTCCAGGAGCTACTAATGACGTCATGATAATGAGAAAAAATTTACCTGGAAGTCAGATTGCAAAAGGATAAGAAATAAGGAAGAGAAGCATGGAAACAAGGAGCATAGGTTGCTATTTTGAGAAACTAAGTAGTGAAGGAGAGAGGGGAACTAGAAAACTGGAGCATGTTTTTGGACAAGGGTAGTCAGTGAAGAGAAAAGGATAATTAACACACCTCCTGTTAAGGTCAGAAAGAAAATGGTTTAAAAACCTCAGATGAAGGAATAATCTTAGACAGGAAGTGGTAAATGTCCTCTGTCCCCAGGGACATGAAAATAGAGAGCTGTACAGCACTTGTGTCTAAGCTAAGGTTGCAAACAATGGCTAAACATCGTTATACACTTTCTACAGTCATTCAGAAAACAAGTAGAGAGAAGGGAGATGGTTTGGTTGATTTTAATTGGACATTGGTGACAAGAAATTGAAAGCACTGAAGAGAAAGATTATCAGGATTTCAGACTGGAAGGAGAGTTGCTGAGGAAATGTCCATCTTGATATGATCAGAAAGTAAATGTGATGCTAATTAGAAAGATAATGGGTGATAGTCAGGTGGTTTGTTAATTTCAACTTTACAATGAGAGATGGCCAGGATCCCAAGTCCCCGCATCCTGGATTAGACAGATGCAAAACATTTACCAGAAGAGACAAGAGAAGCTAATGTGAAGTGATTGCACTGTTTGCTAGTATTTTGTCCCAAATCCCTATGTAGTGTTTTATCCTTGTGACCTGAGTAAGAAGAATTTAAAGATCTGCATCCTCTTTTGCCTCTTTGACTTAAGTCCTTGCCTTGATTCAGGCTGAGTGCTATCTGATGCTTTTCTCCTCAGCCTCACCCTGGTCTCTGCTTGACTTTTACTGCCTATATGGTAAAAATAGTATTTTGAAAAGAGAGCGACACTAAGATAAAATAACTTAAAGTCTCTTTGCTCCTCTACCCCAAGATGTTATTCTTAGTGTGGTAAACCTCTACATGTCTGTGAGCGGGTTTGTTGATTCATTTTAAAACTTTTCAGTGAACAGGATGGGTGCATCAGGGAGACATGCACTTCTTCTAGGCCAGTGGTTCTCAAGTTGTGGAGGTGAAGTTGGGAGGAAAAAGGTATGAAAGTCTCACAGGGAATATTTCCAAGGGGTACAGAGTGTTTGTGCATGAATGTATCTGTGTGTGTGCAGGTGCATTGTAAAAACTTTCAAAGGATTCTGATAAACACCTGTCTTTCTTCTGATTAAAAATCCCTGTCCTGCAGGTGAGCATGTAAGAATGCGGGAGTGATATTGCTGTTTAGTGTTTAAGAGGTGGAATGGCTCTGGTACGTGATAAGGCCCAGAAGTGGGCTACCAGAGTGGAATGGAGGTGAAAATTCTTGGAGCAGAGGCCAGGAAAAAGTGAGACTGGGATGCTGAGAACGTCCACCGCAGGAGGGCTGAAGCTTGGGCTTTCTCTGTTATCACCCATAGCACTTTCCTGAGCACCAAGTACATAGTGTGTGTTCAATAAATACTCTTAATAGACTGTGTACATTTCAGAAAAATGTATTACTTTTAATATCAATTATGTGAGCATGCAACATTGCTAAATACAAAAGTCATACAAGCTCACAGATGACTTCGGAGACTGCCACTCTTTTAATTAAAGAACAATTTAGGGCCTATTAAGACATCATAAACATAGATCCTTTCCTGTTTTCACTTAATGACTATACATTTTCTCCCTATTACTCTTGGCTTCACTCAGAAACTCGACTGCCCGCAGTTACATTTCTTTACCCTTTATTGCTTCTCTGAAGAGAAATAGCCGTATCATTCACCTCCTAAAACGGTCCATTTGTACTTGTGTCTGAGTAAGACGCAAGTGTTGGGCATTAACAGTGTGCAACTCTAGGGATATAGATTAAAAATTGGAGGCTTCCTGTCTCTTATGTGTTGGAAAAACATTTTTGTGAATTTATGGTATCACTATATCAGCATAGGATGCTTACAGTCAATTGAAGATAAATTTGAAAAGTTCACACTTGTTGCAAGTGAGTCAAAAAACTGAAATCATCACATTTCTAGTCAATTAAATAAAATGAGTAGCATGAAACATAAAAAATCTGAACCATGCTAAGTTTACAGACTTCATGTCAGGAAAATGTCTTCTGGGAAGTATAACACAAAAATACATTTTAATTAAATGTACTATTATTATTAAGTAAAAGTGCTAATCACATCTGTGTCATTATTCATCTAGGTAACCTTTAGGAAAATCAGTTGCCTTTTCTGGGACTCAATTTCCTCTTCTAAAATATGGAGGCTGATCTAGTCCATCTCTAAAAGTTCCCTTACAGATACACATGCTCTGTAATTGGCTTCAATTTTAGGGCACGTGCAGTAGAAAACTCCCCGCAACAGATAAACACAGGTTCAAATCTTATTTTATCACTTATTAGTTCTTTAAACTTGTAAAATGTATGCCTTATTGAGCCTTAATTTCCTGATTTGTGAAATGGTATAGACTTCTGTAATCAAATTGTTTGAGGATTAAATGGGAGAATATGTGCTGTGAAGTGATGAGTAGAAAGTCAGTTGGTTAACAGGCATTCAATGCATATTATCAAACCAACGCCTTAGTTTTCCACTCTTTTCTTTTCTCCTTAACAATTCAATTCCATGTAAAGATATTACAATAAAATTTGGAAGCTACTATGAACTTTTGCTGAGCAACATTTGCAGAATGTGGGTGTTTTGGAAAGTTGATTTTTATTTTCTGGCTTGGGAATAGTTCTGGGTTTGAAATATAGCAGACAAAGTAGCAGTAAGAGGTCAAAATAATTCAAAAGCTCCATATGACTTCACAATTTAGCACTATTATCTATTCAAAGACAAGCATGATACCACATGCATTATTAATAATAGTATATCACATAGGAATATAAATCCTCCACATATACTCAGCACTAATCCTAAACTTTACAAAGTCACATGAAATCAGTTTAGAATTCCACAACTTTAAGGATGAAGAGAACTTTACCTACATTCACAAGAAAGCTATGAGGATATTGAAAAAAAATGATTGTATGGGTTGAATGTTTTAAATGGACTACCAGAGATTGTCTAAAATAGCCTCAGGGACCTCTTTTCCCACTTGTGAGTCTATTAATAGGCAAATTTGTTTGAATTTTAACTGGACATTTTAGATCGTATTGGACTAGACAGAAGGAAGTACTCTAAAATGTAATCTTCCCTCTTTCTATTTTCTCAAAGACTCACACTGTTAACATTTTTTCTAGTAATATATGATCGAGGACCAAGTGATACCCAGGCCCTTATCCCACTCATTCAAAAAGTACTGTAAAGAGAGATGAGGGCAGATTCACCATTCATCCTTTATGTGACTACAAGGGAGGCCTGAGTTCCTGGTATGTCCATGTAGATCACCTGTTGAAATGCTGCTTAATCTACTTCACATGGGACTGTATCTAAGACCTCGAGGACAGTTAAGTGGGTTCTTTATTGTAAAGGGTCTTCCTGTTGTCTGCTGTTTGTCCAGTAATTCATAAGCCACTGGCATATTACTGGTTCCTTATTTATTACCACTGAGAAATGATTTTGTAATACTGACCGGAGAGATTACACAGCTCACAAGACTTTCCATATAAGAACCATGATGTCAAAAAACAGGAGAGGCCATCAACGGTATTAATGAGAATTTTGTCAGCTTCTAATGATGATTATTATTGTATCAGAATGCAATTCACACTAATTATTAGTAAAAGTTTACAAACATTAAAAAGTGCATAATAACATTTGGATCTGATAGGGCTGAAAAAAGACATGAAAAACACAACAAAAGGGCTTTACTTTTGTGATTGGTGTTCACATGATTGAAAGATCATTTTCTCTGTCTTTTGCAACTCCATGGAGATAAGCTGTCCTCCAAATTTTAACAGTATCATATAGCACTATGGGAAATTATATTCCATAGAAGAAAATATGTTGATTGCTTGGATTTTCTTTCCTGCCTTCCCAATTCTCCAAAATCCTCATAATTAAAAATAAAAAATATTAGTTGGAAAAAGTTCTCTGGGAATAAAACAAAATTTGCAGATTGAATTCTGGTGTGTGTAGACATTAAAAAGACCAAATTCAGGTAATATTCACTTAATGGATATTTTCAAATGCCTGTATAATAAGCAAAGAAGTCTTGATGAATGTTAGACTTCATCAGCAGTGAATTAAGGGAAAAGATTAAGTTTTAAAAATTGTGTTCTATCCTGTGTACACCACCACACTACGGAGCAGAAAAAAAGGCAGCCCTTTTAAAAATGAGTGGTATAAAAATTCACAGTAACGTACATCATTTTTGTTTTTCATAAGCAATCAAAGAAGGGGGCAGTGCTGAGCATCTATATTGTACAATACAAAACAGTGTAAATAACACAGCAGGAACACACAGATACATAATGCTAAAAACAGTGCTTTCTGGATGGTTCTTTTACTGGGTGAATACTTGGACCAGAGCTATTTAAACTCTGGGGTTCAACCAACCCTTTGCGATTAGACACAAGTAAATCCTCTGACATTGTGAGGGGCCAGATGCTACAGGAAGAATCATCATCTAGGTCAGTGCTACTTTCTACAAGCATTTCATCATATGGTCAAGTGAAAGGATCCGTACAAAAATGACGTCCAAACACAAGCCACATGATTTCAACCATTGCTAATGCCAGAGGTAGAGAAAAGTCTGTCTGCAGCCACAGCTTCTGCCCCCATTTTTAACATGATAACACACAGGTTCCTGCAATGCAGCACAGCCTCTTTCTTTTTCCCCTTTTCACTCTTGGAAATAAATGCATTCCAGCCAGGCCTGGAGATTTGAGACATTGTCAGGTGTTGATGAAGATCAAAGTGGAGTGTTAGCTTTCAGACTTCGCTGCTTCTCCCTGGGCTTCCCCACTTTGTTCTGTCGAATTCCGCTGTGCATCTTCTTCACCTTCTGTTAGAGACATAAAAAAGGATAAAGGCAAAATGGAAACTATGGCTTACACTTACTGATTCTCAATGTATCATATTGGAAATTTCAGAAGTACTCAAGAGGTTGTAATCCTCACAAGTGTTTTTTCTTGGTAGTCAATTCCCCATCAAGAAAACAGCTTAAGTGTTTCAAGGGCTAATTCTGGTCCTGGGACAGCATGGCTCAAAAACAAAATAACAACTGAATTTTTAGAGTGGTTAGTGATGCTCCATGCTTTTGATAAGTCCTAGGAAATTCATGGCATGGCATTTAGAGTTTCACAGGTTGCAGAAATCAGAAGTGTCTTTAGGCAGAAGTCAGAAATTGGGGGCAAGTTTACAATTTGATGCCTGTCTTATTTTAAGAAATATTTTTAAATTACATGTTATATTATTTTGAGCACTTGATGATAACCTCACTGATTTCTCAGAGGTTTAATTAATTTAAATTAAAAGCAATGGTGGAAGGACATTATGTGTGCTGGTTAGTCCCTTATCAGATAGTTATGATGGCCTCTGGCCTGGCCTGTAGAACATATGTACAACTCTAATAAAACCACTTTCATAACTGCACCCCTAGCAATAATTTCAGCCAGTGACAGAGCGAACACTAAAATTAAACAATGCTTTCTCTCCATATTAGGTCACTTTATCTGGGTGCAAGCCATGGGTAATCATTCAAAGGTTCAAACATTTGCTTGGGTTAGTTTGTTACTAAACAACCAATATAGCTTAGTGGACAAAATATTTTACTATGTTGCAATAATGTATATTATATTAATTTTTGCTAAGAGTTTATTACCATAGTTTAAATGAATAGAGGTAAGTGGGGTGTCCTCTTTATTCAGATGGCAATATTGAAGGCAATTTCTCCTTACTCTTAAATACACACAAAACATCTCACCATACACCAAACTTTAGGGAAATTAAAAGCAGTTTCTCTACATAAAAATTATATTCTGTTCTAAAAGGGTTCCAAGAATATCACCATGCATTATTTATAATTTTCATTATTAGAGCAATGAACAAGCCCCCAAGATGTGCAGATGGCCTGAATCTGAGATGTACAGATTAGCATAAAACAAGAACTTGATAAATAGGAGGAGCTCTTGGTAACCAAAGGAATGAAGTCATATTTGGGCAGACGCAAGACAGTAGAATATTAAGGATGAAAGTGACTGCATAAATACAAGATGAGGAACTTTGGCTCCCATGGGGCTTGGGATTTCTAGGTATCCAGGGACGCTGCTCAGGGCTCTGAATAATGCTATAAACACAGAACTATGGCTAAATAGATGCTTGTGAACAAGTCAAGATAAACATGGGGCAACAATATTGTTGAGCATAAACTAAAAAGAAGCTGAAATACTCAGAAATTACAAAGGAATCCCCCACTATCTCAGTTAGTGATATTTAATTTGCCACTATACAGTTGTCATTTTTTATATTTTAGACTTTCAATTGTACAGTTATTATTTTTAGCTCTTTTTACTTAGAATAAGAAAGAAAATCAGTACTGTTTATACTTTGCCTAGTTCTGGACTTTGTGATTTGAAGAGAAACAGAAAAATTTTTTCAAGGGCCTAGAGAATTGCAATTAACATGTAGAAATGTTTAGAAAATAATACATTTGGAGGCATAAAGATACCTGAATTATTTAAATTATTTAATTATAACATTAATGTAAAATATAAAATGCATTTTATTGGTATCAAATATCAACTTATTTAAATTATAACATAATAATATAATATAATCTCTTGTATAAGAAAGGGCTTGGAGCTTATTGGGTTTCAACTTCAGTGAAAACAAAAAAAGAAGAAATTAAACTATACTATAAAAAAAGTCCTAAAATTAAGGGTGGCCAATATCAATGCAGATTATTTAAAATAGAATATTCATATAAAAATAAAAATACAAATGTATGAAAAAGATTGGCAAATTCTCAAAGATTACAGAAAAAATATATTTACTCAACTTATATCACCAAATTGGAGTAATTTCCTGTAGCCTTTCTCAGATCTATTTTGAAAAGTTAAGTCCGGTAGTAATAATAGAGAAACAATGAAATCTAAACTATACATCAGTCTATGTGTTCCATGGTAGTGACTGTGAAAGTTTTATTTTCAACCTGAATTTGAAAGGACCGATCTATGACTTGCTGACCTGTAGTCACTGAATAAAGTTCTATCCCTAGGTATTTCAAGGTGATGTTGCTGAGCTATTTCATTAACACATATAAACTCTCAACTTTCCAATAACTGGAAGGCTTTGCCATAAAAATTCTAATAGCAAAGAAGTATTGAGTGGTTTCCATGAGTCAGAAACTAAGTGATTTTCATGTGTGGTTTCTTAATCGTGAACTACATTTTTTTTCACTTTTAAAGATTATTTTTGCACAAGTTTTTCTCAGGGAAATACATTCAGCTTTGATACTTGCAAAAGCTATGGAAGAATTACCATGGGATTCATTCAAATACTCAGAAGTACTTTGACATGTCAAACCTGTTTCACTTTTTCATTGGTAAAGTTAGACTTGGTGGGTAAGAGTTCAAAGCCCAATAATAAGACTAATTTTTCAAACAGTCTATCATGAAAGGAAAACTGAAAGAACTCTCTTTACCTAAGGCTTACTCAGGTAATGGACTACTGTACTCCCCCCATTTTCAATAAAATTGGTCCTGGAAACCCTTTTCTGCTGAAGTAGTTCTTAGAATTGAGACTCATCGGACTCATCTGTGAATCTTGTTAAACATCTAATGCTATTAAATGTTACAGGTGGCCAATATTGTCAAAGGTCGGAGCTCCAACTTTGTTAAATATTCTACATAAGAAATTTCAGAGCTTTTATAGAGATTAGGATAAAAAAAATGTGTTGTATTGATTACATTAGAGAAATCAGATTAAGGACTCTGCATTTGTGTGGGAAACCCTGTAAAGAGAAGTCACTGAAAACAGAGCGAGTGATTAAGAGATTAGTCCATGACTTTCATCTTGCTTTTGATTGTTTATAACTTTTTCTATTAGGTTACTTTCAAAGGTGTTTTTTCATCCCTTAATCCTAACTAGTGAAATGCTGTAGGTCATTCCATGTGCATAGAGAGATGGGTGTCAAACGACTCACCTGTCTTGTTGATATCAAGACCTGCTAATTTCAAGGCTAATTCATTGCTGTTGCCACTTGCAGAAGAAACCAGGATATCATGTATTGCATTTCTTCTACCTGTTCTTCCTGAAGCAATAAAATCTGCATATGTAGTTTCCACATCAGTCATTGCTAACAAATATCCACATAGCAGGAGCTACAAAACAGAGAAAAATTAATAGGTAAATATAATGCCAGTCAATGGTAAACATTTAACAAAGATTATTCCATAAAGATCAAATCATTTTGGACAGCTAATTTTGAGTAAAGACCTGATCAAAGAGGCAGTGAGAAACATTTTATAAAAATGTGGGGGGGGGTTGTTGTTGTTATATGACTAGCCTGCAGTATGAATGTGAAATAATTGTCCACAAAGCAAGTAATGCTTTGATTCTTAATCAAGCATCAGGGAATATTTTCTGTAAATGGCCTGATAGTAAGTATTTTACGCTTTGAGGACTATGTAGTCTTTAGCCAACTATTCATCTCTGTGCTTTAGCACAAAAGGAGTCAATATATTAAACAAATGTAATAAACTGTATTTATAAAAATAGGTATAGGGCCAGATTTGGCCTGCATGCCATAGTTTGTGGAGACCTGATTTAGATCATAAAGTTCTCATTCTCTAATAACATTGTAATCCGTCTTCTCTGGAGAGGAGAACTTGAAATCAGTTCTTGAACTTGAGATCACCAAGGTAATGAGGGGTGAAGTGGAAGTGGTCCATCCTAGAAGTAAGCAGTACCCAAGTGCATTGTTTGCAGAGTCTAAAAACAGTAATGAAACTGACCAAAATCCAGTTTATGCTTTATTATCACCATGCCAGCAATTCTAAACAATGTCAGTAATCAAATACTGCTCCCGGTCCAGGAGGACAGCTCCCTTGTTGCCCCTTTGGCAAGTCATTGCTTGAGAAGAAGAATATTCTTGACAGAATCTTTGAAATAAAATCTTCAGATTTACAAAGGACTCCATGAAAGTTAGTTTTCCCAAACAAACTTGGTAACACACACACTTAAAGACTTGAAGAAAATGTTTTTGATATAAAATATGAGGTACATGTAGTAACAAAAGACCACCAAATGTAAATCTTTAATTTCTTTTTCTACATTAAAAATGTATAGCCATCCCTGAATGTCAAAAGAGGGATGAATAAGATGTGAAATAATGAATTTCTGTTGGGTTAATTTGTTTAAACACAACTTTAAAATAACATAACTTTCCTCCTATTCCTAAGCATTACAATTACATTTTACTATAGTTTAAGATTAAAAACCCATACCAATTATCAAGAGAAAGGAGTCTTTTCAAAATATAAGAAATAAAAGAAGAAGCTAAAATGGTGGACCCCAAACATCACTATGGATGTGCACTCTGGCACTCTGAAATAACTTGATGCCATTTACAGTGCACTTTAGGATGGCAGTCAGCAGCACATTCCTTAAGGCTTAATTCTTCTCCCAATGAATACTGAAAAGAGAGGAGTTAATTTAATCTGCGGAAAACTTTTATCTTCTCTCTTCTTTCAGAGGAAGCTAAAACAGGAAAGAGGGAGGAATAGCATAGTACCAGTTTTAAAATAGGAGGTATATGAATGCTACATGCTTTACTGTGACTATATTATGAATAACATTGTTTTCCATTCACTTGACTATATCTACCATTCTTTTTTATGGGTATATGATTTAATGGTTGCTATCATGTTATTTAAAATTTCAAAATACTCCTCAGAAAATCCTAGGTTTAGTCCCAGCTCTGCCACTGGGTCATGGAATAACAGCCAGAAAAAATTACTTGAACTCCTGGTCTTCCATTTTCTAATAAGTAAAGTGGGACAGCTGGATGACATAATCATTAATGGCACTTTAAGTGAAAGTGTAAAAAAACAATGATCACTCAAAACAATCTCATTTCTAGAATCTTGAATTTTGAAATTCTCTTCTGTGACTGTAACCACCTATTCTTTTTCTCTTCCTCTTACTCGAAATGAATCTGTCCTTCCCACTGGTCATATCTTTAATTCCTTTAACCCTTTTAATTTCTGTTTCTTCTAGGTCCAGTCGAGATCAATTGCCCACCATTTCATGTGGCTTCTTAGTATCCAGAAGTCCCTTTGCTCCACTGTCACCTTGACCTGCCTAAGCCTCACCTGGAAAAACAGCACAGTGCACTTTCTCTGATCTCATTACTGGGTGGCTGAGTGTTACCAGAAAAAGTCACAAAATTGTGCCAATTGGCTCAACTAAACATTTTTAACTCTATTATTAGGATACACTCTGAGTTGTACAGAAATTCTTTTGTTCACCTCTAGCTGACTCTTCCTTATGCTTCTCTCTGTGGGGAGGGTTCCAAACCCTTTCTATTCCCTACAACTAGACACCACCTGCCTTAAGAGATACTTTGCATCTTCCTTCTTGGAGAAGATATAGGACATCTGCTGCAAGTTCTCTAAAATTTCGTCCTTTCTCAAATAATAAATCACTATTCTTTCATTTCTAGATAATCTAGCTGCTTTCTTTTTAAGCCATGCTATTCCTTCTATTTCTTGTCATCTCCTGTAGGACCCTGCTCCATCTTTTTTTTTCTTTAATAATTTGAGTCTTCTTTCTCCTCTGAGTTTGTCCCTTAAGTTTATAAGCATGTTCAGGTGTTCCCTTACTAAACAAAAAATGAACCAACCATTCAATCAAATACCCTTTCCTCAACTTTCATATATCTTTGCACTACCATCTCTTTCCTTCATTAAACATCTCAGAAGGGTTCAACTACTTTTATTTTCTCACTTTCCTTGAACAAACCTTTAGAAGTTTTGAATTCCATTGACTTTTATACAGTATGTTTTACAAAGACTATTTTCTTATAGATCACTGAAATGATGTCTATTAACATTAAGTAACTGCTCATTGTTAAAGGTTCTTGTGAGTGTCCATCCTCTTTGAACTCTCTATAATACATGACACTGCTAGCTATAGTCTCCTTGAAACTCTCCCAAGTTATAGAGGGGAATAATTATAGAGATCAGACCTACCTGTATTTGAATTTAGACTTCCCATTTACTTGTTATGCTCTGTCTAATTCCTCTGTACTCAATTCTTCATCTACAAATTGTGATAAATATACTTAGTTCTCAAGATGGTTATGAGAATTTATTTGGATTATGTATCTCAAGAGCATAACACAATGTTTGACACATGGTGGGTAAATGCTGATTTAAAAAAAAAAACAGCTGTCACTTTCTTAGCTTTCATGATACTTTTTACTATCCTGGCTCTATCCTATCTGAGCTTTGTATTCTTCACAAATTTCTCTTGCTAGGGTCACCTTCTGAAATACACATTTTGTAGGAATTTAGAATTAGTCATTGACCTTCTTTGCTTCCTGACTTGACTAACACATCTAATCCCAATGCTTCTAATTGCTATGGATAATACAAAAGTATCCATCTCTTATTTAGACTGTTCTCTCTCTTTTTAAAATATAGGCTTTAAAACAGCACAATTGCTATTATTTCTCATCTGATAACAATGCTATGAAGTAGGCAAAAATATCTTCATTTTCAGTTGAAGAAGATAAGTCTCAGAGATGTTAAATGACTACTAAATAACACACAAGAGCAATTGGCTGCTGAACAGGTTTTACTTGGTTTTGCACAAGCATTTCAAATTCAGTAAAACAAAATAAGAAAACAACAAAACATACAAGTAGAGAAAACTGGCCTCATTAATATGACATGTTGGAGCATATTTTTAATTATTTCTCTCACTTGATATCCATGTCTAATCATTTGCCAGGTCATGTTGGTTTTTTATTTGACGTCACTCATACTTATTCTCTGTAAAACATGGGAAAAAGCCTTACCAGGATTATTGCTGAGTTTTTCCACAATCTGGAAGGAACTCACTTTTGCTGCTTTAACTTTAACCACTCACTCTCATACTTGGTATATGTTGCAGAAAAATGCACGATATTTTCCTAGAGCTTTTCTGATAGTGCATTTGTTCAAGTCTGCTATTCCACCTGGAATGCCTTCCCCTGACAAATTTGCTTGTTGAAATGGATTTAGCTGTCAAAATTCAGCCAAATGCCATATTCTCTTTGTCTTCTTGCCCCATCTCTTCAGCTAGCATTCTTACGGACCTGTATACAGGGCGCTAAAATTCTAACTAGCATTATAGTTGCCTTTCCTTCTACTCAGATCACAAGTTCTGCCAAGACAGGAACTGCATTTTATTAATATTTTAACTACATACAATTCCCAGTGGAGCCTTTTGCACATAATCAGTGCTAAATAAAAGTCTGCTGAATAGAACTGTACAATGAGGAAGAAATATATTAATCACCTTTCACTGGTAGTCACAGAGAACTTCCCTATTCCCTGGTTATATACTATATTACCAAATCCTAAAAACCTGGAAGTTTTTACAGATGAAGAATCTGAGGACTAGACAGTTCAAGTGATCTGCCTGTTTTCACATAGCTAGTTAATTGTTTGGAATGAAGGTCCACAAAGTCCCAGTCCACTTTTTCTGTTTCACCAGGTTGTCTGTCTGCAAGTAAGGTACGAGTGTGGATAAAGTTTTTGACCTTGGAATAATCAACTGCTGCTAGTTAGAACAGTATTTTCATTACCTACACCACCACCATCACCATTAACCAACAGTATTTAGTTTCCATGTTACCTTAAAGATTTAGAATTGGGTATCTTTACAGAGTTCTTTTTCTAGGGTCACTATCTGAAATAAGGTCACATTTTGTAGGAATTTAGAATCAGTCACTGACCTTCTTATATCTAGCAAATATATCTGATAAAAAGGGGAGGTGGATTGCAGAAAAAAAAAGTTTATTTCACAGTCATCAGTATTGCCTTTTACTCTTAGTCTCTTTATGGCTTTTTAAAATATAGGCTTTAAAACAGCACAATTGCTATTATTTCTCATCTGATAACAATGCTATGAAGTAGGCAAAAATATCTTCATTTTCAGTTGAAGAAGATAAGTCTCAGAGATGTTAAATGACTACTAAATAACACACAAAACTATGACTTAAACCCAGGTTTGTGGGTTTTGCATAAAGAACATTGCATTTTGTAATGAAGTCCTTGTTTTTTTGCCATTATGATTTTTTAAAAGGTAAACTGTCACAATAATGCATGTGTATGTGGGGGTTTACATCTAGTTCACTTTGTGGATAATAGTTTTAAGGAGATTTAAAATATCAGAGTGAGACAGAAAAAACGGTGACATTTTCCATGAGAAGATATGAATTAAAAGATGTGCTGTGTTATAATTTGTATATCTGGGAATGTTCATTCCTGATGACAGTGGTAATTCTACTTGTAAGAGGGGAGCCAACAACTTACTTTGAATTTCACTTACTGTATGCCTAAGTAATGAGCATGTGGAAGAAGAAACAGGGTTGTGAAAGATGTATTCGTGTGGTGTGTTCACCTTTAAAATGTGTATGAATAGCTTTCAACTGAATTGAGTGAAAGACAATAATGACAATTGTGAGATGGGATTATTCCTGGAAACTCCTTTTCTCCTTAAGCTTTTATGAAATAAAATTCGCTAGATTGCTGTGCATCCAATTTTAAACCTCTAACATGACATAGCAACTAAGTACTAGGCCCTCAGTTATGGTAGTCATTATAATTAGTATTATAATAATAGTACTATAAAGTAGTACTTCATTTTTATTACATTTGCTTTCTCCAGACAATAGACTTATTTTTCTGTGAAAAGAACAATAGCTGATAAATAGCACATATGTAAATACCTAGATGAAGGAAGAATATAATTACATTTTTAACAAAATACATAGATGCTATGAACTCTGTATCATTTTCACTCTCTCCATGATTATAGTTCGTAAGTGAATTTCCATTAGGTGCCCCCAAATAGTAATTTTTACATGCATGGCAGGTATGTTATTTTTTTCATTCAGCTAAACACTTAGACACAGCTCTTCAATTCAATGATATGACAACCACAGAGTGGACATGTTTTACACCAATATATCACTGTATAATGACTTGTAGTTTGCTTAGAAGTTCTGGGAAAACTGTTGCCAAATGATTATGTCTGACAAGTATTTGCCAAAAAATGACAAAAGTCCAAAAAAGTCTAATAAATGTCAGCAGCTGGTAGAGGTTTAATTAGAGTAGAAATTAGCACACTTTCTGGGCTTATATAAATAAACTAATCAGAATAAAACTTAGAAAACTTACCAAAAGTGGGCTTTGATTCTTCACAAGAGTTTCCTGGTTATGTTGCTATAATTAGAATTTTATAGCTATGACAAAATGGTCATATTGGATATAAATACCATAATGTGATATTATACTTTTGTGTATCCAGTTATACAAAAGAGCCAATTACACTAATATCCAAAGTCTGATTATAGAGGAGAAAGATCATTTTATTATTTAAGTATTTTACTATTTAAAACTAGATTAAATTTTAAAGCATAGCTCTCTAAATACTGATATGTAAAAGTCCAATGAAAATTCATGACTAAGAAATAAGCTTGTTCTTTCTTTTCTCCCTTCCTAAAAAAGTCTCATTTTCTTCCTCTTTAACAACGGAAGCAGTATATTGGTATTCTAAAAATTCTTTGTGTAATAGATTTCTAAACTGAAATTCATAATTCATGTTGGTCTTTTCTTTGTTTATACCCTTTATCTTTTTAAATATCATACACATATATTGAAAGAATAAATTAGAAGACTGTACCCTAGTAGAATTTATAGATTTAGACTGCAAAAGGCTAGAAAAAGTATGTACTTACGTCTCCTATGTTAAGCAAATTGAAGCGTTCCACATAGATGTATCCTAAAAGAAGTTGGGTCTATGAAGCTGCTTAAATGATTTTTATAGTGACATTGAGTCATGAGCCAAATGGTGACTGGATAACATGCTAATTTTACTCCTGTAAATGGGGACACATGAAATGAGACTCACAGACTTGGAAGAAAGAATGGAGAGAATGTCATCAGCAGGCACTGAAGTCTTCTCTCTAATCTAAATGGTATGATTCCTTTTAAAAGAGAAGGAAAATTCTTCCTGTCCCATAATTACAAATGCAATTACATGACTTTTCAATTGTTACTTTATGAAATAATGTGAAGTTTGTTAAGAGCCCTTGAGTAGTTTACTATGTGCTTAAGGCTTGGTCCACATTACTGTTTCTGAAACATTTTGGTTTCAGATGACCATTACATTCTCAAAAATTATTGAGAACCCCAATGAGATTTGTTTATGTGGTTATATCTGCCAATATTTGCCATATGAGAAATTAAACTGGAAAAAAATTAAATATTTATTAATTCACTTAAAATGTAAATAATAAGCCCATGTCATGTTTCCATGAATAATATATTTTTAGTGAAATGAAATGTATTTTTCAAAGCCAAACAAAAAATAGTGACAAGAATGGCATTGTTTTATATTTTGAAATTCTCTGGCTTAATTTTGCAACTGTCTGGCTTAATAAAAGACATCTGGTTTCTCATATCTGCTTCTGCATTCAATCTGTCTCAATATGTTGTTTTAGTTGAAGTATACAAAGAAAATCTGGCTTTACACAGATTTTTTAGTTGGAAAAGTGAGGAGAATTTTAATAGCTTTTTCAGACAGTTGTGGATTTTTTTTTTTTGCAATGTGGAATCTGAAACCATATCAATATGCTTTCCATACTGTTTTATTAAAATCTGTTGTCTACTTTGCTCTTTAAATGGATCTTTTGCCCATGCATATTTTTAAAAATATCAGGCATTAGTCATTTGGAAAAATATTGATTCACTGGGTTATGCAAAATTTCCAAATGGTACCATGTTTCATTATACAATATTACATTTGTTAGTAACACTGCCTATTTCATCAGAAAAGTTTTTAAGAAGTAGGAAATCGACAAGTTCATGGGGCAGATAATAAATTTTCCAAAACTCTAATTTTTGTTTGAAAGCTCAGATTTATCATTGGCAACAGAGACACTTGGATTTTGCTTCCCTTGAAGTGACAAGCTCACTTTGTTCATTTTCAAGAAAACCTCTGCCAAATATTCAGTTTGAAAAACCACAGTTTGCCTGTCAGTTGTTCTTTCAAATAAAAATGGTGATTCATGAGAAAAGTAGCTAATTCAGTTCTCAACCTAAGCAGTCACATAAGTACTTTATTTGAGACAACCATGCACTTCAGTACATGGCAAAAGTGCTCCATGTGACTTACCATTTTATCACACAGACTTACAAGACCTCTACTCAAGGGTTGAGACTTGACAATAATATTTTTTTACTGCTTCCTCAAGTACTTTCTTAGGTAAATTTTGCATTTTAAAAATATTAACTGTGAGTGTGTGGTGGTGAAGAATACCAGGGTTGCTGGTAGAGTTTGGGGCTGCTGACTTGGTTCATGCTAAGGTGTCAGCCATATTCCCCACCGCACTTTTGTACCACTAGTGCAAATGCAAGCCAAGTGAAAAAGGTAGATGGCATCAGTATTATTATGAAAATTGTTTTGAACTTGTGAACCCACTGAAAGTATCTCAGGGACTGACTGAAAGGGCTTTGGGGACATGCAGGAGTCAGAGGACCAAATTTTGAGAACCATTGATCTGCATAGTAACAGGAAGCTATCTGATAAATATTACAGGTTACAAAAGGGAACCCTTTTGTAAACTTAACCAATAAAGTTTTTTGATTACTAAAATATTCTGAAAATATTAGCTATTTCCATGCTAACTACTATCTTTTTCTCTTTTCCTGTATAAGAATATTAGTTATTTATCTAATTCAGGCTTATAATCAGTCTAGATTATTTCTAAAACAACACCTCAATCTCAAATCAGAGGGCTTCAAATTAAGTCTCCCGAGCTCAGGACAGGGTGCCAGACCTTGATGCTACCATAATTCCCTGTTTCCTTGAATTGGGCTATCTTTTAGTTACACTTTGGAGTGAGTGACAGCAAAGAAGAAATCAACAACCACATCCTGTTAATAGCAACAATTTGAAGATTTTCACAAAAGTCTCCTCTGTTAAGGCAGAATTATAATTCCTGCACCAGATCATGACACTGCATGCTCCAGAATACCATTTGGTATAACGGGACCCGTGTTGTCCTTTAAAAGAATGTGGATAATGTCCTATCAAAAGCATACTTTAAAAAAGTAATCTCATATACTGAGTTGTATCATAGAAAGATGCCAATACACATTAACTCTGTCAAGTCAAGCGCTTTTTGTTCTAAATCCAAAGCATTGATCTCTTTAGAACAAAAACATTGCTAGACTAAATTTTGCCTAACATGAGAAAAATTAGTCTTTTGATGGCTTTCACAATGTTTTTGATTAATACTACTAGAAATAATAACCCATCTACCTTTGTTAGGACAAGTTCTTCACTTCTTCCCTGATTTTCAGTATATAATAAAAATTCTCAATTTCAAAAAGTTCCAGCATTTGATACTAATAGTTACTATGCTTAGTCTTTTTTCTGTCAGTTCATCTCTAATCCCCAGTGATATGGCAATTGTGATCCTTATGCCTTCATTCAAGGTTTTATAGACATATTTTTTCCTTGTTTTGACATGTGCACATTTTCATACTGTTTTTATAAATTCATGACCTAGTCAATTGTATTATTACTTAATTTCTTCTCTGAAACTTCCTTTAGCCCAGATTCAAATCTTTTCCTATTCTTTCCACAAAGCTAAACAAATCAGATCTTTGTGATGAGAAATCTAAGCCTAAAAATGTTATAAAGCCAGAAGCACAGGCCATCTTCCTTGAGGAAACATTTTCACTGTCTAATTAAGGCAACAAGTGACCTCAGAGCTACCCATAAATCCCTTTGCTCATTTCTAGCTGACTTCTTTACCGTCTCTAACAACAGTAATTTTTTTTTTTATTTTTTGTGTTTCTTAAGTCTTATTTATATTTCATTTTCTTACTCAATAGAAAATCTTGCCTAATGACTTTATGGGAAGATCAAGGTCCTCCTACATAAATTCCTTTAATTTCGCTTTCTTTTTCCTCACATCAAATTTGTCCATATCTTTGAGTCCTTTCGCCAACGTTAATACCTGACTAGTGTTCTTGTTTCTGTCTTCTCTCCTGTTATTGTTTCTTCAACTCTGCCTTGTGCTTCTGGAGTCTCTTCTTTTCCTTGCTTCACCAATTCCTGTAAAATTGTTTACATTTTCCCTTGTTGTAAAATATATTTTTCAGCTTTTAACTCTATGTTCTTTATGACACTCACCTTCTACTTTCATTTACTCCCAAACTTACAGAAAAAGAGGAAGGTACTTATTTTCCCACTTCCTCTACATTGCTTTATTTTTAATTTTGCAGTTCAACTTACATATCTATCAATTTACCAGAACTGTTTTCTCAGAGAACAACCATTACAGATTAATCACAAATCAAGAGAGTTTTCACAATAATTGTCTATATCAAATTGTATATAACATTTTACATTGTTATTCCTCTCTTCTTGAAACATTTTTTCTCGCTTGGCTACCATCTACTCTTGGTACCCTCATAGTCATCTTCTTCTATTTCTTCTTGCTCTTTCCCTCGCTTACCTATCACGTAATATTTACCCCAATTGTCTTAATTTCCACCTGGGTATAGAAGACTATCAAATCTATAATTTGGGGTGCTGATATTTTTCTGAAGCATAGCTTGAAAATTTTTACTGCCTATTGTTACTCCACCATGGTTGTCCTTAAAAACTCAAATTCAGTAAGTTCAAATGTAATCTCTGCTGCATCTCCACCTCTACCCCCAGAGCTACTCATTTTCCTCATTATTTTAGTGTAGATTACCACTACTTTCTTAGGCATCTATGATAGGAATCTTAGAAATTGTGTTCAGTTATTCCACCTCACTAGTTCTTCACATCCAATCAATTCTCAAACCTCATTGTTTTAATTCTATCCACCCAATGTTTCTTCAGGATTCTTCATTTCCATTCTTTCTTTGGTCACTCCATTCATCATCTCTTTTTTGAGTATTGTAATTATAGGCTAACTATTTACTTATCTAAACTTATTCTTCTCCAACTTACACTTTATACTATTCCCAGAATTACCTTTATAAAACATTAAGGTACTCAAAATTTTCAGTGGCTCCTGGGAACCCACAGAACACAGTTTAACTTTGTTGCATGGCCTTCTAGAATTAGAAGCCAACTTTATTTACTAGCTTCTTTCCCTATACCATCTCTCCCGTGCACACTAAGATGTGATCTCAACAAGCACTTGCAATACCTCTGGTGTTCTCTTACTGGTTTCTCATGCTGTTTTTCTCAACCTGGAGTGCCCTTCTCTCCCAGTGACAACAAAATCCTTCTCATCTTTCAAGCCCAGCTTATTAGCCAAATTCCCTCCCCAGCTCCAGGTATGATGAATAATTTTATTATAGTATTTATTTAATTTGGCACTATGTAAGAATTAATTATTTCCATGTTACTCTTCTTCCTATAATATATTTTCCTTAAGATCTGGGTCTTTGATTTTTTGAGACCCCCAGAATGCTTGGCACAAGGTTTTGTATGTTGTTCTTACATCTGCAAAAAGTATATTGTAGATTTGTTTTTAATTATCTTACTCAAGATGCTTATTGGTAAAGTTAATTGCCAAGGTTATACCATTATCAATAGTAAAACTAGGCTCCGAAAACATGTTTCTTTATTCTTATTTAGTTTATTTTCCTCTCTCATAATACTTTTCATCAATTTAAGGAGATACACTATAATCGTTTCCTCTAATACACTTTCTCTTTTGTATCTTCTTAATTATGACAGAAGATTTTTTAAAAAATAACAGCAATAAACAGCCCTTTAAAATTTCCAACTAATCTATCTGATGTTCACTTTGTTGAGGGCTACCTAAGTTTTTTTATAAAACATATATGACTAAAGTAGCAAATTAATGCATGGAATGATTTGTTCTGTCCTTCTCTTGTTAAGGTTTTTTATATCCTTTAATATTTCAAAGGTTTTATAAATCATTTATCAGCTAATCTTTGCAATATCCCTGCTGAGACAGTCAATTAGCTGAAGAAGTACTGCTGGTTGGCAAGTGACAAGTAATAAGACTTGCATATTACAGATGAAGAAACTAAAGCAGAGAGAGGTTAATCGACTTGACCTTGCCTTACACAGTAAATGGTAGTACTGATGTCAGAATGGGGACCTGGGGTTATTCACATCAAAATCACAAAATAACAAAAAAAATTAAGAGCCTGGGGCTGGTGCTGTTCTTTATTATGTAATGCTTTCTAAAGCTTTTTTTTTTTTAAATCTCCTTTTCAGGCTCTGTATGAGTCCAAGGAGGAAAGATATTTTTAAAATCTATACCTTCTCATTAAACTAAGATTATTTTTCCTACATCAAATAAATACTTCGCTTTTGAAAGGATGTTAGAACACTGACACATATCTGCTCCAAATAACTCATTAACTTTTCCATCTTTAAAATCAAAATGGAAAGTCAAATTAAGCTCAGTAGTAGTACTTTCTGGTCTGTTCCAAGTTGTAACAATGATCATAATAATGAAACAGCTATTATTAGTGCTTTTTTCGATAATAGTAACAAAAATATTAAGTATTTGCCAGATACAATAAGTTTATGTTAATTATGTAATTTAAATTTATGAACACATCTATCAAATAGGTATTCTCACTATCTTAGTATTAAAGATAAAATAATAAAGGTTTAGAAACATTGTCATGAACCTGATAGGTGATTTAACCACTTATAAAACCAGTTGCCACATTCCAACATTCATTTTGGAGCATATTAAGCTTCATTTTTTGTTGACGGTTTGCATCAATATTTCTTTCTAAGCACGTAAGCAGTTCACATGCTGTGTTGAGACATTACTGTTTAAGGTGATATTAAATTGACATCCCAAAAGAATTTGGCTTTTTAATGTTATCATCTGATACACATCATATTGATTGAAACTGCTATTTCTTCCTTGATTTCTGTATTTCTATATTTTTTTTCTACAAACACTGTGCGTTCCAACGTATCTGGTTTACTCATCCATGTAATGGTCTCCATCTTCAGACATCTTCCTGTCTTTGCTGTTCAGCCTTGTGACTGTAAAAGCACACTCGTTAGGGACTAGGAATTTGACAAAGACTTAGAAAATTGTTTGACACCTGAAAAAATGGTTCCAAAATATGAAAAAAAATTGCAAAACTGAGACAAAAACTTGTTTATATTTTCAACATGAGCATTAGTACCAGTCACCAGCTGCAATGTTACTCAGCTTCCACAGAGTTAGTTATCTGTAAATTATATTGAATTTGTGATTTGGGTACATTTTAGTGCATTTGATAACATTTAGGTTGAAGCTTCCAAAAGTGCAATTGCCTAGTACTGAGGAAGGTTTACAAATGGCCCTGCTCACAATGAACTAGAAGTGACTTCAACAGGAGGCTGAGACAGTGATGCTGGGCTTGGAGAGTGACAGAGCAGGCCTACATTGGAGAGTTTCTGATATAGGAGAGCCAGGAATTTGTGACTTACTGAGTGGGGAACACGAAGGCAGAGGACCCTGACATGAGAATTGTGTGATTGCGTCTAGATTTCTAACTTGAATGAATGACAGGATGGTACTCTTTGGTGAATGCTTAAGGAAAGGCAACAGCAGCAAATGTCTAAGAATGGAATTTTAACGCCTCACAATGCTGCATTTAAAGTAAATTTGGCATTCTTTTCTTTTCTGAATGAATGAACATACATTAATTAAAAACACCTACATTTATACACATGCTATTATCTGCTCTTCTGCAATCATGTATTTTCTGCATAGTATCTAAATATCTATTCCAGTTGAAGTAGTGCTTAAACACTTCAATATGCCTCTTTTCAGCCAAAAAAGAAAAACTTTCTATGACTATGTTTCAACATATTTTAAATATATGTATAATCATTGCCAATTTATCTGCTTTGCAGATACTAGTTTCCTATACAGTATTGAATATTTCCCTTTATTGAAAATGTCATTGCTAAGTCTTATAATTGATAGTTTTCATTTTTATTATGTCTGAATATGAGAATTATTAATTACTCTCTTTATTAGTGGAACAATCTTCAGCACAATGTTTAATAATCTTTTCTACCTTCGTTATATGTTATTCTAACGATTTTCCATACATATACTTTAAGTGGGACTTTCAGATTTTTCAGGCTTTTTCAAGCCAGTGGGATGGGCTCCACAGAGAAAAGGAAATACTGAAGAATAGCAATATGAATTAGACAGATTTATGTAATTGAGAAAGAAATAATCTATCCATTGAGAAATATATATTAGTATTTACATAATATATAATGGATATATAAATCAATACTTTCAAAATGAGATAATCCAGTGAACAAAATATCTTAAAATATGAATTAAAAGATGTGGTAAAATCACTATATGAATAAAATAAGACAATTTTTATAAGCTGGGAAGATAAATAATAAGTGCACTTTTCTCCAGGAGACAAGTTGTTATCTGGAAAATCTCATGACATTTTGTAGATTATCAAATTCCCTTTACTATCAGTCTTGAGCATTTCTTCTACCAACTCTATTATCAGTATTGGAAAGTACCATTATGATTCTATTTCATTATCAGGAACATTCAAAAAACTATTTAACTTGCTAAACATTGGTTTTAACAAGTGAGAAACATCTCATCTGATGAAGATCTTACAGTGAACTGAGAAATTAAAAGATCTCAAAGTAGAGGAATTTCATTGGGAGCAGTATAAACTACTTGAGGGTGGAGAGTTCCTATTTTTCTTCATTGCCCTCCAAATTCTGGAAGTGTTATATACGCAGAGCAGGATCCTAAGGAGATACTTAACAAATGAAAATTATTGAATTCACTACCTTGTGGTACAAATTAGGATTTCTTTCACACTGACATAACTAGAAGATTTTAATTTTAGCATTATGAACTACTAAGGTCTTTATCTAATGCTGAAGTTTGTGTCAGCCAGACTTATCTGAGTGATAATTAGAAGACTTCATGCTTATTCTATCTTATAGGATTTCATTTTTGCATATCACTTCATTAATTCACACTTTTGATATTTTTATAGCACAACCAAAGACTATAAAAACACATAGAGCAAGCACTTGCCAAAGAACTCTAAATAAAACAGGTCTCAGATATGAAATTTTTAGACCCATGCTTGGTTATACTTCCATCTAAGTGCTTTATCTAAAGAGATACCTCCCAGGGTGACTTTTAAACTTACCAACGGCTGGCCCCACTATCCTCTCTGATTTTTGTCTAGATGGCAATAATTTTTTGATCAAGAACTTTATCTTACTTGTTGCAGAGGCAACACACTAGTTGATAGCGAATGTGCACACACACACATACACACAATTCTTAGTGCTTTTAAAAACTGTGGGGCAGAATTTATCATAAGTATTGAGCTTAAATGCCATTTACCAACTAATTAAAGTGCAAGCAAGCAGGGAAATAAGTTAAAGACAAGACTTTTGCTTTTTAATTTATTTTAAAAAGTTTTGTAGAAACTTTTAGGAAATTAGTACAAAATGATGATACACAAAAATCTTTTTGCTTTGTTTACTCCCTCGTCTGTGGCAATGCAAACAACGGAAGTTAACCTGGAATTTAAATTAAGGAATTGTATGGTATTAAGTTTAGCCAAACATTGTCTAACTTGCCATTATATTTTTTTCAAACTAATAAAATCTCTATTCTTTTCCTCTCTTTCCCTATCTCCCTTTAAAGTATGTCAACCCTAACCCACCCCCACACCGTGTTGCCTCTGTCACTTACCTCCTCTACTAGAGGTGTTTCCGTACCTACTGCTATGCAGTAGTTCGACAATAAAAGATAATAAATACAGGCAGAGGTGTTTCAAGAAGGAAGGAAAATGCCCTTATGCATTTTTAACATAGAAATGACATTTTTCAAAAATGAGTTACAAAATAGCAAAATTTTTGAAAAATAGTTATAGCTAAAATTTGCAGATAATGTTATCATTCCTCTTAAGGAAACAAGAGGAATAAGGTACAGGAGGAATGTGGTGTTAACAGCAGTGAAAAATAAGCAGTATATGCTGCCTTTAACGGGTTTAGAAGATAGAGGTTTGCGTGCCGTCATTATTACTTGTTTGGCATCTGATGCTGGGCAAAATGTTTAATTTCATTGGGTTTAAGTCTACATGCCTCTAAAATGTGGGTTCCCAGGCTAAATCTTTTCTAGGTCTAAAAGTCACTGACTTTTATTATGACTGTGTACTCTTTATAAAAAGGCCACATTTCACAAAACATAGCATTCTTGTAAAACACCTTTAGAGAAAGGGGAAGCTATATTTAGAAATTCCACTCAGTGTCCAGGGGTGTTCTCAAGTCTTAACTGCTATTTATAACCAGGTGTAGGTCTGTAGGACAACACACTTGCTTTAACTAATAACTGCCCAGTTTTCTTGGAGTTAAAGATAAGGTTTTCACTATTCTAAGTGTTGGCCTAAGAAATTATTGAAAACAAGAATTGTTTTAATTTACTTACTGAATTGCCCAGTTGATACATGGCCTGCCAATGAAATGTGATTGAAAAGGTTGTATTTAAGTTTCGATATAAAGTCTTCATCTTACTGTTTCATCATAAACCTCTTACAGGATAAACATGTGCAACCATTTTGAGTTTCTGAGTGTGAGTGTTCCTTAGTTTTTTTCCTTATAAATTTCGTACCAACTTACTCCAATTTGAATGCAGGTAGAAATTTATAAATTTCTCCAAGAACTTATTTTTATTCTTATGAATCTTATTGATTTTACTTTAATACAGATGAATTTACCAAATTCATAGACATTTCATGGAATGAAAAACAAAAGCATAATTAGGAAAAAAACAAACAAACAAAACCCCTCAAGTGCAAAATAAGATGTTATGGTGTTCGTAGCAGAAATTAGCACAAATAGTCTGAGAAGCTAACTACTGTTGGCTACCATTGTAAACTGAGGTTTTTAACTGCCAGTTGCCAGGAAAAGGAAGATTACCTGACTCAGGAATCTTTCCTTTTGTCTTTGTATATATATATTTTAACAATCTTGAAAATTACAGACAATTTGAAATGAGTAAAAGTAATTTATTTCCCAAACCACCTGAGAGTAAGTTGCCAACACAATGCAATGTCTCCCCCCAATTCTCTAGTATTCCTTATAAACATATACCCAAGTATAATAATAAAAATCAGGAAATTAACACTGGTACATAACTACAATGCTATCTAATCCTCAGATCCCCTTCAAGTTTGTCAATTCTCCCAATCATGTCCTACATAATAAAAGGTTCAGCCCAGAATCGCATGTTGCATTTAGTTGTCCTGTCTATTTAGTTTTTTAATCTGAAATTTTTTTGCAGACTATCCTTGAATTTCATGAACTTGAAAAATTTAAAGATTACAGACCAGTTATTTTGTAGGATTTAGCTGTCTGTATTTGTCTCATGATTAGATTCAGGGTATGTGTAGTTGGCAGGAATACGCAATATTGAACCTCTGTTCTCACTCCTCCTATCAAACAATTTTTGTAAACTTTTAACTTGTAACCTTACTGGAATAATATTTTACTCATTTGATTAAGGGGTATTATCCAATCTTCTCCACTGTAAAGTTATTTTTCCTCCTTCATTATTAATAATTTTTATAGTAGGACAGTTTTTAATTATTTAAATGTCCTGTTTCTTATAAAATTTATCATTTATTCAATTAAATTATTGATTTCAGTATGAACTCACAGACTCCTATTTTAGTCAATGGACTATAATCAGTTTCTACCATTATTTATTTTGAGGCTTAGATTGTCCAAGATTTGTCCAGTGGAAACCCCTTCAACCTGGCTGATATGTCCTTTGATATTTACCCATTATTCTTTGATACCTTCCTGACTTCTTGAAACAATCATATGTTCTAGGATTATCTTATACTTTCCCTACAGTAGCTCTGGAATCAGCCACTTCTTCAAAGAGCTCTAGTTCCTTCAATTGAAGAATTGTATTTAGAAACCAAGATATGGACACTAAGTGTGTTCATTGCTATTAGGAAGTAGCAGTCCCAGGTACTCTCAATAGGCAAAGCTATGGGATATATGTATATGTATATGTATATACACACACACATATGAAAACACATATTCATCTATATTTATATACTCATACTAACATAAACATTATGTCTGTGTTTCTATAATGTCTATATACTAAAAATCATGAGTTCACATTAATATCCTCCATTCCCTTTCAACACCAAAGAGTTCATTCTAGTTTTGCCCGTGTTATATTTTTAACTTCCTCCCTAGATCCTGGAAAACACTGATTACCGTATCCTTACTTATTTGATCAGTCTTCCTGTATTTAATCAAATACTTGTAGCTGCCACCCTCCCATCCCATACATTTTCTCCACCCAGCACAGGTTATGACTGTCTGTACAGAGTGGTTGCTGTGGCCACTTCCTCATGTGGATGCCCTTTTCACACCAATGAGACTTTGACAGTCCACCCTAGGCTCCCCTATATAGACATCCTCTCCCCTTTCTTAGGCTCTGCAACCCAATGCCAAGCCATTGTGGTTCCCTGCATGCCCACCTTCCCCATGCCAACAAAGGTTATTTACTTCACCTAATGGGCTAAATTGTTCAAGAAAGGAAGGGACAAGAAAGGGGATGAGGAAAGAGAGGTGGGAAGGGATGAACAGATAAACAGGTATCTTTTTTTTCTAAATAATATTTGAAGAGGTCCCTCATTTTGAAAGTTATAAAGATTTTATGAAGTATAAGCTGAAGAACTGAACTTAGACTACATCTATGTACATATCTATATGCCCTATGTCTATGACACATGTACACATAATTTTACAGCAACAGAATATATGTAATAAAATTTACGATGCTTATCTATTTATTTTAATATCCAGAAACTTAAAAAATATGTAGTGCCATTTGGCTGTCAGCTATCAGTCCATTTATGTGAATAGATTTGTAAAACTACTAGCCAAGAGTGCTTGGGATAGCATCCATGCTGGTCCTAATTGGACCCTTTTCCCCTTTCGTCACTTAGGTTTTAAGCCATCTATTGTTCCTTGGTTGCATCTCATTAGTGAGTTGCATGATGACTGGTAATCATATCTGGTCTCCTTGTATCTGAGCAAATACACCAGCCTGGTATCTCTCAAAGGGCTGTCTGCAAACCATTTGCAACAGAATCAACTGAGGTACTTATTAAAATTCAGGTCCATGGGCCCTGCCCTGATTACCTACTCAGAATCTCTGTAAGAGATAATGTGTATTTGGAAAACACCTCAGCTGATTCTCATGCATTAAATATTGAAACCATGGTGTAGCTCACATGTCTACAAATCCTCAAAGTTCAACGTTTAAAACACGTAGATCTCACCAAATACAATTCTTTTGTTTTAGCTTTATCAATTTATATTTGTTATTTAAAAAACTTGGAAAGTGCTATCCGTATGAACAGTCTCAGAAGTAAAATGTATCTATCTTTTGCAAAATGTCTTTGCAAAATGCCAAATGTTTCTACAAAATGAAATGTAAATGACTTCTAAGATCTCATTTGGAGGAATCTTACAGATTTTTTAAATCTTTCAGGTTTTAGGGAATAGCAAGTGCAAAGGCTCTGGGATGTTGGGAAAGCCTTTGTGGAAGAAAATTTGGACGTGAGTGTGTAAGAGAATAGTGAATTTCGAAAGTAAGGCAGGAGAAACTTTGAATAAGAGGATGTAGGACACGTAAAAGAGTTTAATTTTTATTCTCAGAGTGATGAGAATAGGTTTTGAGAAATAAATATGACCTGATTTATGTGTTTTCTAGATTATTCTGGTTATTGTACTGGTTATAGTCTGTACGGACCAGGGCAAGAGAGGAAGCAGGGAGGTCGTGGAAGGGGCTGCCTATTGCATTAGATGAGGCAAACAGTGTTGGCTTGGAGTAAGATGAATAGCGAGAGGTAGATGGATTCAGAATGTATTTTCAAGTTAGTGCTAGCAAGAATTTCTGGACTGGATGTAGGAATTTTAGGAAAGTAGACTTTAAGGATGAATCCAACATTTTTGACCTGAACATCTGGATGAGTTATGGAGGAAAAACTAGAGTGCAAGGGTGGATCAAAGCAAAGTACTTTCTTCTACTTGCTGAGTCTGAAATGTCTATTATGCATAGAGTGAAGATATTTAGTGGGAAATTGGAATTAGGAGTCTGGGTGAGTGGTTAGGGTAAGAAGTATGAATTCAAAAGTCGGAGTCATCTCCCATTAAAGTAATGGGACTAGATTAAAACTCATGAGTAGTTAGGATTGACAGAGAGTGAAGAGAGCCAGGAATGAACATTAGAGCATTCTAACAGATGTTGAGGAGTGGGAGGCATCACCAAAGTACGCTAACAAGGAATTGCAAGTGAGGAAGGGAGAAATCTGAGTAGAATAATGGCGTCTTGATAGCCAATGAAACAAAACATTAATGCTGGAAATTATGAAGCTCATTTTCCAAAGGTTCCTGAATAAATGATAATTTGAAACTTGATATTTTAAAAAGAGCTTTAGCAAACAGAAAAGGGAATAATTTTCTATCATGAGTGATTGATTTCAATAACATGGGGAACAGAAAAGTTATGAAAAGGGAATCAACAATTTAGGTACAGCACAATTTGCAATAAAAGCATTCAGTTAAAAAACAAGTACACAATATTTAGAGATATATTTTGTCTTTGTGTCAATTTCAGCTACAGTATGCTGTATGTGAAGGATTACAGTTTAATACCAAATCAGGGAAAAAGGTGAAATACTTGAATGATTTATAGATTTTTTAATAGATTTCAAAACCTCTATAGGTTTTTGAGTATTATAATATTTTAAACATAATTTTCTAAATAAATAGAAATTAAATTTCCACATGGATAAATATGAGATTTTAGGAGAAAATAATAAAAACTGCATTTATAAGGTCATGACACTAGCTAAATGAAATAAAGACAACTACCATGGGAATAGTATATAATTTTGAAGGTGAATTTTGAATATGAAGACTGATACAGATTGACATCCAATTACAATAAAGACCAGATAAGGTAGGGTAATAAGGGCTTCTTCATCCAATCACAGCTTATAGGAAGAAGAGAACAATGTCCAGCATAGTATCCATTAGCCTCATATGGCTATTGAATACTTGAAATGTTGGCTAATTTGACTAAGGAACTGAAACTTTAATTTTACTGATTTTAATTTACATTAAAGTTTTTTTAAAAAAACAGGTGACTAATGGCTATAGTATGGGACAGCACTAAAAACATTTCCATTACCACAGAAAGTTCCATTGGCCAGAGCTGACCCATAAATTAAAAAAAAATTACATTTATTCCTCTTTGCTAGGAAAATTCTCTCTTATTAGTAAGCAATCTTAGCAAGATGGTTAGAGATAGGTTCAGGATGCAAATACCTATTGTATTTCTATAGAACAGCAACAAAGAGAGAGCTTAAAAGTCATTTAAAATAGAAAAAAGAAGTTACCTAGGAATAAATCTAAATAATGATGTGCAGAACATTTATGGAGAAAATAACACAACGTTTTTGAAAGAAATTAAAGAAGTCTTGAGTAAATGGAGAGATACATTTTGTTTATGGATAGAAAGATTCATCATAATGATGTATATTTCCCTAACTTTATTTATATGTTCAATATAATTATGAAAAAAATACTTAACAGAGATCCTGCAGAATGGTTAATTACGAAAGTTATATGAATGCTCAAATAGACTAGATGAGATATACCTAAAAAAATCCATTCATTCTGAAATGGCCCTGGAAAACTTAATTATTCTAAGGAAACAAAGAAATTGGATAATACACACAAATCAATTCTAGATGCACTAATGGCTTTGAATACAGAACAAAGACACATAGAACTCTTAGAAGAAAATTTGCTCTTTCCATATAGCTTAAGCTAAGGAAGGACATTTTAATAAGAAAAAAAGGCACTAACTTAAAAGATAAATTTTATTTCATTAAAATTAAGAGCTTCTATTTATCACAAGACAACACTGAAAAAGTTAGAAGACAAATCATAGCTTATCTGTGACTAAATATAAACACAACTACGTATGGTTGACAAAGAATTATAAGCTTGTATTTAAAGAACAATAAGAAATAAGTAAGAAAAAGGTAAACAATAAAGAAATGGACAAAAGATGTTCTCTGGAATTTCACAGAATAGGAAACATAGGTAACTATTAGGTAAGTGAGAGGATTCTCAACCTATCGGTAATTAGGGAAACACAAATTAAAACTGTTATGGACTGGATTGTGTTCCTTAAAAGTCATATGTTGATGCCCCATCTACCAACGCGGCTGTTTGGAGATAGGACATTTAAAAACATAATTATGGTTAAATGAGGTCCTAATTGTGGGGCCCTAATCTAGTATGACGTGTCCCTGTAAGAAGAGGAAGAGACCCCAGAGCTGTATACACACAGAGAAAAGGCCCTGTGAGAACCACAGCAAGAAGGCAGTGGTTACTGCAAGTCAAGGGGAGAGGCCTCAGGAGGAACCAAACCTGCCAACACCTTGATCCTAGACTTCTAGCCTCCAGAACTGTGGGAAGATAAATTTCTGTTTTTTAAGCCACTGAGTCTGTAGATATTTTGTTAGGGCAACCAGAGCAGGCTAAAGTAAAGACCAAAACAGAATTTATACTGACTAGATAGGCCATTCTAACTGGTAAGGCTACAGAACAAAAGGACCGAAAATTGATTCCATGACTTGGGAAAACATTTTGGCATTATCTTTTAAAGTTGGATATTTGAATTCACTCTTAGTATGTCTTCTCTTATTTTAAAATAAATCTTGCACAAGTGTACCAGGCAACATTAAAATAAATGTTCATGGAAGTACTGGTTATAATAGATCCAAAACAATCCAAGTATCGTCGATGCAATAAGAAACACATTTTCTATATTTATACAATGAAATATTATACAGTAATGAAAATGAATGAACACTAGCAAATGGATGAACCTTAGAAACATAATGTTGAGTTAAAAGAGCAAGCCTAGAAGAATAAAGTATGGTATCAATTTTATAAATCTCAATAATAAGTAAAATCACATAAAAATTAAGTGAATGTTGTGGGAAGGGATAGACTGGGATTTCAAAATTGTAGAATAGATAAACAAGATTACACTGTATAGCACAGGGAAATATACACAAAATGTTATGATAAGTCACAGAGAAAAAAATGTGACAATGAGTGTGTATATGTCCATGAATGACTGAAAAATTGTGCTGAACACTGGAATTTGACACAACACTGTAAAATGATTATGAATCAATAAAAAAATGTAAAAAAAAAAAGATTAACTAAATCTTCCCATTAAAAAAAAAAATTAAGTGAATGTTGAACATAAAGCCAAGGTCTGAGTGATATTTTTGCTGAAACCAGGAAGGTGGGATCAGGGTAGAGTACAGAGAGAAGATTCAGCAGTTTTGATTCTAGTTCTTAGTTTTGGTGGTGTGTTTGCAGGAGTTTATTTTATTATTTTTCATAACTTACATACATTTGAATATATTCTTTTGTATATTATCTAATAATATTTTAAAAATCGAAGTCCAGTAGATACCAAAGATAACCCCTAGACCTTAATTATAAAGAAGAGAGTCCACTTTGAAACAACATACATATTTACTCATAAATCTTCTGTAATTGGAAACTTCAGCAATGAATTTCTTCCCCCTTCATGTGAGGACTTTATGTTTCATAATGAAGCTTTCTACTTTGGGACAATTTTCCATCTTTATTTAAGTGATACAAGTCCTTTGGCTGCCTAGAAATTTTAAAAACAACTGATAACAACATTCCTGCCCCCAAGAGAAAACAGGAAGAGGATACAGCAGGGGAGGCAATATCATATATTACGGATAAATAGATACAAAGACAATATTGGTACAAAGCTATTTCTCCATCTAGCAACTCTGAATTTTATCAACAAGTACCTATACATGTCAAACACTAAAAAATATAATTTATCAAGTATAAGTAGATTTCCTGTTATTTTGCGATGAGTTCCAGGGTAATTTTAGATTATTATTTCATACCTGAGAGAGTTTATTTATGTGTGTTTGTGTGTGTCTTTGGTTTTGTGGAAGCTTCACTATGCTAAATTTTACATTTCTTTCTTGAGTTAAATGACTTTTATTCTCCCTTGGGAATGCAGAAGAGAGTGATAGTAGATTACTACCTACCTGTGGAAAAGTATAAATAGCAATTTTAACAGCTAGTGATTCTGAAATTGCCCTTAACTTTGTCATTATAAAAATGCTCCCCAAAAATCATGTTTTGCATGTCAGGGGATTTTTCTATCCATATTCAAGTCATTTATGTGGGCAAAGAATGTTGCCTTCCATATCAGAAAACAAAGGATGTTGTGGCCATCAAGCCATCAGCCACTGCAGCTGCCCCATCTCAACCCTCCTGGCAGTGCACCCTCAGGGGGATTCAGGACAGAGAGAACAGAATACTGGCCCTAAACAGTGAAGATGCATATTAAAGAAATGATTTCAATGAGCCCAGACTCTTGCATCTTCTCATACATAGAAGAATGCTAATTTCATTAACTTGATATGTCTGGTTTCTTTAATTAACAGTAATGGTTTGATGTTCTGACTATCTGGTTTTTGTTGCAGAAACTCCTATAAATACTGGCTCTTCCTTTACCTTTTCAGAACAGTCCCTCAGGGCTCTCTGAGAGGCTGTATCCCAGCTTATGTCCTCAGTACGTCCCCTGAATAAAACATAGTTCTCAACTTCTAGGTTGTGTATTTTTTTTTTAGTTGACATTTAATAGTATGTCTCATGTAGCTACTATGCCTAAATGTAATGGGATGAGCTGCAAATGATTAAAACTAGATAAATTCTGTCAGTTCTATCAGTAGTTGGAATCCAGACTTTCATCTCATGGATACGTCTGCCATAGACCTTGGCAAATATGGGGTCTGTGTTGGTCTTAAAATAATCCTTAGACTCATTCATTCTTTGAACAAATTTTATTGCTTACATTTGATGTGTCATTACAGTTCTGGATCCTGAGAATACAGAAGTCAACACACAAGAAAATAAAAAGGCTAAAACACACGTTCCACCATATTAACTTTTTTTCATTCACTCATTCATCTGTAAGTCATTCAACATGTGTCTTCATATTGAGTACTGATTGGGGGTCAAGTGCTGTGCTGAACACCAAGTGTATAACTGTAAATGAGATGGATAGGCCCTGATTTTGATCTTTTGTCCTGCCATATAATGGGACATCTTCATTACTCCCTTTACCCTAAGTTTTTATCACAAATTGCTAATGAAAGTAAAACTATTAGTGGGGCTTGACAGGTAAAGGTAAATGAAACAGAACTCCTCTTTCCATGCGCCATTTTCCTCCAGCTCCCTATGTGAACTCACTTTGTGGCAAGACCAAGAAGATGTGCCCCAAAAAGAACAAAGCTGATTTCCTCACACCATTGACTGGGGCTGTTCTTCACTTAGAAGGCTTGATGCTTAATGATTTGTCTTGGGAGAAAATATCAAAAGAGTTAATCTGCTATTCTACATGCCTAACCTCCTGGGATTAACCACAGGCACAAGGATCGCTAAGTGTACTTGGCAACAACGAGCTAAAAATGGAAACAAAGCATCATACTGTTATTTTATTCATTTTCCCCCGAGGTACTTTCTGAAAAACACCACAACCTCCAAGGGATTGGGACCAGCTTCCTTGTAATGGTATGTTATATATCCATCTTCTTCCAAGCAGTTGTATCATACTCAGTTATCAGCACACTTTATTTAACGTGGTTGAATGTATGAGATTGTGTTCCTACCTGATTGGAAACCTTCTTGTCCTTACTTCATTGGCTCTACTGGATCTTTTTTTCTGGGATCAGACTTTCAGATTTCTACCAGAAATTGCTCCCTTGGGGAAACAAGGCCTTCCCCAAAACTCAGGAAACTGAAACGGAGACAGCAAAAGAAAAAGAAATTACTTGTATAGATAGATCTCAATTTTTAAATTTTAAGTAGCTATCCAAGCATACATCTTCTAAACAGTATAATAACTTAAGGGAAATTCATGGTTTATAAGTTTAAGTACTCAAAAACAGAACATATTATGATAAAAGTACAAGTTGTATTTTTTCCTCAAGTCAAGCAAAGGCTTCAAAAAAGATCCAGTTATCCTTTGTTCATCAAGGCACAAAGTCAGTGCAAAAAGGCAAGGTTCTAAGTCTTTTTCTTTAAAATGTACTTCCTCTCTTAAGTCTTCACCAAGATCTTCTGGAAATTATTAATTTGACTAAACTTAATTATTCATAAAATAAACATAGGAACCTGCAGAAGGATATTTCACAGAGACTTGTAATGTACAATACCCATTGCATACATGCACCACAAGCTTGTATTTTCTAGCATCGTCATACATAAAAATGTGTGTGTGCCCATGTCCGTCTATTTTTGAGATGGGGTGGTGGGGATAGGATAAATCTGCTGGCTGTTAGTGATTTAGAAAGATAATTACTAGGGTAAAGGGAAAGCTACAGCAAGTAAAGCAATAAAATCTTGAGGTTGTATTTCCATAATAACGATAGCAGTTTTCTGAGTAACCAAGGGAGCAGTCTCCTCAAATTTATGGTGACACCTGTTACAGACCATCTGCTCATAAATTTCACACTATCATTAATGGAAAACAAATGGCACTGTCTCTCCTTCCCTTTATCCACCGGTCATTCTCACATAAACTATTTTTTCTCTTCAAGGTCATGCTCTTTCCTATCTGTTTAAAAACGTTAGGATCTCGGAGGAGTGACACATAACGTGCCATGCCTTGATATTTTTACCAGTGACGGTTCTGTAAAGAGCACTGGATTGTTGGGAGGTTATAAATTGTTGGGGGTAGTCTTAGGTGGAATTCCCCTAGAAGCAGAACCTGAAGCAAGAATTTGATAGCAAACTGTTTATCTGGGAGATGCTTCCAGAAAACTCAGAAGTGGAGTGGGAATTGAGAGTAGAAGCATGGAAGGAAGCCAAAGGAGGTGCATTACTGAACAGATTGTCCTGCAGGGAGCTGTTGTCAGTCCTTCAGGGGAGTTCTTGTGAAACTCTACAGAACATGCCTAGGAGCTATCCCAAGGATGGGTGAGGAACTTGAAGTACTTATCTTCCAATCCCTCTTTGTCCTTGGTTGAAAGCTCCAGCCAGATATATTAACTCCTGGACACTTCTGGCCTGCCCTAAGGTGGATAATTGCAGGTGACAGCATGATTCTATCAATATACACTGGAATGATGAGTGCAGGGGAGATATGAGTGGAGCACTGGCACCATCTGATACAATGGGGACAGGAGATATTAATCACTGGCTTGCAAGTCCAGATGGATAACCTTAAGTTTCTGGGTTAATGGTTTTACTTTGAGGTATTTAAGCATGATGTATCAGTAACAATTTCTTCTGTTAAATCAAGTCTAGGTTGCTAAGTCCCTAATCTTCTGGAAAACTGTGTGTATCTTTTGACAATTTTTTAAAAAGTAAAATGATTAAGATTTCAAGTTGACCATTCACTCATTTACTCATTCAACAAACATTTACTGAACATGTGAAATATGCCATGGGTTAGGCTAGGCACCAGCATTACTGTTACTAAAATCATTATATTACTATCTCGAATTCAATGTATTGGGACATCCAGATGAGTAAATCCATAGTTACAGTAAAAATTATTACAGACTGCTATAGGAAAACACAGTGGGACCTTAATTCACACTGTAGACAGTAGTATATAGGGGATATCAGCAGGGCTTCCTATAGAAGGCAATACTTGAGATGGATAAGTAACATGAAGGAGAGGTGCATTTTTGAGGCAAAGAGAAGATAAATTCATGGTTGCAAGGAAATGAATGGTGAGGGATCAGACCAGAAAGGAGTTTCAGGAGTTCCAGTTACAATCAGTATAAGAAATGTTCACTGGAGTATAAGAAAAGAAGCCAATGTAGAGAGTGGTAGAAGCCAGCTCATGAATGGTCCATGTATGTATAGTAAGTGCTGTGGTCTAGTCTTTGTGTCTCCCTCCAAATTCATATGTTGAAATCTTAAGTTCCATAAGTGATGGTATTAGTAGGTGGGTCCTTTGGGAGGTGATTAGGTAATCAGGGTGGAGCCCTCATGAATGGGGTTAGTGTTCTTATAAGAGACCCCACAGGACTCCCCAACCTCTTCTGCCATGTAAGAATATAATGAAAAGTCTCTGACTCAGCAGAGGGACCTCATCTGACTATACTGGCACCATAATCTTGAACTTCCAGCCTCCAGAACTGTGGGAAATAAATTTCTGTTGTTCATGAACCATCCCACCTATAATATATTCCTATAGCAGCCCAAACGTACAAAGAGTTAGGATGTGAGATTTTACTCCAAGGACGAGGGGTATCCATTGAAGGATTGTAACTGGAAACTTAGAAGAGAAGAGAGAAAAGTTGCATAACATGATCAATTGTTTTTATAAGAAAAATTCGTTTGTTTCAGTTTTAGAGATCCCTCTGGAAATATTGTGGCTGGATTGTTGGAGAAGGCTGATGGCAATCCTGAATATAGAAAGATGAATTAGTAGTGGCCCATTAATATGAGTCAAATAAGAAAGTGAATATAAAATGTGTGAATTTGTGACTGACAATTCTTTTCCTTCAGTACTTGAAAAATGTTATGCCAAGGCTTCTGACTCCATAGTTTCAAAATAGAAACATGCTGTCCTCGGAACTGGTGTTTCTCTATAAGTAATGCATTGTTTCTCCTTGTCTGCTTTCAAGATTTTTTTTCTTTGTCTTTACTTTTCAGAAGTTTAATTATGGTGTGTATCTTGGCAAGGGTATATTTGTGTACTTCTTCCTCTTTGCTGAGATTCTTAAGTGTGTACATTTATGTCTTTTAAAAAAATTGAGAACTTGCTCTCTCTTTTCATTCTGGGACTTGGGTGATATGAATGTTTGCTCTTTTGTTATTGTTTACAGGTTCTCGAGATCCTGTTCCTTCCCATTCCACCTCCCCGTCTGTTTTTCTCTGTTTTTCACATTTGGTACATTCTTTTGTTCTCATGTTCATGATTCTAAGCTTTGTCATCTCCACTCTATTCTTGAGGTTGTCTAGCAAGGTTTTTATTTTGATTATTGTATTTTTCAGTTCTATTATTCTCATTTCTTTTTACTGTTATAACTTCTAGTTCTTTGCTTACATTTTCTATTTTTTCCCATTTCTTTCAAGAACACATAATTGCTAATTGAAGCATTTATGTGATAGCTTATTTAGAATCCTTGTCAGATAATTTCAATACCTGTTTTGTCTCAGTGTTGATGCATGCTCGTTGTCTTTTCTCACTTATTTTGTGATTTCCTGGTTCTTGGTATCATGAGTAATTTTTGGTTGTATTCTAAACATTATGAGTATTAGATGATTCTGAATCTTATTTAATTTTATGATTCCTTTTTTAGCAGGAAGTCCCCCTATACTGAGATGTAGTAGGAGGGCTGGGTGAGGAGATATGTACAGTTTTCCACTTGGCCCTGCTGACAATACCCCAGCAAAAGTGGGCACTTACGTTGCCTTACGGCAGACAGAGTAGAAGTTCAGTTCTCCTATTGGCTCTTCTGACACCTTCCCCCAGAAAGTGGGACCATTCATTTCATCATGCTGCTTCTAAGTGGGAGTGGAGGTTCAGCTTCTCAATAGATTTCTTGACACCAGAGGAGGGAGAAGTGAAGTGTTAGCTGTGTTTCTTCCCACCACCTCATTCTGTCTTGTTGATGCTGGGTGTGGGCAGAGACGCAGCTACCTGCTGGGTCCTACTGACACCAGGGTAGGAGGAAGAGAACTGCCAACCAGCTCTGCTTTGTGCCATCTCATTCTGTCTTATTGCCTCAGGATGAGTATGGGGATTCAGCACCTCACTGGGTCTCACTGACACCAGGTGTCAGGGGACAGCGGAGTGCCTACTAGCTCCAACTTACAACACCCTATTGTTATTGATGTCAGGTAGTGGAGTATAAGCTCCCTCATTGGACCCCATGACTGTGGGGCAGCTCAGTGGTAACTGGCCTGTCAGGAACCACATTTTTAAGTCTCTTTGATGATGGAAAGGGATGGAGGCTCAACTCACACTGGACCACCTGGAGACAACCCTCGTGGGGGAATCAGAGCACTGCCTCTCCTAGAGGGCAGGAGTTGGGTAGTGTGGAAGATAAATCCTCGTTTGGACCAACCGCAACCACAGGGCATGGGGGATGGTTGCGATATTTCCATTGACATTTGACTCAAGTAGTGTGCGTATTGCCAAACAATTTTCTGTTTTTAGCAACCCCTTTCCTCATACTTTGGCAAGGGGAAACAGGGAAACGGGTTTTTTTTTTTTTTTGAAGCTTTTTGGCTGTTCTATTGTTAGTTATGGATTAGAGGCTCCTGTAGTACCTGCTCCAGGATATATAGGAAGTAATAGGAAACATAGGGGACACATCACCATGTTATTCCCCAGGTCCCAATGTCCCTAGTAAGTCTACCTTCTCATTTCCACCTTTCAGTGTCTTCTTATGCTTGATTGTTGTTATGTTCAGGGTTTTAGTTTTAAGTGGGAGAAATGGGCTACTTCATCTTCTTGGAAGCATAAGTCTAGAGATCTATTGATGTTAGAAAGTACTGCTGACTGTAAATTGAAGTTTGATGATGTACAGTTTGCCCTTTAAGAATTATCCTGCTAGATAATGTGGCTTCCCAAAGTTGCTACAATTTGATTTTCAGACTTTTAAAAGTCAAATATTTTGCTGGAGTTAAAGATTAAAGAGAAGCAAGAAATTAGACTAAAATTATGTGGTAATAATTAAAGTAGGAAACATTAATGTACATTCATATCTAGCTTAATATTGCTTAATATTAGTTTAATGCACATGGTTATATAGAGAGATATTTAAAGCTATGTGTATATACATGGTTAGTATACATATATACAGCTCTTTGCTTGTTAGATGAGAAGACCCAAAAACAATGACATAGCAGCAACTAACACACCTCACACCCAGACCCTGGTGTCTTACACCATTCTCCAATAAGAAGATCTAGTTCTCCTTGAAGAAAGAGCTGGTTCTAGGACTGGAGCAGTAAATATGTACAAGAAGATCCTTGACCATCTTATAGTGTCAGAAGGTAAGGAAAGCACTAAAAATCAAAAATAAAATAACCCCATGTAGATGGGGATACATCAAAGTAGCACAAGAGCTAATTGAAAGAGTTCACAAGGGTCAGGACTAGGACAATTTGAGCAACAAAATACATAAAATAGAATTATATTATAACTCAAAGCATAAAATAAAAATCCATGAGTTCTTCTTATCTAAATAAACTGGATACATAAATAAATGAGAGAGAATAGACAAATTTCCAGTGCAGAATCCCAAACAGTTCATTAGTATGAAAAAGGGAAAAGAGCAACTTTGCAATAAAGAAACCTGAAAAACACTACCTCAGCCAGGTGATCAAGGTCGACCTGAGCATTCATATTGCATATTGATATGATGTACACTTGATGTGATCTGACAAAACAGCCCTTCTAGTCTGTGGTCTTCCTCCCTGAAACTGCCAAGTATCCATCAACCAATAATTTAGGAGCTTCTTACTATACAGATAATTGTTAATCATATGGCTGAACTAAGGAGCTCTCACTTTTGAACTAAGAAATCTAAAGGCTTCCAAAAGTTGAGTCCAAATTTTACACTTAAGTCAGAAACCTATTACATAATTTCATAACTGAAGAGCTCTGAAAATACTGGCAGCATTCATATTAGTATGATTTCATAATGCGGATAATAGGGATTTAAGAAATTGGCAGATACACCTGCAGGCTCATTTGTTATCATTTCTCTGAAGGGCAAGATAAATGAATAAAAATGAGAAAAGTGGAAAAATGGCTAGCAATTTTAGGCAGTTTGCCCAATCTCCATACTAGGAAAGACTAAGCAAAAAAAAAAAGAAAATCTTGAAATTATATTTTTAAAGCACCTACTAGTACATATGATCTTTTTATACAAAATAACTTGGAAGTATGAACTATCAACTAAGTAATCTTCTCTGATGATAAAATCTTTGATTTATTTGAAACTATGAAATGTAAAATGAGGTAATAATCAGAAAGTCTTAAGAAAAAGAATAGGAAAAAAACTGCATTTCTCCTCTTAAAAAGCAAAATTATAAGAAGAATCATGTTAAACATATTTTGAAACAAAGAGAAAATCCCCATTACTGTTACAGACCTTTTAAAACTTTATTTTGCTTTAATTTTTAACAAATATTGATATGTTTACAAAGTTACTGTCACACAGTGACACAATTTTAAGTTAGCTTTCTTCATTCTTTCTTCTTTAAGCATTATTCAATTTTGTTTCATAGTCTTCTAATTATAATATAATAACTGTAATTTTCTACTAAGTAGATATAATTTTCTAAACTATTTTCCTGTTGTTAACAATTAAGGTGTTTCCAATTTCTTGTTATTACAAATGACATGATAACGGACACCTTTATTTATGTAATTTTCTAGATATAAATTACTTACTGGCAGAAGCTTCCAGAATTAGAATGAATGTATAAAATGCTATTAAGATTTTTATCTTGCTAGACATTGACAAATTACTTGTCAAAAGATCAAACCAAATTATATTGCAAAGAATTTTGCCAACAAAATACATTAATATAATTTTTAATTTTGCTAAATTAATAAACTAGAAACCCATGTTCCATTTCTTTGAATTTTTTGATAACTATTGAAATTGAATATCATTTGTGTATTTAAAATACTAATTGTATTTCTGGAAATATTGCTATGACTTACCAGTAACTTCTTTCTAATTCTCCTTAAGGACTATTTTCTTAGAAACTTAACCCACTCTCCTCAAATTTCCCTCCATCCTCTCTACTTCCTTCACTATCAGCTGTTGAGCTACCTTGTATCTCATTAAGAAAATAGAAGTCAGTAAATAGTCCACTACCAAGTCCATTAATTCATTAGCATTTGCATTGATCTTTGTATTCCCTTTTACTATGGGAGTTAAAGTTAAAAGGCTGTGTGCGCTACAGACAGTATTTCATTTTCTCTCTTCTTCTCATGTACTTCACAGTACTGCATTTTCTGTAACCCATCTCCTTTTATGAGTGATTCTCACCAAAATTCACACTTATTCTAGACTAATAACTCCTACTTACAATGCTAAAAAAAATACATGCAACATGAAACCCTCCCCTGACCCTTCCATGTCTTCTTCATCTAATTCATGGCTGAGCTTTTCAAAATTATCTTCATATATTGTTTCCACTTCCTCATGTCCCATTGACTCTATAATTTACATCTATCTAGTTTCTCTCACGGCAACTTCTTGGCCTACTGCTCTGAAATTTTACTTACGAAGGTCACCAGCAATCTCCATATCAGTACAGCCACTGGATACTTTTTGTCCTATTTCTAGCCTCTTTCCTTCCTTAAAAAAGAAAAACAACTATTTGGTCTTTTGCTTCTGTGCTTTTACATCTTCATTATCTTCTGCTTTGGTTTATTTTACTGGCTCTCCTTTAATCTGATTTTGAAATATTCTATTAGTTTCATTTATCTTCAGTGGAATATACCCCTATATGAAGGATTATTCTCAACATTTAGTTCTCGTAGTAACAGTACATAGCAGCAGTCAATACTTATGTAATGCTTACCATGAGCCAGACACTGTTCTAAGACATTGTCTTATACACACATATATAGACACACACATATATGAGTCTATCCTCCTCATAAACCTATGAGATAAGCCTATTATTATTCCCATATTACAAATGAGAAAACTGAGGCACTGAGAGGTTAAGTATAATTTGCCCAAGGTCACACAATCAGTACTTGGTGATGACCCTGCTGAGTTGATGGTGGAACTTTAAAGAAGTTAAATTAATGTCTCAGAGATTAGTCTTAAAATGAGTAAAATAACTTAATGACTTATAAAGTATCAGGGAAAAAATTTAACATTTTATACTGAATGGGAACTACTAAGTCATGTATCAGTAACTAAGAATGATTGATTCTTACTGAAGACATTATTTTTCATTACTCCATTCATTTGAAATAAAACTATTCTTGTATTGGTGTTTCGCAGTTTTTATCCATTCACATATTTATTCATTTATTCAACACACATTTCCTAAACACTTTCCATGTACCAGTATCTGTTGCAAGCCTTGGAAGATTCAACAAAGCACAAAGTCCTTGCTCGTAAGCAAATGCCCCAGAGGTGGATGGAGGCAAGTAACCATATAAATGAATGTCGTACAGTGACAGAAATATGACTGGGTTGTGGGATGGAGAGGCGCTGAAGAGGTAGGTCTCTATGGCCGAGATTGTGATGGTAGCATTTGAACTGAGACCTTAATGATCAGAGGGAAATAGATCTGGATAGAAGGATTAGCCAATCCAAAACTGTGAGAACAACAAATAGAACTTGTTGGATCTGAGGGCTTGAAAAAGGCAAATGTGCCTGGAATCAGGTGAAGAAGGTCTGGGAAAGATGTAGGAAGTGGACCAGAGTACATGGTGCCTGTAAACCTTGCTAAATGTTGAACATTTAGCCTCTTCACAATAGATAGCCTTTAAAGATTAGAAGCAGTCTAATGATAACATCAGATTTGTGCTTTTTAGAAGATTACTTTCACTGTTAAGTCTTCTACAAAAACAGTATACATACTACATCTCTATGAAGTATGGACAGTAAATTTTAAAAAGCCCAATGAGCTCATAAGCAGTTTGTTTACTAACTATAATTATTCATCTCAAATAGGCTGCATTAATACAAGCTTGGTGACCTTGGGGTCCTGAGACAGATTAGGGAAACCCAGCTATTTTCAAATAGTGTGATTTGAAAATTCTCGTACTTGTTGGGGTTCAGGAATATTATTTTATTGCTGGGGTTGGTTGTGAGGTTTAGAGTAAGAAAAGAGAGTATGATGGCTGGCTTCCGTCTATTCTCCCTTTCTGTGGGAGAAGTGATGGCTGGGGGCAACTACCCTGCTATTGGCCCATTGCTTAAATTTCAGAACTAGTTCAAGCCAGTAAACATTTGCCGAAAAACTGCTATATATTAGGCACCTAAAGAGCCGGGCACTGTACTAATGCTTAACGTGCACCATCTCATGCCATATTAATTTACAATTAACCATATGGGGTAGGTGCACTTATTATAGTATTTTCCAGATGGAAGTCTGATCCTTTTAAGGGGCTTCAGTGATTTCCCCAAGGTTATACAGCTAGTTAGGGGCAGGGGCAGTATTTGGACTCGGATCTGTTATCAGTGCCAATTCTCTTAGCCATTATGCTCTACCGACTGTAAAGACCCTAAGCGAAAAGTTCAGAATTACACATACATGGGTACAACCAACCCCAAGACTCTTCGGGACAAACTGGCTGCTTGAAAAGGGCTGGGTTTATCAAGATGCACTTATTAAGAAGACTGTGAGGGAGGGTCCAGGAACACACTCTCTGCACTAAGGGGCAACAGAGTAAGAAAGAATTAGCCTACGGCAGTGGGCAGGCTAACAGCATGATGCTGAGGACCAAGAAACTGTTTTCCTCTCCCCTGTTAAAAAATAATTATTAAATTATTTCTACCTCAAAATATCAGAAAGAAATCCTAGGACTGTGGACAGTTTGTGGAGCCACTTTAGATTGAATCCTGGCAAGTGTAGCCTTCATAGTACGCCACTGGCACCTAGGTGTAGTTAAGTAAGGTTTCGTTTTTCTTTAGACCTAAAGCAAAATAATTTTCTCATAGGTATAATTTAGGAAAGTCTTCAGAGAAAATATTTAAAGCCCACCATCTCAGAGGAAAGCGATTTTGCGAAAGATCTACCAGCAAAAGCAAGGCCCAACACACCAAGTGTGTAGTGAGATTTGTACTGTTATAGCATTGCTCATGTTGTTCCTTTACGCATTTTTCTGGAAGAAGGCTCTTAATGTTTATCAATTCTCAGAGATATAGACCCACACTGATGTGTCAGAAAGAGCTTTCCTTTGGTTTTGCTACTTACTAGAATTTGATAACATTCTTAATCTATCTGGGTCTGTTTCCTATCTGCAAACAAGGATAACATTGTTACAGAGGGATGTGGTTAAATTAAATGACATGTATAAATGCATATATCCTTCCAGACAGAGAACATGCCTAGTAAATGTTACGTGATCTGCAAACACTCTGCTTCCTTGAAACAGATGAAACTTGTTCTCATGTTCTTAACCAATGGACTAAGTATCAAGGCAATATTTAAAAATTGTATTTGTTCTTTCACTGTCTAACACATTTCTAATATATTCTAACATATTCTCCTTGATGAATTGTGTCAATATGAGTAACATTTATCCATTTAAGCTATTACTGTTCATAGGTTTGAGATATTTCAATGTTAGATAAGCCATTACTCAAAGGGATGACTAAGTCGGCTTTGTCAAAGATTTCAATGAGATATAAATACATCTCACTCAGAATTAACTTTCAAAGAAGAGGAGAGCTATGATTCAAAATGTGGATAGGAAAAACTTTTCTTTTTGTACAAAATATTATTTCCATTTGCTCTAGTAGGAAAAAAGAACAGCTTATAGTTAGTCTAATTTACACTTTATGCTTAGTCTAAAAGAGTCACATACATTTAGAATGATTAATCAGTTTTCTTTAATCAGTAATGCATATTTACAAATATCCTTTCCTGAAAAGCGCCAAAAGCAAGCACTGTTTTGCCTGTAAGTTCCCAGCCTCCACTCTAGTTGTAAAGGCTAATAACTCCAAAATGCAAATAGAATCAGAATGCTACATGTGGCAATCGGGAAATGATTTGTGTACCAGCTATTTTAACAAAAGGCTTGCAAACAAATAAATGAATAATGAAAAGCAAAAGAATGCCAAATGTGTGTGAAAGCAGAGCATACAGAATTATTAATTATCTTTGGGGATTAATTGTGTGACTAACTCTTATTTAAAGAGCATACACAGTGGGGGAGAGTGTAGCTCAAGTGGTAGAGCTCATGCTTAGCATACACAAGGTCCTGGGTTCAATCCCCAGTACCTCCTCTAAAAATAAGTAAATAAATAAACCTAACTACCTCACCCTCCAAAAAAAAAGTAATAAATAAAATAAAAAATAAAGGGCATACACAGAGTCAGGTGATCTAGGTTATCATGTTGATGCTATGATATAACCAAAAATCTTCATGTGAAGGAATTTGTGGTAGGAATGAATAAAACATTACAGGAAGAACTAACTAAATGAGTTAAGATTCCACAATGTGATAATCACCTCACACCTATTAGAATGGCTATTACCAAAAACACAAGTGAGGATGTGGAGAAAAGAGAACTATTGGTAAGAATGTTAAATTGGTGTAGCTTCTATGGAAAATAGTATGAAGGTTATTAAAAAAAAAAAAGTAGAGCTACCATATGATCCAACAATTCCTCTTCTGGTTATATATCCAGAGGAAGTTAAATCACTATCTCAAAAAGATATTTGCACCCTCATATTCACTGTAGCATTATTTACAATAGCTAAGACACGGGAAGCAGCCTAAGTGTTTTGAGAGGTGAATGGATAAAGAAAATTGGGTACATACAATTGACTATTGTTCAGCCATGAGAAAGAAAGAAATTCAGCTATTTGTGACCACATATGTGGACTTTGCAGGGGCATCATGCTAAGTGAAATAAGTCAAAGAGAGAAAGATAAATACTTTATGATCTCACTTATATGTGAAATCTAAAAAATTGAACTCATAGATGGAAAGAATAGGTTGATGGTTGCCAGAGTTAGGAGCTGGGGTGGGAAAAATGGGTGAAGATGATCAAAAGATAAAAACTTCCAGTTATAAGATACATGAGTACTGGAGATGTAATGTATAGCCTGGTCACTACAGTTAACAATACTGAACTGTATGTTTGAAAGTTCCTAAGAGATTAGATCTTAAAAGTTCTTATCACAAGAAAAAAAAACTATAATTATGTGAATTAATTAATGTTAACTGAACTTAACCATGGTAATCATTTCACAATATAAACATATATCAAATTGTCACATTGTACACCTTGAACTAATATAATATATATCGATTTAAAATATTTCATTTATACTTTGGCATACATATATCAAATTGGGTTTCTTGACAAGATTAATAATAACTATACATAAAAGGAAATAAGATTTTTTTGTTGCTGTTGTCTGTTTTTCCAGAGCATAAAACACTAAAAAAGGTGAGGATTGTCTATGGACTTTCAAATACTGTCCCATGGATTCTAACTCTGATAGAAACGTTTATTTCAGACCTGAAAGAGAACTTGAATCATTCATTTCAACACATCTGCAAAACAGTCATGTTCAAATATAAAGAGATGAATAGATACCAGTTAATTTTTTTTCACACTGCAAGACATCTGCCTTCAGAGCCCAATTTTGGGGTTATCAGGATCCACAGTTCTTAAGCAAGGGATACAATGCTTACACCAGTGCTTTCTCCCTACTATGAGTAACTGTTCATTCTCCCCACTAGTCCCCATCCCTTCTCTCCTTAATGTCTTGGCCAAAATTCAACTATCAGCCCGGGAAACTCTTTCCCAGTTTCATTGCCTGTACGTGATCATGTTATTTCAATCACCTTGGCACATTTATATTACCTCCTTCCTAAGGCAGGTAGTGTATGTGTGAGATTTAAATAAAAGAAAGCGTGTAAAGTACTTAATGCTCAGCTCCTAGCACAATACTCGGTAACCGCTAAGTAGCATTATTATTATACCATTTACTTTAAAACTAACCTGTACTAGTTCAGGTAATTGCTTTACCATTCTACATTTCTGTCACACACCTGTATTCTTTGTCCCCAGCTGCGGTAAAGGAAATAAACAAACGTTTATTGATTATCAACAGTAAAAAGCAGTGCAGGGTAAAGAATTAGTAGTGTTCAAGCCTGCATTTGAATTCCAGCCCTCTCACTAATTTGGACTTTTCTATTCCCCAGTACCTTTACTGATAATTAGAGATAATAGATATTTCAGAGAATATTGTAAGGATTAAAAAGAACTGCAACAGTGTTTGGATCCGGAAGAAGCGCTTATTACCCCATTAAGTGTAAACTATTAGATTATTTTATCAAGTTTTGAGAATCTGGTAACGCTCCGCATCCCTTCCCTAAAAACAAAGATAACTAACAATAAATAAATGAATAGATCGAGAAATAGAGACAGATAATTAGATAACCACGTACTTCCAGGGCTTTGTTAATATGAAGATCAATCAAAGCCTTTAGTTGGCACAAACAACTCAGAGAAATTGTTACAGGGGCAAGAATTATACTTCTTGTAAATATAAACTCTCAACATGGAGAAGGACATTTTAATGTGATCAAAATTTGAGTTAAAACTACATGCTTCCATAGTGGTGCCTCCACCAGGTCCTGATTTGACTGGAATTGAAATTCCTAACATTACTGTCCCCATCACAGGCTTGAAAACCTGGCAGATGTTCAAGTTCAACCTATGATTAAAGAGCCTTACTCGCTTGTCTATAAAATGGGTATGTCAGTACCATTCTGAAAAGAGCATTATGTAGATTAAGTAAGAGAGCACAAATAAACTCTTCTAGCACCTAACAGTCATGTAATTCACCTTTCAGCTTTTTCATTTCTTTTTTTCCTTTTCTTTACTTATTTTCTTCCCTGCACTAGTTCTCACTTTGTTTCACATCTCACAAGGCTGAAGTCATAATGCTTTTACTCAGATAATCTCATATAACAAAGAAACCCTAAGAAATCATTAAGGTAAACAGTGCTGTTATTACATTAAAACCTGATTTATCCAGAAATGTAACTATGTGATTCTCCTTTACTTCTAGTTATTCACCATCCATGGACACAAACTGGATGTGTATCAAATACATTAACTCCTTGGAAAATTATCTGTGGTGCCATTTTGGGTTCTGTTTATATACTACAGCTTTCCTCAAACTAGCATTTCTACCCCTCTTCTGTTTTAAAACCCTCGAAATATAACTTCTAATTAATAGTTATACTACTTGGCATTATATTCATTCTTCTTTGCTTTTTCTCTGATTATAACAAGTATCATCTGATTCTTAAGTTAATAAAATGAGTTTTTTTGCATATGAAGAAGTTTGAAGAGGAAAATAGGATGCGTAGTGTAAGGAGATATTCACTGTAGAATTAGAGAAAACCTTAGCAGTTACAAACATAGTGAAACTGAAGTTAATTAATTAGTAGTCAGGGAAATTTTGTCATGTGTTGCCATTAATTGGCCAACGAGAGTAATTAGGCTCACAAACAATAGACAGCGAAGAGTGGAAAATCTATTGTTCTCACCAGCTTTTACTGCTTGTTATCAGAGTCATCTTCAACTGGTTTATAAAACAATAACAGTTTAGTATCCAAACCTAAATGTCATTGATACAATATGTGGAGATAAATGAACTCTATTATTCTTTCTTCATAAATGTAGTGTTACAGGATCATAAATTTCACAGTAGAATGATTTAGGAGAAAGGTAAAATTCATGCAAAGTATACTAATTGTTTAAACTTTAAAAAAAATTAAAAAGGATTTCTGACTATGTCTTGGCATACTTTTCTTTGTAGAATATGTTAGAGCCAGTCTTTTTTGGATTAAGAGCTACTGTTCTAAAGCGAATACTTTTATTCATAATCATCAGGCAGATCAGTGAGCTGACTTCCCTGTAAGTCAGTAATGCTTTTTTCCTCTCTTCTTAACAAAGAACAGAACATCCGATAAGAAAAATAAAGTGCTTCCTTTTTTTATTTAAGTATGGATGATTTACAATATTATATTAGTTTCAGGTGTACAGCATAGTGATTCAATATTTTTATAGATTATACTACATTTAGTTATTACAAAATAATGGCTCTATTTCCCTGTGCTGCACAATAAAATCTCTCTTTTGTTAAAAAAGTAGCAAATGATGGAGTTAGAAAATAATTTTTTTACTTTCCATGAATAATGATCAAAAACTATGAGATACTAGCCCATGCAAGTTATATGGAGTCTTCTTTTTTCATATGATTCTGAATACAAAATGTATTCATAATCCGGAATCATTTTCAAAGCAATTTTTTTGTAACTAAATAGCTATAATGGGTAATAAGATCAGTTTGTTTCAATTTACATAACTGCTAAATATAAACTAATAAGGTGTAAGGTTTTTTCACTTTTTCATTTTAATTTCGTATATGAGACAGAGAAAACAAACTACTTTCTATCATATGATAGTTTTTGGTCAACTACAACTACCGAAATTCTTGAAAGAACCTGTGTGTGTCATTTCAAAACAAGCCCCATAAAAAAAATTCAATAGTCTTGAGGGACCTTTTAAGGAAGCCATTGTTATTGATTCATCCCTCAAATATGACCCAATTTAGCAATGAAATGATGTTAAAGTTTATCATTTCTTCTCAGTGCATTACTAACTTTGGAAGGTGTAAATTTCCTTTCCTAGATGACAGAGGTGACTTCTTTACACATATGCAACGGACACATACACATACATATCATCTTGATATCCCTTGTCCACCTGTAATTCCACACTGAACTTTCCCTGCCATCAATCCATAACCAGTGCCACATTACTCAACTCCTTTCCTCTGCCGGCTGGTTTGGATTTAGGAAACAGGGAGCAATTTTAGTGCCCTTTTTAGTAAACCCTACATTCTATTTATGAACTAAGAAGAAATGGTTTTTATTTCTCTTTTCTGGTGTCTTGATTCTTTCCTATGATTGCATCTCTCTCATTATATAGTTTCAGGACTAGTGTTATGACTGGAGTTGTGGAAAAGTTCTGATGCCTAAAAATGTCTTCCCATCTACCAACTGATGGTTGGCAGTCAACTCTCATCCCTTTATCTTTGAAATCTCATGCCTTTAGCTTAAATCTTTCTTTCCCATTGAAATTCAAATATTAGCTGTGCTTTAAGGTCTTAATCATTTTGACCTCCATCTGAATGATCCAAAAGCAAGTTTAGATACATGAAGGAGGGTGGAGAACTTGAGGGCATAAGGTTTCTGCAGAGGGTATTTGGGAATAGAAAGGATAGAGTAATAAATTGCCTCACAGGGGAAACTCAGAAATTGGAGCTTGATGAAACAAGAAAACAAGGTCTATTGTAATTAGTTGGAAAAGAAAGTTCTGAAGGTGACGGTTATTCCTGTGTAAAAGCTTGCCTGAAAAGTGTAACGTATGAGTGATTTGTGCCTCTGCACATTAGGGATGCATAATGTTATTCAAACAGTGCAAGGAAAACACAGATCATGACATGGCCTCAGCCATGCTCCGTTTTGTTGCCAGCCCACTTTGAGCATCAGAAAATGGACTGTAGAAATCTGGTTCATCTTATTTTAAACTTCTCGTCCCCAAATTTGAAACAGTATTTATTTAAACACCAGGCTCTTTAAAAAGACCACAAAAAGACTATAAAGTTATTCATTTACTACTGTAGTACATCATGTACAATATATTGGCTATATATTTATGTATTCCATAATCTAAAGTGTATGTTAAGTATAACTATAATATGATTCTGGTATCAACTATGAAAGCCTTTCTTACAAAGCTGGTGAAATCCTTTGCTACAAAAATATGCCTCTGCCTTATATTGTTGTTTCAATATTAGTTTTCACATTTGCCAGAAAGTTATTCTGGTAAACTTCCAGTAGGCCACTTCCTTGAATCATGGATGAAATACAAGTTGCAGAGAATTCTCCATTTCTGTTCATAATTTAAAAATTTTAACTAAAAGTATAAAGCCTTCCTCAATTTCTGTAGCCTGCTCTCTTCCTAAATCTACTTGCTTCTTATGTCAATATTAAGTTTCTGGTTTTAAACATCTGTAGCCCTCCTTTAAAGGGTTCTCTATTAAAGGCTGCTTCTCCCTTTAGTTTTACTAGTAGGGAAGTGGTATTTTTGTGGGAAGAAAACAGCTACTACTCAGCTGTCAGGACAGCAGGGCTACATCCTCAGTTACAAAATCAAAATCCTGGCCTGGCATCAACAACTGAGATTACAAACCACTTTTTCACTTCCTTGCAATTAAAATATTTACATCAATTTCTCTTTGTTGTAACAGTGGCATATAGGACCAAGTGCAGGTGTGGCTCATGATTCTGCTTTTCTGACTCATGATTTTAAGACTTCCTGCTTCCAGCTTCCTGGCGAGTGCTCCCTTTACCAATTCCTGGGGGGCCAGATTTGCTTGCTGCTGTTGGTTCCCAACAGTTCAGTATCATGAAGCTTATCTTGAAATTATTTCTTTGCTGTGTCTACAGAGTAGTTCTCTCCCTTGCCCTCCCTCCACTCTTGGGTTCTGTTGCTTATTTAAACTTAACATCTGTAAGTAGTCCACTGGGTTTACTTTGTTGGTGGACTGGCTGTTTTCCAAAATTTTGTTGTTGATCTTGTCTGACATTTTAAGGATGACCTTTTGGTGATGTTATAAAACTTCTCAAGAAAAGGAAAGCAGATGTGCTCATCTAATCTTTTTCTAAAGACTGTGCAAAAAAGCCAGTTGTTTTAAAACAGAATGCCTTGTGATACAAAGGGCTGCCACATATTTACATCTGCACCTGCGTGTTTTTTAGCTTCCAGAAACTAAAAATCAGCTCTGCAACATATAATCAGACACAAAGACAAACCAAAAAAATAAAAAAATAAATAAAGCTGGTATTGAAATTTTTCTGCCTGATATTTGAAAGTTCTGGTGAACAGGCCTGCTACTTCTAGTATTTCCATGAGGACAGTGGTCAAATAACCAATTCAGTAAAACAACCAATTCTTCCATGAGAAAAAAAGCTACTTAGAGTTGATGGATGTAAACTTTAGGAGTTTTAGACCTGGAAAAAGTCTTGGAGATTTTCTTTTACAGATGAGGAGTATAAGATCCAGGGTGGTTAAGTGACTTGTGCAAGCCAGAGACAGGACTAGGGTTGGAGTTGGGGTTTCCTGCGAGGATATTGAGCTCATTCTTTGATTGGACTTGCTGGGTATTTACACATTACATCACAACAGCCCATGTACATCAGATTTGTTTACATCTACTAAGAGAAGCAAGTCAGTGCTTTTATAGGTATTGTAGTATAAAGTCAGCCTATTCCATAAAAACTAGTCAAAAATTAATTAGTGAATCTGGTATTCCCAAAAGGACAATACTTTGTAGGCTTTTTTTTTTAAACTGGAAATGGGACTCAGCTAGATAATGCATGTTTGTGTGTATGTAGTTACATATAAACACATACACACACACACACACACACGTATATATACTTACATGTTGTTCAAATTTAAAATAAAACAATTTTATTTTTATTGTCCAATTATATATGATGACAAAAAGAAAACACTTGTAGTTAATCAGATATATTTGTAGTATTTATTTATGTAAGTAATTTTCTTTATATATCTCTCCAATTTTAAAGAAAATGGGACAGCATAGAAATATTATGCACTTTGAAGCTAATACTGATAAATAGTGTTTTGTAAGTGCCTTACATTATGTATAGACTAAAAGTACCATTGTTCTATCTATTCTTTGGAATATAGTTGATGTTTAGCTATGAAATAATGCTGTACCAATCTCAGGAAACAATTCTTAGGTTAAAAACTCATTCTCCCCCTGATGTATTGTCTTTTCACAAAGATTTAATTCGAAGAATTTGCCTGTGTAAGATTTCGATCATTTTCCACCATTGTTCTATGCCCGTTCCTGTTAAACGTGCCTGATTCTGTTGCTAAGCAACCTTGCAGTCTTGTTGGGGCATGATGATGAACTAATAATCATTTTACATATGCCTGTTTGGATATAGTCTCTTTAAGAGCATCCTGATATTTTTGTTTAAGGGGCTGTGTAAGAGTGTTCTTCATTTCAACTTACAGTTCTATAGGAATGTAAGTAATAGAATTATGTTTTCCAGAAGAGTTGGAAGAACGCCAACAGTGCACTAGAAAAGCACAAGGTCTTACTTCCTTACAGTATGTGTCTTTCTGGGAAGGGGTAAAAATCAGTCAGAACACAAGTCAAGAAATTCACCAAAGAATTTCAAAGACATATGAGGAACATAGACATTCCTTGTATTGACTAGATTAAGTTAACTTATTTCTTCTCACCTCAAATTCTTAAGAAAAATTGTCGAGCCATATTATATTGAAAAATAAGTTCCATGTAAGCCTGGCATGGGTATTTGAATTTTATCAGGCTTTCAGATCAAATTAAATTGTTGTTAATCCTCTCCATCCTGCTAGCTATTCTCCCAGACATCCCTCCCCAGTTCAGGAATATCCTCCTTTTAACAGTTTATTTAACCAGATGGGGCTGATACCAGTCGGCTTAATAGTTCCTGTCTGATATATCAGGATATAGAAGGGGACTCCCAGTACTTCTCTAGCACAGAGACTTAGTCAATAGCATTCCCAGTGTGTATCTGAAAAAACAAAAAGGTTGTTCCTTCAAACAAACTTTTTTTTTTGGTGATAATGCAATCAGATAAACAAAAATACTTCATTACTAAAGAATCACAGAGATTAGCCTAAGTATAAGAGAAGAGTCCCTCTAATGTGATCTCAGTGTCCATCTAACCCAGTAGCACAGAGTGGACAGTGCTGCCAAGAGACAAAGTCTCCTTGTGCTGGCACCATCTTCAAAAGCTTTGGGAGGTACCCCCAAACAACACCTGTTTTCTTTACAACCTTCCTTGTCCCTAGTACTTAGGAGACATCAGATACTGTATTGATTCTATTTCTAGTTTGAGGATGATCCCTTCTTAGTGCTGTATCATCTAATATTGTAGGCATCTCTAACATGAAAAGATTTGAACATTTTTCCCTTCTTCTAAAACTTAAACTATTATAATTTATGTTTAAGGCAGCCAAGTTTAATGGATTTATGACCTGGGTTTAAAAAAGTGAGGGTTTAAATCTTGGTTCACTGTTTTGTAGATATATGGCCACTCTAGGTATCGGTTTCCTTACTTACAGGGTTTACAATGCTTTCCTCAGAGATAAAGGATTAAATTTGGTATGCTAACATGGTGTGTACCATACAGTGTCCATTAAATGTAAGCCCCCTTTCCTGTCTTCACTGGGTGTAGCCCACTTCTAGTTTTCTAGGTTTTACTAGAAAATTTAATAACCTTCTAGGAATATATGGCTTCCGATCATATCCCCTTACTATCTTCGTTTTACCAAACTAAAGGCTTTTAATTCTTTTGTAATTCCCATATTCTCATTTCTCATCTCAATTACCTTTCTCTAAAATTTTAGAATTCAGTTTATTTTAGCAGGCATTAACTGAGGTGAGGGGCATTACAGTAGATCCTGTGGTTACAAGTATAAACAGGATCCTTGCCCTCATGTACCTTAGAGTCTAGTGTCAAGATTAGTAAATGGACAAAAAAATTCAATTTGACCTGATAAGTTCTGTGATATTGGCAAACTTGTGGCAACACAGAAGTAAAATATCTAAATCAGATTAGGAAGAAGGGAGATTCATGTACTTGCATGCTTTTCTCTAGAGCTGGCAAACAGATCTATACCTGTGTTCCAGGTTTGGATTGACAAAAGACAGCCTTAACATTCCTCTCAGCTTTAGACAGGTTTCTTCTTGACTATAGACCCCTGACCTCCCCTTATTTACAGCATTTACTCTAAAAAAACCTTGCAACTCTAAATTCTTTTTCTGCCCCTTTGACACGTGTATCTTCTTCCAGTGATCTTGCCAGTTTTACAACCAAGGAATGTCTTTCTCAAAGACCTGGGAGCTAGTTTTTTTTGGAAATGTAATCATCAGGAAAGATGGCACCCCCACCCTCTGTGCAAGGAGGCCAAGAGTCTGACTTCAGTAAGTGCTGATTAGGAAACATAGCCTAATCACACTGACCAGTCTCCCCTAGTGTCTTCCCATACTATCCCACTAGCTCACCCCAATTGAAAAACTCTCCTACCTTTTGTTTCAGCAAAGTTGAGTCCAATCTCTTGCTCCTATTGCAATAGTTTTGAACATACATTCCCTTGCCTTTTTGATTCTTTCCTTTGACAAGATGCATCCAGGTTTTGTACAAGGGGGAAAACTGATTTTTTTGCCCAGTATTCTACTCACTGACGCCTAGCACTTGGCCAACCTTTGTAATTGCTGATTAAAATAAATCCATCATGTCCATGTCTGGGAGAAATGTTTTCAAAAGCTCTAAACTCTTTCACCAGCAATAAGTGAAACCTCAGAGTTCACCAACTTCTAATTGTAACTAGAATTATTTTTCCAGAAATATATTTCTTTACACTTATGCACAAAATGTGCCTTTGCTTTAAAGAGACTCTGAGTAAGCTGAAGTATTCATTCTTCCTAATAGCTTTATACTCATTCTTTTGGTATTTTGATAATTTCAAGGGTTCAGAATCATGAATAAACGGGATCAATTCATGACATTCATCATCTGTAAATTACTCAACAATGGGTCTCCCTGCTATGCTCACCATGAAGCTCTCTATAGGATTAACTCAGGTACTGGTCTCATGGGCAGTCTGGATTGAGACAGGATTTCAAAAAATTGATGGTTTTAGCCAAAATTTTCCATTCTAAATATGGATGCAAATGCTAACTCAATCATAAAAAATTACAAATTTTCTTCAAGGAAGATGGCATAATAAATATTTCTAAAGATTACTGCAGAAATTAAGTTTAAATTAAAATTTAGCTCTAATGTAAATAAAAATATTTACTGCATTTTGGTACTTTTTTTTCGTTATAAAATTTATAAAACCAGAATTTTGCTTCTAATGTGCACATTTGCTATTTCTCTTTCCAAAAAAAGTTTTACTAACTTAAGGACATATACAACATATGGCACCCTAGAATTAAGGAAATAGGGGAGAATGATTTTGATTACCTCCTCAGGCTACATGAAAATTCATTACTTCAGACTTTCTTGGACAGTTTTTAAAAAGATGTCAGTCATCTAATTCACACAAACATCCATATACATATGTGCATCATCTTGCTGGGGAACAGACTTATATTAGTGTAAATAAGTAGTAATTAAAGTTAATGTGTTCACTTTTTATAGTTATTATTTAAGATACAGTAGAAATATGGTTTGAACATAAACATGTTTACCTTTTTTAAATATGCTGGAGACATATAACCACCTCACAGTGCATATATTTTGTCTATTATGAAGTTTAGACTATGCTTCACTACTTAAATGAATTGGGTATGATATTTTATAACTATACATTTGCTTTTATCACGTATTGTAGATTCAGAGCCTTTGGTCAGAACCATATCCTCTGCATTATAATAATATCACAATAGGAAAATGCAGTATTTTAATATATAATTTAACATGAAACAAGGACAGATTTTCAGCAAAAGAAGGGAGTTGCATACATTTGGCTTTTGTTGGCCGACCTGTTTCTCCTTAATAATTACCCACTCTTTACATATGCATTAAGGTTCAGTGCTTTTAAGGAAATATAGCTTTAATTGCTCTTTGATCTTTTCTTCTCACAAAATACTTGGAAAACGCATAGCTATTAGTGTGATACAAGTGGTTGTATATATCATTTTTTTTCACAAGTCAGTTTAACCAAGGCATGAAGGAATTTTTCCAGAATCCAAAACAAATCAGTTGAAGAGCTAAGTGTGCAAAAAATCCTGTAACACACTAGATTCCAATGAGCCCCAGTTTAAATTTGTATCACTTAGCAAACTCAGATTGGGTCTCTGGATCTTTATGCAAATGCTTAAGAGCACACTTTAAATGCAGTTACACATGAGACCATGATAAGAAATACAAGAGGAATACAGGAAAAGAAGAAAAAAAAAAATCACTCACATATACCCTGATCTTTTTCTGCCAAAGAGAGAATCTGAACTCCATAATGAGAATACTGATATATTACTTGTTTCTGATAATAAGTTCTTATCTTTTGAGAAAGCATTAAACATTATATTTGTGCAGCTTAATCCTTAACTTGAGATATACCTTTAGAAATAATATGTTGTTACTATAACATTTTGAGAAACTTCAACTATTACACAGCTATTTACCTAAATATTTGTGTGAGATAAGTATGAAGGCATTTTACTAATAATTTTATGAAGACACTGTAATAAAAATTTAGTCTTAGAATTTCAGAAAAGAAATAGACCAATAAAGGTACTTCTCCTGGTTCAATTTATACAAATGAAAATTCTGAAGCTAAGTAAATTAGACAAATTATATTGCTGTTTCACAAGTTAAAGAAATTGAATTTATTTAGTTAAAATTTTTTAAAAATTTATTTATATTTGATTGGTTTATAACACATCATTTTCGTATGTGCAGTATTATATTTTGACATCTATATACACTACAGCTTGCTTACCACCAAAAGTTTAATTTTCATCTGTCATCATATTGTTGACTCCTTTACCCATTTTGCCCTCCCTCCACCCCTATCCACTATGTACCACTACTCTGTTCTATGTATCTCCTTGTTTGTTTCAGTTTGGTTTGTTCATTCATTTTGTTTTGTTTTGCTTTTATATGCCACACAAGTGAAATCATATGGTATTGGTCTTTTTCCATTTGACTTATTTCACTTAGCATAAAACCCAGAAGATCCATCCGTGTTGTCGCAAATGCCAAGATTTCATCTTTTTACGTCTGAGTAATATTCCATTGTGTGTGTATATATACATATATACACACATATACCACATCTTCTTTATCCATTCATCCATCTATGGGCACTTAGGCTGTTTCCATATCTGGTCTATTGTAAATAATGCTGTGATGAACACAGGGGTGCATATATCTTTTCAGATTACTGTTTCCATACTCTTTAGATAAATACTCCTACATAGAATAGCTGGATCATATGATAGTTTTATTATTAATTTTTTGAGGAATCTCCATAGCATTTTACATAATCAGGGCATTGATTTACATTCCCACCAAAAGTGCACAAGGATTCCCTTTTCTCCACTTCCACTCCCAGTACTTGTTATTTCTTGTCTTTTTGATAATAGCCATTCTAATGAGTGTGAAGTGATATCTTGCTGTGGTTTTGATTTACATTTCCCTGATAATTAGTGATGCTGAACATCTTTTCGTGTGCTTGTGGCACCTGTATGCCTTCTTTGGAAAAATATCTATTCAGCTTTTCTGCTTATTTTTTAATTGAATTGTTTGCTTTTCAGTTGTTGAGTTGTACGAATTATTTATATATTTTGGATATTAATCCTTTATTAGATATGCAATTTGCAAATATCTTCTCATATTTGGTAGTTTTTCATTTTGTTGATGGTTTCCTTTGCTGTACAGAAACTTTTTATTTTGATAATAGTCCTATTTGTTTAGTTTCGCTTTTGTCCCCTTGCCTGAGGAGACATATCCAGAAAGACAGTGCTAAAACTGTCAAAGCAAATACTGCCTATGTTTTCTTCTAAGAGTTTTATGTTTTCAGGTCTTACATTTGAGTCCTTAATTCATTTTGAGTTAATATCTATGTATGGTATAAGCATGGTGTACTTTCATTCTTTTGCATGTGGCTGTCCAGAGAAACTAAATTTAGATGACCCCCATTCTTTCATCACATTTTAAATCCATTCAGATTAATCTGGAAAATTTCATCAAGAGATTTGAAGGTAGAGAATTTTTTACTGTCTGGCTGACTTTTAAGAGTGATTAGGGCAGAGTTGTAAATCAAAATAGAGCAAACAAGATGGTGGCTAGTCATGTGAGACACTTTCCTAAATTTCAAGGTTATTAATTACTCAAATTATGACTAAATTTAGAAAACCTCAAATTAGCAACGAATTTTCATATGACTCCAAGCCATAGGGGTTTTACAGAATGATTCTGTTAAATTAATTTTTTTCCTCATGGAAACATAGATAATTAAGATATACATTAATTTATTACAGAAAAGTCATTATTTTTCAATGGAAAATGTCTTCCCTTCTGTACTCCCTAGGGCTTTTTGTGTGCAAAATTTAACAAATATTTGCTCCACCCTTTTTTTTTTTCTGATTCAGAACTTTAATATGAGTGATCATTAGTTGCATGACTAATGAGACAGTAATCTCAGACATTTTTTAACCCATTAGTAGAGTCTTCTATATGAAGCAGCAGCTCAGTAAGTGTTGAATGACACTTCCCATTCATATACTATCAAAATGGACAGATCCCATTCAGACAGAAGACTGAATTCTTTTTTAAGTATCTGAGGTTTAATTTTGTGGTCAAATGCTAAAAAATAGAAATAGAAGTCAAAATTCCTTTTGATTTAGAACATAACCCCTGTCCTCAGTAGACTGTTAAAAAAGTTCATTTCACCAGTGGCTTCAGAAAATATACTCATAAAACATGGTGGGCAGAACCATGATATTTATGTTATATATTTGATTGGTTTGAGAACAGAGTGAAGAGATATTGCTTGTAAGGGCAGTCTGGTGCCAGTTTCAATGATGAGGCCTGAACTGCAGGGATTTCAAATTCAGCCCTACTCCTTGCTAATTCTGGCTCAACTCACAATGCTTCCTGATGCTGCCACACAGCCCCTTATTTTGAGATAATAAGTGTTTGACTGTGTTTTTTTAATGTTACACAGGAAGCTAGAGTCAAAAGTTGTATGTGGTAGGAGAAATATGATGCTTTGGCTATATTGTTATTTATGATAAACCCAGATTTACCGAAGTTTACCTCAAATGGAAAAAAAATGCTAATTAGAATTTTCCCCTTAAGTGTAATTACTGACAATCTCTTCCTCCTTAACCATATGACCCCATATCTAGGCTGTTTATTTGGGCAAGATACCAAAGTGGTTACTACTGGCAGAGGCAGATTTTCCAAATGAGGTCAAGAAACCACTCCAGGTTTTAGCATTATCATAAAATTAGCAACTTAGGGCATTAGTTGCTATATTGAACAAAGCCAGGGATGCCATTTGCTATTGAGGAAAACCTTCCTTGTATAAAGAGAACTTCCGCATGGCCAGTGGGCTGAGTCAGCATTTGCAAACTACAGGAAACCTGGGTTCATGAAATAATCTAAGGGGCATTCTTGATCTAAACTCAAACAGAATGGGGTTAATACATAAATCCTGGCAAGAAGTCTAGACACTGAGAAGATCTGTCGCTTAGGATGGCAATTCAGTGTAACAAATGAGCAATGAGACTGATGGAATATGCCTTCTTCAAGGAAGACATTACAATGATTTCCACTGATGTGATCAGTGTTTCCGCAGCCCTCAGTTTCCAGGGGGTTATATATAGTATCACAGGAGAACACTAAGAACAGATAATTGAGCCTTTTTAAAGAATCAGAAAAATATATTAAATGTCTCTTCACAAGGAGAATTGAACTCTTTTATTTCTAATAATGATTATTATCATTATAGAATTGTTATATTATTTTTCATATCTTATTATTAACTAAATAATTATTATCTGCAGGAAGGACAGATTGGAATCACATAAGTGTTACATCACCAAAAGCTAATCAATGCACAAAATGTGCTAAGCCCACACTAGGGAGACTCACCTCTGATCTTAAGTTTATGCCAGTTTACCCCAATTTCTCAACAAAACTCTTTATCAAACTTATCGTATCTAATCCCTCACTGTATCAGAACTATTTCAAATGGATCTTGTTAGTCATCTCCTTAAAAGGAAAAAGAAATCCAATCCATGCCTTTTCTATGAAATCTTTGGAGGTTGCTATGACAATGTTATTTCTAGCTCGGCCCACAATTCATATTCTTCAGCTCTTACCCAAAGTAACCTGGTTCCATTTGCTAGGTGTCATCTCCTAAGACTCCAAAAGATATTGCCAAAGTTTCCTCCAGAGACTGGGATTGGAAAAATGATGACATTATTAAATGCTGAACTTTAAAAAATCATTTCTATTTTGAGCACTCTAACATAACTATCTTCATTTTGCATAATCCTTTTTTTTAACAAGTATGAACATTTTTACATGGTTGCAATTACAGCAAACATACAGTTTCGCTTTATTCCTTCACTATTTCCAATAATGAAAGCATATTCCATAATATTACAGTTTGGGAATTATTTTAATATTAAAGAACATATGACAATTACTGAATATAATCAATATTTAATTTAATCAGGTCTGTATACTAGCTATTTAATTTGTGTTCTTTTTTCCTTATTACAGGTAGATTCACAAGTAATATCACTATGAATATTTTTTCCCTTCAGTGAATTTGTTTCTTTAGAATGAGTCAAGGGGCTATGGTTAGTTTGGCTTGTATGATAGTATTTATAAAAGTGTAAATCTGAATGTGTTTAGGTTAATATGTAAGCACCTATATTTCCCATTGCTTTCCCTCAGGCCAACACTGCACATTTAGACTACTTGCCTGAGACCCTGAAAGCATTTGAATTTTTGACTCCTGGATTACTGAGTTGGACTGTAAGTATTTTTATGACTTTCAATAATAAATATCATTTAAGTCCTCAAAACCAGTTACACATATATTTCAACGTCATCAACTTTCATTCATTCAAGTGCTTTCTATATGCTAGGTGCTATACAGCCACTGGGGACACAATAATAAGACAATAAACAGGGAGTTACAGTGCAGTGTGAATCAACAGAACTTAGAATAGGGTGCTAGGGGAAACCCATAAGGAGGGTGGAAACAAGCCTTCTCCAGACAGGGTCATTACATGAGGAAGTGGTGGCAAGTAGGTCAAGTACAGAGGAAGGAGAGAATTCCAGGCAAAGAGAGCATCACATGCAATGGCCTAGAAATATAAAGCAAAGCACATTTTAAGTATTATGAGAACGTAGAGGGTGAAGTTAGTTTTAAAAGACATGAATATGTATGACTGTGTGTGTATATATATGTTGGTTTTATAACAACATGGTCGTCATTAGGTGTCGCTTAATAATTTTTTGTCTAGTTCATTAATTGTAATGGCATATTACATGTAAATTAGACTTAATATGCACTGCATCTGAGAAAATCAAATTCCTGGCATAATCAAAAGAATAAAAAGGGACGCAGAGATTAGAAGACTCCCCAGCATTTGAGGGAAGCGAGGTTTGTGCAGTTTGATGGCAGCACAGGCCTGTGTGTAGACAGGGAGGTGATGGAGCTGCAGTGATGGGCTGGAACAGCTGAAGTACCTGGAGTGCCAGGCTCAGGAGTTTATTTTGGGTTTACTCAATGGTCAATGAAATTACACAGAGATTTTTGAAGAAATAAAATTGTAATTTAAGGAAACACTAACTCCTTTCACTAAAGCAAAATTCAGAATATCCTGCTTTTAGCACTGGAAAACAATCTCCCAGGTAATTGAAGCAGGGAAATCAGATCCATTTAGGGGTTCTCTCATTTTGATTATTACTGCTACCACCATGCCAGCTTCTAGGCCTCCAATCTAACATTTTTGTCCAGATATGGAAAAAACAAAAACATCTTGGTTGGTTCACTTTAGTACAAATGATATAGAACAGACATCAAAAGAATTTAGGAAATGATAAGAGAGAATAACTGGGAAGGAGAGAGTGTGAGAAATACATAAACAGTCCAGTTTACAAAGAACCAGTTTATTCTTTATAGAGCATTGTTAGTCTGTAGTCCATGGAACTCTACATTCAACTCCAAGTATCTGTTAAACCTATGAAATAAATTAGTAAGACATTATGTGCACTTGTGTAGTCTTTGTATGAAGAATGAGCTAGAAGAGGACCTCTACCAATAGAAAAATTCTTGCAGTTGTCTGTTATGCAAGCCACAAGGGGATTAGGCAACTTGGCAGAAATAATACTATACAGGATAAAAGTAATTTGGTCCAAGTACACAGCTCTGTGGGTTGCATTATTCAAGAGTAAATTTTAGAATGTCTGGAAACAGAGTTCTTAACCCTTGTGCTCAAGATATACAGGGTTTCTGAGAATCTCTTTGAAATCACACTGTACATCTTGTGCACATGTATATGTGTATGTATATTTTCTGAGAAGTCGTGAAAAGGCTCATAAGCTCTTCTGTGGCCTTCCTCATTTCACTTCTATGCTGGGCCTCTCCATTTCTGAAGGCAGAAGCTCCAGCCTCTGACACTTTGGGCACAAGTCAGCAGGTGGTGACAGCTTTCCCCTCCAACACTCTGCATCTTTGAAGTGTTCTTAAGAAAGCAAACAGCCATAGTTATGAAGATCATTCAGATGATGTTCTATATGTATGAACTCTTATTTCACATTAACAGATGGAGGACTGATGGGAGGTGAGTAAGACAAGAGACTAGGGCTTAGATGAAAATGACAGAATCTAAACTACGATTGTAACTGAACAGAACCCTGTGGGGCCTTGCTGGGACCAACCCCTCCCCTATATCCTCTGCTTTAGCTCCTCTCAGACATACCTAGATAAGCGTATCTGAGGCACATTTCCTGAGTTGTTTTACAGATGCTAAAATTACCACCAAATGGAAGAAATTAACTACTTGATGACCATGAGCACATAGCCCACAGGCCTACTGGCGCCTAAGGATTGATAATGTTAACCCCTGTGACACTGCCCTGTTACCTCACCATCAGCTCATCAGAGAACTGTGCACGAGCTGATCACATACGCTGGGACACCCCTCTCTTACCTTGCCTTTAAGAATGCTTTGCTGAAACCCATTGAAGAGTTCAGGCTTTTTGAGCGCTAGGTGTCCCGGACTCCTTGTACGGCACCCGACAGTAAATGATGCACTGTCCTTCACCACAACCGGGTATCAGTAGATTGGCTTTACTGTGCATGGGCGAATGGACCCAAGTTTGGTTTGGTAACATAATGGGATGATTGGGAATACAAAAGTGAGGATGGGCAAATCTTGGTATTTGATAGATACATATCACAGTATTTTTTTCACCAAGTTGTCATTCTGTGTTTGGAAAATAAATTTTTCAAAAATTGTCACTAATTGGGGAAAAAAATGAAATCAAAGAGTCAATCAGTGCTTGGCATGTAATAGAAACATAATAAGTTTTGGAAAGAAGCAGACTACTATGGTGAAACTACAAATTTTAGTATAATCATTTACTAATTTACAGAACAGATAATATTGGACTTTTATATTACTAATGCTCATAATACTTTTTTTTATTATTGTTGCAATGGAGTTCTAATAGCTTGAATTTTGAGATGTGAATGAGAGATGAGGTCATGGCATAGATGAAGATAGGTAATAAAATTATAAAGATGGTAAGAAGCTGGGAAATTGTAGTTGACCTCATTCAGGAAGGTATAAGTGGGCACTGGCTCTGGAGGATACAGGAGTGGCTTGAATAGAGAGAAGGCCAACATTACTTCCTAACATTAAGTTAGAATTAGGGGAATACAGAGATGATAGAATAATAATCAGAACATGCCACAAATGTAACAAGTAGACTGGCTCTTCTTACACTAGAGAAAGAGAAAACTAAATGTCTGTTGGAGATGGTAGGGGAATCATTTGAAACAATCCAGGTTTCAATTGAACTGAAAAGTTCAGAAAATATTAAGGATAAAGAAAGCTTAGTTTAGTCATCAGGAACATGGAAATTAGAGTTAGTGAAAGCCAGTGTTAAAACATGGCTTTGCCATGCATTATCATTTGATAATTCTGGACTCATCAGAAAAAAAATATAAATTGTAGTGCACATTAAGTCAGTGTTGAGGAAGGTGATATATTTATGAAGTGCAACTTGTTGGTGTTTTGCAATGCTTTAACAAAAGTACACATTAACAATATATATACTTTTATATATAGTATATTATAGATACAGATATCTGTATATATACTTTTTAGCATAAGAAATCACAAAATTTAAAATAAATGATTAGATCCCTTCTCATAAAGTTCTGAAATTAAAGAAAAAGTTATGAAAATATAAACTAAATTCGCTGAGTTTCTGAAATAATCAGAAAGTTTGAAAGAGAGATTGTGTTTAATAAGGATGTGTTGTTGCTTGCTTCAATGGTTAAAGAAATAGAAAAATTTAATGAGACTACTTTTCCATTAATCATTCCCCTCTGGTGGCTGGTGTAATAAGGGAGCCAATATTGGCCCCCCATTTCCCTTGAATAGGGTTTAACTTCTTCTGAGAGGGTTTAACTTCAAGGTTAAGAGCATGGCCTCTGGGCTCAAACCCTTTGTGCCTAAATCCTAGACTTGCTACCTGCTAACTTTGCAATTTTTGGGAAAGTACTTGCCCTTTCTCAAGTCTCTTTATCTTTACTTATGTGATGTGGATAATACTTGTGAGGATTAATTGCCACTGACAAACAGGAATTGTTATATATTTAAGTGCCCAATAAGGAGGAGTTTAGAAAGTAGATGGGCATAATAGATGGATTCATAAAGGAAATGCACGGATGTTGAGGTTGGGCTGAATTGGGTTGAAATAAACAGTTTCAAGAAAGATAACAACTGAAAGGAGACCCCCTTCTCCTTCAGCTGCCAGAAAAAGAGGCGTGGTTAACAGGACAGAGAAAACAGTTGAAAACTGGTGGTCCTGTTGCATTTGAGTAGGGAAGCGTGTTTGAAGTGTTCTATACACACAGACAGAAGCAGCCAAAATCTACCATCCAAAAGAGGTGCGGATATATACTTATGTATGTTTGTAGGTCTGTTTGTACAATGTTTCTCTTGAGAAGTCAGCAAGACCTTTGAAGACAGAGTCCCATCCTCTGACACATGTTTGGGGCAGGGCAGCATCAGGAGTAGCAGAGAAATCTCAGAGTGAAGACAACCTAGGATACCTGCAGGGACAGACGTTATGACTCCCCACTTTGCTCCCAGCACCAGAGCTCTCAAAGTCATTCACACCCTTTCGTTGCCTTATTCATTCTCCCCATGCCTCTTCCACAGTGAGGCTTCTGTTTCACATTTTTTACTTCCCTTTCTTCTGTGATGTTGTAATTGCAAAAAGAAGCAAACTTGCTTCAATCTTCTTTCTTCTTGTCCTCAATGAACTATGAACTGGTATTTTCTTTTTCTCTTTCCCTTATCTAGAAACCCACTCTTTAGGGTGTGAAATCCTATAATGTGTAAGACCAAATTGTTCTCATATTATATTTGATTATGTATATACAAATCTTCACATTCATTGTATATACGATATTTCATTGTTATTCATTATTTATTTATTATATTCATGTACATGCACAGATATATAATGAATGTGAATATTAAATTTATCCCTTTAAGTTTAAGCCCTCCAGGTGATCAACATTTTTGTGTTTAAGGGCTACATAAGTCTGTCACATATTCTGCTTTCTTTTTTCTTTTTCTTTTCTTACAACCTTTAGAAAATAACCGTTCTGAGCCCAAGAGTGGATTTGGTCCATAGGCCAAAGTTTGCTTACTGCTGCTTTAAAATAAAAAAAAAAAACCCTGAGTTTGAGAAAAATGTAACAAAACTCAATAATCAATTCTTGATGTTGGATATTGTGCATTTTAATGCAAGTGAGAGACAACAAGAACTATGTGAGAATATGCTTGTCAGTTTCCAACAAATCTGAAAAGTAAAGGTAAGTTATGTAAAAGGAAAATCAAAATGGAGTCAGAATTGCTAGGGAGAACTCTCCGAAATGGAGCCTCTGGAGAGGCCACTGAGGAAGTGTGACTTATGCACATCTCAGCTGGGATGGAATCTGAACTTTGACCACCTGTTGTTGTCTTAATGCAGGCATCCAGAACATCTGCCCAAGTCTCAGAAGCTCAAGATACTTATCAGACCCTCAGCCTAAAATGAAACAGAGTATCCCTTAAGGACAAATACTTCCTTTGCTGCGTCAGAGTCCACTGTAACTTCTGCCAGACAACTTTAACAGCCTTGTGCCTTTTATCTTCACAAGCCCCTGACTCTTTCTCTTCCATGGAAGTTTCACCCTGAATCTATGTCTCCTGAATTTTAATTCTTCAGACCTCTTTATTCTCTGCAGCCTTGATACTGATTATTGTTTGACACTTGAGCCCCATCATTTATGAATAAATGAGGCAAGTTATTATTTCCTGGTTCATGCCTCTGAGACTCCCTTTTCTTGTTTTATTTAACTTTTATTTCTTAACAGTGATTCCTTCCTTACATCAAGGTCGAGTTCTAATTTTCCCCTTAGATCTAGTCATGTGACAAAGGAATTATTTTACTCATTTTATCAATCTCTTATGGACTGCATTCTATTTTGATACAGCAAAAATGTTACTATTGAGAAAATTATTTCTTTTGCCTGCTAATTTGATCTCATCAACTTTTCCTGCACATTTTCTATGCTACATTTAATCAACTTAAATTACTCACAGTTGATTTTCAGGTCTATCAGTATATCACTTCTGCCTTTCAATACTCACTCACCTTGCTTCTCTGCAGTTTTTTTCTATCATTTTTGCTTCAGATTGCTCGCATTTAAAAGTCTTCTTTTGATATCACACATAATTCATTCAAAGGTGTAGGAGAAACAGGTGCAACACCTTTCTGCCAAGGCAAAACACTCGTTCACAGTGCCCAGTGGTTTGACAGGGCTGGGTGTTTATCACCTTCAAATGTGCAAGACTAAGCCACATACACTTCATTAATCTCCAAATTCTACCAGTTTCCCAGGCTATACGGGTTAGAACAAGCTTTGACTCTTAAGCATCTGCTATGGTCTGAATGTTTCATATGTTGAATTCATGTGTTGAAAACCTCATGCCCAATGTGGTAGTATTAGTAGGTGGGCCTTTGGGAAGAGCTGGAGCCATAAGGGTGGAGCTGTCATGAATGGGACTGGTGCCTTATGAAAGGGGCTCCAGGGAGATCCCCCGCCCCTTCTGCCACGTGAGGACACAGGGAGGTGGTGCCAGCTTATGAACCGGAAAGAGGGTCCTCACCAGGAGGCAACCATGCTGGCACCTCCATCTTGGACTTTCCAGTCTCCAGGACCGTAAGCAATAAACTGCGTTGTTATAAGCTACCCAGTTGGTGGTATTCTGTTAGAGCAATGCGATTAGAATAAGACAACATCTTCTACCCTAGGGGAATAGTTCTTAGACTAATTACACAGTAAAATTTGTGTATTACCTCAGCATACACGAAATGATGCAGAAACAGGGCTGCTGAAGAGTTTTATCACGCTCTCCTATCACATACCCGGGGGACACTACACATTTCATTTTTACTAGGAGCTTCCTATGGCAGTGGTTTTCTCCGTGGCAGTGTGGATACCGGCATCACTGCTACTTGCTCCTCCTAGAGGAGCCTGGATGCCTCTCTCCTCTTCCTTGTTTGAGAGCTATTTCAGTTAGCTTTGACTTGGCTCATCTTCAAGCTAGTCATCCTGAGTGCCCATTCTCACACTCATTATGCTTATATCACTCAGGGCAATTTTTAGCAGTTTAGAGGAATGAAGAGTAGCTTTTTAGGACAATGAAAAATAAGGTGGATTGTTGGTCATTTATTCAACGTGCATAAGTAGTTGTCATGTGCCAGGCATTTGGGCATTGTGCTTCTGGTATCCGAAAGAGCCCCTGCTTTCAAGTGGTCTGCGGTAAGGCTGGCATGAGTTTCCAGTAGACAAGAATAGTATAAGGAGTGGATAAGTGGCAGGACAGGGTGCCAGGTTGGGAAAGGGGACAGAGAGAAGGAACAAGCTTATCTTTAAATATTTTTGAAGAGCAGAACACCCGATTTGTGTTTTGAATGAAATGTAGGAATTTAAAAGACAACAAAAACTTTTTAGAGACGAACACTCTAGGCAGAGGCAGCAGCAAGATTTAAAAAGCAAGGAGGGCATAAAGAGCAATGGTGGTTCTAAGGAACCGCCAGTAGTATGAGAGGCATATAAGATCCATTTGAGCAAGTCATGCAAAAGCAATGCCAAAATTCACAGTGGATAATCTATGGTAATGATATAGCACCTTCCTTTTTTTTTTTTCATTCTTGAAATATTTACTGAGTGGCTCTTATGTGTCAATGATTGTTGTAACCAATACCTTATGCTCATGGAATTTGCTTTCTATCTGGAGAGACAGAAAATAAATCAATACCAAAATACACTATTTGGCAGATGGGAATAAATATATGGAGAAAAGTAAATCAGGGGTGGGATGGCTCAGTGTGTGCACCTGCACGGGCAGGCACAAAAGTTATTTTTTATAGGATGATCAAGGCCTCACTGATGTGGTGACATTTGACTAGAGGCTTGTAGTCTTACCCTATCTACTATCATACCCGCTAGTATAATATTCTATTTATACGTGTGTGAGTTACTTTTCTAGAACATTTCTAGAAGATGAATTTGTAAATGCAGGGGCCTTGGGATGGGAAAATGCCAAGTGTTGAAAGCACAGAAAGGATGCTGGTGTTCCTGGTGTGGACTGAGAAGAGCAGGGCATACAGTGGAGAGCTGGTAGTGGAGCGGAGTGGGGTGCAGATTAGATAGGGTTTTTTAGAGTCTCTTTGAGCACTTGTTCCCTGGTGGCTCCTCACCTGTTAGGCAGAGTCAAGAAAATATATAGCCCCAGATAGTAGAGAACAGGTATTTGGTATTTATTGCTAAATAGTTCAGCTTAAAAGCCTTAAATATTTATGGAAAGAAAAATTTTGCTAAATTTTTGTAGCTCATCTTGGCTACATTGTGGTGGTAGATGGATAAATCCAAAGAACTTTACATATAGGGAAAGACCATAAAGATTTGTATATTTTTTGTTTTGTCTTGTTTTTTAAAAGTAGGGGAGAGAAATTACGATTACTATTTTAAGTCTGAGAAAGACGAGCAAAGGGAGTTAAATGGTTCATTAACTGCAAACCTGGGCTTAAGAATGGGAAGGTTAGGACTTCCACACGCTGCCCTAGGCCAATCGCTTACAAAGAGGAGAGCCATTTTCCTCGAATAAGCTCCCCGGGGCAGTAGTGATTACATTCCCAAACAGCTTGGGCCGCTCTGTGAGCTGAGTTCCCTGAGGTTGCCTTCAGCTTTTTATCGCTCTCCTTTTCCACTTCCTAAATTCCCATTCCTTTTATTTGAGCAGTCAAAGTATCTCCTAGAAACTTGTTAAAAATGCAAATTCCCAGCTGAGGCCCTGGAAATCCTTGTTTTGACAAGCCTTCTGATTTGCACTAGAGCTTGAGACCCATTGCTCTCCTGGTCTGAGAGAGAAGGAGTGAGAGAGAGAGGGAACGAGAGCAAGAAGGAGAGATAGAGAATCTCAGGGAAGTATTCTGGAAAGTAAATTCAAATAGCTTTTTATATCGAGTTTTTACTGTGGTCATTTACGAATGATTGAAAACAACCACAAATCGAAACACGTAGTTACTTGAAGGTCTCTTTAGCAGAAATCAATCTTATATCATGACAGTTCTCCCATACTCTGATCTGTTACTTAATAGATCATTTCCTCATAGGGATGACTAACAGCAATTCAACAGAAAATGCTCTTTATATTTAAATAGCACTTTCTGCCCCAAGATGTCAAAATGCTTGACAAGTAGTCAAAATGCAGCTCACTGATATTCTCAAACCCATGGCAGTAAATAATCCAGCATCTACCAACACTGCTATTTACTGGTGATTTCTTGGCTGTGAAAGTGGAAGTGCCTTGGCTGTCTGCAGAAAGTCAGTGACTAAAGGAGGAAACATCATTCATCTTGGTTCGCAAATTGATAAATTACTCCCTGACTTCTATTATTGCATCTCAAAGACAGATAACGATGCTCATCAGGGACAAACCCCAAAAAACATTCTTGCGCTTTCTCTGATTAAACCTGATTTTTGAAAATCATCTGGCTCAATCTACATTTAATTATGGTATGAATGCTACTTAATTCCTTATTACTTCTGATTGCACAGGATCGATGGCACTTGAAGAGTAAGAAGCAAATGCTCACTGGGGTCTCCTTGGGAGCCAAGTCAACTTTGACTCCCTAGTGACCAGCTTCATATCTAGAATAATACATGTGATCAATAATTATTTCTTGAATGTATGAGATATGAATGAATCAAGATATTTTTAGAGTTGGAATCATGGATCAAGAGGAGGAAAAGTAGTTTAAAAAAAAACTATTACATTCTCAAAACCCACTGCTGGAATGAATGCTAATAACAACTTGACAATGTCCTCTGTCATTGCAAATAATGTTGTAATATCAACATGTACTAATCAATCAGAAAAAGACTTTCAGAATTCAATTTCAAATGTAAGCTGGGGATTCCTCTCACCTACCTTTTCTTATGATAAAACTAGGAACTGTAGGGTCAACAGATAATATGCCAGTTTTTCATTTAAAATTGGACAGTTTAATCCAATTTTGGAGACATGAAATAAAACTGATGGGCAAATATTAGAATTTTCACCAATGAAAAAAACTGATTTCCAAAATGCTAAAGGATCGTTCCTCAAAATATTAAAATTGCCTCATATCATAAGTCAAAGCACCGTATGTTTACTAAATAAGGAACTATAAAGTTGCATAATTACTGTCAATGTTTTTACTTGGTTTGAAAAAAACAGCTTGATTCAAATAAAGTTCAACTTGACTATATGTATCATTAATCTTGTAAAACTTTTGCTAGATTTCTTCTATCTCCAAAATGCCAACCATGCATATTAAACTGACTTTTTTTTTATTGTGTATGATTTCTGTACATTTGTCCTGTTTGAATTTTAATGTTAAGAACTCTTTCTTAACAATCTTGTTGAAAATTAGAGCGTGGATTGTAACTGCTCTGTTTGACTCATCACCCATACCTAGAAGAGTGCCTGCTACATAATCACCAATTAAAATTTCTAAACTATCGTAATAAGATCCATCCTTATCCTAGCTTTAAGCACATGAAGACAGAAGCAGTTTCCAGTGGCATTAGAACACGTGAATAATCCAGAGTAAATGTTAACTATAAATAGTTTATTGTTGATTAAGATACAGAACATGTCTGAGATTTGGAATTACTTCCTGATAACCCTGAGTCAGAGTTGTGGTAAAGGCTTACGGGGGGCATGTTACCATTTTCTTAGTACGTTCTGAAGAAAGAAGTTGATGAGAGACCATGCAAGATTTTCCAGGCTCAAAACGGAGCTGCATGGAAATAGCCAGTGAAACACAGAAGAGTCCACTGTTCTGCTGGATTAAGCCCACCCTGGAACTAACAGAGAAAAGAGACTGAGGTCTAGGTTTTGAGCATCTTCACTCTACTTCCCTGCTCTCATAGGACCAGGCAGTAGACAAGAAAAAATCTGGGAACCGTCACTGTATACCTTTAAACAAACACAGGTGACCCTCTGTAATAGTAAAATGTGGCTCAGTGAATGTTCAATTAAATCTGAATAGTAAGAGTAATTCCTCCTGTCTTGTTCGAGTAAGTCTGATAGAAATGGACAGAGCTGGGCATGGCATGGCAAGGTGGGGTGTTTCCTTTCTCCTACAGGCTCTAAACGTCACTTTTCCTATGATTTAAGCCTAACTAAAATTTATGGACTTTTGAAAAAGGGTAGGAAGTAAAACTAAAAAGCTGTGTTAAGGGTGAAAAAAATGATAGTAATTTTAAGAAAAGGTAGAATTATTACTGTGAGAATTAATAGAACTGTTTTTGTTCCAAATATAAGCATGTTATAGCATTTTCATTATGATTAGAATTAAATAGAATTTCATTTGCTATCCCCTTCTGATAATATTACCAGAGACTTCACTTGAGGAAATTTAAAATTATTTATTCTGTGTAAATCTCTACAAATCCTTAAATTGAATCTTATTATGAGCTATATAACACATAGTATCAACAAGCTGGCAGAATTTTGACAATTTTCCTGCCTCCCTCTAGTCCTCCTTCTTTTCTTCTTCCCTTTCCTCCTTTTCTCCCTTCCTCCTCCCTCCCTTTGTTTCCACAAAGTAAGTGGGCATATAACAAACAGTAGGGATCAAAATCTTATATCCATTATAGGGGTTGGGAAGGTAGACTCTCACCAAAACAGAGACTTGATTTTAAACATTGTATCTGTGCCTTACTAGCTGTGTAATCATGAATAGTTTAATCATTCTGTGCCTCAGTTTGTCCATCTGTAAAATAGGTATTAATACCTACTTAGGTAATGCCTACCTCTTAGGATGGTTGTGAGGGGGAATTCCATTTGGTTCTAAAACAGTATTTAGCACAGAGGAAGCATAATAAGTATTATTTTTCACTTCTCAGAATATATAAAATGTTTAGTACCAGGATTCATAGCCTCAAAATCTAACATTCACTGATATGACTATCTGATTAGCTAGATGTAGGAAAAAAATGTGATAGTAATTATTTCTTTAGTTTCTCAGTTTGTTTTTTTAACTGAAAACCAGAATCACAATTTCTTGACATTATCTATTATTAACAAATAATATAAGACCATAAATTATTTTTGAGAAGGCCTTGAATATTTGAAATGAAGGAAACTAAGGAATAGTAGTAAATAAACCTTTTGATTTTACTAATCCCAAGTGAAAGATGAAATTAATGATACATGTGAAAACTCTGGAGAAGTCATACAGAAAGAACCTCAAGTACTTACAGAATGCTTGAAACGCAAATGACAGCAAATGACTAATTCTTAAATCAAGAACCTTTCACTAAAATTAAAAACATAAATGCTTTCTTTTTCTTGCTTTCTTGTAGGAGGTAAAAGAATACTTGGTAGGTGTCAGACTATTTTAAAAAGCAGGTTATAGTGATATTTCAGGAGCATAAAAATACTAAGACAGATCTCGTAAATGACCTATTTAAAATAGCTTTATATTTAACAGAAACTTAGTGAAATACACTACAATTGTCCAATGTAGTTATAGGAGAGAATTTTCTGTGAATTTTAATTATTACTTTTTAAAATAAGAGATTATATGGCCATGTGTTGCAATTATATAAATAATGTTCTAGCCTGCAGGAAAAATTATTACTTAACTTAGACCTAGTTAAGTGTCTGTGTGTGTGTGTGTGTGTGTGTGTGTAAATAAAATGATATCATCTCATGAATGTCAGCATTATGTCAATGCAAATTAGGTTGGTATATTATTTAATTCAGGTTAACATCAACATTGTCAATGTTTGTTTATTAAGCAGTTTGATCCCTTAGGTAGGAGGCATGGTTCTTTGGAGAAGTTGGTAGACACAAGATACACAAACATGGTGGAAAAAAACAGATATCATAGAGTTTTTCTAAATTAAACCTAGAAACTTATTCAACTTGCCCATTTCTTTGGACTGAAGAAAGAAATCCATATAGATTTTCATAGTTCAGGCTCCAGTGAGGTCTACAGGTAAATTTGTAACTAGTTGCAGATTCCAGCCTGTTTCCATTTTGTGATTATCTCTAAACATGTCCAGTTCCTACAGCATAGAGGAAAGCAGATTGGCCATGGCATGAAACAGGCTTGAATTCTGGCCCTGCAACTTAAAAACTGTGCACTGCTTAAATGGGCAATTTGCTAAACTTCAAGAACTTGGATTTCTCCCATCTGCAAAATAAGTTTTATCTTTTTTCTCCTAACTCTAGATAGTTAGGATGGTCTGATGGGAGTATGTACATAAACATGCTTTGAAAATTATATAGTGCTTTAAAAAATACTACTAATTATCATTATTTCAGGATGAGGGAAAATTCCCCCTCCTCTAATATATTCAGTATTTTTATGGCCAGCTTGGATCTTTCAGAAATCTACATAAAAATTGACATTTTAACAACATTTGGCAATGTTTAGATGTTAAAAAACTCATCCAAAGTGGCATATTTCTTAAACAGTTTTTAAAGTAATACATAGATATTGCAATGAATTTGGAAATACAGCATGAGATCAAAAGGAAGTAAAGATAACCCTTACTCTACTTCTTGAGTAAATGATTGGTAAATGATTTTTAAATTTTCTTTTGAGTCTTTTTACTGTATGTATGATATTCAAAACCAAGTTGTGAATATGCTCTATTTATTTTTAACATTCTTTTCACTTAACATTCACAGAAATAAATTTTAATTTTAGTTTCTATATTGTTTCCCATTATAAGCATCTTAAAATACTTAATAGTGAAGATTACCTGTGAGCTATTATGTTAATAAATAAAGTTCAGCATAGATAACCTAAATAAATGTATTAGAAATCCATGCATTCTAAAGGACACCCCTATGTTTTTGTGTTTGATAATTTCAAATACTGCCTACACAATTCTAATATTTATATTTGATTTAAAACTGTGTAAATTTTTTTAGTAGTTTTTAAATTAAAAATGTTAAATAAGGACTACTTCATTTAAAAGTTGACATAAAAGCTTTAGAAAGCTTCCTTCTGATTAAGTGGGGTGGTAGATATAAAAGCACTATAGACAAACAGATTATACTTGACTTTAAATAAAAGTCTGAATAAATATTACAGCATTGTTGCCTACCTAATATTCTGTTAATAATTGGTAATACGCATATTATGGAGAATGACTGAACATTGAGTCATATGTTAGCTATTTAGATCATATTTTGTGTGACACAACAAATTTGCAAAAGTAGAATATCACGTATATTTTATTGTCAAAGTTTGGTGCTAACCTTTGATAAGTCATTTGATAGGCAATGCTCTAAAATATATCATTTACTGATATCCAAGAGACATCTTAGTTTGTGATTGATAGAGCAGAAACTCTAAGCCAAGGATATTTTTGTCTTTATAATTTATTAATTTTTATAGTATATATAATTATTAATATTTATAATTTATTAATTAGAAACCATAATAATACCAATAACCTTCATTAATTTTGACCCTAAAGTTGCAGTAATTTCAAACAGAAATTAGTATATATACATACCAAATTAAAATTTCTAAACTAGTATTACAATTGATGCAGTGTTTATACGAAATATTACATGTATAATACATTCTTAAATTAATAAAGTGAAAACAGAAAAGAAATATCATCAATGTTTGTATACTCAAAAGGATTTAGAAGGAATTTCTGGTAATATAAATTAATACATGATTAATCATACTGCTTTTATTTATAACACACCCAAACGTACACACTTCTATAAGATTATATGTCTTTAACATTAAGAGAAGTGTATTAAGAGTTAAATTTTTTTAATTGTTTTTATTGTGTTTATATTTTCTAATTTAGAGGTCTGGCCTTTAAGCATGTTTAAATCATAGAACTAATCATATGAAAACAGGAGAAAACCCAACAATCCAACTCATGGTGTTTGTTAATAAGCCTCTGTATAAAAGTGTTATGAAACTAAGATAAAATGAACAAAATAGACATGATTAATCAACAAATGGCTATTTTAAAAAATCTAGTTAATAGTATACCACCTGAGTTAGGGTGATGGGGAAGACTAAAATAAATGCCAAAGTTTTATTCTCTTACTTAAAAAAATTACTGTAAATTGGGTCTATGTCCTAATTTGGGACTATGTAACTGCCACTCTCATATTTCTAGTTTTATTATGAGAGTGCATTTTTCTTAGGGGTTAAGTTTAGAAAAAGAACTGGAATGTTCCATACTACAAGTTTCTTTCCCAAATCATTTTCCAACAGAAAAAATGAGAAATACCTAATGAACAGATCTGATGATTCAAAAAGGGACAAGTCTCTATTCTGAAACACTATTCAAATGAGAACATTCCAAATTAGGATTTTGTGAGACACTAGAAAATTATGGCATGAAATATAGATGTAGAAGAGTAATTTCTTATGCATTGTAAAATGTATTCCTCAAAACAAAAAAGCTGATGGAAGGCCAAAGTACCTACCTAATGGACAAAATATAATTAAATGAAACAGAAGCATGTTCCAAGCCGAATGGCAACTATACCACTGTTCTCACATAATTGGATAATAATTATAACCCAGTAAGATCAAGTTTAAAAACATTTAAGTATATAAATAGAAATATATATATATATACACATGTATATATAACATATATAGCAACCTGAAATAGATAAATACATACTTATATTCCTATCTTAAAGAATCACTTTGAAATTTAAAAAATACTCTTTTATCTTTTGAAAAATAAACAGGCAGTGAAAAAATAAGTTTTCTTTGTAAAACTTTACTCTAAAAACAAAGATTCTTCAAATGCTTCTTCTCCAGGAACATATCTGTTTATTTTAAATGAAATCTAACTAAAATATAATCAAATATTTGAAATAGAAGAACATTCATGAAAACAGACATATATACATGCATATATATATACATATTTATTCACACACATAATTGGTTAAATATAATTAATGTGTAATACACATAAAATACAGCTTTTCTTTGACTTACTATGGGGTTACATCCTGATAAACCCATCGTCAGTTGAAAACATCGTTAAGTTGTAAATACATTTAATACACCCAATCTACCAACCATCCTAGTTTGGCCTAGCCTATCTTAAATGTGCTCAGAACACTCACATCAGCCTCTAGTTGGGCAAAATCATCTGACACATGTCATGTAATTTATTGAATACTGTAGAGAAACTGAAAAACAGAATGGTTGTTAAGTGTCCCTGTTGTGATGCCGTGGCTGACTGGGAGCAATGGCTCACTGCCACTGCCCAGCATCACAAGACAGCATCAGACTGCGTGTCGCTAGCCTTGGAAAAAAATCAAAACTCAAAATTCGAAGTATAGTTTCTACTAAATTCATATCACTTTCATACCACTGTAAAGCTGAAAAATCACAAATCAAACCATTTTAATTTGGAGAATGTCTGTATATAAATTTTTGTATAATATATGTGTATATATTCACGTACTTGTATACTTATTTAAAAACAGGTATTTTCATTGTATGCAACATCTCACCTTAGAATAAGACTATGCCCAAAATCTATGCCTCAAACCTTTGGTGAATAGCTAATAATTTCAATATTCAAACAGGGATTAAAAATATTGGTTTGGAAATTTAGCACAAACTTACTCCTACACTGTATATATGTTTTACACTTTTTACTTGAAAGAATAAAGTATACATGATTAGGCTCTACCAGGTGAAATAAATTATTGAAAATTTGGCTCGAGTGTTTGATTACCACAAAATTCTCACTTGGCTTAACATATTAAATGGAAGGCTCTAGGCAGTTTTTATATTTGTTTCCTTAAACCAAAATTCTCTATATCAATCTTAAAAAGTCATATAAGAAAAAACGTAAAATTAATGTGCTTTTCAAGCCCAACAAAAATTCTTATCATACTGAAGCATGTGTGTGTACTAACTGCAATTTTTATAGCAGGTGTTGCTGGTACTAAATGTTTTACATTAATTGAGGCTGTATTTTTGATTTCAGTTTAAAGGTGTTGCTACTGATTGAATCTCATCAGTAGCACATAGTAATGAACAAGACAGTATTAAAATGCCCACATGTTCTCTCTAAATTCTTTGAGCTGCAGTAAAATAGAAAGATAGCACATACCAAAAAGAGCCCTCTGTATATAATGTACAATGGAGTTACAGGTTAATTTTCCTTTTTGGACAATTTAATGATATGCATTAGCAATAAGAAACTTCTTCAATAGTTACATATTAAAAAAAAAAAGATTCCGGTATAAAGAAGATAATTAACAGGATTATCTTCAATGGCTTTTGTTAGAGGAAGTGAATGTTAAGAACTCTTTTTAAATTAAAGTTGACCTTTCCCAGGAATTTCGACACTGTATTACAAAAAAAAAAAAAAAAGACAAAAAAATTGTCAACTATTGCTTTTAAGAATGGGAACCGTCACATTTTCTATGACATTTGCTTCTGAAATCAACACCCTCATTCAACAACCTTGATATTCTGAAAATGAGTCAGTGAAAATAGTGATTAGACATGTGGTACAATTCAGAAAGAAAAGAGGATGAAGAATTATTAGCCAATTGACTTTTCCCAGGGCATCCAATCAACTACTCGCAGAGTTAAAAATAGAAACTAAGTCTAATTCCCACAGCTACCACCACATCAGAGCCTGACAACTTCGCATTGTCAGAGCCTCAACTTCTCACGCCCCTGGGATTACGTGCAATGAGACATCTTCCCATGAGGTTTAGAGTCATTTCAAGGCTTGGTTTAAAATGAAGAGGGGTAGGAAAATGTTCATAAATTTGGGGGAAAATTTGTGAAAATGAGATCTGGTTGTAAACTGCCCATGAGAATTACAAAGATAAAAACTGTAAACATTTATTGACCCTTAACTATGTTTCAAACACTGCGGTAAATTCTCTTTTTATGTTATCTTCTTTAATCTTCACAACAGTCCTGTGATTTTCTTGTTTTAAATATGAGGAGACAACTCACAGAGGTTAAGTAACTTACCCTAAGTCACATAGAGATAGAAAACGGTAGAGGTAGTATTCAAACTAGGTAGGATTCAAAGTTAAAATTCACTTCCTGAAAGACATGATTTGGACATAAGTAGTAGCCAAAAATCCCCAAAATAAATAAAAAAATAAAAATAAAGACAGAAAGGGAAGGAGGATGCCTAGTAATCAGCATACCTTCAAGATAATATTTAGAGATTTTTGATTGATGTTAAAAATGACCAAAAGCTGCCTGAGAGCTCTAAGAATAAAATTTTTTATCAAATTAAAAAAGAAATGTAGATTTTACATATACACATTTTGAGAGCAACCCAATGGCTTTGCTTTTATAACACTGTACTGCCATTTTATTTCATTTTCCATTTCATTAAGGGGTAATTAAACACAAGTATTTTGACTGAATAGGTTAGTGATTTTTTTTTTCATGTAAATAATGACCAAGAGGACAACCTTCCTCACCTTATTCAATGGACTATTTAGTGTCAGATTTAATTTTGGGGGTGAAATAGTGATTTTACAAACCCCAGAAGATGTTATATGTCCACTATCTCAAACCTGCATGCAGGTGGAAAAAATTTTCAACTGATAGAGATTTTGCTTTTACTATGATTGTGTTCTTCACAATCAATGAGATTGAAAAGGACACGGAGATAAGAGAACTGCTGACTAATATTTTCTTATTAAAATCTGTGTCTTGCATTTTGAATTTTCTGAAAGTCCAAATCCCTTGTGGTTGAAGAAAGAAGAGTAATGTCATAGGTTTTCCTATCCTATGTAAAAGGACCGTGCTTGGTTGAGTGTCTTGAACTGTCTGTCCATCATGTCTAATTTTCTAATTTCCCCCTTACCAAAACCGCAAAGGGAATAGAGTATGGTTTGGCAAGAAAAAGGGAAAGGATAGTGCCATGGCTAACTCATTCTCACCACACCTACAAACATAATTGTAATGAGCCTGTGCAGACTACCAATTATTTTGTATTAGGAGGGCAGCTTTCAAAATAAAATAGTGTGGTTCATTTTGCTGTTCAGCAAATACCTTGTAAATGTCTATGGTAAACCCAAATACCAAACTGACTATTTGAGTTGCAGAAATTTTTATGCCCTTCATATTTCACTATTTTAAAATTACAGTTCACAGTTGTGTGCTTACCATAATATATGATACCCAGTAAGCTCCCTAGAAATCTAAACATTTATGAAATATACCAAATGCTACTACTGTCTCATGCCTTACTTTGCAATTCTGGGTTGCTCTCTAATATGGAGAGGATGTAAGAAATGTAATTTAGATATCTCTTTTATAGGCTCACCAGCCATGTCTTAACTAACTTTTATCAATGGAGAGTCTTAGGAAGTACGTATTTGTATATTATAAAACCCTTCAGCACTGACCATTAGGTAATTTTGGTAAACGTGGGTGTGTCACAATAGTTAAGCACGTCAGCCTCATTTCATTTCAGCTTAATCCACTGCAGGAAAGCACAAATTAGATGAAAGCAATTTCCCCAAGAACGACTCACTTCCTTGAGATGAGAGAGAAACTTGGATGAACAGTGATTTCTCACAATCTATTTTTGAGGGTAGTGGTTTAAAAAAGTGCTAATGTAGTCTTTTCAAAATAAATCCTTCTAAAATGCATTATTCTTTGATTAATATATCTTATAATTGAAAACCCATACATACAATTATACTTTTCTAGAATATATACATATAACATATATTACATATATAGCAAATATTAAAATCTTCACAACCTTTAAAATTTACCTTTAAATCTGAACTTGGATTTGGTGAATCTGACAGCTTATTCTCAGTGATTCCATTAGGTACCCACCAATTCAAATTCAACATTATTTCTGCAAGTCCTAGCAGGATTAATTTCTCTGGCTGGATAGAAGGTGTTACCATCCTGGTTGTTTTTCACTACATTGCAATTACTAGAGAACCCACGTGTAAAAAGACCATGAAATGGCACTAAAGATATCACTGATTTCTCTCTATTTACTCAGATTCTGCAACATACAACAGAAGGAAAGAAGCAGGTTGTGTTGCTATTACTATTGAAATGATCAGAAATCCTCAGTCTTGTAGCCATTGCCATCCGTTGTTTAAGATCTGGGTTTGTTGTTGCTTATTTAGGTGAAGGTCAGAATGCTTATTTGTTTTACTCCTGTTGTTTAATGAGGGTTTGATCAGAAAGTTGTAAAGATGAAAGTAAATAATAGAAGTGTTTAATAGGTCCCTCTATTCCAATTAACCAAAGAAAAGGCATACCTTAAAATAGTGTTGTGAAATGTCTAGGGTGTGTCTGTCTTGTTCTTGCAACCCTTCAGTTCTAAGTAATTTTCAAAAGTATGTTATAAACATGTTGCTTCATCCTTGCCCTTTTAACATGTTAATGTCTAATTCAAGTAATACATGATGCAATCCCCAGCAAGCTCTGTTTCTCCTTTCTCGGACAATGCAAATCAAGATAAACTTCTAAGGAGTGTAGTTAAAAGTCTTGCCAATTCTGTTTATACTTCAGATATTCCAATATTCTGTAGTTCAGCTTATATAAGACACTCTCATCATTGGGCTTTAATTATTCTGTTTCAGAATAAATTATAAAGGATATGTTAAAGAGAAACTAAGAAAAAACCCAACAAAATAAAAGATTTATGATAATGGAGGTGAATAAATTTGAACTATAATATAGTTTTAGATTAAAAATTAGTCTAAAAAATTTTTTTAGTTTAGGCTGGATACAAATGATCAATTGCTGAAGCTTAAAAAATATATATAGCTATAGACATTTCCAGTTTTCTACACTGTTGTTACAAGACATAACTACATCTGTGATGTACTCTGTAATATTTTTGCAAAGATGAAATGTGTGATTGAGAGACTTAAAATCTTTCAATACTTATGCATTGGATTTTTCTTCCATGAACTAAAAATGAGTATTTCCTTGCTCAGATCATGTTACATGGATTCCCTTATATTACTTGTATTCTTTTTTTTAAGATAGAAATGGTCACAGAAAATACAGAAATACTATGTGTTAAAACAGTTTATGATTTTTATCGTCAGTATACATACTCAAATTATAAATGTTTTTGCATAATTTATGATCCAACAATACCACTTCATACCACTCTTAGAATTCTTCCATCAAAAGTAAAAGCACCAGAATATAAAGACACACACTTCTATGTCTATTACCATATAGCTTGAAATCATAAAACAATTTCAGACTTGATAGATAGGTTTTGATTGAATAAAATTATGGCACACTCACGGTACACATTACTGGGCAACTAATACAGGTAATATAGTAGTGTTATATGCTAGATATCTTTAATGTAATATAAACACAATGCGATGAAAGTATTTTCCAACTAAAACCTAACATATATGGTATATATATATATAATATTTTATCATAATAAAAATAATAAAAATCTACTATAGCATAAAATACAAATTTGCCTCATATTAGGCATATTATGAAGTTTCCATGAAATTTCACTTACTTGAAGAGCTTATACAGTTATTATCATATATTGAGAAGTGTAAAGAAAGAAACAGCTCACATTGTCCTCTTGAGTCTTCCCTCTCTCCATCTTTCCATCTCTGCTTTTTCTAGACTGATGTTCCAGTCATGCCTCTCTTCGCGTGGATCAGCAGGAACCACGCTAGCTAGTACTGGTTTCCTCAAGTATCAGCTAAGAATTTTAATGCATTTTTATGCTGGTAATTGTTTTGGAACCTAGGAGGGGTGAACATAACTTTTCATTCTTTTCTTAACTTGGCAAAAGCAAATATATTATTGTAGATAGAATTACTAGAAAGAAATAGTAACTTCGAGGCAGACATACGTCCATCCTAAGATAACTAAATATATTTCAAAGTAGACTATACCACTCAGCTGCTGGCAAAGTTCTACATATTTGGCAGTATAGTACTCTTAAGTCTGAGAACTGTTTCTTTTTTGTAAAAACGGTTTTGATTGGAAAACTTTAAATAAGTTGTCTGGAATGCATAATATTCAGATTCTTTTTCCATGAATCAAGGTTCTTTGACTCATTATTCTCACTGGCACTTGCTTGCTAGTCATGTCAGCTGCATTGGTGCCAGTGCTAGTGAAGAGCTCTCATTTTAAGTCCTAAAGCATGGAGAGCAATAGAAGGGGAACCTCATTTCAGGTACTAGAAATGTCTGGGCTAACTGAAGGGCACATACATTGTCAAAGTGAGTCCAGAGTAGGGTGGCATCACCAAGATGGTGAAATAGGCCGTTTTGGGCTTTGTTCTCCCTCACAGAAGGAACAACTAACAACTATTTGGGAATAAGACACCACTGAGAGAATCCTAGAACGTGGGATGAGACTAAAGCACTCCCTTGCACCAGAGACCAAGGCAGACTGCATTAGAAGGGTGAAAGTGGCTGCATGCTGCCTGCATTGCCCCTCTCCCAGGCCTGCACAGCACTGCACAGTGAAGTCTGCCCTGAGCTTCTAGGAAGAGAATCTGAGAGGACAGCCAGCACACCCCCAGCATTGGGGTTACTTTGTAGGAGCCCCTGCTCTGATCTTCCCTAAAGGGTTTACAGGGGGATCTGGAGAGCTTGGCCACTGAAAGTTAGACTGTGATGAAGTAGGGAGGGATGTGAAACAGCCAGTTACAGGGACTGTGACAGAATGAATTCACACCTGCAGTGCCCAAGTAGTGATCACAACCAGTGGCTTTGCTCATCTACAGAGCCAAGTTAAGGGGTGAACTATAGCCAGGGAACTAGGTGGGGTACAGATTTGCCTGGCTGAGCAAAGGTGGGAGGACAGAGCTGACTGCTCCCAAAGCAAAGCCAGTACCAAGTGTAGAAGGTTCCTGTGCTCTGCACAGGCAGGAAGATTAATTAATAGGCAAGGCTGAGGGTAGCTCCCAGCCTCTCCCGACTGGGAAGCCTGTTTAACAAATTAAAAGTAGCCCAGAGTGGCCGCCCTCCTCCTACCCAGCCAAAGGAGCTGAGATTAGCCCCATCCCACCTGCTGGGAAAAGTGTCTTCTTGTCCCATCTGACTAGAAGGGCTGGTGACAACTCCTGGAAAATGTGCAGCTCAGCAGTGCTCAAGCCTAAAGAAGGGTAGGCAGAGCTGACAGTTTGCCAAGCAAAGCCAGTGGCCCTGTGCAGCCAGGGAACTTGAGGTTTGGGTCAGCTTGAGTTGGGACAACAAAGAGCTTTACTGGTCTTAGAGCTGCTTCTCCTGCTGCACCCAGGCAGGAAATCTAATTCACAGCCTTGCTCATTGCTGAATACAGCTTTCAGCCTGTCCAAACAGGAAGCCTAACCAGAGCACATGGGAAGCTATGTAGCCCATTCAATAGCCCCACACTTGAACAGAGACCACAGCCTGTGGCCTCCTCTGGCCTCCTCTATCTGCAGAGCAAACCCAGTGTCCTTATCTGACCAGGGAGTTCAGTGCACATTTGGCCTGATTTGAGTTCCTAAACAATGAACTATGCAAACCCTGATTCCTGTCCTGCTGCCCAGCTAGGAAGCTAATTCACAGCCCTATCCACTACTGAATGTAAATTATTCAGTAAAGTCTGGAGGAAGAGCCTGATTACTCAAATATGCAGATACCAATGTAAGAAATCTAGGATTACCCAAAATCAGGCAAACATGTCACCACAAAAGGAAACTAATGAAATTCCAATATCTGATCTTAAAGAAATGAAGATGTATGAACTATCAGACAAAGAATTTAGAATATCCTCTTAAAGAAGTTTAGTGAGCTACAAGAAAACATAGATAACTAAAGGAAATTAGGAAAACAATATATGAACAAAATGAGAAGTTCAGCAAAGAAATAGCAACCATCAGAAAATTCCAAACAGGAATCCTAGAGTTGAAAAATATAGTAACTGAATTGAAAAATTCAATAGAGAGTTTCAAAAGTAGATTTGACCATGAACAAGAAAGAATCAGCAAACTGGAGAACAGGACCATAGAAATTATCCAGTGAGAGGAACAAAAAGAAAAAAGAATAAAAAAGAGTGAAGAAATCCTGTGGAAATCCTATGGAAATTATTAAAAAGAAACAATATTTGCATTATGAGAGCTCCAGAGGAGAAGAGAGAAAGGGACAAAAAGTACACTTAAAGCAATGATGGCTGAAAACTTCCCAGACTTGGGGAGAGAGATGGATATCCAGATCCATGAGGCCCAAATTACTCCAAATAAGTTGAACTGAAATAGGGCTACAACTGAGACACATTGTAATTAAATTCTCAAAAGTCAAAGATGAAGAAATAATTTTACAAGAAGCAGTAGAAAAGAGAGAAGTTACAAACAAGGTAACCCCCAGAAGGCTACTGGTGGGTTTCTCAAGGGAAGCTTTTCAGCCCAGGAAAGAATGGAATGACATACTCAAAATATTGAAAGAAAATAACTGTCAAACAAGAATTCTATACCAGGCAAAGCTGTTCTTCAGAAACAAAAAAGGGATAAAGGCTTTCCTGAACAAACAGAAGCTGAAAGAGTTTATTACCACCAGATCTGCCTTACAAGAAGCGCTAAAGGAAGTAATTTGAGTAGAAGTGAAAAAAAAAATGCTAAATGACATCATATAAATATAAAAAGGTAGCATAAATCTCACTGATAATTGTAAATATATAGTCATAAATTTGCAATATGGTAATGGGGGTGCATAATTCACTTACAAGTTTAGTTTCACAGTTAAAAAAAAGCAAAAATAACCATAACTACAATAATTTGTTACTAGTCATACAGCATAAAAAGCAGATAAGTTGTAACAGCAATAACCTAAAATGTAAAAGGGAAAAGAAATAAAAGTGTAAATTTTACAGATTCTATTGAATTTAAGTTGTTATCAGTTTAAAACATTTTTAAATTATATTATAAGTATTTTTAAGTTTAATTATATTATAAGGTATTATAAGTTTAAGATGTTTTATGTAAGCCACATGATACCCACAAGGGAAAATCCTATAGTAATAACACAAAAGAATATGCTAAAGAAGTTAAAGGATACTGATACCAAGAGACTGCAAAACACAAAAAGGACAGAAAAATAAAAAACAAGAAACAATGGATCTACGAAACAACAAGACAACAGTGAACAAAATGGCAGCAATAAGTCCTTGCCTATCAATGCTTTAAACATAACTGGATTATATTATCCAATTGAAAACATAGAATGGCTGAATGGATTTACAAAACAAGATCCAATAATGTACTGCCTACCAGACCCTCACTTTTGCCTTAAAGACTCATATACTATGGGTGGAGGAATGGAAAAAGACATTTCAAGCAAATGGCACTTAAAAAGAAACAGGGGTAGCTATACTTACATCATACAAAACAAAATAGACTTTAAACTCAAAATGATAAAAAAGAGAAAAAGAAGGTCATTATACAGTAATTAAGAGATCAGTACATCCAGAAGATACAATTGTAAATGTTTCTGAATAACCAATGGCTCAAAGAAGAAATTAAACAGGAATTTAAAAGTTACTTGAGACCAACAAAAATGAAAATACAACATACCAGAACTTATGGGATTCACAAAAGCAGTTCTAAGGGGGAAGTGTATAGCAAAAAACACCTAAATTAAGAAGCAAGAAAAATCCCCAATAAACAGCCTAACTCTGTACCTTCTGGAACTAGAAAAAAAGAAGAACAAGCTTAGTCTAAAATTAGCATGAGAAAGGAATTAATAAATATTAGAGCAGAAATAAGTGAAATAGAGAACAGAAAACAACAGAAAAAATTAACCAAACTGAGAGTTGGTTTTTTGAAAAGATAAACAACATTGATAAGCCCTTAGCTAGACTGACCAAGGAAAAAGAGAAAGAAAGGATCCAAATCAACAAAATTATAAGTGAAAAAGGAGACAATATAACTGATAACATAGAAATTCAAAGGATTATAAGAGGCTACGATGAGCAACTGTACATTGACAAACTGGACAACCTAGAAGTGGAAAAATTCTTAGAAACATACAACTTACCAAGACTGAATCAGGACGAAACAGAAAATCTGAAAGGACTAATTAGTAGTAAGGAGATTGAATCAGTAATCAAAAATCTCCCAATGAAGACGAGCCTAGGACCAAATGGCTTCATTAGTAAGTTTTACCAAACATTTAAAGAAGAATCACCGCCAATCTTTCTCAAACTCTTCCAAAAAACTGAAGAGAAAAACTCATTTTGCCAGGCCAGCGTTATTCTGACACTAAAACTAGAAAAGGACACTACTAGGAAAGAAAACTACAGGCCATTATCTCTGATGAATATAGATGCAAAAAATCTATAAATAAATAAAATATTAGCAAACTGAACTCAGCAGTACATTAAAAGGATCTTTCACCATAATCAAGTTGGGTTTATTCCTAGGATGCAAGGATGGTATAATATATGCAAATATGCAATGAGATACAACACATTAACAGAATGAAAGAAAAGAATCATGTGATCATCTCAACAGATGCAAAAAAAAAAGCATTTGACAAAATTCAACATCCATTCATGATAAAAACTTTTAACAAATACAGAATAGAAAGAATATATTGCACCATAATAAAGGCCATCTATGATAAGCCCACAGCTAATATTATACTCAATGATTAATGGTTAAAAGCCTTTTCACAAAAAAAGCATTATTTGATCTAATTTATATAAATTTGTATGTTTGTGTGAGAGGGAAAGAATACAAAAACACAAAAAAGTTATTAAGTAAAGGAGGAATGTGCTCAAGTTTATATCTCAATCTATAACAATTAACTTTTTAAAAAATTTTAATAGGTACAAAAATAAATATTAAATACTGAACACGCAAAAAATAAAGTAGATGAGTAGAAGTCCTTAAACCGTTTGTAAAGGAGGGCTTTATCAGGTCCTTAAACACCTGTCATTATATACAAAATTCTGTGTGTGTGTTTGTGTATGTACTTGGGGAGTGGATGTATAGCCTCTGTTAAATTATCAGTGGGGATGTTAGGACCCAAAAGTTTAAAAAACACTGGAAAGACTGATCACAAAACAATTTTAAACAACTCTGATGACTCGGGCAGTATTTTTTTTATCATTTTCCTTTACCCTGTTACACTTCAAAGAGCAGCATGGTAATGGGGAAAGTATCTCTGTGATTTAGGTGACACTTCTGAGTCTCATTATAAAAATAGCATACAGTAGAAGGATGAAATGAGATACCATAGATGAAAGTACCCAGAGAGGGCCTTAAAACTCGATAAGCACTTATATATAAAGGCATCTGCTCCTGCTTAGTCTTTTTCAATAGAACGCAAGCATACTGAAAACAAGTACAATGTCTTCTTTAAAGTTTTGTTTTGTAACGCTTACCATGCTTTTTAATATGGATGAGCTAATATCCATTTAAGAGCATGTAGGCTCACAATAACTTTTGTTAAATGTAACTGTTTGAATATACTTTCACTATATTTATTATTATATAAGGATTTTAAACAACTAAAACGGTACTTACACACATATTTAGAGCCTATCTCGACTAGTTGAGTAGGTAGATGTACACCCCTGGAAAATACTGAATTTGTTCACTTAAATCAAATTGTTGAACATCTGTCTACCTTGCATACACATAGCTAAGCACTGTACTATGAGTTGTAGATAATAAAAAGTTATTAGTCACAGACTCTGCTCTCCAGGGCTCTTTTAGAAGAGCAAAGCATGTTCACAGAAAAGGACAGACCAAGATAGAAAGTGCCATAGGAATTTAGACAAGGGTGAAACACATTTGACGCAAGAAGGAAGGTGGGTACGGGGAAGGCTTCACGGAAGAGGCAGTATCTGATGTGAACAAAGTTTCAACATGCAGCAGAGTGAGTTAAAGGAACAGAAGACATACAGGCATGCATCATGGGGCACAAACGGGAAATGAAGACCGGTTGGTTTAGGCTGGTCATGGGGTAATTTAAGGGGATTAGTGAGAAGCTAGATAAAGAGATATCTCAGTGCCTGATACATATTGACTATTGATAATACTTTTACAAGCATTTAATTTAAAAAAAAAAAGAACATTCGAGAGAACTTAAAAAAATAAAGACAATGAACAGGGTGAAACAGCACAAAAATCTGGCAATGAAGAAACCTTTGACAACTTTCAAAATAGCACTTTTTCTACCTATTCTCAGTGGAGGCAATGATTAAATAGAAATGACAATTCTTCAGCGTTATTAATCCTACTTTTCTTTTTCTTTTTCCATTTTTCAAAATCTCAGAATAAGCTCTTTCAATTGTAACTAAGGGCAGCAATACAGCACCAGAATATGCCTTTTGTTAGGAAAGGGCAACTTTGACTCCAAAATTTGCACTCTCTTAAGTTACTAATAACACCTGACCACGCACCAGACTAAATATTTTTTTAAATGTAATTAGAAAGCCACAGATTGATTTCAATTCTATCTTGTTAAAGCTACTAAAAGTTCCTACAGTTCATTTAGCACCTAACAGTGCACATTCTTCTAGTTTGTATTCCTCCTTCATTTCTTAACACCAGGCAATTAATTTTTCCTTTCTCTGAGAAACGTTTAAAAAAGGGAAAGAAACTTATCAATCAGTTTCAGTCAGGAAATCATACAAACATTTCTTCCTAGGGCTCTGAATTTGGGAACTTTCTTCTAAAATTGTTTAAATATAACCAAGTCCAAATTCAGAAATCCTCTAAATTTAATTATCTTAGTTACACTGAAATGAGAAATTAAATTTTCTGTTTTCTTTATTCCCCAAAAGGCTTCTCCAACCCAGTCCATCACTAAATGTATGCATCTTAGCTGTAAAATACTGACAGGTATGATGCCAGCCTAAACAGCACCAGTCCCCTAATCCTCACTCACTTCGTGCCAAAGAATTCAGCTTCTCCAAAAACCAAGTAATAGACACTTAAAGTGTTGAACAATCATTAGGATATCTTCATGTATTACTCTTCAACATAAAGATGCCTTTTAAAATTACAGAAATTTTCATTATACTTAAGATCAACTGCACTAATCTCTCTTTCGTACGATTTGGGATACTTTCTTAAAAATGAATTAGTATTTTTACTATTTTTTCACTTATTATTCAAAATAATTATTCATATAGTTCAATATTTTATGATTAGGCAAGAAAGGGGACAGAAGAATGGGTTTTGCTGTTCTTCTTCTTTGTTCCCTCTTCTAGTTGGTGGGCCTGAGTTAAAATTTTAGAATCTTGAAATTTTGGTATTCTAAATCCAAACAGCATTCAATAGATCATAATAACAAAAAGCAAGCCAAAAAAAAAAAAAAATTGGTCCTGAGAGGTTTTCAAGGTCTAGGGAAACAGTTCCTGAATTGGGCTACTTGGAGTGGGAATTGCCCACCCCCTCCATTCCCTCTGCCTCATATACTGAAGGTAGAGACAAAGAAACCAACTCAGATCTTTCCAAAGTGCATTTATAAATAGAGAATTCATAATCAGAAAAATAATAATGATATATATAATAGAATTAGCATGATTCTTCAGAACCAGTATCTTTGTCTAAAAGCAATATTAAAAAAGGAAAATAAGCAGAGGTAATTTTTTTAGTTGTAAATCCTGCCCCTCTTCTCACTGATCTCCTGTTTTGATTTGCTAAAATAAAATTACATGGCTGTTGAGTCAGACTGTCTCTTTAATTTCAAATTTAAAGATAACCAATCTCCTTTTAAATAGAATACTGGCACACAGACACCCCCAGTCTGGCTTACTGCAACTGTTCTCCATTGGTGAAGTGGCACATTTGCAATCCCCATCACAGCCATCTTAACCATTTCACAGCATATCATTCAAATGTAAATCTCTAGGTGGCAACAGGAGTAGGCACTTGCGCTCAGAAGCAAGGCTTCTGTGGCAAAATCCTAGGTCAGAACCCCTAAAAGGGGAGACTAACTTGAAGGTGCTCAAATAACCCGAGGCTTAGATTGGCCAGTTCCACTGGCTTCCTAACTGCCTGTGGGCAAAGCCTCTCTGGAAACTCTTTCGAGGTTACTGGGGAATCCTAGGACAAACACACTGCTTGCTTTGGGGGGAGGACTAGCCCCATATTCTGCCCAGGTAGGTGACTCACAACCCCGCTGGACTAAAAAAGCTTCAAGAAAAACTGGATAGACTGGCATTCTCGTTTCTACTTCTACCTATTCCTACGCACGGGGAGTGAAATATGTAGGTATAACCCTCTTTCTCACGCCCCAACAGATCCTGCTGTCCCCTAAACGCCTCTGGTAGCCACAGTGACTACAATGAAGGGAGTTATCGGAAACCATGTTGGTACTGGGCTAAAAGGATTTTTTTTTTTCATGCTATGTATTTGGGGGAAGGACACAGGTAACAGTGTATAGAGAGAATACCAAAAGTGGTGTAGGGCAATGCCCTTTCTGGGTGCTTGACAAAATCAGTCATGGAACAGAGGTGGTAGACAGGAACTGACAAGAGTTGGCCTGTGAATGGGCAAAGCATCCCTGGCGGGTGGGGGGAATCAATGAAATGATTGACAGAGAAGATGGTAAATGAAGGGAGAAGTGGAGACAAGTGCTGCTCAACCCAAGCTGAACTCCAGGAGCTAAGTTTCTCCCCTAATTTGAGACTCTTTCTAGAGATTCAGTATTGAAGTGTTTGACATTGAAATGTGCACAGACCCATTCCGATAACTGGAAAGGGAGAAGACAGAGGAAGGCAGGAGAGGGAAGATTTCTGATTACTTCCCCGGGCTGCTGTCAGGGACCTGCGGCTCCCAAACCAGCAAACAACCAAGTGAAGGTTGAAGGTAGCAACGTAAAAGTGCAACTCAAATTATTTTACATTTTGAATCCTCTTTCATTCTCTAAGCGAGTCTGGCATTGCAATGGTCGATCATCTTTGAGTACAGAGGGCTGACCGCCTTCTTTGTTTGCCCAATAACACTGCTCCTCCAATCTCAGGCACTTGGCTGATTAACATTTCAATTCCAGTTGTTGCTCCTTTTCCCACTGCAGAATGCAGCAGGGATATTTCCCTTTCTCCCCTCTGTAACACAAACCCCTTCATTAACCGAGCGGAAAGCAACGCGCATGGTGGCCGAGGCTCATAATAGCGGAGCCGCTTACCTTCTCCGGATCGAGTCAGCGCAGGTCCCCGGCGCCCGCTGCCCCGGGGCCGCAGTGCCGCCGCGCCGGGCCCTGAGCGTGGTCAGCTCGGCCGGCCCCCACCCCACCTGCCAGCTGCAGCAGCTGCTCCCGCCGCCGAGCTCCGGCCGCATGAAGTCATCCCCCGCCCCGGGCCGGATCGCCACATTCCGCGCCTGCCACGGGGGGAGAGGGACCTCTCCCGGCGGCGGGGAAGACGCCTGGAAACTGCGCGGGACGATCGCAACCCGTCCTGGTTTTAGGATTATTTTCTATTAATGCTTTTACAGAAGAAGCGGCGCCGGATGGTGGCCCGAGAGAGAAGAGCCAGAGAGACTTTCTCTGCATCTCGCCTTTCCTCCGAGCGCTCCCCTGTCACTTTCGCGGCATGGACAGCTCCATTCCACTGTGTGGGTTTCCCACCCTCTACATCTTCCTTATCAGTATTGTTCATTTTACAGAATTTGAGAGTGGGGTTATCTTTTAAGGTAAACATTCGAACACTCCGAGAGTGTTTCAAATGGACAATCAGTTTTTCTAAACCCGTTGTAGCAGGCTCCAGTTTCCCCCAACATACACACAATTACGCGCACGTACACACACAGCCAAACCACTCACAATTATGAAAGCTGGGACCTCTCGCCCTCTTGCCTACGTAATGGAACAGGAAACTCCCAAAGGATTGGAGAAGTAGGACCGACTAGAGAAAGCACTCAAGGAAAGAGACATGGGTCGCCCTAGGATTTTTTGCTGTTTAGTGGTGCACTTAGTGGACAGATGTTCCCTCTCTAAACCCCCACACCCCGCCCTACCCCAACTGGGATGGCTGTTCTGGTGACAGCTATAACATTTGGAAACAAAGAAGCTGAATCCACATTAACAGATGGCTGTATCTCTCTTTCCCGAAGGTATCAGAATTGGCTTCAGGAATAATATGAGCATATATGCATATAAGCCTTTCTCTCTTTAAATTGGCACCAGCTATCTTTCGTTCTGTCTCAGCCTTCCTCCCTCCCTCCCTCCTGCCCTCTTCTTGCTCTCCTGAACTGACCAGATCAGCAGTTTGAGGATTTAAGGGGGGAAAAAAAGGTCAAGGATGAGCTGTATTTACAGCTGAACCAGGGTTTCTTTACCCAATGTTGAGCCATTCCCAAGTATAGAGGCTCTTTGACACTAGGGTTCTGTGTGAGTGGAGTTCTCCCATTCAACTTGCGTTTAGAATTAATTGCCCGTCACTAGATCTGGGCCAGCTTTACCCTTGGATATGCCCAGCAACCTAAATACTGCAATTACACAGGACCGAGGCAGTACTTTTGATCTATGAGGTGTTCCCAACCCTCTGTTTAGCAGTTCCAAAATTGGGAGATAGTATAGTAAACAGCGTTCCAGCAAAACTCAGTAAGAAGTCTTGACCCTGGAATGCATACTTTTTGGAAGCTGAAACAACCTAATTCATCAATCTGAGCTTTACTTTCATAAAATTAGTCCATAAATAAGACCAAAAAGCAGGGAGTTCTTAATATGCATCAAAGGGTATGTGGAATCTGGAAGGGAATATTGCATCTTTAATTTCACTAACATCTAACTGAAATTTAACATTTCCTCTAAATATAAATGCAGACAACAAACACAGTAATATTAGAAGTATGTGTGACTTTGTCACCAATAGATGTCACAGATAATTTCCATTGCATTTTTTTTTGGTATCTCAAAATATCACTACCCTAATGTTACAATGAAATCATTGTTACCTTTTTTGTTTTATTTAATAGACTTTTATTTATTTATTTATTTAACTGAGGTATAGTCGGTGTCAATTTCTGGTCTAAAGCATAATGTTTCAGTCATAGATATACATATATTTCTTTTCATATTCTTTTTCATTATAGGTTACTATAAAATATTAAATACAGTTCCTTGTGCTATACAGAAGAAACTTGTTTATCTGTTTTAGATATAGTCATTAGTATCTGCAAATCTCAAACTTCCAATTTATCCCTTCCCACCCCCCATTCCCCCTTGGTAACCATAAGTTTGTTTTCTATGTCTATGAGTCTGTTTCAGTTTTGTAAACAAGTACTTTTGCGTCTTTTTTTCTTTTTTTTAGATTCCACATATGAATGATATATGGTATTTTTCTTTCTCTTTCTGGCTTAAATTTACATAGAATGATGATTTCCATGGATAGGCCTAGACTATATATTTTTAGAATGGTTTTAGATGTACAGAAAAATTAAGGAGATAGTATGGAGTTCTTACATATCCTATTCCCAATTTCTTCTATTATTAACACCTTATACTAGTATGGTATTTTTGCTACAATTGAAGAACCAATATTAATACTACAATATTAACCAAAGTCTGTACTTCATTCAGATTTCCTCAGCTTTTATCTAATGTCCTTAATTCTGTTTCAGGTTTCCATCCAGGATACTGCATTTCATTTAGTTATCAAGTCCCCTTCGACTCCTCTGGGATGTGATCGTTTCTCAGGCTTTTCCTGTTTTTGATAACCTTGATGGTTTTGAGGAGTGGTGGTCAAGTACTCTGTAGCAGAACCCACTAATGTCATGTGTCTGATGCTTTTTTCATGATAAGAATGGGATTGTGGTTTATTGGGAGGACAACCACAGATAATGGGCCATATTTATAACATCGTATCAAGGGTATATACTATCAAAGTGATTTGACTGTTGATGTTGACCATGATAACCTGGCCGGGGTAGCATCTCATATTTCTCCACTCTAGAGTACGCCTCCAATCCTTCCGCACTGCACTTGGTGGAAGTCACTCTGTCAAGCTCACACCTAAGGAATGGAGAGTTATGCTCAACCTCCTTGAGGGCAGAGTATGTACATAAAGTATTCAGAATTCTTCTGCGAGATTTGTCTATTTTCCCCTAAATAGTAGTTTATTCAATTATTTATTTGTATCAGAGATTTGTAGGTATTTATTTTATACTTGGGTTAAAATCTAATACCGCTTTACTTTGTTCAAATTATTCCAAAATTGTTCCAGCTTTGCCCTTTAGGAGTTCTTTCTGTTGGTGCTTTTGTTTCTTTGGCATACTCTGTTTGATGTGTGTGTGTGTGTGTGTGTGTGTGTGTGTACTATTATATGTGTTTACATTTCCTAACTTTCTGGTACCACAAGATGTTCCGGGCTTATTTTGCATATTCCTGCCCCAGTCCTAGACTCAGTCATTTCTCCAGGGAGCCCTGATTCCTTTTATTGGAGAATGATAACAGAAACCAAGATCCGGGCTCTAGGTGTGCTAGTTGCTAATGGGGTATCATTTGTTTAGGCTCTCTTAAATGAGAGTGCAGAGAAATAGATGTATATGAACTCATGTATATACACATATATGTAACTATCTATGTCTATATTGAGCTAAGTGAGTGTATACTGATATCTGCAACTATAACCCATTAACACAGATTATTTTCACTTCTTCCTCTTGCTTATGTGTAATTCACACTTCAATAGTGAGAAATGTGGCTATCACCATCCGCCATCTATGTACTTTATTGTTCAATTCCAGTGCATGTGTATCAGAATTGTTAACCCATCTCCCAACATCACTGTTTCTTAGTAGTTCATAGAATCTCTGTTACATCTTGCTATTTAATGAGTTTAAATGCTCATATATTTCTATATCATAAATTTGGCTTTTAAAATATTCTAATAACTGCATTTAAAAATTAGCAGTTAGTTTCCATTGAAATTCTATATACTTTATGAATTTAAAAGTGTTATTTTGCAGGGAGGGTGTAGCTCAATGGTAGAGTTCCTGGGCTCAATCCCCAGTGTCTTCATTAAATACATAAATAAATAAACCTCATTTATCCCCTTCTAAAAAACAAACAAAATAGTTTTAAGAATATGTTATTTTAAGAAGACTTAAGTGGACCGATCCAGATTGTCAAAGGGAGCCACGGTAAAAAGAAGGTGAGGATCCTGGCCACAGGAAGTTATTGTGAGGTTTGGTGATGAATGTGATGATGTGAAATGCCTGGTGCAGATGTTACGGGGAGCTCATACTTGATAAATGTTATCTTTGTCCACTTGAGCAGGCTTCTAACTCCTTTAAAGTTCTAAATACCTTTGAAGAGAGAACATGCTGGTTTAGTTGAAGGGTTTGCTAGGTGTCAGGTGTTGGAGGTAAAGATTCACATAAAGTTAAGGGAGAATGAGAAGATGAGGGGAACCAGAAGACTAGGATGACTCTGAAGGTCAGGGGTTTTGTAGGTCAACAGACAAAGGCTTGGATCTTTCCATTCATAACCCGACTTTGTCTCATTTTTGAAATAAGGAGAGCAATGGTTATTACATAGGCTTGTCCTTAAGAGTGAACGTAGATGTTTAATCTTTTCTTTCAATTTATGTGAGGCAGCGGGGAATTAGTGTGGCGATTTGGGACAATCCCAGAACATATTGTATTGTCCTTCCTGGTAGAGTTTGCATTCTGTGAAGCCAGACTTACTGGAGGTTTAGACAGTTTCTCGTGATAACTTAGGTTCCTTCAACCATCAAAGTACTCTTACCAGATTCTTTCTACTCATGGAGGATAACTGATGTTGATGGTGCTAGAGAAAAGACAAAAATTAAAGATGTTCAATGGCAGGAATGAACTGCTTCAGATACTATACCATAGCGAGAGGCATAAGGGAACTAGAAAGAAAAAGAAAAAAAAAGAAATGAGAAATGTCTTATGTCAACATAATGGGTTTGATTCTGTTTGCTTGAAACTTGACACACACCAGTAGGCCAGATAATTTAATTTAATGAGTAGTGACTAGAGTGACGTGAAAGAGATCAATTTTTTACTCCATGACTTTTCATTGCACAATCCTTTTAAAAACAAAACAAAACAATCTTCAAATCATGACTTGGAGGTCTGCAATGCTTCCTTTCTGATATTCTGGAGTTAGAGATCAAACACCCTAATGATATCATGAGTCTCTGCAATGGCATTCTGAAACCAGAGCCAGAGGCCGTGTATCAAAGCTGCCAGCATTCAAACCACCCCTTTAGGTTAAGGAGTCCTTCCAGAAAGGTCCCATTTAAATGCAAAAACACTATCAAGCCGAGTGACTGAGTACTCAGTATCTCATTAGCAGCCATTAGCAATGTAGCAGAGATTAGCTTCTCAGATTTATTATGGAGAGGAACTGTCAGGGTGATTTGGCCCAGTGCCTGTCACCCACTGACTGCCAGGTCTCAAGCTCTTATCACCACATGGGGGGTCTGCCTAAAGCTGGGAACTTAGTTTACTAGAAAGGATTGGGCACTTAATGCACAATAATCAATATTGTTTTATGTAACTTTGACTTACGTGAAAGGGTAGAGAAGAATTTTTATAATAATAGCACCTTTGTGTGTGTTGATTAATCATGCTCTACAGAAATCTTAAATTTTATGATAAACATCTACTTTGTCAATGAGGTCAGAAAGTACATCATGTAAAATATGCATAGACGTAATTCAGGGAAAACAAAGCTATGGTAACAGAAATAGAGTTGCATTCAAGGAATTACAGATAAACTAAAAATTTCCTGCATTAATATGAAAGCACTGATACAACAGTGTGAGAAAATGATCATACACATGAAGCTTGGTATGTGATACTGAATATCTGTGACAGAGATAGGAACATGAAAGGAGAGTAGTGACTACAAACAGAACAGCATCTGTGTCTTTAGACATTGCTAAGAATTCACGTTGTTTTTACTGGTAAGGAGCTGACTGACGTATCAGTGTAAGACAGGTAGTATCCTGTAACTGGAACTCTAGACTTAGTTGTGAAATGCATATTTGCTTAAGTGACATGCTTGGTAAATGGCATATGATACATTCAATAGTGTGATGTAAGGGATTCTCAAACAAACCCTTGTGTAAAGCATCATCATGTGGGGTCATGAAGTAAAACCATCCACTTTGCAATACTCTGAATTTTTTTAATTTGAGGTCTTTTAAAGAGTTTGATGAAACCAATACATCCCTTCTGCAGAAAAGTAGACTCTACAGAAAGCGTTTTGATTGTAATCAATAGATTATTGAGTAGTATTTATAAAGAATTATGTCCCTGTAATTATTCATTGTTTTCAAATCCAATTTAATAAAAAAAGGAAATTGAAATGTGATTAAAAAGTAAGTTTCAATGAACTGTTGTTTGGTCATCAGGCAAACTGATATTCATTCAGCAGATATTAATGGGGTGTCTAATATGTGCTGCTGTTCTAGGCACTGGAGACACAGGAGTGAACAAAGAAATCTCTTCCTTATGGATCTTATGCTCCAGTGGAAGGAGATGAGCATAAATGCATAGATGTAGTTGGTGGAAAGGACCATGAAGGAGCAGTGTAATGATGCAAGGGTGGGGCGATTATATAGGGTGGTCAGGGAACGTTTGAGCAGAGATTTGGAAGACGTGTGGGAGCAAGCCATGAATACATTGAAAAAGAGGTTTGGCATATGCAGATAGATGGGCTTCTGCTTCATGTGTTTCAGAGACGGGGAAGTTAGTTTTGTTTGTAGTGAAATGACCAAAGGGGAAATTGATGAGGTTAGAAAGGTAGGTAAGTGGAAATCATTGAGGGACTTTTAGGCAATGGTCAGGAGAGAGCTTTAGGGGACTAGGAGTTTGTTCTCGGACATGCTAGGTTTGTGATGCCTGTCATATCTTAGCGAATCCCGGAAGCAGACAACTGGATATACCAGTCTGAAATTCAGCAGCAAGAGATAGCATGGCTATAGATGAAAGTTAGTAAATCATCATGGTATGAAAAGTCTTTGAGATGAAATCACTTTGTAAGTAGGTATAGGCGGAGGATAGATGACTTTGAAAGACTGAGCCTTAAGATACTCTGATATGTAGAGGATTCTCTAGGAGGGTACGAGAAGGCCATGGGAAGACGTGAGCAGGAAGATAAGAGGAACTGTCCCATGGGCCAAGTGGAAAGCTTTAAGAAGGAAGAGGGAGTGAATATTAGTCCTCCTAATAAATTAAGATGATAGGACTTGGACACATAGATGTAACTGATAACGTTGAGAAGAAAAGTTTCTATGTAGTGGAGAGGGCAGAAATAGATAAGTGGGAGAAAAAAATGGAAATGTTAAGTAGAGCTATCTTTTTTGAGTAGTTTTGCTATAAAAAGGAGCAGAGCGTGGGGCAATGATTAGAATTTTTTTTTCCTTTAAAATGAGAAACATTAGATCTTTGTATACTGATAGGAACATCTAGTAGAGAGCAAATAATGGAAGATGTGTTACGGAAAAATCGGTCACTGCACCCCGAAAAGTGAATTCAAACTCAGAGGCAGAGTTTTGGGAGCAAAGAAAAGAGCAGCTTTTTTGCTCCATCCAGCAAGGGGAGTCACAGCACGCTAGTGCCCCAAAGACTGTGAGCCCATCGGGTTGGGGCCTTGAGGTTTTATAGAAAAACTGGATGGAGCAGAAAAGGTGATAAAAATCAGGGCATTTTACAGGGTGCTCCATTCCTCTTAACCTCAAGAAATCTTCAGGAGGAACTCCGGAGGGTCTGCCCATTCTTCTGAGATTATCAGCCTGTTATCTCCTTCCTGGAGCATAGCCTCTGGTTAAAGTGATTCTCAGTAAAGAACAAATCAGCAATTGGTTTTCGCCTCAGGGAAGTCAGTTTTTCAGTTTGCTTTGTACTCCTTCAGGTGCAGGGAAGAGGAGACACAGTAGAAGAGAAATCCCTGATTAGGCAAAAGGGGAGACATCAAGTGCAGAGTGGAGGGCTTGGATTTAGAGGACAAACATTTCTTCCGCTAAATTAGGATGGAAGGTAGAACAGGTGGTTTCAGGTAGACCCAGGTAGGTTAGCAGACTTGATGTTAGGAGCTTATGGATATTCTATTCTGATCCCTCCCGTACTGTCAGTGAAATAAGAAGCAGCAGAGAATTTAGATAAAGAGATGTTGTAGATGTAAAGAAAGAGGAGTTATGAAATTGTCGTCTAGGACAGAAGAAAAGAGAATTAAGAAGTCAGTTTTCCAGTAAGCACTAAGTTCACAAGGGGTAAGTGGCCATGAATTTAAATGAGATCAGTTAGCGCTGTTGCTTGTTTTTTAATCCAGCCATGTTTAGGAGCTTGGCACAGTGGCTGAGTTGGCCTAAGGTTCTATTTCACTAGGGCCAGCGTTTTGCAAGGCCAACAGGACTGAGAATGAGGGCCCAGGAACTTCACAGAGCCTACATTGAAGTGTGATTCTAATGATGGACCGTGGACTCTAATCAGGAGAGGCAGAGAATTGCGGAGTTAGGCCTGGAGCACTACACTTGGTTTTAGCTGTATGTCTGGGTCACAAGAGCTGAAAATCTTGACTGACAATTATGGCAAGAGCAAACACAGTGAGAACCCCCACAGTTCACTCAGTTACACAGGATCTCTGTGTGTTTCTTTCAGCTGAATTCCTGTCTGTAATTTCTTAATCCTTAAGTCGATGACATTATCTGAGATGAGGTAAGCATTTTTGATAAAGTCTTTCAGAAATGAATTTTACAAGACTATTTTTAATTTTAAAGTTTTTAGAATATAAATTTGTATAACAGCTTGCAGTGATTTCGAGTGCTTTGCTTCTCTGTGAAGAGACATTAGTCTGTTACACCTGGCTCCAACCTCCAGGAGTGCTTCCTCTGGCACTGAAAATAGGAGTAAAGTGTAAACATTAAACAAACATCTTATCTTTAAAGCATATGTAGCAGTGTTTCCTTTCTAACATGGGTCAAATGTCACTATTAACTCCACCTCCATTTTTCCCTCAATGTAACCAGTTTATTACTAAGTTTCTCTTCATTGTGTGTATAAAGCATGTTTGCCCCCTTCTGGATGATTCCGGAACTCTCGCTGAACTTTTTTCTTGTTTTTGGTAGGGGAAAAATAGACTGAAAGTGCAGATATTGTGGTCAATAGGAATTGTTTCTGACGAAATGCTGAGGCTGACCAAAAGAGGTTGAAATCACTAGGTGTTTACCTTCTTCTAGTAGCTTCAAAACTTGGGATTATGTTAAGAGCCACACTTTAGCTGAATCTGGAAGAAGAAGACAGTTAATAAAGTTAAAATTTTGACATTATTTTAAAATATGAGAATATACAATTGTGAAAGAAATCTAGTCAGTCTCTCCCTTCTATAGTGTTAAAATGCTTAATGTTTGTAGCTTAACCCGGAAGGATCAGATGGCTTTTTTAAAATTAGTTTAAGATTACATAAATATAAATAAAGCTTGCCATGGATTAATTTCACTTGCTACATACGGATTTATACAAGTTATGAGAAAGTCCATTCTTAAGACTGCGTGAATATCAACAAATCTGACTTTTCAATAAGAGTTTTCCTTAACATACTGGAAAAAATAACTTAACTAAGCATTTATGACATGAGCTGGTACTGGCTTAGGTTCTGGGAATAAGACCCAGTTTCTTTCCTCAAAAGAGTTGCAGGCTGATGTAGAGACAAAAATTGCGAGAAAGTGTATTACATTCCACTGCAGAAGTTTGTACTTCATATAAATTGATAGAAATGCTAGCAAGTTATTTTAAGTTTATTCTAGAGAAGTAGTTCAGAATAGCTTCATAGACGAGAGGACCTGAACTATCTTGGGAGATCTTTAAACACATGAGGAGTGGGAACTGGAGGTGAGAAGGCAAAGGCCGCCCAGCCTTAGAAAGAAAATGCACACAGGCATGATCTTGTGGCTTATTCACCCATTCTTACAGGCCTAATAAGGACACCTGCTGGTAGCTGCATCATTGTCATCATCATCACCATTATGTTAACAATGAATGAATACTTATTGTCAGGTAGTCAAATGAGCTCTTAGCACCTAGATGTTTTCTACCACCTACCTTATGAGTTCAATATTGTAATTATTCTCACTTTACATGTACAAACATGAAGGCTTAGAAAGATTAAGCAATTTGCTCAAATTAAGTATGTATGCTTTCAATTCCATGCTCTGGACCTCTGTGCTTAACAGGCTAAAATGACTGGCACATATTAAGGGCTCAAATATTGGTTAATAAGTATAATAATCTCATAAAAGCTGAAGTGATCTACTTTGAAGCATATGATGCAGTTTGGTGAATGCACTTGAGTACCCATAGATGAATAATACAAGTGAGATACACGCAAAAACAGAGAATAAAAATTCATATATGTATATCTGTTTGGAAGAAAGAATATTTTTCATGGCTAACTTCTTAGTAAACAGCAGGATATCCCACGCACATCACTAGGGAGCATCAACAGGGCAGAGTTACAGATGCACAGAGAGAAAATTTACATTTCCTGCACATTACAGATATGTATGTGTTCTGATCATTTCTTAAGAATGAAATAATTTGAATTTGTAATTTTACTTATCAATGATGTACATGAATCATGTTAGGTGAAGAATTGTTGGTTGATTGGAAATTTTATGTTTGAATATTTTACAGAAAACAGCAAACAACTCCTTTTAGTCTTAAAACATCACATTCAACAAATGAGCAATTATGCTGAAGAAAGTGGCCAATTCAGTACAGTGTCTGGGATCTAAAATATATGATAATTACCTGAAGGAACTGGGAATAGATGAGATAAGGCCAGGAGGGAGCTAGGTGGTGGCTGAAGCTTTTAGCCCGGGTGGCTGAAGGTTTTAGCCTGATAGCCAGGTTTAGGTTGGTAAAGAGATGACTATTTTAACGACTAGAACTTCTTAGCGACAGAGTAGACTGCATTTTACAGTCATAAACTTCCTGTCACTGAAGTGGTTTAGCAGAGGTTGAAGTTAAGAAGTCGGAAAAGCTGAGCCTTTTTGCAGTGAGAAAACTCTATGATTCTATGGTTTTGCAACTCCTCGTAAATTTGTATAGTTCACACGTGCCACTCACGGTGACTCTTAAGTATATGATGTCTTGAAATGGCCATTTGAAGTTGTTTCCTGTGCCACACTCTACAAATGTCAGGACTGTTCCTGTGCAAATCTTATTTCCCCCACTGAATCAGTATTATTCCTAAACAAGGAGCTTTCTTCCAGGAGGACATGAAAGAGCAGTTCAGAAGTGTCCAAACTGAGTTTGTACGAAACTGTGTTATCAAGTTTTGTTTACGCCAAAATTTCAAACATAGCATTATGAGTTCCTGTAATACCCTTTACCCAGTTTCCCAAAATGTTAACATTTTTTATTACCATAGTACAATGATTGAAACCAGGAAGTTTACAATGACATCATACTATTAACAAATTTATAGACTCACGTTCAGATATTGCCTACTGTCTTGTGGCCCAGGCTCAAATCCAGGATCCCTTGTTGCATTTACTTGCCATAGCTCCTCATTCTTCTCCAGTCTAAGATATTTCCTCAGTCTTTCTTTGTCTTTTATGGCCTTGAACTAGTGGAAAATCCTAGCCAGTCATTTTGTAGAATTTGTCTCTATTTGGGTTTATTTGGTATTTTCACATTTAGACTGAGGATATGTATTTCTTGACAAGAACACTTCAGGAGAGATGCCATGCCCTTTTCAGTACACCGCATTAGAGGTGCAAGAAGTCTGCATGGCTCATCACTGGTGATGGTAACTTTGATGACTTGATTACAATGATAGCTGCAAAGTTGCTATTTTTCCTTTTTTGTAATTATTTGAGGTTGTTTAAGTATCCTGCTTCTTGTTTAATTTTCCCACATTAATTTTAGCATTCATCAATACTTCCTGGCTCCAACAATTACTGTGGCGTTTGAGGAATGATCATTTCCAATTCTGACCATTCCTTCTACATTTATTAACTATAATTTGACTGTAAGGAAGATTTTTTTCCTTCTCCTTCATTTATGTATTTATTTGGTTATTGTGTGTGTATTTGTGTGTGTAAGTATGTGTGTGTGTGTATATATATATATATATGATATATATATATATATATATATGATATATATATATCAGTGTGAACTTGTGGATATCTATTTTAGTCTATGGGTTAAAATCCATTACTATCACTAATTATTTTGTTTCTCAGTGTTCCACATTTGGTCACTGATACTCCTTCAGGCTGTCTTCTATGTTTTTCCTATGTGGCCATTCAATTTTTGGAGTAGTACTTTACTTTCTGGCACCACAAAATGCTCCAGACCATCTTTTACTTTACCTTGTCTATTGTGTGTGTGTGTGTGTGTGTGTATGCATACCCACGCAGGCACACGTACACATACATATGTAACTTCAAATTGATACATGAGTTCAAACTGATACCTTGATTCCAATTCAACACCAAAAGGTTTATTCTAGCCTTCCTTATCCTTTCCTTATTTGTAACTCTTTTCTCTACCAATTAGAAACCTAATTCTTCTATTTACAATCTATTTACATATTTGTTCAGTTCTGGAATACACATAAAATACTTTACTATCATTGACTTTACATTGACCTTTATGAAAAAACAATTTACTAACAAGTTCAGTATATGTGTACAGTTCTTTTTGTCTTTAGCTTTTCAGTGTATATTAAGTGTATTTTTAATTACAGTATATTAAAATGCTGTTTTCCAGGGTTAGTTAGGTCAGTTCTTCCCTGCCTCCTTCAGTGTGATTTTGTTATTTATTTGTAAAAAACTTAGGTTTATTTGTTACTGTTTGTGATCCAGTTGGCGATCCTTTCAAATCCTGCATGATTTTAACTATTTGTTTACTTGTCTATGCAAAAAATGTTCATAGATTTAGTTAGAACTGTTAAAAAAAGGCATATTCAAGTGTCATCCCCTCCTCATTCTTTCTACCTCATTCCTGTTCTTCCTTTCTTTCTGCCCAGTTCCCATCTGCTTCCTTAGACGTTAGTCACACTAGTCTCTGGTTTATCCTTCTTGCATTTCTTTTTACACTGATGAGTAGATACATGCATTTTCTTACAGTCTTTTCTTTCTTACATGAAAAATAGCACACTATACTCCTTTGAACTCTGCCTTTAATAGATATTGGAAATCGCTCTGTGTCTGTTGATAGAGATTTTCTATATTCTTTTATTCCCCCTGTAGTGTGAAAAAAATCCAGTACTTTGTGCTCAACTCAGACTACTGAACCAGAATTTATGGCAGAATAGGTGATAATCCATATATATAATAAGCTCCCCAGGTGATTCTTTTCCTTGGGGAAATTGGAGATACACTGCTTGGCATCTCTGCAGTTTACATGTCTAAAATGGAAACTTCAATTATTTTTTCTTCCACGCCGTTCCATCCTGGAAATCCTTTCTTCCTTGGTGCTATGATCCACACAACACAAAAACCTAGGAATGACCTTCAGTTCCTTACTTTTCTTCACTTTCTATATATGTATATATATTCATACATATACATACATATACACATATATATAATATTTCTCTTCATATTCATTGCCATCATTTCAGTCTGAGCCACTACCATTTCTCCTTTGTTCTATTTGAACAGCCTAGTAGCCACACAAGTCTGATTATTTCAACTATGTTTTCAAGATCATTCAATTGCTTTCCCTTGCTTCTAAGAGAAAATCAAAATCTTTAGCTTTATAGATTCTGGCCTTGCCTTTTCTTCTTGTATTTTCATCCTTATAAACACACACAGTCACACACAAACACTCACTTACACTCACACACAGATACATAGTTAGTATTGTTATTTTAGTGTTTGTTTTCCCTCCCATCCTAGCTTGAGAAAATTAAGAAACAAACTCACAACAAAAAAAATTAAGCTTTAAAAATAAATTGGAGTAGTGTCGCTCCAGAACACATCTCTGAAGTAGTGCTGGCATCACTGGCAGTACAGGCCAGGTTTTTTCCCTTGGGCATAAAAGCGTGGTGAAAAAGTCTCACCAGAAATCAGCATCTAAGCTTTCAAAGTCCAATTCTATCTCCAATCTTCTGCAGTATGCCATAAGGATTAAAGCACAGGAATTAGAATCCGAGGTCTGGATTGAGTCTAACCTTCTTTCATATGAATTTTTTTTTACCTTAGACAAATCATTTATCTTTCCATGCCTCAATTTCTTCATTTATGAATGGAGATATTAAGAGTATTGATATTCAAGGTTAATGAAAGTAGAATGCATGTAAATACCATTACACAGTTTTTGAACACCTGAAGTTAAATGTGGGGGGATTGGTAAGAATGTGGAGCACCTGGAGCTCTCATATACTGCTTGTGGAAATGTAAAATGGTGCACTCACCTAGGAAAACAGTTTGTCAGTTTCCTAAAAGGTTAAATATGTATTGACCACATTGATGCATCCATTCCACACACAGGTATTTACCCAAGAGAAAGGAAAGCACAGGTCTATAGAAATGTACATGGACATTCATGCATCTTTATTTGTGATAGCTCAAAACTGGGAAGCAACCCAAATTTCCATCAACAGGTGAAAAGATAAACAAATTTGGTATGTCCATCAAGTGGAATGCTATCCATGACAATAAAAAAGCTACTGATACAAAATCACATGGATGCACCTCAAAATAATTATGAAGAGCAGAAGAATTGAGACAAAAAACTAATAAAATGTCAGAATGCTTAAGCTAGTCTATACTGACAGAGAGAACATTGTATCCCTGGAGGTGAGCGGTGGCAGTGAAGGGAGGGAAGGAGAGGTTACAAAGGGCAATGAAGAAACTTTTGCGACTGAATAATATGTTCCTTACCTTGATTGTGGTAATTGTTTCACAGCTGTATACAGATGTCAAAACTTGTTAAACTTTACCTTTAAAGGAATATAGTTTATATTATGTTAATTATACTTTTATAGAATGAATAAAAATGTTAGTAACAGCCCTCTCGGGTGCTTAGAAATGATTATTTTTTATTTTTAAACTTTTGTTTCTGGTTTTCTTCTAAAGTTTCTTAAAATCAAGATTATTATTTCTATACTATAAAAATGAGCAAATTTTAAGAAAAAAATTGATTATTTAAATTCCTGTCTTCTTCTAAAATCCAGTTAGGTGTTCTTTCATTAATTTTTTTTTACTTGAAAACATTTTAAATAATAGAGAATTTGCCAGGATAGTACAAGGGAGATCTGCACACTCTTCACCTGGATTCAGTGATTCTTAACATTCTGCCACATTTGCCTTAATCTCTCTCTTTCTCTCTCTCTCTCTCTCTCTCTCTATATATATATATATATATACTTATATGTATTTATTGCAATAATTATTATTATTTTTCTCAAACATATGAAAGTTATTTCTGGATATTATGACGCTATCAGACACTATGACACTTTGTCACTTCCGCACACGTAGTCTGGCTCCGCTAGTTGGAGAGGGAGTTCCAAAATGGCACCTACCAGCCCTGTGCTTAGCCAGGGAGGAAGAGATTGCAAAAATGCTGTCACCCTGTGTCTCTGTCCCTGGAAACGGTGCCAACATTTTGCTGTCTCTCGGCTAGATACTCCAAGGTTAGTAAGAGGGTCTCCTTCACCTACAGTCTAGGCGCTTTACAAACTGATATTTTTGTGCTGGGTCCTAGGGCGAGTGTGTCTGTGTGTGAGCCTTTAAGAGTGGGTTCTCTGTTCTCTACAGTTTTATGGTTTTCCTGAACATATTTCCCGTTTGGTTTCAGAGACAGGTATTTAGGGGTCGTGTCCATCCTGTACTGGATCTAATGATTGGAGTGCCTGATGTGGAGCACAAACCAGTGCTCCTCAAGAAGTTCTGCATTCTGAGATTCCTCTCTATTGTGAATTGCTGTGGCTGGAATGGTTTTTTGTTTTGCTTTTGTGTTCTGGTAAGACTGTGTCTCTGCCTCTCCTACCTATCTTGATGCTGCCCTTTCATCCTTCGTTGTGGAGGTTATGTTCATGCAGGTCTTTCTCAGAAGAAACTGTTCCATATGTAGTTGTGGATTTGTTGTGTCCCTGGGAAGAGGTGAGTTCAGGATCTTCCTATGCCACCGTCTTGAACCCTTCCCCACATTCACTCTTGAGTTGAGGTGAGCAGGAGGTCTCCTTTATAATTTTTATGAGGTGATTTTGTGTTTAGTTTTGTTCCATAGATGTTAAATAACAACCGCCAGCACAAGTCCCTGAAACATTCTTTCTTCTGGATTTCTATTCTTCTTCTTGCAATGCCGACACGTCTTCAAGTGTCTTCTCTTTTGAACCTTCAAGTCTTTTCCTTTGCAAGACATCCTGTCATGGGGGACATGTTTCAGAAATTCTTTCATGGCCTGCCCACATCACTAGAGCTCACTATTCCAAGTCAATCCAAGCTATAATTCCATGTAATATCCAGAGGTTTTCAACTAGGTATAGCAGGCTTAAACCGTGATCGAGTTGAGATAACTTACATGTTTCCAATCTCTTAAGTATGCTTTCCTGCTCAAATGGTTTTAAAGTAATTAAAGGTATGTGCCTTCTGATTTCAAACAAATCTGTCCTTTGAGTGAATTTAGCTGAGATTTGCATATGTTCTTGGCATCCTCTCTCAATCTGGAATTAGTTGCACTGTATTTGGCAGCTGTTATCCATAGATTATGCTATAGGGTTAGGACTATTTTTTAATTTCATTAAAAAAAGAAGTCCTTTGTCTATTTTTCTTTATTATTATTTTTAGTTGGCACAAATTAAAAGAATAAAGACATCTTTGTGTTGAAATCACCAAGATTTCAGTCATCATTTTATTAATGAAAACAGATACATGAAATATTTTTATGTATTTATTTGATGGAGGGGGGAGTATATTATTCTTGTATTTAGATTTATTATTTGTTTTACATTACTAACCTATAATTTTCTTTTCATTCTTATATATATATATTGCATATATATATTAGATATCTAATGGAATACTTCAGCTTTAGAATTAAATTTGTTTTATTTTATTAGATTTTGGATTTGGAGGTGAATAAGCATTGGTACAACACATATCAGTGACTTAAATGAGAGGTTTTATTGAAACATGATTTTAAGCATGTTCAGTCAAGTTTAAATTCCTCCTCTAGGAATTCAAAGCAAAGTTATTTTATTTGTTGCAAGCTCGGAATTTTAATTGCATCAAGAATCAAATTGTGAATACACTTTGGATGACTTATTCTCAAATTTATTCTTCAAAGAGTTGTGCAAGTTGGTTCTGATGCTCTAAATCCTAAACAGAATTATATTGTAATCACAGATAAATATTTGTATAATTATCAATGTCCTAACAAGTAAAACACACATAACCATTTACATTTGTATGTGACAATTTTAATCACTGCCGATATTAAACTCAGTCCTAAATGTTATAAACAGATTATTAAATCCACTTCTAAGAGCTTTGCCTTCCAGAGCACGTGGCTAGAAGAGTAACCAATTTAAGCAACAAGGAGCAACATTGTCTTGTTGCCTCTGCTCCAGCTACTCTTGCTAAAATGCTAAAATGCTGATCCCACTTCTATCTTACTTTTTTTTCTTTCTTATTTCCCTTTTGTACGAAGCCTATTTGTATATAGGCTTTTCTCTGCATATGTCTTTGGTCTCATACCTAATCAATCGTTGCTACTTAGTGAATATTAATACTATTCTAACCAGTAGCATTCTATCTAAAGAGGAAGTACGATGTCCTGTGGTTGGGTCCACCTATCTGCTGGATTAGGCAATTCAATCATTTGAATTTTCTGAAACTCAATTTTATAATCTTTAAAACTAGGAGATTAGATAATCTCTATTATCTATTGTAGGTCTATTACTTTTGTAGTAATTTCCGTAATATAGTCTTGTTGGAGTCTTACTTAAAAACAAGTGACGATTATTTATGATCTTGTAAGTAAGAAACAGAAGAGTGAATGCAAAATCACTCTCCAACTATAGTCCCAAAGAATCCTTTATACCTCTATTTTTTACCTTATAGTTCATGTAAATGATATCCATTACTTAAAATTTCATAAGCAAAGACCATCTGGTCTTCTTTATAAATGCTATTTCTGCTTTACCAAATATTGATAAATTGGGCAGCTTTGTGCTGCCAAATACTTAGGCCTCTTTGTCATGGCTTCATACCGATTTCAAAATGAATATTGAATATGATTATTTAGGGATGAAAGAGTGATAGTAAATAAAACCATATGCTTACTATTAAAGAATTTTATTTGAATAACTCTTAGTAGCATATTTTCAAAACTTGGTCCACTTGCAGTACTGGAAGGGTCCCGTTTTCATTTGACTCTGAAACTATAGCT